>NC_080419.1:7514760-8155369 GCF_029873635.1 Malania oleifera
TACATACATACTCTAGAGAAAACGGCAGCCATTTATATGCAGCCCCGTCATGATACATACATACAAACTCTAGATAAAATGGAGGCCATTTATATGCAGTCCTATCATGATACATACATACCTACATACATTCCCTCACTTAATGGCGGAGGAATACCGTGGTTACATACATACGTGGCCTTGGGAGTTTACAACACAACAGGACTCTCCCAGAGACTAACCACCAAACACTAATATGATAACAGAGTATTACACACATACATACATACTCATACCACCCTGCTATCCAACTACTACTCAGTTTAACTGCGGATACTTCCGGTATATTTCCATTTCCAGTTCCCAAGAAGCTTCCTCAACCTCGTGGTTTTGTCACAATACCTTTACTAACGGTATATCTTTTGTATGAAGCTTCTGAACTTTCTAGTCCAGAATTTGAACAGGTACTTCTTCGTATGCCAAAGTATCTTTAAGTCCCAAAGAGTCATAACTAATAACATGCGACGGATCCGACACGAACCTCCTCAACATGGATACATGAAAAGCATCATGGATCCTCGAGAGTGCTGGGGTAGTGGAACTCTGTAGGCTACCAGACCCACTCGCTCAATAACCTTGAATGGTTCGATATACCTCGGGCTTAACTTGCCTTTCCTTCTGAATCTCATCACTCCCTTCATCGGAGCAATTCTAAGGAATACCTTACCCCCCACCTCGAACTCCAACTCACGGTGGTAAACATTTGCGTAACTCTTCTGTCGACTCTGAGCCGATCTAATCCTCTCCCAGATCAAACCTACCTTCTCAGACGCCTGCTGCACGAGTTCAAGTCCTATAACCTGACGTTCAGCAACCTCATCCCAATACAAAGAAGATCGACACCTCCGACCATACAGAGCCTCAAATGGTGCCATCCCAATACTAACCTAGAAGCTATTGTTATAGGCAAACTCCACTAGTGGCAGAAACTGAATCCAACTACCACTGAAGTCTAATACAAAAGCCCGTAACATATCCTCTAAGATCTGTATCGTCCTCTTCGACTGTCCATCAGTCTGGGGGTGGAACGCTGTACTGAAAGTAAGCTTCGTCCCCAATGCTTCATGCAAGCTCTTCTAAAATCGAGAAGTAAACCTCGGATCCCGATCTGAAACAATGGACACCGGTACTCCATGCATTCTCACTAGCCTACTCAAAGGGTAGCTAACCTTCATCAGTACAAAGTGAGAAGATTTCTTCAACCTGTCTAAGATTACCTAAATAGCATTCTGCTCGTGAAGCGCTGGTGGTAGTTCAATAACAAAGTCTATGGAAATATGCTCCCATTTCCACACTGGAATAGGCAAAGGCTGCAACGGCCCTGCCAGCCTCTGATGTTTAGCCTTCACCTGCTAACGCGTCAGACACTGCTCCACGAACCGGGCGACATCCCTCTTTATACCACTCCACTAGAAGAATTCGCACAAATCCCAATACATCTTCGTATTACCCGGATGTACCGTGTACAAAGAAAGATGAGCTTCCTCCAGAATCGTCCTTCTGATCTCATCGTCGTTTGGAACACACAGCCTGGTCCCAAACCTCAGCACACCTCTATCAAAGATGTTAAAATCCGCAGCCAAACCCTGTTGTACTTTCTCTACAATCTCAGCTAACTCTGCATCATTGGCTTGCACGACTTTATTACGCTTGAACAAGGTCGGCTAGATCACCAAGCTAGTAATGAAGGCCTGATGATCACCAGACACCAACTCCACGCCAAGGCTTTCCAGATCCCATATGACATGATGTTAAGCTACAACTACAGATACTGTTATATGTTCTGACTTTCGACTCAAAGCATCTGCTATCACATTAGCCTTCCCCGGGTGATAACTAATCGTGTAATCATAGTCTTTGATCAACTCTAGCCACCGCATCTGCCTCATATTCAACTCCTTTTGCGTGAAAAAGTACTTGAGGCTTTTGTGGTCAATGAAAATCTCACACTGAACACCGTACAGGTAGTGTCGCCAGATCTTTAGGATATAAACTATAGTAACCAATTCCAGATCATGCGTAGGGTAATTCTTCTTATACTCCTTAAGTTTCCGAGAAGCATATGCTACTACCTTACCCTGTTGCATAAGCATATATCCCAAACCCTTCAGGGACGCGTCGCTATAAATCAAAAATCCCCCATCCCCCGAAGGAATGGTCAACACTGGAGTAGTAACCAGCCGGTGCTTTAACTCGAGAAAGCACTGCTCGCAATCACTAGTCTAGTCAAACTTCACCCATCTCTTAGTCAATCGTGTCAGGGGTCCAGACAATTTAAAGAAACCCCTTACGAACTGACGATAGTAACCCACTAGTCCTAAAAAACTCCGATCCTCCTGCACACTCTTCAATCTCGCCCAGTCGACCACAACTTCAATCTTGCTAGGATCAACTGAGATACCACCCTTAGACACCACATGACCTAAGAACACAACCTGATTCAACCAGAACTCACACTTCCACAGTTTGGCATACAACTTCCTTTCTCGCAGAATCTGTAGCACTAACCTCATATGATTTTCATGCTCTTCCGAACTCCTAGAGTAAACTAGAATGTCATCAATAAACACCACTACGTACTGATCCAAGTACTCATGGAAAACCCTGTTCATCAGATCTATGAACACTGCCGGAGCATTCTTCAGCCCGAAAGGCATGACTAAGAACTCATAGTGGCCATATTTGGTTCGGAAAGTAGTCTTCGCCATATCCTCAAATCTAACCCTCACCTGATGATACCCCGATCGGAGGTCGATCTTCAAAAAGACCTACGTTCCCTACAACTGATCAAAGAGATCATCAATACGAGGCAAAGGGTAATAGTTCTTCACCGTCACTTTGTTGATCTCACGGTAATCAATGCACATGAGCATCGACCTGTCCTTCTTCTTCACAAACAAAACTAGAGCTCCCTAGGGCGAAACACTCGGACGAATAAAACCCTAGTCCAGTAAATCTTGAAATTGCTCCTTCAACTCTCGAAGTTCTGCAAGAGCCATACGGTATGAAACTTTAGAGATCGGTGCCTTGCCAAGCAACAACTCTATCACAAACTCCACCTCACGATCCAGAGGTAAACTAGGTAAATCATAAGAAAATAATTCCAAAAACTCGTTGACTACCCGAATATCATCTAGTCTCAACTTATCTTGCGGAGATTCCTTCACACAAGCTAGGTACCCCTGACACCCGTCCAAGAGTAGCCTCCTCGCCTATAACGCAGATAGAACCTGTGGCATCGAACGCACACAAGATCCTACAAATTCATACTCCTGCTCTCTAGGAGGTCTGAACACTACTACCTTCCTACGACAATCAATCACCGCAAAACTGAAGAATAGCCAATCCATCCCCAATATGACGTCAAAACCATACATGTTGTATACTACAAGATTTGCTGGTAGTAGTCTCCCCTGGATTTCCACTTGGTAGTTCCCTAACATCTTATGACAGATCGTTACACTCCTAGTCGGCGTAGTCACAGACGAAATCTCATTCATCACATAGGTTTCAACCCCACACAACTTCACAAAACTAGCAGATATAAATGAATGGGTTGCCCCCGAATCAAATAAAACAACAGTTCTATTCGAAAGCAATAACATGGTACCTATCACCACGTTCCCAACATGTTCCGCATCTACTGGAGTTAGTGAATATACCCTCACCGGAGCCGTGGTTGCCTGGTTGTTCCCCCGAGGCATCTGATTACTCCCATGGTTCTGGCTCTGTGAAGGCGCATCTCTCCTCGGTTCCTGGAAACTCCATAACATATGGCTCGGCTTGCCACAATTGTAGTAGTTTCTCTAGAACGGCTGACATTTGCCATCGTGCCTTTTATGGCACTTGGCGCATGGTGCGAGGGGTGAATCCCCCTGATAACTCTTACGCTCGGTGTTCTGCCGATACCCAAAACTATAGCTTTTCTTCTTCTTCCACTGTCCCTGATGAGGACCACTCTGAGGACCAAAAGATACTAGTCTCCTCCCCTGAACCTGCACTACCTCATCTCTTTGAAGGTCAGTCTCAACTATGGTGGCTTTATCCACCAGGACAGAGAACTCACAGATTTGCAGCATCCCCACAAGACGGTGGATGTCTTTCCTCAGACCCCTCTCAAACCTCTGAGCCTTCTCGTGCTCATTCAGAACCAAGCACGGCGCAAATTGAGGCAACTCGATAAACCTGGCAGCATACCTCTGCACCGTCAAAGTTCCTTGCATCAGGCCTGAGAACTCATCGGCCTTCGCAACTCGAGTGGAGACCAGAAAGTATCTCTCGAAAAGTATGTCTTTAAAGCAGCCCCACGTCATACCAGATGGACCAGCTCTCTGCCTCTCTGGTAGACTCATCGCTGTCCACCAACGCCCTGCCTCCCTAGTCAGTTGGAAGGTAGCGTACAAGACCTTATGCTTCTTAGTGCAGTGGAGGACTTCCAAAATCCTCTCGGTCTTCTCGACCCAGTCCTCCACCACTATTGGATCAGGTCCTCCCATAAATGTTGGAGGCTGCATGTATGTGAACCTCTTGATGGTACACCCTGCATTAATAGGAAAGCTCTCACGTCTCCTAACACTTCACCCAATCTCTCGGATCACCTGTCTCGCCAAACCACGAGACATAGAAGGAGACTCATCGCTTGCAGTCTCCTCAGAGCCATTCTTCAAGTTATTATCCTTGGGCTCCATTATGAAAACGGAATAGGAATCGGTTAGAATTCCTACATCGTATACCGTTAACACAATCATAGACCTAATCATGTCAACTATTTCTTTCACAGGTCTAAGCCTGCCCTCGTCACACCAACAAGAATCCATCAATGGTTTGCCCTGCCTTTACTAGAATCGTCATCCCAGGAAAAACACAGAATACTGCCGAAAAATCCTAATCTAGCAACAAAACAACCCTCGACCAACACTACCCATTTCCTACATCCTATACTATGTTATGTACACATCAATACTCCTAACCAAGTCTACAAGACCTAGTAACCTCGTTTGCTCTCATACCAAGTTGTCACACCTCGAACCCGCAGATGGGTCCCAGGTGTGAATATAGTAACCTAACCTGTCTCTGTATCAATTAAAACATACATGATACAATTCCAAAAATGGGTCCGACCTCGTGGGGTACATGGATGCCCTTAAACCATCAACATACACATCCATACTCATAAGATACACAGTGGAATACAGTCTTTCTATACATGTACAGTGCCATACCAGAGTCTATACAAAACTAAGATATACATTCCCATAATTACAAACATACTCCAGGCGCCTACAAAAACCATCCTGACAACTCGAATACCAAAAACTCGTACCTAACAGGCACTAGCAGTAGCTAACGACACCCCCGCTTCCAAATACTAGGATGCTAAACACGGCTACCTGGTGGACCTGAAAAACATTTGTACGTATATTTGGGGCGAAACACCTCTCAGTAAGGAAAAAAATAGGTTATATCAGTGTGTGGCATACCAGTGTTATTTTATGTAAAACATAATACTATACAATACGATACAGTTCAAAACATATCATACAATTCCATACAGTTCCAGTATTTTCACAAATGCATTCCAATACATATGATACCCAAAACATGCGGTTAGTGTCGTCATACTAGTATGCAACTACACTATGAAACCCGAAGTTTCAAGTAATTACATTGCCAATACGATGTAGCTCACACTAATACGTAACTACTAAATGAGCCCGAAGTTCCACAGCGACTACATTTCCATACACGCAACTACTCCATGAAACTCGAAGTTCCACAACGATTACATTTCCATACATGCAACTACTCCATGAAACCTGAAGTTCCACAGCGATTACATTGCCATACACGCAACTATTCCATGAAACCCGAAACTTTACAGTGATTATATTGTCATATAGTGTAGCTCACACCCCTCGGTGACCAACCGAGATACGTAGTGATATTTCAAACCCTCGGATATAGAGCCGGACACTCTCGCCCATGGTTTTCATACCTGTACATGGTGCAGCGTACGGTAATTAGCAGCCACATAGCTATTTTGGCGTATAGTAATTAGCTGCCACTAGCTGATTTCACAAAACCTGAAATCATTTTGGAGCTCACACTCCTATACATTTCAGTGTACGGTAATTAGCCGCCATTAGCTGTTTTATAAAATACCTGGAACAATTACATACAACCATACATCCACACTTATTTGGTTTATGGTAAATCATATCGTTTTCCAATTCAAGTATACAGTTTATGCAAATATGGATAACAATCATCTCAATAATACAATTTAAACAAAACAAACGATTTTCCAAACAAAGTAGAGATGATACCCGTAAACCCCAAATTTTCCCAAAAAATGTAACCCAAAAATCCCGTAATTTACCTGATAGATTTTCCCAAATAAGTTACCAAAACATACATACCATCGTAGCCTACAAGCTTACCGATCTCGATTTCGAAAATAAACTGATATAAACTGAATCCCCTTACCTTAACCTGAATTCCAACTACAAACTCTACGGTCCCCAAAACTAGGAACCAAGACTCCAAAACCTACAAATCACAGTACAATACATGCTTACAATTCGTACTACTACCCATATTCTGAATTAGAAACGAAAATCGAGCCTTACCTCGATTTTCGGCCGAAACCCAAAATTGCTCGAAACGAAATTCTAATCCTCTAGAAACGTAGAGAATCCTTCCCTGATCCTCGTAGTAATGTTGGATTTACGAATCAAACGACGAACGACGAAGAAAACTAGAGAAAGAGAGTTCTTCAAGTTCTAGAAAGAGAGAGGGAGAGGCTATTTTAAGATTACTTAACTTAGAAGCAATAGAAACTGATATTTATAGCCCTTGACGTGGCCGCCCTCATCGACGAATTGGCATCCTTATTGACAAGTCTGCCATTACCTTCGTCGACGAAGTGGTGGCCTCGTCGACGAGCCTGAGATCCCCGGTTTCCTGAAATCTCTCGGCTTCTCCTCGTCGACGAGCCTCTGAATTTTGTTGACGAGAACAGAAGGTTCATCGACGAACCCTGACCTCGTCGACGAATCCTGTTCCATTTACCAATTTACCCTTCTTTTACATAATTGATCCATATATTACGATTCAGGTTCTTACAATATATATATGCATATAATTTTCTTGGCAAGAAATTATTTTACATGCGATATATTTTGTTTCTTGCCTGTGTGATAAATTGCTATGCCCAAATTTTTAAATCGAAGGGGGAGTTATATTTTCAAAATCTTATATCAAAAAGGGGGAATGCCATTTTAAGCTAATTTTCTTGTTTAATAATCCACATGTATGTGCTTTATTGTCAAAATTAAATGCATATTATTTGAAATGTCTTCTTTTGTGAATATGCTCGATCTATATTGTTTATTTTCAAGTTATGAATACTCTTAGGGGGAGCCTTTTTCAGGCATAACCCATTTTGCTCTTCGGTGTTTGTCATCATCAAAAAAGGGGAGATTGTTGACTTTTTGAATCCTATCCCTGGTTTTGATAATGAAAAACCGCAAGTTACTAATGTGTGTGTCTAAGTACTTGAACAGGTTAATCATTCAAATCACACACATGAAAGTGAAGTGGAAGTTAGAAAGACCTTAAACGAGTACATACTCTTGGCATATTCCATTGAAATATGAAGAGCAAAGAAGAAGATGTGTTCATCTTTATTTGTAAATGCATTTATTATTCTTGGGTCTATAATAATTATTATGGTCTATAATAATGCATTTGTATGCATGATAGGTTTATACTCAAAGGTCATAGTATGACCATAGGTAAATCAAAAGACCATTGAAAACAATCGACCGACGCTAGGTTTTTAGGCTTAATTAAAAAGTTTAGGCCGTAGACTGACCTTAGGTCGTTACACGTCACTTGGAAATCCCCTCTATCTTACAAGTCATATCTATGAAAATAGAGGTAAATTTTTTAATCTCAAATAGGAAAAAAATAAGGGCTTTGGGCGACCGAACCTAGAATGCTAAAAATGGTTTGGGTGACCAAATGTGCAAAAGGTCAATAGTTGACCAAGCCTCGGGCGACCGAACTAAAATTGAACTAACTATCCACGATCAACCGAATGTTTAAACGATACTTTTCCACCGTCCCTAGGTGACCAAACGTTTAGTTCAAAATAGGCTCGAGCGACCAAAATGTGAAGTTTGACTGACCAAACTACTCACTGGGTGACCAAATCTCAAACGTTTGGGAAATAGCCTTAGCTTCAACCAACCAAACACACCTTCGGGCACCTGAACCCAAAAGATGACCTTTTCCCTGTGTGTCTATTTAAGCAATCAAACTTGAGCTTCGGATGACTGAATCTCTGGGGTTGAAAATTTTTACCTCAAGTAAATCAAGGTTAAAAATAATTAAACCCAATTAAACTTTTTTTTAAAATTTCCCTTGTGTCCCCAACGGTTATATTTTCATGAAAATTTATAAATACCTCCTCATTTATCTTAATTAGCAAGGGATTAGGAAAATCATTAGCTAAAAAAAATCTCTGAAATTCTTGTTGTTTATACTACTCATTTTTATCAAATTCTTTCTATCTTTCAAAAATACATTTGCTTGTTTTCCTTACACTTTGATTTGAAAAACGTTTCTTGAGGACAATCATTTATTTATACTCATTGTTTTCAACTTAAAAGGGAGTTTGAATTTTTTATTATTGTGCATATTTCCATTCATCTCCAAGCAGACAACTCTCTTCTTGCCTAATCTTTTGAAAAATATTTTTGAGGGTTAGTTTAGAGAGTTTATCCTATCGTATTTCATATTGATAAATATTGATTGAGAAAACTCTATATTTGCTTAATATCTTGCATCCTCATTGCAAGTATCTAAAGCTTGCATATTATTATTGATATATATCATATCTTTGCAAGCTTTAATCCTAATCTCTATTGAGCATTATATCAAAAAATATTTGTTGAGAATATTTGATTAGGATTCCCAAGTTCATTTGATTATTTGTTAATTATAATATCTTGAATCAAAGGTCTTACTCACACATACATTGATATACACAAATTATTGTGAGTTGATATATCGTTTGACCAATCTTACCTAAGCATAAATACTATTATCTGTGAGTGCATTAGTTATTGTTTGTGCGTATTGATAAATATCTTCTTATTGGAGAAGCACGTATATTGTACAAAAAATTTTTGTTTCATTATTTGTTGTATTCTAGGGGTGGCCCGAGGGAGTATTAATCCAGCCCATAAGGATTGGTTTCAAAGGTTGAGGTCAGTCTTGATAATTTGACCTGGTATTGTAAACGGTATCGTTCCACCTGATAAATGAGCATTAGTGGAATCCTCGAGCTTGCGAGCTGAGGCAGGGACGTAGGCAGTATTGGCCGAACCTAGAAAACATATATGGTCTCAGTTTTATTTTCCACAATTTACTTTCTGCACCTGTATGTTAATATTTATTGCTTTACATGTTTGATATACTGAGTTTGCTTTAATTGCTTATATATCTATTCAGTAATTTATCTATTGAATTGGTATGTGTTTTAGATAGACCCTAAGTTGAGGTATACTGCTATTGGATTAGTTATACCTAAGAAGAAATATTTTTAAATTTCCAATTCATGCCCCCTCTTGGGAATACACCAATTCCAACATAATTCATAGAGACACAAAAGAGCATATGTTTGAATTCTGACAAATCTCATGACCATGAAGGTTGTTAGCCTAAGTTGCTACATGATCCTAATTATCGTATTTTGATGATAACAACCCATTAGTGGTTCTAAGTTAAACTAATCTTTGCATACTAGTTGTGGTAGGTATATGTGGCGAAATCACATAGATACGGGTTTTTGTGCAAAGATCAAGAAAACATTCTCATAGACAAAGATCGAGTGGACATTCATGTAGGAAATATCAAAGTAGGCAATCACTTGGAAGAACTCAAGCACATCCAATAAAGCTAATGTAGAATTAAATGTAATGGGGACTGTTTGAGGTAGTATTCGATCTAACCTTTGTAATTCTGTTTTGCGCATGTTTATGGAACAATAGTTGAGCAATTGCATATGCATACTAGTATATAGAGTATATAGGATATCACTAAATCATAAGTTTCATACTTAAGAGTTTTCAAAGATAAAACCATGATTTATATGAAAAAATATCATATACTCAATTTTGTTTAAAATGGGAGAAGTGTTGAATGGTCTAGACATGGAAAGTGTTCCATATGCATTTGCAATTGGTTGCTTAATGTATGCCATGGTTTGCACAAGACCATATTTAGCTCATGCAGCTAGTGTAGTTAGTAGATTTCTTTCTAATCCAAGTACAGAGCATTGGAATGCTGTGAAATGGATTATGAGGTATCTCCGTGGTACAACTGATTTGAAACTCTATTTTGGTTCTAAAAAACCTATTCTAGTTAGCTATACAGATTCAGGCATGGCTGGAGATTCAGACTCAAGGAAATATACTTCAGGTTATTTGATTACCTTTGCAGTGGGAGTTGTGTCTTGACAATCCAAGTTGTAGAAATGTGTTACTTTGTCCATTACAGAAGCTGAGTTCATTGTAGCTACTGAGACATGTAAAGAGTTAATGTGAATGAAGAAATTGGTTCATGAACTGGAATTCACTCATAAGAGGTATGTGTTATTTTAGGATAACCAAAGTAATATTCATCTTAGTAAAAACTCAACCTTTCATGGTAAATCAAAGCATATTGATGTGAGATATCATTGGATTCGAGATGTTGTGGATTCTAAGTTGCTTGAACCTGAGAAGATCCGCACTGATAAGAATGCTGCTGATATAATGACAAAGCTGGTGCCTCGTGCGAAGCTTGAGTTGTTTGCCGAGGTAGTCAGTATTAAAATTGTTTGATAATCTTAATGAATGTCTCCTTCCTCTTATAGGCTGGAGGGGGAGATTTGTTGGGTCCATCCCACATTAAATAAAAAAAAGAGGCCCATATGCTTGAAGCCCATTAGGGCAACCAAATTAAAGGAGGCAGTTGTGGCAGTGTGCTGCGCCGCACCAGAGATAAATAAAAAAATAAAAAAAAGCAGTAGTTGCTGCTATGTGTGGGGAAGAACACTCACGACCATCTTTATCAACTTGACGATCAGAAGGTCTTTTGTGATCCGATTTTACTGAAATTTGGAGAGCCCATTGAGGATTTGTCGACCTTCGATTTGGATGGTGGAGATCTGTTTTAGAGCTTTGGAAGACCTGATTTTGTAGTACTGACAGTAACTGCATTTGGGTGACTTCTTTCCACTCACTCTTATTTTATCGCCATTCTTTTGAGAATCCTTTTTTACTTTAAGTTTGTGAGCATTGGTGATTGTAATGCTATAATTTTTGCCTTTATTATAGTGGAAATTTTATTGCGTCTCATAGGCCCCGTGGTTTTTACCATTCACATTGGAGGGGCTTTGCACGTTAAAAATCGTGATGTTCCTATTGTGGTGTGTGATTTTATTTTTATTATTATTATTATTATTATTATTATTATTATTATTATTATTATTATTACTATTAGTTGGTTATTTTTACTTGTCACAAATTTAATTTTTGGGAAAGATTTATCCAATGTACTTGTTGTCTTGTTACCTTTCCCAACACAAATTACAATAAGGGACCTTTGTTTTAGTTTGGATATATGATGTGGTCATAATTTATCTTTATTTTTTTTATATTAAGAATCTAATAGTTGGAATACTTTCAATGTATTGTTATAGGGGATTAGTGATTTGACAAAAGTTTAATAAATCATGAAATTTAAAATATATATATATTTTTACCCTTTTTTTTTTGTTCAAGGTTTGAACTGTTAAAAATGTACCTTGAGTGTTATTTCAAACATGAGAAAAATATGAGCTATTGTAAAGTATAAAATTGATCATGACTAGATTCCTTATTGTATGTTTAGCTTTTGCATATATATATATATATATATATATATATATATATATATATATATATATATATATATATGTATGTATGTATGTATGTATGTGGAAAAAGTTCAGTGTTCGAGCTTACTTACCTAAAAACCCTAGTTTCTTTACACAGAGCACGACCGACCGGCCACTGTTGCTGCCGCCCTATAGTCATTACCGCAGCGCTGCTCGGGTCTCTCTCTCTCTCTCTCTCTCTCTCTCTCTCTCTCTCTCTCTCTCTCTCTCTCTCTCTCTTACGCACACAATCAAGTCAATTTCTGTCTTTGCCACTACCCTAATGCTGCCAGCACCTAACAACCAAGAGTTCACGATGCTCCGTATGCCATAGCTGAACAGGGGCTCTCTCTCTGCGCTCTTCTCTATGCAGAGCACGACCAGTTAGCCACTGTCGCCGCCGCTTTGCTATCACTACTGCGACGCTGCTCGGATCACTCACTCACTCTCTCTCTCTCTCTCTCTCTCTCTCTCTCTCTCTCTCTCTCTCACTCTCTCACGCACACAACAGTGTGTGTGTGTGTGTGTGTCTGTTTGTCTCTACCGCGATCTACAAGAACTGCAAGTATCTTCTGTGGCTGTTGGGCACCATCACCTGTCGCAGTGACCCCCGGTGCTACCTTGTTGTTAAGCCGCCAACATCTATCAGCCACTCTATCCGACATAGCTGAATAGATACAACGACCATAGCTTTAGTATTCTTCTACGTAACCAATTCCAACCCTCTGCAAGTTATCCTAATACAGCCTAGAGTGGTTGGGAAGGTGTCGTCCCCCACCGATGGCCTCACCGTCGGCAGGGAATGCCACCCAGGCTAGTTTCGGGGTGCAGTCGTATGCACAAGGAGTGAATAAAAAGTGGAAATACCTGCATTCAAAATTCCTATGAGATTGTTAGTTAATATCAATGGTGAATTGGGATTTATTTTCTTAGAAACGGAGATGGTTATGGCTGAGGAAGAGTTTTGTTTTGCATTAGTGATGAAATTTTGGAGGAATCGACCATATATTGATAAATTCGGTTATCGATTGTGAAAATGTGGGGCTTGAGGAAAATTCCAACGATTTTTTTTATGGACGATTACCATGTGCTTATACACATGAAAAATGAACATGATTTTTTGTATGGGTGGGCAAGGGAAGGTAGAACTATGGAAGGGTTTTCCTTTCGGCTATTTAAGTGGACGAAGGATTTCAATGTCAAAAAAGAATCTCCTTTGGATACTCAATGGATTTTCGTACCGGGGTTACCAATGCATCTTTACTGAGTGGATTTTCTTCAAATTATAGCGACTCGTTTTGATCATTATCTTGGGACTGATAATGCAACAATTAACTGTACGAGAGCCTTGGGGGCATGTATTTGCGTGGAAGTCGACTTGACGATGGAGCCAGTTAAGGGATTTCCTCTTATATTATCTTCGAAACAATGTATCTGGCAAGAGGCCAAATATGAAAAGATGAGTTTTTTCTGCTTTAAGTGTTGCCGGCAAGGACATACCTTGATTGTTTGCAGGGTAGGAGAGAAGAGAAGGGATGAGGGAAAATATAAAGAAAAAAAAGGTATGGAAACCAAAGACAAATGATGGTGTAATGGAAACCAGTATCGATGTTGATAAAGGGGCAAAGAGGATGGAGCATGAAGTAGGACCCAATAATGCGCCGATGATGAAGATGACCAAGGATAGGTGCCCTATATTACCGGAAATTCTTGGAAAATAATATGAATGAAGGTTTAACAGAAAGTGATGAAGAGGAGTGTAAGGAAGTTGGGCGTGATGATGATGCTCGAGTTTCATATGGTGAACCTATGTCTCAAGAGAAAGTGGATCATACGGACAATATTAAATAAACTGAAGGTGGGAACCATCGTTTGCATCAGGGGGAATTGGCTCTGGGTTATTCGCTTGAGAGGGAGGAAGGTGAAATTTCAGTGTTGAAGGGCAAAGAAAAAATGTATGAGTTTGATACATGGCAAGGATGGACTTCCTAAAATACCAAAATCAAAAAGGAAAAATCTGTGAGGAAATCTCAGAGGGTTCACATCTGACCGCATAAATTAAATATATGGGTGATACAATTGTTTTTTTTTTTTTTGGAATATTAGAGGGTTGGGTAGGTCTAGAGGCAGGTTAAAGAAGCTGATCAATAAGTTTAATGTTGGTTTTTTTGTTATTTCAGAACCTTTCGCGGCCAAGGAGCAGATGGTAATGCTGGGTAATTTTCTGAATTATCACCATTTTATATCTAATGAAAATCAGGGTGGTAAATTGTGGCTATTTTGGAAGGATATGAATGCTTTTGAGGTGATTTCAATCAGGACTCATATGATCTCCGAGTGGTTCTTCAGGAACGGCCAAAAGATTTCAGTGAGTTTTGTCTATGCCAAATGTTCTTATGTTGAAAGAAGGGAATTATGGCAGCAACTGGAGGCATGCCAATCGGATTTTCCTTGGTTGGTCTTTGATGATTTTAATGTTATTAAAACGAATGCGAAAAGAATTGGTAGAAATCCAAGACCACTCGATGGAGTTTAATGACTGTTTACATCATTGTGGTCTCTTTGATTTATCAAACATAGGCCCTCGTATGCCATGGTGCAATGGCCATTGAAGGGGTGGCTCGTAATTGGGCTAAGCTTGATCGAGTTCTTATTAATAATGCTTTTTCCAACCTCTATGGTTCAACTAAACTTAATTATCTGAGTCATAAATCCTCAAATCATAGTCCTATGGTGGTTTATACGAATATGTCATTCCTTTTGTATGACCCTACCCCATTTTGGTTCCTTAATATGTAGAGTTCGCATGATTTGTTTTTGTTGTGCATTAAAGATGCCTAGATCAAGAATCACTCAGCCTCAGGTTTTTTGAGACTTACTATTCATCTTAAGAGAACTAAAGTTGCTTTACGTGCATAAAATAAAAATTTTTTTGGGAGAGTGGGAGAAAACCTACAAGCTCTCGAGGAAAGGATGGAATCTCTAGAAAATCAGTTGCAATTAGGTTTTTCTAAGGAGGTGGAAACCGATTACTTGACTACTAAGTTGGAGATTCAGGTGTGGGAGAATAGGGAAGCATCTTGCCTAGGACAAATTGCGGAAAAAAAAATGGTTGATCGAGGGGGATCAAAACTCTAAATTCTTCCATTCAGTTATCAATCATAGGCGGAATAAGAGCCGTATAGACTGTATGGTTCTGAATGACGGGAGGATATTGGACGGTGTGGAAGAAATACATAATGAAGCCATTGTTTTTTTTTTTTTTTTTTTTTTTTTTTAGAAATTTCTCTAAGTGTCTTTAGTGTTTGAACCTTGTGATCTCTCCGAGTTTATTCAAAGGAAGATTTCACATGCTAATAATAATTTTCTCTACGTCGATCCGACGGAAGAAGAAGTTAAAAGAGTGGTGTTCTTATTCCCAAAGAAAGCAATCCAAGACCATATGGGTTTGGCTCTGAATTTTATATTTCTTGCTGGGACATTGTTAAAAAAGATGTCTTGGATGCGGCAAAGAATTTTTTTCAGCACACTCCTCTTTCTAGGTTCTTTTTCTCTTCATTTATTGTTTTAATTTCTAAGGTGGACAATCCTTCTAGCTTTGATAAATTCCGGCCTATTAGTTTGTGCTCTAAGGCTTACAAAATTTTTTCCAAGATTATTGTTTTTAGGCTAATTGAGATTGTTGATAATTTGGTCTCATATGAGCAATGTTGTAACGACCCTGAAAAGAATGGTAATTAAATAATAAAGAGAGAGAGAGAGAGAGAGAGAGAGAGAGAGAGAGAGAGAGAGAGAGAGAGAGAGAGAGAGAGAGAGAGAAATGAAATCAGTAACAGAAGGAGGCAGTGGACTTCATCAACGAACGCTCCGTGTTCGTCGACGACATTGCATTTTAGAGAATACAATTTCAAGAATTTCCGGGATTTGTTGATGAATGTCTTCAGGATCTCGTCGACGAGAAAATACCAAGAGAAGAATTGGCTACTCTGAATTTCATTGACGAATTTCCTTAAGGACTCATTGAAGAATCCCGCAGTATAAATAGCCCTAAACTGATTTTTAATCGCAAAATTTCAGCCGAACCCTCTCTCTCTCTCTCTCCTCTACGGCTCCTCCTCCTTATTTCGTCGATGTCTGCCTTGTCAGTCGCCGGATCGACGATCTGAGGCCACCACGACGTTTCTGGCAGAGTTCTCTTCAAGTGTGCCGGAACGAATCGTTGGTGAAACGAAGTTGGAATTCATCCCAAATCTAGGGTAAAGTATTTTATTCAGTTTTTGGCTTCTTGGTAGTTGTAGGAAATGATGTAGGTCAAGAAATATTAATGTTTTGTTTTGGGATTTATGGTTTTCAGGGTGTTGATTTATGGTTTTTGGCTTCCTGCGGGTGTTGGACCCGTTATAGTAGGGAAATTTTAGTAGGAACAGGTAAGGGAAATATGTTATGCTAGGTTATTTGAGAATGTTTTCATTATAAAATTATAAATGTTTCACTAGAGTATTGTTCTACAACAGAGATTTATGCAATTTATCAAATAAGATTAATATGTTTTAAAATTACTGTGTGGCTTGAGAATATGTACCTAGTATAGAAACATGCTTTACAATATTTTTTAGAGATGTAATTTACAAAATATACAGGTAGTGAATGTATTTTCAGCAATTACAGAAATACCATGATTATATAGTTTTACAATACCATGACATACAATTCATAGTTAATTACAGAAACACGGTTGATATAGAGATACAGTTTTTCACAGCGTCATGGTTTATACAGTTATTAAAGAATCATGGTAAAACAGATAGTTGTATATAGAGGTGTATTATATAGTATCAGACCATGTTGGACCATATAGTTACAGAGCACGGTACCGTAGCTACATACAGTTTATAAAGTGCAACCACCTATTCAGATAATACGTGGTATAAAGGTCGATCGCATAGAGCCCACGAGTGGACAAGCTTCCCATCAGATATGGATTGAGGAGGGCTGATAAGACTATGAAGTATAGTGATTTATTCCTGGTTGGCCAGCCAGGGTAAATCCCGCCTACGGGCTGCACAACCCTGTCATGAGGGGTTAAATCATGACACACAGTTATCCACAGGGAAGTTTACAGTTATTATTATGTTTATACAATTTTATTGAAACAGAAATTATATACATATATTAGCAGTAATTTTGAATAGAAAACTAAAGTACAGAAATGTTAAGTAACAGGAAAAAGATGAAAACTATATTTCTAGTATTGTGCTTTACAGATTCAGTGATACACGATTACATGAAAACATATTTTCATTATATTGTAGCTCATTTGCCACACACTAGTAATAACATATTTCGTCTTACTGAGCTTTGGCTCATCCCAGTGTTGAATTATTTTTCAAGTGAGCCAATTGGGCGAGCGAACCAAGCTCGCAAATAGAGAGAGTGAGTATATCTTTGAGAGTATTTTTGTATAGCCCTCACCGGTTGAGGATATTGGGAGAACAATTAAATATGTGTATTTTGGGAAAGCTCTTAGCACTCTGGTGTTGTATATAATTATATATGGATATGTTTATTTGATTTTTGTTTCTTGCTGCTCAGGTTAATGATTGGGTTCAATCCAATATGGTATTGGAGCATATTAAATATCATAGTATAAAAAAAATATGTGGAAATTAAGCAGGTCGTTACAAATGTGCTTTTATTTTCGGGTGTAGTATTTTTAGAATATTAAGCTTGCACAGGAAATGGTTCATTCTTTGCACAAAAAAATGACTAGTAGTAATATGATGGTAAAACTGGATATGGCTAAGGCTTATGACATAGTGAATTGAAATTTTCTTTTAGAGGTTCTTAAGGCTTTTAGCTTCTTTGATAGGTTTTGCAAGCTCATAAAAAATTGTGTGGAGTCCCAGTGGTTTTTCGTTATGATGAACGGAACCTTTAAAGGGGCTTTTCAATCGACTAGAGGCTTGAGGCAAGGGGATCCACTTTCTTCTTATTTATTCATCATAATGGAGGAGGTTTTGACAAGGTTGCTTAGGAAAAACTATGAGACAGGTCGTATTGGACAATTTAATCATCTGATTGGGGCCCCTTTGGTTTCACATTTGCTTTATGTGAATGATATTTTTATTTTTGCAAATGGTGGGAAAAGGTCTATTTGAAATTTTGTTTACACTCTGGGGATGTATAAAAAGTGCTCGGGTCAAAAAATCAGCAAAACAAAGTCTACGTTATTCCTTTTGAAATACATTACTCCTGCTCGGAAACGTGGTTTATTAAGAATCACAAGTTTCATGGAAGGTAAATTCTCAGTTAAGTATTTAGGTGCACCTTTGGTTTCTAAAAAAATGTTTTCTAGGATCTTGAAACCTTTTGTGGAGAAGATTATGAAGAAAATTACAGGGTGGAAATTTAAGTTGCTCTTGCAAGGTGGAACATTGATTTTATTAAGACATGTGTTGTCTAGCATGCCGATACATTTGATGTCGGTTATTAATGTTTCGCAGGTATCATTTTCTCTCATCAGCTATCTTCTTGCTAATTTTTAAGGGGAGAGGTGAAAGGTAAAAGGAAGATTCAGTGGTGCTCTTGGGAGAAAATTTGTAAACCTACCTCGGAAGGGGGTATGGGCTTGAGAGATATTAAAGAAGTCCAAAAATTGCTTCTCAAGAAATTTGCCTTCAGATTGCTCACTTCTAACATTCTATGGTCAGGTTTTTTCAGGGCTAAATATTGCAGAAATGATCATTTATTAATAAGGGGAGACCAAATGACTCTCGGTTATGGAAATCAATGATGACCACAATTTCGGAAGTTATAGATAATGTTAAAATTTTGGTAAGAGGTGAGAACTCTTCTTTTTAGTTCGATAGGTGGCTTACATTAGGCTCGTTAGCTATGTGCACTGAGGATATTTTGAACAAGAAGCCGTGTATTAAGGATTGGTGGCTAAATAAAAAACTGGGACTTTGATTTATTAATGGAATTGGTTAGGGTTGACAGAACAATGGAAATGTTGCATAATGTGCCAGCTGGTAAAAGTGGTCAGGATATATTCATCTAGAAGTCTACCCTAGACGACAATTTCTCTACAAAAATGACATGGGAGGCAGTGAGGAGCAAAAGTGATAATTTTGAGTGGAATGACTGGTTTTGACATTCTTTATTACCGAGAAGAATCTCAATTTGTTTATGCAAAGCCTGTTTTAGATGCTTGGCAGTAGATGATAGAATTCAGGTCAAAGGAATACCAATGGTTTCGACTTGTGATTGTTGTGTGTAGAGAAGTTAGGAAAACACTGATCACATTCTTTCTTTAGGTTAGGTGGTTTCAGAGTTTGGCATTGGGGATTCCTTTCCAACGATTCCTTCCCCTGAAAAATAAAATTGCAAACTAGTTCCACTATGCTCGAAAATTATTTATTAAAGGTATTTTAATCGGTCTGATTCCGTGATTGATTACGTAGTGCCTTTGGAATCGAAGATGCAAAGTTAGAATGAAAGAAGTTTATCAAAGTGCGGATCAGACGTGGAGAAGTGTTTGATACTGGGTTAGTTCTTTAGCTGAATGCTTTAATTCTTTTCGAAAATTGAAGATATCAGACATTACGATTTTGAAAGAGTTTCAAATTCAGCATTAGAGAGTTTGCGCTAGGTCTGGAAAAATTATTTCGTGGGTTAAACCCTAAACAGGGTGGATAAAACTTAATTGTGATGGTAGCTATAGGGGCAATCTGGGTACTTTAGGAGGTGGAGGAATTATTCGAGATTGTCATGACATGGTGAAAGCGGTTTTTTCAAGCTATTTTGGCAATGGTACTAACAATAGTGCGGAATTAAAAGCAATTCTGGAAGGAATTTGTTTATGCAAACGACTTCATTATTTTAATGTAATTATTGAAAGTGACTCACGAATTGTTGTTGATTGGCTTTGGAAAGGTAGATGTACCTTGGGGTATCTTTGGGATTTTTGGAAGGACCTTGTGGCGGAGCTAGAAGGAGTGAACTTCATGGTGATCCATCAATATAGGGAAGATAATAGTGTGACTAATTTTCTCGCTAGAGAATGAGAAATGGGAAACAATGTTATCTACGAAGAACAACATCTTTTACTACGTTCTCTGAAAGGTATCCTTTGGATGGATAGGTTGGGTCTCACTTCCTTTCGTCATTAGTTCATCCTCTCAATTTTTGTTTAGTTGGTTTAGATTTTTATTTTTATTTTTTGAGTTTAGTTAATTTTATTATTATTATTTTTGATAGGTCTCTTTAAAGTTGTTTCTTATTTAGTTTTGTTTGGATTTGTAGTCCTGTTTTGGTTGGTTGTTGGTGTTATTTTTGGGAGGCCTTTAATCTTTCTTTTATCTGTAATCTCCCAATGCTTATCTTGTAACCACGGTATTCCTCCGCCAAAAGTGAGGGTATATTAATAAATAAATGGAGGTGCCGTCCTCCTTATGTGTGTGTGTTTGTGTGTCTAAAGTTTTGCTAAAATTAGGTTTTTATTTACCAAAACATCTAGGGTGTTTAGCTTTCTCTTCTGTACCTTATAATAATAGGATAAACACATCCATCACACTGCCCTATACTAGTTTAATAAAATTAAAAAAGTTATGATACCCATTAAAAAAAGATACAAAGGTATTCATTATGTACACAAAATGCATGTATATAAAAAACGAAAGCTAATGAAAAAAAAAACACGAAAAATAAACATTGATGGGGATGTGTCTTAAACCCTTAATATAAACTATAAGATGACAACCCAACCTATGTGATTGGAGATCCCATCAATTAGGTTCAATAGGTAATAACAAGTTATTGAGTAGTTTAGTGAACACTATTACTTGTTTTGATCATTTTTATGATGTTGAAATAGTGCAACTGCAATGATTGTGAGGTTTGAGTTTATCTCTTAATAAATTCATATCCTTTGTTAGGTGATGTGTTTAGATGCAGTTACACAGTGTCAAAGTGGGGACGCTTCCTATGAAAGTTTACTGGGCTAAAACTTTTTAGAACACTCATGAATATTTTGGTATGGTGCATGACCTATTTGTAACAACCTGTAGGAGTTTTGTATCTAGAAATGTTTTGTGAGTGATATGTTTATAGTGTTATGCTAAAAGAATTTGGTTCAAGAATTTGATATTCACCAAGCTAGTTCTTATAACTCATAACATATTATCTTCAAGTGCAATTCAAACTGAAAGGTATTGTGAACCAATGCATCATATCTTGTAGCTACCGAGTGCTAGTCTTTTATCCTTCTTTGATTTTTTTTTTTGTTTATTTGAACCATGTGGGCGATTGTTGGTATTACCATATTAATGTTACATGTTTCAAAAAAAAAAAAAAAAACTATTTAATAAGCATTAAAAAACACACATTGATTTTATTTTAATTAAGTATGCGTTAAATTTAATATGTTAGTTTTGACTTTTTAAAACATTAACTACCACTTTAATGGTTTTTGTATTAATGATGCTGGAAGTTACACTTTTTACTTACATAAATTGTGATTCAATTTCATTTCAATACATGGTTTTTCTTCTTCATAATAAATTTATCTACTACACTTTCTTGAGATTTATATTTCGTGGGTAACTAAATGATACTATAGCTTCTATAACTCTGGTATTTATGAGTGCACACAAAATCGAGCCAGTTAGTAATCCTGGAGGTCATGCACGCAGTGATTATATGCACCAAGAAATATCTCCATAGGTGTGAAATTGACTTTAAGAACGGTGGTTCTTCCACGTTTCAACTTCTAGTATTTGTATTTTTATTTAATATTAAGAATTTATGGAGTAGGCATAGCAATTCTCATTAAGGCCTAAGCTAGTCTAGTTTGGATTCCATCTAAACCCTTTCTTGAAAGTTTCAAATTAATTTAGACTTTGCCTAGAAAAGTTCCTTCAATCTTCCAAACTAAAATCCTCATCTTCCTTGCTTTTGCTTTTTAATTTGTTGAAATCTCCCACACTCATGATATGATCCTAGCTTCAAATTAATTCTCCTCACTTCTTTACTGAAAAAATATTTTTATCTGAGGCCCCAGATGGGCAATAACCACCAAGCCCAAAATGCTTCAACAACAATTCTTAATTTGTTTGGATCCATGCATGTATAAAATTAATGTGTACCTTTAAGGCTTTGACATTAACACTACCCTTCCAAGCTTGGAGAAGTCCTTGATCCCTTATGTTAGATTTGTGGAACACATGCATATTCTACCTATCAAAACTAAACTGCCAAATATCCTTTTAGTTTTCAGTTGATCAATCCACTGAAAATTATAGGAAATTATCATGACAATCATATGAGTTGATCAATTTCAACTATAGTGGACCAACTTTGATCATTCCCTTTTCTTTTTTTTTTTCTTTTTTTTTTTCCCTCTTATTGCAAGCAAGCAAATAAGGGGTTCTTTGGTAAAATTTTGTTTTCTATTTTTTGTTTTCATTGTAGCCTAGGAAGAAATAGATTATGACGATGTGTTTGCCGACCTTATCTGTCTTTTATTTTTATTATCTTTCTCAGCTATTTTTTGAATATTAAAAAAATTTATTATCGTCAATTGTTTAGGCAACTTGCTGCCAATACTTGAATATTCAAAATTCATTTCATGATTTATTTTTATTTAAAATTAAATAAAATTATGTGAATTTAAAATATAATTAAAATAAAAACATCTATAATATTTTTAGAAATTCCCAAAAAAAAAAAAAAAAAAAAAGATTTCATTCAATAATGTGCAACCATTTTTCAATTGTCATCAACGAAAAGGCTATTCATTATGGTGTGCAAGTTGTTGATCATAATCCCTAAAAATAGAGGTAGCGGTTTTGTGGTTCGGTAGGTAGAGGTGATCACTATGAAGAATAAAAGGCATCGGAAGAGGTTTTTATCCCAAGATGTAGCACTTGGGAACTCCTTTCTTGTACAATAAGAATGTTTCTTGGGATGCTAATTAAAAAGTGAGTTTTTGGTTCAAGGATACAAATGATCATTTTTTCATTGAGGTTTTTAATTTGTTTTTTTTTTTTTTTTTTTTTTTTTAAGTTTTGGAAATATATATTAACCATAAACATGTTTCTAATTTTCAAATTTTAAGTTTCTATTTTTTTATTTTTTATTTCTACTTTATATTTTGAGTTGATTTTAGAAACTTGAAATTAATTGAGTTCCAATTTCATATATTAATGATAGAGGTAATTATAGGCCCGATGAACTTTCAAAGGACAAGAGGAAATCAATTATGACCAAGTAATACCTTTCAAAAAAATTGTTTAAAAAATAAATAGTGAAATTTCATACAAATCGAACTGTGTTTTTAGTCCTTACGATGCATAACTCAAGTTGAAGGGTAGATTAATCGATGCAATAATTAATATATGTTTATTTGGAAGAAAAAAAGAGAAGAAGGAGAAAGCTAACCACCTAATACAAAGGGTTTAAAATTATCTACTCGATCACATTTATCAATGCTTCAAATCATAACTAAATAGTGAGATAGGATATTTGAACTCTTATGTCTTAATTAAAAACCCGTCATCTGCCTAATTCATGCATGGTAGGTGGTAGTTGGGGATATATGGGTTGAGACTTCTCTCCCAAATGTATATTGACTTAAGAGGTTGAGAAATTTAGAAGACATTTGAGGATGATCAGAAAGAACAGTAAGAGTTTAAATATTCAAAAAATGATTGAGTGTATAACTCAAAATGAACATAATTTCATTATATAATTTAAAAAAAGAATCATTATAATTAGTGTTAAAAAGAAGTAGCTAATTAAAGAAACCATTTGATAATTGGTATATAGTGCAGAGAATCGTTGGTTACTTGGCCTCCGCAAAAGTACGCACTTGGCAGTGGCCCAATGCCTCTGTCTGTGTGGGGAGGCCTGCTGTCTCCATGCTGTCCTAATTAAGAGTAGTCGATCGATGAGCTGCCAAATATGAAATATGCAGCCAGCTTTCCCCACGCGGTCTACTGATCCCCACCATTTCCATGTTAGCAGCTTATGCATCATCCTGGTCGCCCCTGTCCAGTTTTAAAAAAGTAACATATACATATAAAAATATCTGAGGAAGATGAACCAGCTCATCACAAACTACTGACCCGCAAACCTCAATGAAAAGGTCAGATCCATCACCCATTTAATACGCATCCCATACACCATTAATGCTTCCTCACACCTACCCACACCACACATCTACAAGGAGAAATTCTTTTTTTTTTTTTTTTTAAAGAAGATTTTAATCTTAATTATAATGATGGTTCGGGCTTCAATTATATAAAAATATCTTTTATATAATAAAATTACAGATAATCATAATTTGAAAATTTAGAAATGAACTTTTCGAGTGCAATTCATGTATGACTCATCAATCATATATAAATATAGGGTTATGTATGTTATAGGTTTTTTTTCTGAACTTTTGTCATTTTTTTTCTTTCCCCTCTTTTCGGCATAGGACTTAGAACTTATATTAATGATAAAATATTATATTATAATCATAATATCATTTGATCCACTTAATTAGTGAGACTCATTAATCGGGTCACATATTTACCAATTTGGTAGATGATGTTTTATAATTAATTGGTGAATTTCAAATATTATTAGAACAGCCCGAGTATTTGTTGTAATAGGATATCTGCCATCTCATCAAATTCTGGGTACTCAGACGCCCAAAATGAAATAGTCAAACGGGCATCAATCAGCCGCCCCATTACTATGAATACCGAATATATAGGAGAAATCAGTTCATCCTTGGTCACCATCAATTGCGTGGACGAGATTGAACATTTCCCAATTCTTATTGGACACAATATCTCTACACTTAAAAGCTAACCAACCAATATCACCATTTCCCCGATTGACCCACACCAAACAGGGTGCAATTAATTTATTAATCCATGTTGCGTGAACCAAGTCTTAATCAATTGCATGCATGATGTACACCGTTGGCACAAGCACATGGTGCTGAACTATGCTCTGCTAGCTAGCTAGCCGCTGCGTGCTGTTGCAGTGTTAAGTTGAACCATATATGGTCCATGAGTTAAATTTGTAGAATTCAAATGGTGTCCGTCCGGTGATGGATGCATGCCAAAGGGATAGGTGTGTAGTTCACCGGCCTGGTATGACCATGTCTCCATTGATCTCCAGCTTTGTACATCCTACACGCAAACGGAGATTACTCCTTGCAGCATAAGTGGGTAGAAGTAGGTTAAAATGTATGAAATTATTGCCCGGAACCCGCTATTTCCCCGGCTGGCAAATTCAATGCCACGCTCTGTTTTCTATTTATTGTTCGTTGGGGTAGTTGCATCCATCCTCCCATCCCTCTTTCTCTCTCTCTCTCTCTCTCTCTCACACACACACACACACACACACACACACACAGACACACACACACGCACACGCACACACACGCACGCACACGCGCACGTACACACATCAAATCTCTTTAAATCCTCATTGCCCCTTCCTTTGGGAGATGAGCTAGGCCATAAGCCCTTCTAGCTGCTAAAGCTCCTTTTCAAGCTATTCTCTCCCCAACTGTTCATTCACATAAATCTCTCTCTCCCTCTCCCTCTCTTTCTCTCCAAACCCAACACTGCAATTAAAATTTACAGCAGTTTTCAATCTATATTACTCGGTTCTAGCTGAATTAGCCAGTCTGGGTTTCTTCATTTATTCCTTAAAAGTTGAGATTACCAAATATTTGGAATAATATTGATAGATCAGCTAGCCATGGCGGAAGTGAGAGCTGCACGTTCACCAGAATCAGCAGGGATCAACAGCAGATCGAACAAGCACAACCTCCCCAACTTCCTCCTCTCCGTCAGACTGAAGTACGTGAAGCTGGGCTACCACTACTTAATCTCCCACGCCATGTACCTCTTGCTCACGCCGCTCCTCGCCGCCGTCACAGCTCACCTCTCCACCCTCACCCTCGACGACTTCCTCCACCTCTGGAACCACCTCAAATTCAACCTGGTCACCGTCGTACTCGGCTCCACCCTCATCGTCTTCCTCGCCACCCTCTACTTCATGAGCCGCCCCCGCCAGGTCTACCTCTTGGACTTCGCCTGCTACAAGCCCGACCCCGCCCGGATATGCAGCCGCGAAGTGTTCCTAAAGCGGTCGGCGCTGACGGGGACGTTCTCGGCGGAGAACTTGGCGTTCCAGAAGAAGCTGATGACGCGGTCGGGGCTGGGGCAGAAGACGTACTTGCCGGAGGCGGTGATGCGGGTGCCGCCGAACCCGTGCATGGCGGAGGCGAGGAAGGAGGCGGAGACGGTGATGTTCGGGGCCATCGACGAGCTGCTGGCGAAGACGGGGGTGAAGGCCAAGGATATTGGGATACTGGTAGTAAACTGCAGCTTGTTCAATCCGACGCCGTCGCTTTCGGCGATGGTGGTCAACCATTACAAGCTGAGGGGGAACATTCTGAGTTATAATCTGGGCGGGATGGGGTGCAGCGCCGGGCTAATTTCCATTGACCTTGCCAAGCAGCTTTTGCAGGTTTGTTAATTATTCTCTTTTATTTTGTTTGTTTTGATATTATGTTTGTGTTTCTTATTTTTGAGTAGTGTTGAGTAATTTGGCTAAGGGAAATCTATAAGTATATACTGTTATTCCGTTCGAATCGGAGTTTGGAATTTTGGGGTAGCTAGCTAGGGAGGATATGGCACATGCATTCGTCATTATATATATGTTAGAAATAGAAGCGGCGTAGCTAGCTAGGCTACCGGTATGTGTCCACATCTTTGGCTGGTTAATTGGCTAGGCGTGCCTTTCTTCAGAGGGATCCTCTTTGGAGAGGAAGGGAAAATGGGTACTCGGAATGGGATGATATTATGGATTGCGTGTTTATTTTTTAAATTGTATGGTTATTAAGAATGGACCCCTATCTCATGTTTAAAATACAGACAACTTGGAGAAAAAGGTCTCTTATATAATTTCCTTTCTTTTAAAAATTATGCACTTAGTTGTTGACATAATTAATTGAGTTAGATATTTATAATTACTTTTTACTTTCACATACTATCATACTAATTTTGACCTACTAATACTAATTTGAATGAATGTTGAGTAGTACACCAGGGTACCTAATAAATTTTCAGTGGACAAGTTACACTTTGCTTTTTTAAGAAAGACTTTTTACCCCTCATGCTCCTAGGGACCAACTATTGATAATTCATAATTGAAGGAGGATCCTAAATGTAGATATTTTTCATTAACAATAAAAGCACATCAAATCTAGTATCTCCATCCATTGCCCTGCTTAGACACTGGGATGGGCTCCATGCCAACGAATCTTACGCCTATATGTATCCGCTAGATACCACTCCGACTGCATCCAGAAATCTTAATCATTTTTTGTTTTTCAATTTTCCTAATTAAAACAAAATTGAGAAAAACTAATGTAATTATATTAATTGATTTGTGCATGCAATTTTGTGACAAAAATTGA
This sequence comes from Malania oleifera, assembly GCF_029873635.1. Classification (NCBI taxonomy): domain Eukaryota; kingdom Viridiplantae; phylum Streptophyta; class Magnoliopsida; order Santalales; family Ximeniaceae; genus Malania; species Malania oleifera. Next base: position 7,542,258 of record NC_080419.1, read on the forward strand.
TAAAAGAAAACAACAAATTTGTAGTAAAAATAAACTTAGCTAATCGATTGTATTGTTTTTTTTCTATTTTTTGGCAATGTTTGAAGTCGATCTCTAATAATGAGCACATGATGAATAGGTGCACCCCAACTCGTACGCCCTGGTAGTCAGCATGGAGAACATCACCCTGAACTGGTACTTCGGCAACAACCGCTCCATGCTCCTCCCGAACTGCCTCTTCCGCATGGGCGGCGCTGCCATCCTCCTCTCCAACCGCCCCTCCGACCGCCGCCGCTCCAAGTACCGGCTCATCCACACCGTCCGCACCCACAAGGGCTCCGACGACAAGTGCTACCGCTGCGTCTTCCAGCACGAGGACGACGACCGCAACGTCGGTGTCGCCCTCTCCAAAGATCTCATGGCTGTCGCTGGCGAGACCCTCAAGACCAACATCACCACCCTCGGCCCCCTCGTCCTCCCTATCTCCGAGCAACTCCTCTTCTTCGCCACCCTCGTCGCCCGCAAAATCCTCAAGATCAAAATCAAACCCTACATTCCCGACTTCAAGCTAGCCTTCGAACATTTCTGCATCCACGCCGGCGGCCGCGCGGTTCTCGACGAGGTGGAGAAGAACCTCGACCTCTCCGACCGGCACATGGAACCTTCTAGAATGACGCTGTACAGGTTCGGCAACACTTCCAGCAGCTCTCTGTGGTACGAGCTGGCTTACTCGGAGGCCAAGGGGAGGATCCGAAAGGGTGATCGGACGTGGCAGATCGCTTTCGGATCCGGGTTCAAGTGTAACAGCGCCGTGTGGCGGGCGCTCCGGACCGTCGATCCGTCCAAGGAGAAGAACCCCTGGACGGACGAGATTGATGGGTTTCCTGTTCATGTGCCTGAAGAGGCAACTCTGGATGGAACTTCTTAAAAGGTGGTGCCAGTGTTTGGTGTCTATAATTAATTGTAAAACTTCAATGGGCGGCTGCAGCAGACAACCCGGTCATATTATCATTAATTGTTCCTCGGGTTTGTTTATTGTTATAAATAATATGCTAATAATTATTATTATTATTTTTATTTTTTTTTTGCTTTTGTTTTTTAAAGGTTCAATTCTAAATTCTGTATGTTAATTGAGAAGGGCAATGGTCAATTGTGATTTATTAATACACGAATTAAAGCATTGTTATGGATTGGACATTTCCTTGATGTTCTTGCCATATTAATTGTTTAATTTTCGTATCAGTTAACTAATAATCAGAAGTGATTAGGTACCTATCAAATTCCATGTAAATTGCTTTCAATTTCTGCATAATCACAACTCAAAATATTTAATAGTGTGTTTTGAATTTAAATTTTGAGTAGATTTGAATAAATTTCATACACTTTTAATTATACTTTATCCAAATTTAATATAAATCTAAATTTAAGATCTCTTCGAACACAGGGTAAGGGTTAGAATAAAATTCAAATGTATTTAGATTTATAAAATTTTAGTCTCAACTTGAAATTAGTTTTGTGGATTTCTCACTATCTTCGCAGGCTATAATATTGCTATGTCATGCAACTCGAACATTGGTTGAATATTCCTAGGTCGAACAATCTTATGACCAGTCAATTTATTTATAAACTATGCCTCCTTAGCATGTTGGAGTTAGAGAATGTTTTAACCGATAAAGGGTGGAGGATTAAACTTACTTGTCCCATACCAAATTTAGGTCATACTAAATGATAGTCCTTGCTTGACTCAATATTTTCACCAATGTATTTACTATTGTCTTAATCATGTTTGACAGTTTGAGATGTATGTTCAATCTCAAGATCGTTATAACCCTCATTATCGTAAGGCTTGGAATTCTAGACCTAAAATGAGCTCTTGTATTCTTCATACTCGACAAGTCAAAATTCTCCCCCTCAGTAGTATGTTCGACATTAAAAAGTCATAATTTTTGGATTTGACCAAAAAGGGAATTTTGTACTCTTCATACACAACCTCCTCCTCCTCCTCCTCCTTAGGATATGTAGCCACTAAGGAGTCTTTAGCTGAAATAATCAAAATCTATGGTTTGACCAATATAAGATTGTGGGGATAATGACCTTTGCTCCCTAGCATCCATCTATAAGGGATATATTTGAAATATTGAATTTGTATTGTATTAACCTAAAAACTCTTATATTTTATTCTTGTCCTAAACATTCAACTTGTCCATGCCTTGCTCTCACTAACTCATGACATTGACTCTTTTCTTTGCTAAATGGAAAGTGTATTTCACAATCTAATAAATTTATAGCTGGATTGAGTATGAGGTATTGGCATACTATTTTGACTTTTGTAGGATACTTTAAGTGAGAAACATTGAAAGAAGTCCATGTGTTGGAAATTTAAGGAGAAGAATGAACAAGAGCATATAAGTTGACTATTATTAATGTATTTAACATATAAAACAAAGATAGACCACGTTCAAAAAGCTCCTTACATTCAAAACAAAAACAATTGAGTTCTAATTGTGTGAAGGCTTATTTATGTGATTGCATAAGAACATTGGATTTTAACTTTCTTATTCTTTTATTTTTCTTAATATATGGGCTCGATAGAAATGTTTTTAACTAGTCAATTGAGTTAAAATTAGATTCTTTTTTGAGTTGATTTAGTAAAAAGCTAAAGATATACTGTAAAGACCTAAAAAATTAAAATAATTGAAATAATAAGAAAAAAAATAATAGATAAAATAATAAATAAATAAATAAAAAGAATAGTGTGGAAAATAAAATAATAATAATAATAATAATTAATTGAATTAATTAGTTATTAAATTAAACATTATTATATTAAAAAAAATAATGGATATATATATATATATATATATATATATATATATATATATAATATTGATATAATCATAATATTATGGTTGAGAGGATTGCATTTAATGCAATCTGAAGGAAGATTGCAAATTTCAAATTTGCATCTTCCTGTGCCAGCGTCCGCGCCTCTTTCCTTCTTCTAGTTTGTTTCCACCTCGCTTGCCTCTGTCCTCCTCCTCTCTCTCCTCAATTTTATCGGGTTAACGAGTGTCAATCGAGAAACAAAAGGTACCGTTGAATTTGTAACTCCGCTACCGATATTTCTATTAGAGCAAATTTATCATGGGAGTGACGTATGTACCATTCCTGGCATAAGGTAGTTTTTCCCCAATTTCTCAATTTCTTGTTAAATCTTCAATCAAATCGACGATCAGGTACCACCATGGGGTCCTAATTGTGATCGTCGTCACTTTAACATAAGTAGAGTTTCAATTGAGATTTTCTAAATTTCACTCCAAAGCGAGAGTGAGATTTGAGAAATTTGGAAAAATGGTTATATTTGCGGGTATTATTATTTATTTGGGAATTATTGCTTTAGGAAATATTTAAATAGTATTTTATTTAGGATTAATTTAATGGAACTAGAATTTTTTATTCAGGTTCTAGGTGAGCGCCGCAGGTATTTTTTTTTGGAATCCCTGTCGGCGTAGTTCAAGAAATCAAGTAAGAGGAAAAATATATATTAAATTAGAATTTTTATGAATTTAATGAAAATAAATTGTGTTATATATACGTGTATATGTTTCAGTATGGGTTTAAAATGCCAACTATTTAAATTAAATTTTTTTCAAGTTTAGGGCTATTTATTAGATGTGTATATACAAAAATGAACTGATGAAAGTAGAAAAATATTTTTAGGATAATTATGTAAGGAATGAAATGTATTTTTGGTATATAAACGTTAAATGTTGGTTCACGTATTTTACAAGTAATGTATGAATTTTATTGTTAAACTGTATGGCGTGAGATTTTGTACAAATATATTTTAAATGTATGAAATACAGGTTAAGTAAGTAATGCATTGTGAATAAAATATAATATGGACAATGTTGCCTATGTATGTTAAATGCAACCATGTAAAGGTACGATAACTGAAAGTCAGGTTAACAGATTCTAGCGCATTTTTATATGGACTAACTATAGCAGATTCTAGCGCATTTTTATGTGGACTAACTATAGCAGATTCTAGCGCATTTCTATATAAACTAACTGTAGCAGATTCTAGCGCATTTATATTTGGACTAACTGATGACGGCTAAAGAGCGGTTGTAGTACAAATGAATGAAATGAAAATGTTATGAAATGAAATGACAAGGAATGACAATGCAATGAAATAAAATGTGAAATGTGAATGATACAAATGGGAAAGAATCACTTAAAGTGAGATGTAATGTAATGTTAAGTTATGAATATAAAAAAATGTGTATGATTGAATAATGATAAAAAGAATGATATATTATGATATTAGAAGTATATATGTATGTAGAACATGTTACGATTGGGCGAGGTGTACCTTTTTCGTGAGGGCTTGTTAAGTAAGGCAAGTGCACTAGTAGCTACAGATGTGGTAGTAACCGCATAACGTACTAGGGTAGAGGGGACCTACTTATATGGGCGGGTAGATTTCCCTATCCTTGGAGTCTTTGCCGGTGAACTATTGTTGAACTGTGTGAGTACGAGATTAATCTAATACTTGAGGGCTTACCGAGTAAGGTGAGTGCTCTGATATGTTTTAATTGTAACCTTAGGGTTACCTAAATATCAGAGCAGAGGGGTGCTACTTGTATGGGCAGGTATTTACCCCTATCTTTGGCTAATCTCGTGGGTTAAATATTTGCATGTGATTGTTTAGGTTCGGAAAATGATTTCAATGTTATATGATGATTTGCAAATGAAATAAAAATGATATTTATTTACCTCATGTTTGCCACACGCTATTTTAATATGTATGTTTCTTCCCTTACTGAGATGTGTCTCACCCGAATATGAATTCATTTTTTTCAAGATTTCTTCCAGATCGAACTTTGAGAGCTCGAGGTTTTTATAACATTATTGGGAATCAAGAAAAGAAAATGGTATATTTCTATGTTAATTTTGGAGAATGTAAATATTTATGTTTTATGTCTTTATGTTTTAAAGCTATTGAGTAAGGAATGATTGTGAAAATACTGAATTGTTTTGGGAGTTATGTAGATTTATGGAAATGGAGGTGATGGATGATTTATAATGAATTATAGTTAGAATTAGTAAACTCTTGTACTATGTTACATGGAGATTATGCTTATGTTTTCCGCTGCGTATATATTGATTTATGGATTATCAGGTATAGCGCATCGGACTCAGGTTTAAGGGTTCGGGGCGTTACAGATGGTATCGGAGCAATGTCCAGCCGAAAGTGTGATTAATTTTATATCGCCTGGATATGGAAATGTTAAAGTATTAGGTTAGAGATGATTTATACCAAAGTATATGAAACAATTAGGATAAGGATGTTAGATGGATAGGTCAGGTTAGGTGTTGAGAAGTAGGTATAGAGTAGGGAAGTATATGATTTTGTCTTATAACTTGAAGGCAGAAATCGCTTGGCGGACTTCTGTGATTTTCTGATTCAGTCGAAGGTTTCAGAAAACCACGATAAATCCATCGACGGTGATGTTTCCTAGTCGTGAGATTGGTTCTTATATGGAGAACGTAGATGTGTATTGTATTTAAAGTATATAATTGTGTTATTGAGATTATGGTATGACATATAGTAAATCGTAGAATTATGGAAATGAAAATCAGGTAACAAAATTTCGAGGACGAAATTTCTTAAGGAGGTGAAAATGTAAAGACTCGAAAAATTAAAATGATTGAAATAATAAGAAAAAAAAATAGATAAAATAATAAATAAAAAAATAAAAGTAATAGTGTGGAAAATAAAATAATAATAATAATAATAAATTTAATTAATTGAATTAATTAGTTATTAAATTAAACATTATTATATTGGGAAAAAAATAGTGATTATATATATATATATATATTGAAATAATAATAATATTATGGTTGATAGGATTGCATTTAATGCAATATGAAGGAAAGTTGAAAATTTCAAATTTGCATCTTCTTATATCTGCGCCTCTTTCTTTCTTTCAGTTTGACTCCGTCTCGCTCGCCTCCCTCCTTCTCCTCTCTCTCATCAATTTTATCGGGTTAACAACCGTCGATTGAGAAATGGAAGGTGCCGTTGGATTTGTAATTTCGCTATCGACATTTCTATTAGAGCAAATTTGTCGTGGGAGCGACGTTGGTACTATTCTTGGGATAAGGTAGTTTTTCCCTAATTTCTCAATTTCTTGTTAGATCTTCAGTCAAATCGACGATCAGGTACCACCATGGGGTTCTAGTCGTGATCGTTGTCATTTTGACATAAGTAAAATTCCAATTGAGATTTTCTAAGCCCCACTCTAAAGTGAGAGTGAGATTTGAAAATTTTGAAAAAATGGTTATATTTGCGGATATTATTATTTATTTAGGAATTATTGTCCTAAGAAATTTTAAATAGTATTTTATTTATGATTAATTTAATGGAACTAGAATTTTTTATTCAGGGTCCGGGTGAGTGCCGCAGCTATTTTTTTTGGAGTCCCTGTCGGCGTAGTTCAAGAAATCAGGTAAGGGAAAAAATATATATTAAATCAAAATTTTTATGAATTTAATGAAAATAAATTATGTTATATATACGTGTATATGTTTCAGTATAAGTTTAAAATGTCAACTATTTAAATGATATTTTTTTCAAGTTTAGGGTTGTTTATTAGATATATATATACGAAAATGAACTAATAAAAGTGGAAAAATATTTTCAGAGTAATTATGTAAGGAATGAAATGTATTTTCGCTATATGAACGTTAAATATTGGTTGACGTATTTTACAAGTAATGTATGAATTTTATTGCTAAACTGTGTGATATGAGATTTTGTGCAAATATATGTTAAATGTATGAGATGCAGGTTAAGTAAGTAATGCATTGTGAATAAAATATGATATGGACAATGTTGCATGTGTATGTTAAATGTAACCATGTAAAGGTACGACAAAAAAAAGCTGGGTTAGCAGATTCTAACGCATTTTTATGTGGACTAACTGTAGCAGATTCTATCGCATTTCTATGTGAACTAACTGATGACGGTTAAAGAGCGGCTGTAGTACAAAGGAATGAAATGAAAATGTTATGAAATGAAATGACAAGGAATGACAATGCAATGAAATGAAATGTGAAATGTGAATGATACAAATAGGAAAGAGTCACTTAAAGTAAAATGCAATGCAATGTTAAGTTATGAATATGAACAAATGTGTATGATTGAATAATGATAGAAAAATGATGTATTATGATATTAGAAGTATGTATGTATGTAGAACATGTTACGATTGGGCGAGGCGTACCTTTTGCCTAAATGCTTACTGAGTAAGGTGAGTGCACTAGTAGCTAAAGATGTGGCAGTAGCCGCATAACGTACTAGGGTAGAGGGAACTTACTTGTATGGGCGGATAGATTTCCCTATCCTTAGGATCTTTGCCGGTAAACTATTGTTGAACTGTGCGAGTACGAGATTAATCTAACACTTGAGAACTTACTGAGTAAGCTGAGTGCTCTGGTATGTTTTTATTATGACCTTATGGTTACCTAAATATCAAAGCAGATGGGTGCTACTTGTATGGGCGGGTAATCATCCCTATCCTTGGGTAATCTCGTGGGTTAAATATTTGCATGTGATTGTTTAGGTTCAAAAAACGATTTCAATGTTATATGATGATTTGCAAATGAAATAAAAATGATATCTATTTACCTCATGTTGGCCACACGCTAGTTTTAATATGTATGTTTCTTCACTTACTGAGATGTGTCTCACTCGAATATGAATTCATCTTTTTCAAGATTTCTTCGAAATCGAGCTTTGAGAGGTCGAGGTTTTTATAACATTATTGGGAATTAAGAAAAGAAAATGGTATATTTCTATGTTAATTTTGGAGAATGTAAATATTCATATTTTATGTCTTTATGTTTTAAGGCTATTGAGTAAGGAATGATTGTGAAAATACTGAATTGTTTTGGGAGTTATGTAGATTTATGGAAATACAGGTGATAAATGATTTATCATGGATTATAGTTAGAATTAGTAAACGCTGGTACTATGTTACATGGAGATTATGCTTATGTTTTCCGTTGCGTATATATTGATTTATGGATTATTAGGTTTTTATCAGGTATAGCGCGCCGGACCTAGGTTTAAGGGTTTGGGACGTTACATATACGTTTTGATTCTAAATTATTTTCATTTATATCTTGTTGATCGCAATTGGATAAAAAGATTCATAGACAATTACCTAATAATGTTTGCACCTTTGTTAATTGAATATTGGCTTTGTGGGTGAGTTAGGATTGTAGACTCATTGTATTTTAAGTAGGTGTGTGTGTGTGTGTGTGTGCGCGCATGTATTTGTTGGCACCTTATTTTCTCCAAGGTAGCAAAAAAAAAAAAAAAAAAAATCAAACAAAAGAAGAGGAGAAAAATTAATTAAAAAGGGAAAAAATTCACAAGTAATAATATTAATTAATTAATTAAAAAAGTCTTGGTGCATTGGCCCACTGGCTTCTCATGCAAAATGACATTTTGGGGAATCAATTAGTCAAAAAAAGTTTGGGATCTAAGTCCAAATAAATAAAATTGAGAGAGAGAAAGAGAGATGAAGTACAATGTAGTGAAAAGTAGACCCTTTTTTGGTTAATTGGTATTCTAATGCTATGTCTAATTGGTATTATAATAATTTATTAATTATAAATGAATAATTATAATTGAAAGTAAAGGGATCTCCATGTCCTCATATTATCGACAAAATTGGCCACAATATTTCTACTCATCAACTTTATGATAATCACATTATAGCAGCCTCTGATTTTGAATTATGATCCTCGCTTCCTCGTGGAATTTGTATTTATTCCCGACTAGCTTCTATAATTAATTAGAGGTAATTCTTGGGTTTTACCTGGAAGAGTTGCTAAAAATGCCTCTTCTTTCAGAGTTGCTATTGATAATTATCCTAATAGTGAGGTTTGAGGATAAAATTCTTTGAAAATTATCTCCCTCTGGCTGCTTTGCCTTTTCCTTTTTGTTTGGGAGAGTACTAAGGGGAAAAAATTCATTAGTTCTGGGCAAATATTTTCTCTAGTTTAAGCATTGCATCTTGAAGCACTCTTTGTATATAGCCTAACTTTTTGGGTTATTTTCTTCCATGTGGAGGAAAGCCCAAGTGAGCTTTATTAAATACCCAAAGTCCAACCCTTTTAGTATGAAAAACCTAAAAAAAGTTATAAAAAGAGAAGGGAGAAGAGAGGAGCCGTCACTTCTCAAAAGAAAGAGAGAAAAACGTGATTTTTCTCATACTACTCAGATTTCATTAAGATTCCGATTTTGCTTCGTTTGTGGTCCGATCGAAACTGAAATTTGGAGGAAAGGTTCACGACTCAAGGAGTTACAATATGAACGGTGGAGATCGGATTTGGAGTTCGGGAGTTAGAGTTTTTGCCCGTGAACAATAACCGCGAATTTGGTATATTCTTTCTAATTCTCTTTGTATTTGCCAAAATTGTTGATATCTTGATGAGAGATATTTGTATCCTCTAATTATGATTAGAGAAGAATTTGTGTATTCATTATTTATAGATAGTGGATATTTTAACTGGACTAGGTTCCGCACTGGGGAAGTTTTTCACGTAAAAAATTGTTTATATTCTTGTGGCTTGATGTAATTGATTATTTCTCTTATAATTTCCAACACGTATAAAAGTAAAAATATACTATATTTGCTTGCATATAGGGAGAATAATTATTCCGCTGTGATTGTTTATTGATATCTCTTCCAAGCCATTTACAAGATTACCTACGATAAATAGAATAGTCAATTGACACAACTCCTTAGATTATATTTACAAAATACGTGGCTTGGCTCCTATCTTGAATCTGGAGATCATCTTTTTTTTTTTTTGTCTACTATTAAAATCAGGCTTGTCAGCAAGCTTACTCAGTGATAAATCTTCAGGGAGCTGTAACAAATTAGGAGGCAAATTAAACTTGGGTAAAATCTCCAGTTTCGATAACTCCAAGCATGATGAAACCCAAAAGATGTTGTAGACAGCCATCATTAATTTACCACTTATGAAAGGCCATAAATGAATTGTTTATTTGAAGAGCGATTGATTAATTCAGAAAATATTGAGATATATGTTGTCAATGACGTCATACTAAGTTTACATATAATATGAATTTCTATTAATTATCAATGTTTTTTCAGTTGATTTATATTCTATGGCGTTGTTTTCTGGTGAAGACTATCAAAGTTGGACTAAAATTATATGCTCTATTTGTTGCCCCCTGCAGCTTTTTGGTTTCAAGGTTTTAGCAGTCTTTGATGCTTTGGAAGCTCTTGGGCAACCTTCAGTTCAGGTTCTGCTGGCTGATGCTTGCTGTGTTGACCGCCGCTCTTCTCTGTTGATTGATGTTGAAAGTTTGTGTGGCTGCCTTAAAGGCTGGTAGTTTTGCTGTTTATGTTGTTCAGGGTGTCTCTCTTCTGGCTTACTTTGTTCTGTACGTGAGAGGCAGTCTTTTTTTTTTTTCATTCCTCCAGTTTCTGACTTGAGCTTGTATGCTCATGCAGTTTTTAATACAATCTTTACCTCTTCAAAAATAAAAAATAAAAAATTATATGCTCTACTAGCTGGCGGTTGAGAATTTCACTTGTGCGTTTGTCACACATTGAAAAATTAGAGTGGATAATGGATGCTTATATACATGGTTGGGTCCAAAACCCAATAGGCTTAAACTTTTGGATCAAGTTGGTGTTCATCCATGTATATCAAACCCACTCATGGGCTCCTCTGGTCCTAACAAGTGGTATCAGAGCCGACGGTTCGTAACTCTGGGTGAGCGACATTGTAAAAGTTGAGACGAGAAACTAATTCTCCTGATGTGCTAACAGTTAGAGGACTAAATGTGTGGTCAAGGCCAATAAAGATCATCTAGACTGGGGATGGATCCGAATAGGGTCAAGACGTGAGAGGTAGGATTGATTCGGAGGCACGTGGAATGCAATTTGAAGCATGTAAGGAGTTAGTGGTAAGGCCCACTTGAGCAGCTATTAGAGAATTGGACTTACTCCGAGAAGAGAGACGATTTTCGTTCAAGGAAGAGCAATTGGAACTCACAAGGGAGAAGAAAATTGTTAAGAATTCCACTTGTAAGTTTATCCCACATTGAAAAATTAGAGTGGATGATGAATGCTTATATACATGATTGGCCCAAAGACCCAATAAGCTTAAGCTTATCAAACCCACCCATAGGCTCCTCTAGTCCTAACACTAGCCGACAGATTATTATCTTATGCTGCATTTTTGTAGTTCTTCGATTGTTCTTGATATGAACTTGTTGTATTGGCTTAATTGCCAAAATTTCAGCTAGTTTATATCGAGCTTAATTCTTAATAATTATAAACGAGCAATTGTAAAAAGAAAAGAAAAATATTCTAAAATAAAAAATTTTAAATTGCATTATGGCAGGTCCTCGCTAGATCCGGCACTGCGCGTGAGCCGGATGCTCTTGGAGAGGTTACACCAGTTCAACTCCACAACCATCCACCATGGATGACCCGTTCACATAAGAGTACCCGCCATAGATAAGGAAACTCACATGCATGCAGCTGTTGGCAATGGCTGTGTATATATATATATATATATATATATATATATATATATATATATAGAAAGAAAGAAGTATAGTAACGTGAATAGGTTAATTTCTTGTGGAGATGGTCAACCTCAGTCGTCGTAGGTGAGCAAACAAAACCTCATGAAATAAGGTATCGATGGAGTACAAGTTTGCCGTCTTGTAAACAAGTATTCCTTATCAATCCCACCAAATATATATCCTGCATCAGCGCCGTCGGTGGCCGGGCCGGCTCTTTTTTGCTTTGCATCATGTTTTTAAATATAGCGGAGCTTACAAACCGTCCGGCTGTAAGAGATAGCGATGATTTGGAACCATTCATGCGGAAGTAATTTTTTTTTAAAAAGAATTATTTAATTTAATAAGTATTAATAATAAGTGTTGAATTGAAAATGTATTCAAAGTTTTAGTCACATTTAAAATAAGCGGCATTTAGATACTTATTTTATTATATGATTATTTTTAAATATATTTTAAATTAGAAACATTAATATTTTTATTAACAGTTTCCTTAATAAATATTTTAATTATTTATAATTGAAATTTATATTTTCTATTAAATATAATATAAAATTATTATTTTGAATTCATAACAACCTTGTTATTAACGTGTATTTATAACATATTATATCATATTAAATTATGATAAAAAATCATATTATTAATTCATTTTGAAATTTTAATTTGTTTAATGTTAATTTAAATTAATAAAGAATTTTTAGTCAATCCAAAATTGAATTATAGTAACTAATATATGCATTTTCAATATATTTTAAATGCAAATATTGATATTTTTATAACTAAAAAATTAAATGATAATTATATTAATTTTATACTTAAAATTTAAATATTTTCTAGTAAATAAAATAAAAAATATTATTCGTTAATTAACAATAATCTTCTCCTTAATATATATTTATAACAGATGATTATCACATTAAATTATGTTTAAAATATTATTAATAAGTAAATATCTAATTTCTATGTTATTTAATATTAATTTAAATTTTTTGATGGTCTTTTTATTATTTCAAAAAAGTAATTATATTTTATTAATAAATAATAGATTATAATACATAATAATATAATATATGATTAATTGTTGATTAAAAATTTAATTATTAATTATGTTAACTATTATTTTAATTAAAATTTAAAAATAAAAAACAATTTAATTACTAAATATGTTAAATATTATTTTAATTAATATTTAAATATCTTCATTAGGTAAAATAATATAATACTATTTTTAAATTAAAAATAATCTTGTTCTTCATTTATATTTATAACATTTGATTATCATATTAGGTTATGTTAATATATTATTTTTAATAAAATTAGTATTTTTAATTTTTAATATTAATTTAAATTAATGAATTGTTGACTCTATAAGTCTGATCCTGTTTTGATTATGACAAAACTAATGTTTCTCACCTGTGCACTGAGTTTCTTGAATAGGTTCATCATTAACATGCACAGATGGTAAGAACTCAAGGAGGTCATACGGACTACAAAGATCATGCTTCATAGATGGCATTTGAAGAAGTAAAAATATGTCTGTAAGGTCCTTGCACAAACACTTAGGAAAATCTTCACTATCAACACTTAGGAAAATCTTCACTATCAACTATGCAATCAGGGGTAACTTATGACTTAAAATATAACTTAGGTCTCAATTGCGTAAGGGGTTCGGGCGACCGAACCTTGGCGTTGAAAACGCCTCGGTCGACCGAACGTAGAAAAGTCAAATAGTTGACCTCACTTCGGGCGACTGAACTATAGAATGAGTTGAGTGTTCACGGTCGATCGAACTCAAATCTTGACTTTTTCCAACGTCCTCGGGCGCTTGAACTTCATGTTCATTTTCATCTGGGGTGACTGAACTGAGCAGTTTGGTAGACCGAACTTAAGTCTGGGCGACCGAACCTCATACATTTTGGAAAATCGCCCTGACCTCAGCAAACCGAATGTTTCTCTAGGCACCTGAACCTCAAAAGTACCTTTTTTGCATGTGAGTGTTCGGGCAAGCAAACTTATAGCTCGGTCAACTGAAACTCTCGGGTTGTTTATTTTTACTGCAGTAATTAAGGGTAATTGGGATTAAAACTCAAATTAAATATTTTTAATATTCCCCATTGTGTCCTACCGGTTACTTTTTGAGTCCCACCTATATATACCATTTCATTTAACTCAATTAGTAATGGATTAGCAAAAAGTGATTGAAAAATTTCTCTCTCAATTTTTCATACCCTTTTTGCAATATCTTTCACATTCCAAGATCATACCTTTTGATACTCTCTTTGATATTCACTAGCAATCATTCTTTTGATATAGAGAGTTGGTATTAGTTGTTTCCTTCTCTTGCACACTAATTGCAAGCTTGAAGGGAGTTGTGTGTGGTCATTGTATACATATTTTCACATCATTCCCTTGGCAAATACTCTCACATACCATTTTGAGTGTTCTTGCTTATTTGATCTTTCCCATAGTATTTCATTTATAAATATTCGATTAGGAAGATCTTGATTTTTGCCTGCTAGTCTTGACACTCATATTGTAAGACTTGAAAGCTTGCATATAATCTTTGATATTGGTTTTGCAAGAATCAATCCAAAATATCTATTGTGCTTATCATTTACAAAATATTTGGGATATTTGATTTGGATTGTGTTTAACTTCCTTTGATTAATTGTTTGTTGAATATCATATCTTGAATCAAAGGTTGAACTCTCACATATACCTACATTCACATATTTTGGAGAGTTTACATATTTGATATCACCTGAGCATTAAATTCATATCATCTGTGAGTGCATTTATCTGCACCATATTGTAGTACATATATGCTTGTGTAGAAGCGCTTAAATTGTATGCAAAATTTCATATTCATTGATTGTATTCCAAGCATGGCTTGAGGGGGTTTGATCTAACTCGTAAAAATCAGTTGTTAGGGTCCTCCCCGCTCCACAGGAGAGTGTATAAAGGTTGAGGTCAGTCTTGATAATTTAACCTAATTGTAACCAGTATCGCTCCACCCGTTAAGTGAGTACTAGTGGAATCCTCGAGCTTGCAAGATGAGGTGGGGACGTAGGTAGTATTGGCCAAATCCCGATAACATATTCGGTGTCACTTTTACTTTTCTTGTATTATATTATGCTTTGTGCTTGATTTTATTTGCTTACTGAATATACTGCATATCTAGTTGGCATGTTATTGTATTTGGTTGATTGATACGGGAAGTGTGTTGCATGTACTAAAAATTGATTGATATATCATCTCTGCAACTTTATACATATCTTGACTATCCCAACTGTCCCTAGGTTGTATAATACTGTTGTTGGATTAGTTGAACTTAGGAAATTTTTTTAAATCCCCAATTCACCCCCCTCCCTCTTGAGATTGCACCAAAGTCAACTATTGATATCAGAGCCTTGTTACCTAGACTTAAACGTTATTTTGTAAAAAGATCATGATGACTCGTGTTGGTGCATCCCTATCTTGTGAGGGTAGGTTATCTACGAACCCTCCAATGTTTTACGGGGAAAATTTCATTGAATGGAAATTTAGAATGACTGTGTTTATTAAAACTTTAAATTGGAAGTTTTGGAAAATTATTGCTCATGGAAATATTGTGCCTATGAAAACTATTAATTTTGCTGAAGTTCCCAAATTGGAAAATGAGTTGAATGACAATGATATGGATTTAATGCAAATAAATTTTGATGTCATGAACACTTTGTTGTATGCTTTAGATTCTAACATTCTTCATGAAGTTATGGCATGTCATAGTGCTAAAGAAATATGGGAGGAACTCGAAAAGAAGTATGGTGAAGTTAAGCAAAAAAAGGGTATCACCTCAAGCAAGTCAAGCTCAAAGGATAATGGAGGAAATAATTAGTGCTTTATAGCCTTAACCGACGAAGTGGTAAATTTGTCTCCCTCCACCTCTTTAAATGATTCATACAATGATTGTGTTAAATGTGATGATACTTCTAGTAGTGATTATTGTAGTGAATTTGATGATGATAACATGCCAACTTATGAGGAACTCAAACTAGAATACATTAACACTCACAAGTCTCTTGTTAAAGCACTTAAATGTTATACTATTTTGAATAACAAGAATGAGGCATCATTGAAAGAACTTGAATAAAAAATTCTTGTTGAAAAGGAAAATGATTTGAAAATCAAAAGGTTAGTAAACAAGAACGAAATGTTAGAAAAAGAGTTGAATGTTTTAAAATCTCAAATCCTAGTGATAATAAAAAGGATTGTCTTATTTTAGAACTGAGTGTAAAGCAAACACAATTTCTAAAGAATTCATAAAACTACAAGGTGTTTGCAAGGGTTTAAAAGATCTAAAAATTCAAGATCTAGAAAGAAAAATTGAGGATCAAACTAAGATCATCCATACATTTTCTAAGGGCAGAGAAAACTTTGACAAGCTCTTAGGATCACAAAAGATGACCTTAGACAAAGAAGATATAGGGTTTAATAGAATTGAAAATAGGAAGAGGCAGAACCTATACATGGGGTACTTTGTAACAGAATCTAAACATTATGCTACTACCTCTTCTAGTCCGTATACTCACATGACATGCGTCTTGTGTAAAAAGAAGGGGCACATAAAATTTAATTATCTGTTTAAAAGGAAAGGTGTGAAGCCCAAACAGATTTGAAGAGTCAAAGTACCACCTTGTCCTAATCCATCAAGACTCAAAGATAGAAAAATGGTAAGGGTTGTCAAAAAAAGCAAACTCATCAGAACTTGAGGAGGAACGTATTCCAATTGGAATTACATAAATGCTTTCCTTAGGTTTTAGGCGTTGAGGGAGTGATTTCTATTAGCCTATGAAGTGGTCTGTTCCTAAAATGTCAAATTCTAGCATATCCATTCCACCTTTGGTATACTAAGATCATTTGAGAATCAAGCCAATCTGCAAATCTAAGTATGTAACCAATCTGAACTTAATGCATATATTCATTGGTTGAAATATGAAATTAATTATTGGTTGCTTGAATAAAAATCCACTTCCAAAGATCATATTGTGATTGAAAATTTGGGAGAAAGCTTATCGAGTTAGATCTTTATAATATTCAAGGAAAATTTTTTTTAATAGGATCATATTTGATATTCGTGTATCTTGTCTTCAAAGCTATTATTCATACAAATATTTTGGAAGATTTGATAAAAGAGAAATTTGGTGAAGCATATTCTTGCATATAACGATTATATCGTTACATTCATACTGAGTTTCAAGTTTCATCATATGATTATGTGTTAGGAATATCAATTGTATTCACTAGTTTTGTTAGAAGTAACATTGAATGTTTTGCAGATTTGATATTATATTGTAATCACGGTTCAGGTTGTGAACCGGGTTTGAGGAGAGAGTTATATCTCTTATAAGCAGCGGAGTAGGAGGAATCTATACCTCTTGTAAGCAGCGGATGTAAGGGAAATTTCGTCTTAATTTAAGGAGTAGAGATTATAGTGGAATCCTTGAGTGGGTTGCTCAAGGCAAGGATGTAGGTCGAGTTGGCTAATCCTTGTAAAATCGTGTTTGCCTTCTCTCTTCCCTTTTTTTTAATTTTCGCAACGCACTTCATTACTGATATTGCATGTATGTATGTTGAATAACCTCACACGAACTTGATAAGTAATTTGTTAAATTTAGAAAGAGGGATTAAGAGGTAAATAGTTTTTAAAGAATTTTAAAATACCCAATTCACCCCCCCCCCCTTCTTGGGATTACTCCTAAATCAATAGACAAGGTTCAGTCGACCACTTTAGTAAGTTCAGTCGACCAAGGCAAATTTCAATTACAGCTTTGGTCGACCGTTTCAGGGCAATTCTGAACCCTTTGTGGGTTCGGTCGACCAAGATGAAGGTCCGGTTGATTACTCATGTAGGTTCGGTCGACCAAGGCTAACTTGAACTACATATTTGATTGACCAAGTAGTTGGAGAGTTATACACTTTATGGTTCAATCGACCTAGGACGGTAAGTTTAATTTCAACATGGTTGACCAAGCGAAGTCAACATGTTGACTTCTGACCTGTTCGATTTACTGAGGCATTTATAATGCTAATGGTTCAGTCGACTAAGACTACTAAATTAGTGCTTTTAAATCCTATTTTGGTCTCTATGCTTCATCAACCCAATGTGAATAAGTATAAGACAATGAAATTATATAGGTGATAGTTCCTATGATCATTCTAAGGCTTTTTGAGTTTATACATCTTATCATGCATGCAATGCATTAATTATTATAGCCCATAATTATTATAGACCCAAATGAATTAAACAACAAATACAATTGAAAAATTTTTATCTTTATTTCCTTTACTTCGCCAAACACCATCATATGATGTGAGCATTGAGTTCTTTATGGTCTTCTCTGAATCTTTGCCAATGGTCCTGTACACAAACTCACGACACTGGTAAGATACAAAGCGGTTTGTCATTATCAAAATTAGATATGACTAATAAGGTTAACAATTTATTTCATATTAATTTAAATTTTAGATGGTTCTTTTTTATTAATTCCAAAATTTAATTATATTTTATTAATAACTAATAGATTATAATGCATAATAAAATAATATATTATTAATTGTTGATTAAAAATTTAATTAATAATTATGTCAACTGTTATTTTAAATAACATTTAAAAATAATTGAAAATTTAATTGCTAAATATGTTAAATATTATTTTAATTAATATTTAATTATCTTTATTAAGTAAAATAATATAATACTATTTTTTGATTAAAAATAATCTTGTTCTTAATTTTTATTTATAACATATGATTATCATATTAATTTATATCAAAATAATATTATTGATAAAATTAGTATTTTAATTTTAAATATTAATTTAAATTAATAGAATATTCTTCTTCTTTATTTCATAATTGAATTACATTTCATTAATAATTAATATATTATAATACATAATAAAATAATATATGGTTATCTTCTAATGTATTTTTTAAAAGTATAAAATAGCAACTAAATTTTCTTATGTTCACAAAATTGATTCGCCTATGAATAGTGCCACTTATAAGTAGCCAAAAAAGCTATCTTAAGTTGTTTCTCAAAATTCACTTAAATAGTTCTAAAAAAAGTGGTTCTACAAAAATACCTTTTGCAATAAGTGTTTGTTGTTGTTCAAGCGAAATGTCATTTTTTTTTATTTTTTATTTTAAGCGATATATGCTATAAGCACTTTTTCTTAGTGCTCCTAAACAGGGGCGAAATCTTATGCAGCTTGATAATGTGTGGAAATTTCATACAAGTCAATAATCGAGGGAATAAACTCTCGCTTATAGGGTACGGGTTTACTCTATGTATTCATTCGATATGTAAACCGTAAAACTTATGATTCAAAGCAAATAATATTATACCTCATGTCACCTACGAGATAATTTTCAATATCATCAATTTGTACTGATTGTGGTCGAGAACAAAGTTTTTTTTCAAACTTTATGGGATCAAACGAGCCTTGCATATAGGAACTCTCCTGTAATGATATGTGTGTTATGAAAATCATAAAAATTAATAACTGTCACCCTTTCATTTTTCACTTCCATAAATTATGTCCTTTTGTTTTCCACCACTATAAATTATATGCTATCCTTATAGCCCTATAAAAGGATTCCTTTTCCCTCTCATTTTGGCATACACACATAAGGCTGGGAGTAGACATACAAATAGAAAGGATGAGAGATAGAAAGAAGAGAGATATTTTGCACAATATCAGTTTCAAATCATCTTATAATTCCTTCCGAGATAATGAAATTTTTTATCTCATCCACTCGTGCAGTAGGCATAGGTGAACCACATAAAATTTCTGTCTCGTCTCTATTTATTTTTCTGCATCTTTTACAACAATGTGAATTATATACAAAACTTGGGTGTTAATTTTTTAAGAGATCTAAAACTCAATTAGCTCATTTTTATCCCAAAATCTCTTCTATTTTTTTTAATATTAGAAACTAAAACCTCTAACATAATGTCATGTGTTCTAACCATTGTAGCTATTCGGGAGAAACTCTTTTTTTTTTTAAAAGATGAGTTCTAGAGATTCTTGGAATTTGTATTTTCTATTGATTAGAGAAGACACAAAAGTGAATCCCATACTCAAGAAGGTCTCGACCTTTTTGGGCTGACTCTTAGATTATGGATTTACATTAGATTTTAGATAAAATATAATATAAAATTATATTAAAATTTGTCAAAATCTACCAAATTCATCCTAATCCTAATTTAAGATTTAAAATTCATACTATTATTTCTTTTTAGGTCAAATAAATTTGAAATACAAATCCAAGATGTTTATTATTTTCCTTCTTCTAAAAGAGGCATGGAGTCCACTATTCTTCCGGGAGCAAGCTTAATTTCACGCAAGGTCAACGGACTTTGACAACAATCCAATGGGCCAAGGCCTTATACAATGCATACTACACTCTATGTGCATTTTTCAAGGTCATGGACTCATGTTGGGCTGAAAAATGGTTCTCATTGGGCTGCTTGGCCCTAATTGCACGAGCCTAATATTAAATACTGTATTTGTTGATGTGTTGGGCTGAGCTGCGTTCGTTGAAAAGGGTTAGAAAACTCTCATGGGTCAATCTTGATCTGTAATTGTACGAGGTACAGGGCCCTAAAAAAAAGGGCCTGAATTTGTATTAAATGCGTCCTCCAGTTGTCAAGCAAACCTTTTTAAAGTACAAGAAAGAGTTTTCAACTTGCTAGGGCAACTTTGGTGACCCAGCCCAAGCCCAAGCCCAAGCCCAAGCCCAAGCCCAAGTCATTTGTCACACCAATCAAACCTTAACCTTGTACATGAACTCACAAGCCCCCTTTCTTCTTTCCTTTCTACTAGCAGTAAGCACGCGCTTGCAGTGGCGCAAATTTTATCGTACATGTAAATAATAATAATATATATAACCCAAAATTTAATAAACCTTTTTTTTCTTTTAGGGGTAGGAAGAATTATTTTCTCTACAAACTATTTAATACTAGTCAATGCACATGCGTTGCATGTGAATAAATGTTGGAATTGGTGTGATCCCAAGAGGGGAGATGAATTGAGTTTTAAATTTTTTTTTAACATTTCGCCGATTCATCATATATCATATCTCATTCATAATACAAACGTGTATGTAAATTAATAAAACGATAAACGCAGACATACACATAAAACATATCTCATTTAAAATAGAGGTGTAAAACGATAAACACAGACATACACATAGAACATATCTCATTTGAAATGGAGGTATGCATGCAAAATGGTTATAACAAAATGTGAACAAACATACACATACTGAAATTAAAGTGCGGAAAGTAAATAAGATAAGGAGAGAGACACATATAATATTTTTTATCGAGGTTCAGTTAAATTAGTCTACATCCCGTCTTGAGCATGTCTTCCAAGGATTACGCTAAACCTGTTCACTTAAACGAGTGGGGTACAAGCCGTTTAGATCCTCTCATTACGGGACGAGGAAAACCTTAGCTCAATTTCAAAGCTGAGTCCAACTTGTTTCACTTACGGGGTTAAGACTCCCCAATTCAATTTTCAGACTTAATCGAACCGGTCCACTTACGGGGCTGAGACTTTCCAATTCAATTCCGGAATGAACCCTACCGGTGCAATAAAAATCATTTTTGTACATATTAAATAGCTTCTAAATACAAGCATGGGTGTGCACATTAAATGCTCAAATACATGCACTCTCAAATGATATGTTACATGCTCAGTAGAGTATGAGTATTTTTCTCAAAATAACATTTTCAATCTTTGAAAAATAATGTATATGATGTGCACATCAAATATTTAAATCCAAATAAAAATTTCTCCACAAAAATATTTATCAAACCAAAAACAATGTGAAGAGCCTTTAATGTTATTCTCAAAGATTGTTTTTCAAAAGTATAGGTTTGAAAGAGTAAGTGATTTTGAAAAACAAAATGTCCAAACAAAATATCATCTCTTTGAAAAGATTTTCTAAAAAATAATAAAGCGAGATTTGGAGAGTAAAATATTTGCCTCAAGAAAAGAGTTTTGCAATAAAATCGTATTTTGAGAGAATTTTGATTAGGATAAAATTAGAGAGAAAAGTTAGCTAATCAAAGTTGCTAATTAAAGTTATGAAAGGGGTATTTATAGTTTTTCAATAAAATATGACTGTTGGGAACCTATGGGGAATTTTAGAAAAGTTTAATTAAAGTTTAATCCCAATTACCCTTAATTACCCGTGATACATATGTGACAACTCGAGAGTTTCGGTTGCTCGGTCCTTAGGGTCGGTCGCCCGAACAAACACAGATAGAAAAATTACTTTTTAGAGTTCAGGTGCCCTGGGGAAAGTTTGGGTGGCTGGGTTAAGGCGATTTTCCAAACGTTCGAGGTTCGATCATCTGGTGGTTAGTTCGATCTGCCGAACTTCATACTTCGGTCGCTCGGGCCTTAGTCAACGAATTGACCTCTAGCTAGTTTGGTTGCCCGAACTATTTTAACTTTATAAGTTCGGTTGCCTGAAGCCCAATTTTTTACCTTAAATCATTTAAACCTTTTGTATGATTTTGACTTTTATGAAAAAATTTGTCTTCCAAAATTTTAGGTCTCCTGTAAAAACCCCAAAAAGAGATATAAAAGATTAATAGAATGATTCCAAAAATTAAAAAAAAAAAAAAATTAAAAAAAATAAATTAAAATTTTAAAAAAATAAATTAAAAAAATATTAATTAATATTAATTAAATATTATTATTATTATTATCCTCAAACTTGTTGAAGCTTCAAGAGATTCAAACATATATTATTATTATTATTATTATTATTATTATTATTATTATTATTATTATTATTCTTCTTCTTCTTCTTCTTCTCTTTTCTTTTCTTCTTTGCAACTCTCTGAACTCTCTCTCTCTCCTCACGTTCTCTCTCCCTCTCTCCTCGATTTCGTGACGGATTTTTGCCCGATCGAAAATCCGAAGATACTACTGGACTCCATTCGCCGCTGCCGTCATTTCTACTGGAGCGGATTGATGGTAGGAGTGGCGTAGACATATTCCCTAGGGTAAGCCATTTTCCCTTTTTTCTTTAATTTCTTGCAAAATATAAACTAAATTAACGAACGGACACCACCACGAGAATCTAGGGATGATTCTCTACAAGTCTAGTGGGACGGAATTCTCGTGGGGGTGTCGAGCCAAAACCCCAAATTTGGGGTGCGAGGGTTATTAAGGGGCTTATTTTTAATTAATTAGCATTAATTTAGAAATGCTAAAATATTGAACATTTTGGGTTGAAGTAGGATTTCTGCAATTTAGGGTCTGAGTGAGCGCCGTGGGTGTAATTTTGGGACTCGCAGACAAAATTTAGAAAATTAAGTGGGGGTTTTAAATAATAGTTTAAATATTAATTTGGGATATATGGAGCTTAGAGAAGGTTAGTTGAGTATTGTTTTGAAGGAAATTAGTTAATTAATCTGGGGATAATGTAAATTGTAGGAGTTAAATTTCGGGCGCCAAGGGCATAAGATTTTGGGTTCTAGCGAGACTCTCAGTAAGTCAGGTAAGGGGAATAAATTATAGCAGTGTTTTTAGAATTATTATTTGAATGAATACGTGAAATTGAGCATATGATATTTTGTCTGAAAATTATTATGATATAAATATAAGATAAATTGTGTGGCATTTGAGTAATTGTAAATTGTGATATTTTGGAGTGTAAAATATAATAATGTGTAATTTCTGAGAAAATATTGAAATGAGAATTACTGATCTGATTAGTGAAAAATAATGTAATATGATATTATTATATGAGTAGAAATGTTTTGCCTGAAAAATGGAATTTTGTGAATTATTGATATTGGAAAATAATGAAATGTGGTATTTATTTGTGAGTGGAAATTATTTGCATGAGAAATGAGTATTTTGGAAAAATGTGAAAAATACATGAAATATGATATATGATATTACGAGATGATGAAATGTGCACAAAAAATGATGAGAATATTTATATTGAACTGAATTGTGATATACTGGAATATAATTGATGAAATACCAATACCGCATAATGATTGCGGGTATGTGGTGGTAAACCCTATTGGATGGTTATGATATTCAGCACGGTACCTTTGCGAGTGGTGTTAGTGCAACCACACGGACTCTTGGAGCGTGTGGCGTGACAGTCGATTGTGCCATTGTGTAGGGTTGTTGGGCCCCCCGAGTCCGGATCAGGGTATTGACGCGATATGTGATATGATATTTGATCTAACTGGGTCGGCCAATCGATGTTAGATCCAGCCTTTGGGCCGCACAACCTTGACCATGGGGGGAAGCATGGCGTGTATAGAAAGATCCTCAGGGTGGCCATGAGTTACAGACGCGATGTTGGTATTTGATACCGAGGATACTCATGAGTCGGAAAGTAAAGTGGAAATGAAAAGTGAAAGAATGATAAAATTGGCTAAAATGATAAATGAAAGAAAGAATGGAAATTGAGAAATAAAGAATGATAAAATTGAGAAATGGAACAGTGTGAGTTAATAATATAAATAATTAAGGCGAAGTGAAACTCTTCGTCTGAGGGCTTACTAAGTAAGGTGAGTGCCCTGATGGTTATCAGATGTGGCCATACCCGGCTGTATAACGTGTTAGGGCAGAGGGAAGCTACCTGTATGGGTGGGTAATCTTCCCTATTCTCAAGAACTTCGCAGGTAAATATGTGTTGGAAATCATTCAATTTGATAAAGATTTTAAAGCTTATAAAAGCTTGTGTGGTATATCTATATGATTATGTGTATGTGAATATCAGTGTATTTTCTCAAATGAAATGGTAATTTGAAAAGTGAAGTGTATTATAATTGTACTCATTTGGCCACACACTGTAAATAATTTATTCCTTCTTACTGAGGTGTGTCTCACCCAATTTATATAAACTTTTCAGGGAACAGAGACCGGCCGGGTGATAGAGTTCCGTGATAGTAGGGAGCTGAGACCTTGATACACAGGGTGAGTTTTTGGACTAGGGGAGATGTAATTCTCCTAGAGTTGAATAGTAATTTTTAGTATGGGAAGGTAGTGTGAATATTTGTATGTATGTTGATACTCTGGGTATTGTATTCTGACTGATATGTGTATATTGTCTTCCGCTGTTAGGTTGAATATAATAAAATACTTTTTACCCGGTACCCAATGTGGGTCGGGTTGTATGAATGGTAGTAGAATTGTTGACGTGACCGATTTGTGGATGTTGTGGATTTATGACGTGATTATTTATTTATTATTAAAAAAAAATTGTACGAAAATCGGGGCGTCACATCTCCTAAGGTCATTCTATGGCCAACTGAGTTAACCAAAAAAATTCGATGTTGGTCAACCAAAGATGAGCCCTAAGGTCAGTCTATGATTCCCTATAGTCAATCTATGGTCTAGTCTGAGCAAATAACCATATCATGTGGATACATGCATATTACAAATCAAAGTATAAAAATAAATGCAATTACAAAAGAAATATTATGTTTTCTTCTTCTTTTTTACTCTTTGACATCATGGAATACGCCGGATTTAAGCTTTAAGTCCTGCCTTGACTTCCATATTCTCTTGATCATATGTGTGACCTGAATAATACCTGTTCACGCACAAAAACACACACATAAGAGATACTTGTGTTTGTTAGTATCAAAACAGGGTATATCGTTGCTGAAATTAAAAGAAAGTAAGGATAAGAGAGTGACACCACCACTTTTATGAGGTTCGGTTTATACCGAGCCTACGTCCTCGCCTTAGATCAACCACCCAAGGAATTTACTATATTTTGTTCCTTTCGAGTGGAACAAAAACCTTACACAATTTACCCTCTTTTTCAAGAATAGAAACCTCTCCAAGCACCGACCTGTGCTTGGTTCAAAGATCCAACATACCTTTGAATCGTTCAAAGTACAAGAATATAGAAGTAGATCTGCATACAAAAAATACTCTCAAAATTCAGAGCAGGTTGTACAAATTGAGTTCTAAATTGTACTTCAAAAAATCAAAGCTAAATAGAACATGAGAAGCTCTAAAGTTTTAGAAGTCATTGATGGTTCTTTAAAAGAAATTGAGTGCAACTCAGAACCAAGCTTTTGATTTTTCAATCCACCAAAAACGTAGAGTTTTTCTCCAACAAAATGATGTGAGCAAAGGAACTTAAGGAAAATTTCAGCGCAGGAAGAATTTCAGCATATTGACTGTTTGATCTCTAAGGCTTATCTTTCTTGTCTATTTTTTCTTTTTCATTTCCCAAAGGAGGTATTTATAGATTTTTCCAAAGAACAATTTCCCCATTTAATTAGGTAGCATTAAATTATTGAATTAATTTTGAAATTCAAAATTTTTCGAAAAAATAATTTTCTCATTTCATTAGGTAGCATTAAATTAATGAATTAATTTTGAAATTCAAAATTTTTCCAAAGAACAATTTCCTCATTTAATTAGGTAGCGTTAAATTATTGAATAAATTTTGAAATTCAAAATTTTTCCAAGGAACAATTTTGAAAACCCAGAAGGTTGGCAGTCGCCTACCAAGACTTGGTAGTTGTTTGACTTGACCACCCAGGCGCCAGTCAGTGCTCAGGCAGTCAATTGGAACCTTATTGCCTCCTAAATTATTTCTTTTAAATTGTGGCAGTCGCCTAACACTCAGTATTTTCCTTTTTTACTTTGAAAATTTTCTTCCTTTGAGACCTTTTAATCAAAGACATATTTTAAAGTCTTTCAAAAAAGTGTTTCTTAGTTTGTTTTGATTTATAAGAGCTTCACATGTATCTAGATAATATGTGGCTTTGAAGTACTTACAACAGTCTTTCTAATCATGGTTTTCCTAAAACACTAAGTTCTTCAGCCTCCTTCAGCCTCTCAAGATTCACTTTTGACTTTAAGAATTGTTTGACCTTTAACCTCTTCATTTGTTCTTCATTGACCTCAATATTTTGAGGATCTTCCACTAGATTGACATTGAACTTTAGCTTATCAACCATGAGTGCCCTTTTACCTAAATCAAATCACTCAACACAACATGTTAAAGCATCCTTCATTTTGTTATCATCAAAACATGATTGAAAAGTCCAGTTAGGCCAACAATCTCTCCATTTTTTATGATAACAAATGAGGAGCAAAAAATATAAATAAGTGTAAAAAAAAATCTCTCCCTTACAACTAGCATTATTCTCCTCCCCCTTACAATAAGCATTATTTTAACAATTTGTAGATTTAAGACCAATCATGCTCATTGCTCAATTTTTCATTCTTATCATGGTCATCATGCTCAAATATGATTTTTCACCATCATGCTATCATGTTCAACATGCTCAACATTCAATATCATGCTCTCAATCAAGCCAAAATGTTTGCTCCAAATACTACTCCCCCTTTTGACATCAATCAAAAAGGGTAGACATTTAAATGAACATATGATCACACACTTCTCAATCATGCCAAAATTCAATATCATATTTCATATTGGGCATTCTTATTTCATATGTGTTGTGACATCTTGGAATTTTCAATCATGCATATGGTGCTTAACATTCATATTTGTGAAAAAAATACTTTAAAAAAACACTTGTCATGCATAATGCATCATTCAAATACCAAGATCATGACAATATTACCAATGCTCATAATTATGTTGTATTGTTTAAAAATCAAGTGATATATTCATGGATACCAATATACATCTTAGATATTCATGTTGAAGTTTTATCATGCACTTCTCATAGATGCTGATTTTTCATTTATTCATGTGATCATAAGCATACATGGTCAAGATCTTTTTAAAAAAACATGTTTCATACTTAATAACTTAGATTTTCAAAATACCAATTTTAGAATGCCAATTTTTCAAACATCCACATGTAGCATGCTGCATATCACATATCATGAGCCTATTTTTTTTAAGCAGGCAAGGAAAGCAATCCAAGTTAAGTGTTGTATTATACAACACATCAAAGTACATGCCCAAAACAAACTTAGATCAAGCCTTGTCCTTTTAGTTTGCTTCTCTACTATGTAGTAGAGCAAGCTCTCGTCTAATGGTTATAAATCTATCTTCTGAGAGTGGTTTAGTAAAGATATAAGCCCATTGGTCATTTGTATTGATGAATTCTAGAATGATGTCTTATTTTTTAACATGATCTCTTAGGAAGTGGTGTCTTATGTCAATGTGTTTTGTTCTTAAGTGTAAAATAGGATTTTTAGATATGATAATCGCACTTGTATTTGCACACATAATTGGTACAATTGTGTATTTTAAATTGAAATCTCTTAATTGTTGTTTCATGTAAAGAGTTTGTGCACAACAACTACCAAATGTCACATATTTGGCCTCAACAATTGACAAAGCCACGAAATTTTATTTCTTAGAAAACCAAGAAACTAAAGATCTTCCTAAGAAGTGGCATGTGCCACTTGTGTTTTTTCTATCTTATAACCGACATAGTCCGCATCTGAATAGTTGATCATTTCAAAATCGGTGTCTTTAGGGTACCATAGTCCTAAGTCCATTGTGTAATGATCCGAAGTATAATTTTTTTTTTAATAATAATTAAGAGAGATAAAAATGGGAATAGAAAAGAGGGTGCACATTCGTTGACGATGCAGCAATTGGGCATGTCGACGAGAAAATACCGAGGAGGGTTTTGGCAATTCTGAATTTCGTCGACGAGGGGTGAAGACTCATTAACAAAACTCTTCAGGTACTTATCAACAAGGTGACGTGTCTCTTCGACGAATCCGGCTTTATAAATAGCCTAAAACTCGAATTTAAATGCAGAAAAATCAGAAAATTTTCACTCTCTCTCTCTTCCCTACGATTTCTCTCTCCTCTCTCTTTGATTTCGGCTCTGTCGTTTGCTAGATTGACGATCTGAGGCCACCACAATGCTCCTGGGGAAGTTCTCTCCAAATTTGCCGGAGTAGATCGTTGGTGGAAGCGAGTTGAAATTCATCCCTGAGTTGAGGTAAAACTTTTTATGCCAAATTTGGTCTTTTCATAGTTATAAGAAATGATATTCACATGAAAATACTGAAGTTTAGTTATGAGAATTGTTGAATTCAGGGTGTTGAATGGGGAATCTTGTCGGTGGGGGACAAGTGCAATTTTTAGGGGTTTTTCTTCAGTACCACGTAAGGGAATAAACTAAAACAGTTATTTTCCATACAAATTATTATTATTTATCAGCAATTAATTTTTCAGGAAAGCATGTATTGCATTTGAATATTATTGAGAAAATGCATATTTGGGAAAATACTGCTATTATACAAAAAATGTGATTTTAGAATGAAATGTACAAATTTACTCAGCTTAGTGTGGCATGAATATTATTTTTCATGAAAAGTATTATGATATGACAATTTTATAAGTAAAGCATGTTTTCAAGAATTATGAAATAATACATCACATTATAATTTTGAAAATACACGATAATTGATTTATTTATTCAGAATGATATGTATGAGATATTCGGCGCAAGGCCGTGTATGATATATGATTTCGGCATACGACCGTATTTATGAAATGTTCAGCGCAAGACCGTATTTATGAAATGTTCGGCGCAAAGCCGTATTTATGAAATTATAGAAAATGCTATCAACCCATTTATGTTAAACGCTATGTTATCATGTATTATATGTTATCAGAACTTTGATGTTAGTTTGGTTCAGTTTCAGGAGCACGGTACCGTAGCTATATAGATCATATATCTATGTTCAGATTGGTGCTAACCACCCAATGAGGGGGTGGGAGATGGATAGTCGATGTGGCTTTCAGTGTAGAGTTGTAGACGTCCACTTGGCAGTCTAGACTAGGGTGTGGCAGGCCCATCGTACTTACATACATTTTTGACTCAACAGTGGTCAGCCAGCCATTGTCGAGTCCCGCCTTCGGACTGCACAACTCGTCATGGGGGATAATACATGGCATCAGCTAGCTATTCATCCTGGGTATGTTTTCAGTATTATTAGCTATACCAGACAGTTATGATTAGTATGATTTATTAAAAATATGAAGGTATACGTTTATGCAGTTATTAAATGATTAATGTTTTCTGGTATGAAGAATGTACTGTATATCTATATTATCATTAGATATTCATGTTGCCACACAACTGTATTTAGTATATTTTCTCTTACTGAGAAGTGTCTCACCCCTGAACTTAAATAATTTTCAGGAAACCCAAAAGGACTGACGAGTCGTGGTCGTTGTTGAGCCTGTTGTACCACCTCGTTAGAAGGGTAACTATGAACTAGGATCAATGGTCTTATTGTAGGATCCTAGGAAATACTTTTGGTATTTATGGATATTTTAGGAGATTGTATATAAACACAATGTTTTGGATTATTATTAACTCTAGTATTATGTATTTTGTGGTAATGAGGTTCATGATTTACATTTACTGCTGCCTAGGTTCAGCTGTGTATGACAAGTGTCCTCGCTACTTACAGGTTCGGGTTGACTATTTTACTTATTATGTTTTATTATATGTATATAAGTAGGTTGTTACACATTGTGCATATTAAGTATCTTAGGATTCTTTTAATAGCTAGTTGGAGTGATTCCTTAGGTGCTGATTGAAAACGTGCACGCATACATACACTAAACATTATATCGGGTCTACTGGCTGTTAGATATAGTAAACTTCCAATCATGTCTCTATAGTGCTTTGTGTCTATGCATTTTCCCTTTTAATCTTTGTCTAGGTTGATGGTGGTACTCATAGGTGTGCCTATGAGTTTACTAATTTTCATACCAAATTTTTGTATCATATCTTTTATTTATTTGGATTGACTTATAAAAGTCTAATTCTTTGCTTGTTTAATTTGCAGTCCAAGGAAATAGTTTAACTCTCCTATCATGCTCATTTCAAATTCTTCTTGCATACATTTTGCAAACTCTTTACATAGATGTTCATTTAGAGCACCAAATATCATATCATCTACGTAGATTTGAACAAAAAGTATGTAATCTTCCTTATTTTTAATGAACAAGGTACTATCAATTTTTCCTCTTGAAAATCCATTCTCAATTAGAAATCTACTAAGTCTTTCATACCAAACCCTAGGGGTCTGTTTTAGTCCATATAAAGCCTTAGTTAGTCTAAATACATGGTTAGGATTTTCAATATCCTCAAAACCAGGGGGTTGTTTAACATATACCTCTTCATTAATATACCCATTCAAGAATGCACTTTTGACATCCATTTGGTATAACTTAAATTCTTTGTAGTAAGCATAGGCTAACTGTAGCGACCCTCAATTTCTTAATATAATATGTAACATAATAATGGAAAAGTCAACTCGAACCCGTGGGTAACGGGGATACCTATCAATCACAGCGGAAACCTAAGCAGCAGCAATCATAAAATTAAAATCATTCTTCCATCAAGCATAATACCAGAGTTTATTACAACATCATACAACTGTGTTTATATACATTCTCATAAACATCAAAATAACTCTAGGATCAGATACAAAATAATTCCGACCCTAGTACAAAATCTTACCCTCCTATCAGGGTAATATCCCTAACTCAACGGCGGTTTTGACTCGCCGGTCTCTGGATTTCCTGAAAAATCATTTGATGTTCGGGGGTGAGACACTTCTCAGTAAGGGAAAATAAACTAAATATACCCAGGATGAATAGCTAGCTGGTGTCATGTATTACCCCCCATGACGGGTTGTGTAGCTCGAAGGTGGGACTCGACAATGGCTGGCTGACCACTGCTGAATCAAATATGTCTGTAAGTACGATGGACCTGCCACACCCTGGTTCGGACTGCCAGGTGGATGTCCACACTCTACTGAAAGCCACATCGACTATCCATCTCCCATCCCCTCGTGGGATGGTTAGCACTAATCTGAACGTAGATATCTGATCTACATATAGCTACAGTACCGAGCCCCTGAACTGAACTAAACTAACATCCTGGTTGTGATAACATATAATACATGATCATATATAACAACATTACGGCCTCGTACCGAAAGTATAGTAATTACGACCTCGTGTCGAATATAACATAATTACGGCCTTGTGCCGAACATAACATAAATTACGGCCTCGTGCCAAACATAGCATAAATTCCGAACTCGTGCCGAACATAACATATATACAAGGCATTGTGCCAATATCATAAATACGGCCTCGTGCCGATAATATAAATACATGGTCTCGTGCCAGGATTGTTTTAGGTATATATATTCTGAAAATAAATCATTTATCATATATTCATCAAAATCATCACAACATCACTCATCTTTTCATAATACCTGAAAAACATGCTTTGCTTGTAAAATCTTTCATATCATAATACGTTCACATAAAATAATATTCATGCCACACATGTGCTGTTAAAAGTCATACTTCATATTCTAAAATCATGATTTTCTAGCATCTCATACATACATATACATTTTAATCATCATAACAGTATTTTCCCAATCGTACATTTCATTCATAATAAATAGATATAACATATGCTTTTCTGAAAATAGATTTACTCATAATTAATAATAATTTGCGTGAAAAATAATTGCTTTAGTTTATTCCCTTACCTGACTACTGAGAAAGCCCCTAAAATATCCTAGCCTAACCCCCGTAGGATTTCCTGATCAATACCCTGAAACTGAAAATCTCCAGTATTAAACCTCAGTATTTTCATACGTACATCATTTCCTATAACTATCACAAGGCCAAATTTGGCTTAAAAATCATTACCTCAACTCAGGGATGATTTTCAACTTCGTTTCCCTAACGATCCGCTCTAGCAAACTCGTAGAGAACTCCGCCAGGAGCGTCGTGGTAGCCTCAAATCTTTGATCCGGCGACTGGCGGGGCTAAAATCGAAGAGAGAGAGAGAGAGAGAGAGGGCCGAAGAGGAGAGAGAGGGAGAAGAGTTGGCTTCTTTTGTAAATAAAAAATTGGATTTTTCATATTTATAGAGCAGAGGATTCGTCGACAAGTCCTTCACAAATTTCGTCGATGAATTTCAGTCGGCTCAAAACCCCCCTCTCGGTATTTTCTCATTGACGAATCCTTGTATTCGTCGACGAATTTTCTACTAGACTTGTCGACGAACCCCTGTATTCGTCGACGAATCCAGGCAATCTCTTTAAAATTATTTTATCCCCCAAATGCAATGTCGTCGACAAACACGTAGCGTTCGTCGATGAAGTCTAGGACAAACACGTAGCGTTCGTCGACGAAGTCTACGACCTCCTTCTGTTTCTGTTTCTATTTCTCTCCCTCTTAATTATTCAAATTCCATTTTTATTCGGGTTGTCACACTAACAACATTCTAATAGCTTCCATTCTAGCTACGGGGGCAAAGGTTTCATCATAGTCTATTCCTTCTTCTTGATTGTACCCCTTTGCTACAAGTCTATCTTTGTTTCTAGTGATTATACCATTTTCATCCTTTTTATTTCTAAATACCCATTTAGTTCCCATGATCAAATGATTTTCTGGTTTGGGTACTAATTTCCATACTTGGCTTCTTTCAAATTAGTTTAATTCTTCTTGCATTGCAACTATCCAAGATTCATCCTTAAGGGCTTCTTCAACATCTTTAGGTTCATTTTGGGATAGGAATGCATAATGATTGCAAAGGTTCTTTAGTGAAGATCTAGTAGTCACACCTCTAGATGGTTCACCTATAATTTGTTCTTGAGGGTGATCTTTCTTATACTTCCATTCTCTTGGTAATTCCATATTTTCTATGAGTTCATTTTTTATTTTTCTTCGTTTATTTCCTTTTCTTCCTTGATTTCTATCTCATGCTCCTTTTTGAACATATCATATTTTTCTTCATTTTTGACTTCTTTTGAAAAGGGGCTAGATTCATCAAAGTCTACGTGAATTGATTCAACTATGGTGAGTGTTCTTTTCCTGTAGACTCTATAGGCTTTACTATTTATGGAGTATCCTAGGAAAATGCCTTCATCCGATTTAGCATCAAATTTTCCTAAGTTGTCTTTGTTATTTAGAACGAAACACTTACATCCAAAGACATGAAAATAATTTATGTTAGACCTTCTTCCTTTCCACAATTCATAGGGTGTCTTGTTTAGATTTTTTTCTAATGGAAACCCTATTAATTATATAGCTAGCTGTATTTACAGCTGCGGCCCAAAAATATTTGGGTAGGTCATTTTCATTAAGCATAGTCCTTGCCATTTCTTGGAGGGTTATATTTTTCCTTTCCACAACTCCATTTTTTCAACACTTTGATTCTTAAATTATTTTCCTTGATCACTTCTAATATTTGAGACATTATACCCTTTCTCATTTTGAAGCTTCTTACATAAAGTGATTAATAAGTTGCAAGCTTCTTCTTTGTTAGTTAGGAACAACACCCATGTGTATCTTGAGTAATCATCAACGATTACGAAGGCGTATTGTTTTCCTATGAAACTTTGGGTTCTAATAGGACGAAACAAGTCTAGGTGTATGAGTTCTAGGGGTCTACTAGTTGATATATAATTCTTCTTTTTGAAGCTTTTCTTGATTTGTTTTCCTAATTGACAAGCATCACACATTTTATCTTTAACAAATTTGGTGTTAGGAAAGCCTTTAACTAAATTCTTCTGAGAGGGCTTGGATATAAGATCCATGCTTGCATGTCCTAACCTCCTATGCCAAAGCCAACTATTCTCGCTTATGGCTGCTAAGCAAATTATGTCTTGAGAGATTAAGCTATCAAGGTTTATGCAATATACATTGTTCATTCTAAGTGTAGTGAATAGTGTCTTTTGATCCTTAGAATCTTGAATTACACATTTATCTTTCTTAAATATTATTTCAAATCCTTTGTCGCTAAGTTGATTAATACTTAGTAAATTATGCTTTAGACCATCTACCAACAAGACATCATCTATAGTAAGTGAAGAGTCTTTACAGATTTTACCTACTCCGATGATCTTGCCTTTTGCGTTGTCACTGAAGGTAACAAATCCTCCATCCTTTTGTGTAAGAGAGGTGAACTTAGATTTATCTCCCATCATATGTCTTGAACATGTGCTGTCCAAGTACCATTTATCCTTAGACTATGTAGTCCTAAAGCAAACCTACAAGAAAGGATTTAAGTTGTTACTTTTGGAACCCAAACCTTCTTAGCTTTCTTTAAATCTTGTCTAGTTTTGGCATTTATCTTCCACTCATATTTTAGTCTAATGTACTTTTTCCTAAGTGGACAATTCCTACGTGGACAATTAAACATTATGTGTCCTTTATTTTTACACATGTAGCAAGTGGTGTGTTCATGAATATTTGTTGATGAAGTGCTTGCATAATGTATATATTGATTTACATAATATCTCATAAACAAGTTTTTCTTTCTTTTGTTTGGTGCTCCATTATAACCAAATCCTTCTTTTTTGTTTGCCATTCTTTGTTGTCCTACCATCTTTTCGAAGTTATCCTTACCTTTGATAAAGTTGTAGATGATCTTTTCTTTCTCTTGAATTTGATTTTTAAGATCATTTATTTCTTGCACTTTCTTACAATCTTCATTTACTTAAGAGCTAATTCTTGAGATAAGTTATCTACTTTCTTCTTAAGTTCTTCAATCTTTAAGTCTTTTTCTTCTTCAACAAGTTTTGAAGATTCAAGTTGATTTCTAAGTGTTTCGTTTTGTTGTTTCAAGTTTGTGTTCCTCTTTGAGATTTTAATAAACTTGTTATGTAGAAAAAGTGATTCAGCTTGAAGTTCTTTGTAAGAAGGCATACTTTCACATGAATTATTACAAGATTCATTATGCGAATCTTCAAAGAGAGAATAATAAGAGTTTACCTCTTCTTTATGCCCCATGAAGCACATGTTTACTACTTCTTGATCACTTGGCTCACTTTCCGATTCACTCGAACTAGTGTCATCCCAAGTTGCCTTCATTGCAGGCTTCTTTTTCTTCTTTTCCTTCTTGAGTTGTGGGCATTCTGGTTTGATGTGCTCGACCTTTTTACAATGATAGCAAGTGAGAGGATCATTTTTGTTTTTGTATTCTTTTTTATGGCTTTCTCCTTTTTCAGCTTTTGATCCATTAAATTTTCTAGTGAATTTTTTGTTTCTTCATAAGAATTTTCCAAGTCTTTTAGTTATGAAAGCGAAGTCCTCATCTTCTAATTCACTAGATTTATTATCTTCCTCACTTGAATATTCTTTCAAAGATTTTAGAGCTATAGACTTCTTATTTTTGTTTTCAGTGCTTCCTTCTTTTAACATCATTTCATAGGTTAGAAGAGATCCCATGAGTTCATCTAAGGAAGTTGTTTTAAGATTTTTTCCTTCCGTAATGGCTGTGGCTTTTGGTTCCCAAATAGGTGTAAGTGCTCTTAGAATTTTACGGATCATCTCATGGGTGGAATAAGTTTTTCGTAAGGCACTTAGAGATTTTATGATATGGGTGAACCTAGTGTACATGCTTGTTATACTTTCTTTGGAGTTCATCCTAAAAGCTTCATATTCACTGATTAACATATCGATTCTACTTTCCCTAACATCTACCATGTCTTTATAGGTTATTTCCAATTTATCCCAAATCTCTTTGACTGTTTTACATGCCAATACTCTATTAAATTCATTTGCATCAAGTGCACAATATAAGGTGTTTATTGCACTTGAGTTAATTTGCAACATTTTGTAATCCAAGTCATTTAGTTCTTTTTCTTCTTTAGGTACTTCTTTTCCATCAACAAGCTTAGTTGGGATTAAATTTTCATTTGTGACAACATTCCATGCCTTCTAGTCCATTGTTTGAAGGTAGATTATCATTCGTTGTTTCCAAAATGTGTAATTTAATCCACAAACGATGGGTGGCCTAGTTGAGGATTGATACCACCTGAAACCTAAGGTGTAGTCCCAAGAGGTGGGGGGGGGGGTGAATTGGGTTATTTAAAATTTCTTTGATTCTTTTTGAGAACTCTTATCCCTTTTCACAAACTCTTAAGGATTACTTGTAATTTTGTTAATGAGGCAATCCACACAAATTCCTATTTTCTAATTAATCCCCAATCAACTAATACAATCAATTAACTTACTATTCAAACACAACAACCACCTAGCAAAAATCAATTTGAATCTTTAGAGTCCCAGTATATGAATATACAACTCCCGTTGTTGTCTTTTGAATTTGAATATTACAACGACATTCAAACACTTTTTCAATATCAGAACTTAATTAAACCTTCAGCTAATAAGTTTTTGGTTGTTAACCAATCAATGTATTTCCTTTCGATTTCCGCAAAAGATCGATTAACCAACGGTACTCCCTTTCGGTTTCCACAAGCCCAAGAACAAATTAGTTTTTGAGTTTACTTAATTTCTTATGTGTTTGCTTTATAATTAAAAGTATTAAACATCCACATAGGGTATATCGTTGCTGAAATTAAAAGAGAGTAAGGATAATAGAGTGACACCACCACTTTTACGAGGTTCGGCTTATACCCAGCCTACATCCTCGCCTTAGGTCAACCACCCAAGGAATTGACTATATCTTGTTCCTACCGGGTGGAACAAAAACCTTACACAATTTACCATCTTTTTCAGGAAGAGAAACCTCTCCAAGCACCGACCTGTGCTTGGTCTAACGATCCAACAAACGTTTGAATCGTTCAAAGTACAAGAAGATAGAAGTAGATCTGCATACAAAAAATACTCTCAAAATTCAGAGTAGGTTGTACAAATTGAATTCTAAATTGTACTTCAAAACACCAAAGCTAAATAGAACATGAGAAGCTCTAAAGTTTTAGAAGTCACCGATTGTTCTTTAAAAAGAATTGAGCGCAACTCAGAACCAAGCTTTTGATTTTTCAATCCACCAAAAACGTAGAGTTTTTCTCCAGAAAAATGATGTGAGCAAAGGAACTTAAGGAGAATTTCAGCACAGGAAGAAATTCAGCGTATTGATTGTTTGATCTCTTAGGCTTATCATGCTTGTCTATTTTTTCTTTTTCATTGCCCAAAGGAGGTATTTATAGATTTTTCCAAAAAACAATTTTCTCATTAAATTAGGTAGCATTAAATTATTGAATTAATTTTGAAATTCAAAATTTTTCCAAAGAACAATTTTGCTCATTTAATTAGGTAGAGTTAAATTATTAAATTAATTTTTAAATTTAAAATTTTTCCAAAGAACAATTTTGAAAACCCAGAAGGTTGACAATCACTAGCCAAGACTTGGCAATCATTTGACTTGACCACCTAGGCGCCTATCAGTGCTCAGGCAGTTTCCTGGAACCCTACTGCCTCCTAAATTATTTTTTTTAAATTGTGGCAGTCGCCTGCCTATATAGGGCAGTCATTTGGTTCTCAATATTTTCCTTTTTTACTTTGAAAACTTTCTTCCTTTGAGACCTTTTAATCAAAGACATATTTTAAGGTCTTTCAAAAAAATGTTTCTTAGTTTGTTTTAATTTATAAGAGCTTCACATGTATCTAGATAGTATGTGGCTTTGAAGTACTTACAACAATCCTTCTAATCATGGTTTTCCTAAAACACAAAGTTCTTCAGCCTTTCGAGAGTCACTTTTGACTTTAAGAATTGTTTAACCTTTAACCTTTTCATTTGTTCTTCATTGACCTCAATATTTTGAGGACCTTCCACTAGATTGACATTGAATTTCAGCTTATCAACCATGAGTGTCCTTTTACCTAAATCAAATCACTTAACACAACATGTTAAAGCATCCTTCATTTTGTTATCATCAAAATAAGATTGAAAAGCCCAGTTAGGCCAACAGTAGTCATAATCTTTAATAAGTTCCAACCACCTTCTCTGTCTCATGTTCAACTTCTTTTGAGTGAAGAAGTACTTCAAACTTTTGTGATCGGAGAATATCTCGCATCTCTCACTGTACAAGTAGTGCCTCCAAATCTTTAACACGTGCACCACTACAGCCAATTCCAGATCGTGGGTAGGGTAGTTCTTTTCATACTCTTTCAACTATCGGGAGGCATAAACAAAACCCTACCATATTACATCAATACACAGCCGAGCCCTTTCAAAGTCGCGTCACTATAAATTACGTAACTATCACCTCCTGATGGAATGATCAACACTGGTGCAGTAACAAGCCTTTATTTCAATTCCTGGAAACTATGCTCGCAATCCTCATCCCATTTAAACCTAACATTCTTTTTGGTCAGCCGTGTGAGAGGTCCTAATAAATTTGAAAATCGTACCCCTCTACAAATCGACAATAATAACCCGTTAGTCCTAAGAAACTCCTAATTTCCTGTATGTTCTTCGGCTTGACCCAATTCAACATTGCCTCAATCTTGCTGGGATCCACTGAAATACCGTCCCCTGAAATACTGTCCTCTGAAATAACATGCCATAGAAATGCCACTTTCTCCAACCAAAATTCACATTTACTGAACTTGGCATACAATCTCTTTTCCCTAAGCATATGAAATATCAACTGTAAATGTGTCTCATGCTCCTCAAAACTCCTCGAGTAAATCAGTATATCATTAATGAAAACTACAACGAACTTGTCTAAATATTGGTGACAAACTTTATTCATCAAGTCCATGAATACAGTAAGAGCATTCGTCGGACCAAAAGGCATAACAAAGAATTCATAATGCCCATATCAGGTCCTGAAGGTTGTTTTCTAAATGTCTTATGCTTTTACTTTCACCTGGTGGTAGTCTGATCTAAGGTCAATCTTGGAATAGATCCGTGTACCCTAAAACTGATCAAATAAATCGTCTATACAGGGTAGACTCGTCCTTCTTCTTTACAAATAACATTGGAGCTCCCCATGGTGATACAGTGGGTCAAATAAAACCCTTATCCATCAAGTCTTGCAACTGATCCTTTAGCTCTCCCAACTCTGTTGGAGCTATTATGTAAGGAGCTTTAGAGATCGATGCCCTCCCAGCAAGTAGATCAATAGCAAAATCTACCTCGCGGTTGGGAGGTAACCCAGGTAGATCTTCTAGAAACTCCTTAACCACTGGCCTATTGCACAACTTCAATTCATTCTCTGACACCTCCTTTACAAAGGCCATAAACCCCTGACAACCATCCAGGATTAATCTCTTTGCTCGAATGGCTGATACTAACTGAGGCGGGGATTGCACACCCGACCCTATGAACCTGAATTCTGGTCTTCCTGGAGGTCTGAATATTACTTCTTTCAAATTA
Organism: Malania oleifera; assembly: GCF_029873635.1. Lineage (NCBI taxonomy): Eukaryota > Viridiplantae > Streptophyta > Magnoliopsida > Santalales > Ximeniaceae > Malania > Malania oleifera. Next base: position 7,582,067 of record NC_080419.1, read on the forward strand.
CAGTCTATACTGGTGTAATTAGCTGCCAACCAATCCATACCAAAGATTACATCGAACCCATGCATGTCTAATACTATGAAATCAGTTGACAAGACTTTTCCCTAAGTATCAATTGGACAGCCTCGGAGCACTCTACTACACCTCACTACTGACCCTATCATTGTAGTTATTAACAGTTCGGTGACTAATAACTGTGTTTCTGCCCCACATAATCTAATACACCCCATAGACACAAACGAGTGTGTGGCTTCTGAATCAAACAATACAATAACTTTAGATGAAAGCATGTTAATCATACCTGTCACCACATCGCCAGCTGTCTCAGCATCTTTAGGCGTCAAAACATAGACCCTCGCTGGAGCTATATTCCTCTATTGGCCTCCACAGGGTGCCTGATAGCCTCCTCGGTACCGATACGATCTGGGAGCAGGACCGGTACCAGGTGTTATAGGGCAATCTCACACCAGATATCCCTGCCTACAGCAGCGATAGCAGATGGCTCTTCCCACTTGACATTCTTCCAAGTGTCTCTTTCCACAAGTTTGACAGACACGAAAATTCTGCACCGCTTGAAACTCATGACCTCTAGTCTCCTGCCTCTGTCCTCTGCCATAGTTTCCTCTCCTCCACTGACCCTGCTTAGATCCATGTTGGAAGCTTGAAGGCACAAATCTCTTTTTCTATCCCTACTCCTTTGCATCCATCTGCTCACTAGCCTCAACCAAAGCTGCTTTATCGACAAACTCAGCAAAGTCTTGTATTTTCAACATATTTACCTGCTTGTATATTTCACACCTCAAAACTCTTTCAAACTGATTTACTTTATTTACTTCATCAGGAACAATATACGGAGTGAAGCGAGACAACTCTATGAATCTTGCTGCATACTAACTGATTGTTGTCCCTGATTCAGATTCAGGAACTCTTCCACTTTATCTTCCCTGACAGTGGCTGGGAAATATGTATTAAAAAATAATTCTTTAAATTGGTCCCATGTCATAACTATCGGAGTCGTCCTTTGCTCCTTCAGAAGTCTCACAGCAGTCCACCACCTCTCATTCTCCCCTGTCCGTTTATAGGCGGTGAAGAGGACCCTTTGCTCCTTCGTACATTGTAATGTCGCCAAAACTTTCTCGATCTCCTACATCCAATTCTTGGTGGCTGCAGGATCAACTCCTCCTGAAAATGTTGGAGGATTCATCTTGGTAAATTTCTCTATTGTGCACCCTATGGCCTGCAAATAGGCCTCCCTGCTCTCTAGAGCTCCTAGCGATCTCAGCCATAACCTACTAAGTCACACTGTGTAATACCGTATCAGAGTCAGCCTCGCCTGCACTCGAGGACCCTGCACCCTCTCTACCACTCGCATGGGCACTACCTCCTCTAGGGTCCATCCAGAAAAGACAATAAACATGGCTCAGGGACCCTATTCTTATAATTTATGCGTCTAACTAAAATCCCCTATCTTGACATCTTTATCTTATTTCAAGATCCAGTCCTACATTGTAGAAACACAACCTGACAATAGTTTACTATGATTTTCCTGAAATCGACACCCCAGGAAAAACACAGAAATCACCATGGAAGTATTGCCTCTATATTGTATAACAAAACCTTAAATTCTTTTCCTAAACTCTGGTATTGTTTCCGCTGCACTCTAAAATCAACATAACCTAGCAACCTAGGCTCTGATACCAAACTGTAACGACCTACCTAAATTACCAAATTATTTTTTTTCCCATAATACTATTCAATATAATAATCATGTACCACTGAATAACATAATCAACTTGGACCTGTCGCGACGTCCCGGGTGCGTGTGTGCCTCGGGCGGCGAAATTAAAATCATCTTTATATTTTTATGGAAAAACATGGAATGTTGGAGTCGCCACTAACCTTTAGTGCGGTTAGAACACATGATTACTACCCCGTTAGGGGTAGAATAGGTCTACATTACCAGAGTTGGGGTCGGGAGTTCGGTTACGCGAGGGGAAGGTACGAGCACCCCCTACGCGCCCGTTCTTAAGAACGGTACCTAATTAATTTAAAATTAGCCCTAAGTTAATCTAATAAATCTTTACATTACTCCTTTTTATGAATTTATAAATACATAGGAAAATAAATAAATATACACATATATTCCCTCAGAGCTTAGGGTACGTGATGCCCAAAGGCTAATACCCCTTGCAATTAAATCATAGGGATTTAAAAATCAAGAAAATATTTTATCAAAATATATACCATAGTATGTATAAGATCAAATAAAGAAAATACTAAAAATAGTGATAATATTATTAATAACGATAAGAATGATAACGTTAATAAATAATACTAATACTAATAACAATACTAATATTAATAGTAATAATAGATATGATAATAATAATAATAATAATAATAATAATAAATGACAATAATGGTGACAATAATAATATTAATAGTAACAATACTAAATATCATTAACTAACAATGTACATATTTAAATAATATGATATTTATCTTAATATTAACACGCTGTCAAAGATATGCACAAGACATACATATGCTAACAATTAATTAAGGAAAACAAATCGAATTTAAAGTATGTAAACTACTAGAACGGGCAAGAAAATAATTGAATTTATGGAAACAAGTTAATTCTAAAATTAATAATTACCTATTTAATATGGCAACCAAAATTAGCACGCAACCTTAACTATACAAATATTAAATACAAGGTGAGTACAATAATGACCAAAAACCCTAAGTACACAATTTATGTGGAAGCAATTTCAACCCTAAAAGTACATCAAGATACAATAAATCAAAATATGAGAATACAATAAATCAAAACATGATATACAATATTAAGAATATACAGTAGTAAGGCAGCAAAAATCAAAACATGATATACAATGTTAAGAATATACAGTAGTAAGGCAGCAATTTTAAATATACCCTAATATATATACGTAATTAACATAGCAGTAGGGAAAAATCCAAGATACAGGGCATTAATGCAACATTACTAATAATCTCAAATATACCATATTAACACCATAGAAATATTACTATTTAAACTAAAAATAAATATTACAATTGAAATCTTATTTGGCAATAAAAAGAAAAATCCTACAAGAATGAGAACAAACAAATTAATATTTATAAATATGGACATTAATTATTAAAAACCTTGAAACAATAAATATAAGTAAATGTTAATAACAAACAAAATTTAAACTGTACAAAAAATGTGTGTGTGTGTACATCTACTGTGTGTGTTAAAAGTTCCTGTAAAGGTGTGTGCTTTAATGTGTGTAAAAATGTGTGTTAAATACATGTGTTTAGGTGTGTGTTTTAATGTGTGTAAAAGTGTGTTACTGTGTGTGTGCTGTGTGTGTGCAGTGTGTGTTTGTGTGCTGCTGTATGCGTGAGTTTGTGTGTGTTGCTGTGTGCGTGAATTAGTGCGTGTGCAGGAAACTCCCAGTAGGGGGGTGATGCCGGTGTTTGCGGGTGTGTAAAGATGGTGTTTGCAGAGGGCCTCTCGAATGGACTGACTGACCGGAGATGCCGTGGTCCTCTCCGATGAGCTGAGCGGCCGGAGATGCAGTGGTTGCTGGGGTCTGCGGCAGTGTGATGCGCGACTGGTGGCTGGCCGTTCTGCTGTGCTGAGGTCCGGCAATTGGTGGTGATTGCCGGAGGTTGGGCTGTCCTCCCGGAAGGCCGTGAGGGCTGGTATGCTGGAGTTGCAGGAGTGGCCGAGGAGGTTGCAGAGGGATGGATTACAGCAGGCGTCTGCTGGTGCTGTGCGGAGGGTTGCTGATGAGGTGGCCGGAGGTGCTCGGCTGGTTCAGCGAGGAACAAGGGGAGAGTGGAGAGGATGGATCGCCGAGGGCTGGGTGTGCGAGAGAGAGTAATGGAGGATGAAGGAGATGGTGGCCAGGGAGATGAGAGGCGAGAGTTTCTTTTTTTTCTTAGCTTTTGGCTCCGGCCCTGTGCGCAGCCCCCCCATCCAACCGTGCTGTTGAAGCCTTTTTAAAGGCTTAGGACACCCCCCTCAAAACCCTAGCTCTTTTTTTTTTTTAAAAAAAAAAAAAAATAATAATAATAATAATAATAATAATAATAATAATAGTAACAAAAATAAATAATAATAATAATAATAATAATAATAATGGTAATATCAATAATAGTAATAATAGTAAAATAGTAATAATAATAATAATAATAACAGTAATAATACTAAAACAAAAAAATAATAATAATAATAATAATAATAACAGAAATAAATAATAATAATAATAAAAATAGTAAATATCAAAGATAAATACTACTATAAGAAAATAAAAATAATATTAATAATAATTAATAAATAATAATAATAATAAGAATAATAATAATAATAATAATATAAAGTAATATACTAATACAATAGTCATAATAATACAGATACAAATACTAATAATAAGATAAATAATAATATTAATGATAAAAAAATAATAATAATATAATAAAGAAAAATAAAATAATCAAATAATATTAAGTAATAATAAAAATAATACCATAATAATAAAATAATATCTAAAATAATAATGTAAATAATAATAAAAAATAACAAAAAATAATAATAATAATAATAATAAATAAATAATAATGAGAATAAGAATAATAATAATAATAAATAAAAATACTAATAATAATAATAATAATAATAATAATAATAATATTTAAAAATAACAAAGGTAATAATAATGAAAATAAAAATGAAAATAATAATAGTAATATAATAATAATAATATTGGGTCTGGGTAAAAATGGGGTGTCTACAGGACCCATGGGTACCGGGGATATACCCAAAATACAACATAGATACCTAAGCAGCAGGAAACGTAAATTACAATATACCATACAACCAACCACAATACCAGAGTCCTACTAACTATTATATATATATACAATCATCCACAAAAAGATCAAAATTAGCATAGGGTCACTTCCCAAAAATAAATCTAACCCTAACTCATAAACTCACCCTTTTGATAGGGTAGCTCAGTCGGACTCTACTGTCACAGAGCTTTATCTGCTCCTCTACTTGGATTTCCTAAAATGTTTATATATAGTTGGGGTGAGACTTCTCTCAGTAAGAGAAATAAACTAATATTAGTATGTGACAACTTTAGTATTTTTGTGTTATACACATAACAGTACATAAATCATATTTGATAAAACTACCTGTATCATATTTGGGAAAAATATAATTTATCATAACATGGTATAACATACTGAATTTCTATACATGAAAATGTAACGACCTGCTATTTAATTAGGTTTTTATTTTTATTTTTTTAATACTATAACATTTAACATGCTCTGATACCATACTGGATTAAACCCAATCATTAACCTAAGCAGCGAGAAGTAGAAATCAAATAAACATAACCATATGTAATTATATACAATACAAAAATATACATATATAATTGTTCCCCAGAAATATCCTCAACTGGCTAAGACTATACAAAAATACTCCCAAAAATACTCACTCTAATATCAAGGCAATACTGAGGCCCCTCTATCTGCGAGCCTGATCTGCTCGCCTACTTGGATCACCTAAAAAATGTTAAAATAATTGGGATGAGCCAACGCTCAGTAAGACGAAATTTGCTATTGCTAGTGTGTGGCAGATGAGTTACAATAATATGAAAATTTGTTTCTATAAAATCATGTATAGCTGAATTTGTAAATACAAGACAAGTAATAGAAACCGCCACCATTTCCATGTTGCTTAACATATTAGTATTTTAGGTTACTATTTAAAATACTTCTAATATACATAAGTATATTCTCTGTCTCTGTAAATATATATATACATAATAATAAATGAAAATTTCACTGTGGATAACTGTGTGTCATGATTTAACCCTTCATGACAGGGTTGTGCTGCCTATAGGCGGGATCTACCCTGGCTGGTCGACCAGGGTAAACCACTATACTCCCTCGGTCTGATTTGCCCTCCTCAACCCATATTTAATGGGGAGCCTATCCACGTCAGGGCACTATACGATCGACCTACTACCACGTATTATCTGAATTGGTGGTTGCACTCTGTAAACTGTATGTAGCTACGGTACCATGCTCTGCTGTATGGTCCAATAGGGTCTGATACTATATAATATATTTCTATATACAACTAACTGTTTTACCATGATTTTGTAATAACTGTATTAACCATGACACTGTAATAAACTGTAACTGTATCATCTGTATTTCTGAACTGAACTGTAATCTATAAGTCATGGTACTAAAAACTGCATAATCATGGTACTGAAAACTGTATAATCATGGTATTGTAAACTATATAATCATAGTACTGAAAACTGTATAATCATGGTATTCTGTAATTACTATAAAACATAACCACTAGCTATATATTCTGTAAATCATATCCTAAAAATACTGTAAAACATGTTTCTTTACTATACCCATATTCTCAAGCCACACAAAAATTTTAAACATATTATACATAAATGATAAACTGTATAAATTTCTAACGTGAATAATCATCTGATAAAAAACGTATAATATATACTGAAACATAGTAAAATTGCCTAGCATAGCATATCTCCCTTACCTGATTTCTACTAAAACCCTCATACTGTAAGGGGTCCCACACCCGCAGGGTTCTCCACTCAACACCTTGAAACCATAAAACCCATAACAAAACATTACTATTTCTACGTCTATTACATTTTTCACAACTGCAAGAAATCCAAATTTCGAATAAAAGACTTTACCCTGGATTTGGGATGAATTCCAACTTCGTCCCACCGACGATCTGCTCTGGCATACTTGTAGAGAACTCCGCCAGGAGCGTCGTGGTGGCCTCAGATCATCGATCCGGCGACTGAAGGGGCCGAAATCGAAGGAACAAAAGGGAGGAGCCATAGGGGTAGAGAGAGGGAGAGACTGCGGAAAATTTATGTGATTAAAATCAGTTTAGGACTATTTATACTGCGAGCTTCATCAACGAGCCACGTCATCTCATTGACGAGTCCTTAAGTAATTTCGTCGACGAACCTTACCCTTCGTCGACGAAATTCAGAGTAGCCCAAATCCTTCTCTCAGTATCTTCTCATCGACAAGTCATAGCTTCGTCGACGACGTCCCCTTATGCACTCATCGACGAACTCCCTGTGTTCATTGACGAGGCCTTGTGGAAAATCTTTCGAGTTATTCCATCCAAAATGCAATGTCGTCGACGAAGTCGGTTGCCTCATTCTATTAATGTTTCCATTTCTCTCCCCCGTTATTATTTAAATACTATTATTCTTTGGGTTACTACAGAAAATCATCTTATATAACTATACATGAAATAAAACCCTGGATGGATAGTTGGCCGGTGTAGGACATAGCAATGGCTAGCCAACCACGCTAGATCAACATAAGTTTGTAAGTATGATGGGTCTGCCCCTCGTCTTCCGGATGCCAGAGGGTCTCCTGTACTACCATAAAACCACATCGACTTTCGATCTCCCATTGGCCCTTATGACAATTGGTAACCCTAACATATACGTGATCGTGATCATATAGTTACAGTACCGTGCTTTGTGAAAGCCTAAGCCAAGCCATCTGGGTTCTAATAACATATAGTGTATTTTCAAATAATGATACATGGCTATTTCATAATAATATTTATCATAAAATTTTGCATAACATGTCATATAAAATTCACCGCCCTTACGCTGACATTTTGTATCTTGTAAATCACGGCCCTTACGCTAGCATAGCTTGTCATATAAAACCCACAACCCTTACGCCAACATATCATATAAAACCACGGCCCTTACGCCGGCATATCATACAAAATTCATAGTTTGAAATCCTTGTTCCATTTTTTATATCTTCTTGAAAAATAGTAATAAGATGCTTATTCTAAAAACATAATATTGTGATATTGCATAAAATCATAGAATTTCATACTCATGCAACACAATAGTGAATATTGTTCCATTTATAAAATTTACACAAAATCATAATCCCTACTGAACTATATTAAAATTGTTTTCATGTTAACAACAGTATATCCAAACTTAGTTCTACAACATACATAATTTCCTTGAAAATAAACTGAATATTAATAAATAATTTTATGAAAATGCTGACTTAATTTATCCCCTTATCTGACTTATGGAAAAGCCCACAATTTACTCCAAGATTACACCCGTGTGCTCCCCAACTCAACACCCTGAAATTGCATTTCTCCTAACAAAATTTCAGTATAAACCCATCTAATACCTTTCCTTAACCCATAAATACCAAATACCTTAATAAATATTAAAATAATCAACTTACCCAAATTTTGGGATGGTACCCAAGTTAGCCTAACCAATAAATCACTCTAACAGATTTGTAGAGAATCTTCCCATGAGTAACGTGGTGGCTTCGGATCGTCGAACTGGCGAAATATGGAGCTGAAATCGAAGAGAGAAGGAGAGGGAGATGTAAGAGAGAGAGAGAGAGAGAGAGAGAGAGAGAGAGAGAGAGAGAGAGAGAGAGAGAGAGAGAGAGAGAGAGAGAGAGAGAGAGAGGGTTTTTGTAAATTTTTTCCCGCAGAAAAATGGGTTCTTGAGCTTATATAGAAAGCTTGTCCACGTGGCCTCGTCGACAAGTCACATCTCCTCGTCAATGAGCTTATCGACGAACACCTTCTCCTCGTCGATGAGTTTCAGAGTCTAAAACAGTCCTCTCGATAACTTCTCGTCGACGAGACGTAGGTCTCCATTGACGAGCCCAAGAATCCTGCTCGTCGACGAGCACTTCTTCACTCGTCGACGAGACCCTGCTAAAATCCCTTAAGAAAATTCCTTTTTCTCTCCTTATTTTATTATTTAATAACTATAATTCTTTAGGTCTCTACAACCTTTACAATTTGAAATCCATTTCCCGCAAGGATCCTCATGGATTGTCAACATCCTCTTTTGGACTAGTTCATCTCCTTAAAAATGTTGAAGTGGGGTTCCGACTAAGCATTGTTAAACGTTGTAGCCTGGGAGTATTTACGTGTGCGCCACATCGGATATAAGATGAAAATAAATTATATCACAATATACAAAATAAATCATGCACAAGACGATTAATAAAGAGTGTATGGAGAGAAAAGCTTAACACCGGATTTTAACGTGGTTCGGCACCAAGCCTATGTCCATGCCTTAGCACCAAGTCAAATATTCAAAAATCCACTATAAATGCTCCTTCCCTGGCGGAGCAAGTCTTACAATTTTGAGAACAAATCCCAACACTCGGGAAAAAATCCCTACACGCTTACAAAGAGCCTTCACCAAGCGGTTCACAAAGAACCTTCCAACAAACCGGTTCACAAAAAACCTTACAACCTAGAAGATGATATACAATGAAATGCTCCTTAAATGAGCTAATATGAAATACAATCAAATCCTCACTATTATCTCTCAAGGAATAATTCACACAAAATCAATGAGCAAGAGAGAATGAGCACTTTTGAATGAATGACTAAGATGCAAAGTGTTAGGTTTTTGGATTCAAGGATATTTTTCACAAATATGATCAACAAAAATCAAAAACCATGCCAAACAAGTTTAGGAAGTTGTATAAATACCCCAAAGACCCAACTAGCTGTTGACAAGCCATTAGGAGCAATCCCCAAATAGAAATGACAGTTTTCTGCCCATTGGGACACTGGGCTCTAGGCCTCTGGTCGACCATCCACTTTCTATGGTCGACCATTCCCCCAATGGTCAACCATTGCCCTACACTAGTTGACCATTCACTTGGTCTGTGAGGAAAAATGGCTACTGGAATTGCTGGTCGACCATTCCCCTGTAGTGGTTGACCATTCCCTTATTTTGGTCAATTGTAACTCTAAAGAAAAAAAAGTCATCAACACAAAAGTTGTGGGATTTTTTCTTAACTTTCCATAGACATCAATATCGTCCTATTTGGACTCTTCTAGCAAAATTTATGCCCCAAATAACGAAAGGTATTTAGGACTCGAGGCCGCACTACGATAAATGACGATTGCTCAGTTTAAGTCTAATAAAGTTTAATAATTGTCCAAATGAGTTTTTCCTTGAATATAAGATATCTTGATAATAAAAACACATTTGAAAACTTGTTTTGATGTCTTATATGCTTAATATATGCCTTATAAAATATTCTTGACTTTATTAATACTTTAGGACAAAAGTTCATTTTGACAAAAATGGGACCAAGTATGAAAATGTTTATAATATCGAGATGTTTGAAAACTTTGTCCCTTTGAAAATGTATTTGAGTGTAGGATTCATTTGAGAAACGCTTAAGTTTAACTTTGAAAACCATGAAAGTTGAGTTTGTGATTTTAATGCAATCATATAAACTCATGTGTCCTAGTATGCATGTATTTGCTCAACTCTTGCTTAGAAATCATGCAAGAAACACACCAGCAAGAGTTACAACATTGACTACCTCAAACACTCCCCAAAAACATATAGGACTACATTAAGCTTCCTTTGGTCATGTTTGGGGTCCTTCTGAGTACGTGTTATTTTGATCTTTTCTATTTGATGTCTACTCGGTCTAATCTTTACTTCTCATTTGATACCTCCGTGTATACGACACTTTGTACATGTACTAAATAAGATTTACAAAGATGGAAAATACTAGGAACAATAAATAAGTTAATATCATCAAAATATATAAACCAAGATAGTGTAACTATCAGGGCTAACATTGTCCCCTTTTTTGTTGATGTCTAACCTATTAATAATGTACTTAATCTTTGCATATGTGTTTATTCTTACTAAGGCTTATTGTTCAAAGATAAGCTTATTTAGAACCACTAATGGTTTGTTGTCATCAAAACTATAAAGACTCGGAAATTTAAAAGGATTAAAATAATTTAGAAATAAAATAACAGATAAATAAATAAAAGGAATGGCGTGGGAAAAATAATAATAATAATAATAATTAAAGAAATTAAATTAAATTAAGATAAATTAAATAATTAAATAATTAGTTATTAAATTAAATATTTTTACATTGGATTTAAAAAAAAAACTAATTAGAATGATATATATAAGTAAGTTATATATATATATATATATATATATATATATATATATATATAAAGTAAAGTTAAAGAAAGAAGAAATAAGAAAGAAGAAAGAAGAAGAAAAAAGAAGAAGCAGGAGAAGAACTGCACGCAACCCCCCCCCTCTGCAATTTTATTTTCTCCTGCACGCTCAGCCACTTCGTCTGCGTCTCTCTTTTTCTCTCAATTTCTCGGCGAGTTTGTGGTGGATCGGGAAACGGAAAGTGTCATTGGAATCCTGATTCCGCTGCCGACATTTCCACTAGAGCAGATTTTTCATGGGAACAGCTTAGGCACTGCTCCTGGGGAAAGGTAATTTTTCCCCATTTTCTCAATTTCGCTATTAATATGTAGTTAAATCAACGAACGGACACCACCACATGGTCTTAGTCGCGATTGCCGTCATTTTGATGTAGATAAATTTTCAATTGAGATTTTCTAGGCCTTACTCTAAAGCGAGAGTGGGATTTGGGAAATTTTGGTTAAATTTAAGGGTATATTTATTTATTTAGGAATTATGGCCCTAGGAAATATTTAAATAATATTTTATTCATGAATAATTTATTGGAGTTAGGAATTTTTGATTCAGGGTCCGGGTGAGCATCGCAGGTATTTTTTGGGATCCCTGTTGGCGTAGTTCAAGAAATCAGGTAAGGGGAAATTTATATATTAAATCAGGTTTTTCATGAATTAAAAATGACTATGTGTTATTTATGTGTATATGTTTTATGTGAGTTTAAAATGCCAGTCATGAAATTTATGTTTTCTGAGCCTAGGATTGTCGATATAGTTATGTATGTGTGAAAGTAAATGAATGAAAGTGAAAGGATTTTTCTAAGGAATTATGTAAGAAATGAAGTGTATTTTGAGCATGTAAATGTTAAATGTGGATTGACTTATTTTATGAGAAATATGTATGAATTTTACTGCTAAATTGTGTGGCATGAGATTCTGTGCAAATATATGTTAAATGTATGAGATGCAGGCTAAGTAAGTAAATCAATGAGAATAAAATATGATATGGACAATGTTGCCTGTGTATGTTAAATGCAACCATGTAAAGGTATAATAGCTGAAAGTCGGGTTAGCAGATTCTAACACATTTCTATGTAGACTAACAAATGACAGTTAAAAGGAGCTGTGTTAGCAGATTCTAGCGCATTTCTATGTGGACTAACAAATGACGGCTATAGTACAAAGGAATGAAACGAAAATGTAATTAAATGAAATGACAAGGAATGACAGTGCAATGAAATGAAATGTGAAATGTGAATGATACAAATGGGAAAGAGTCACTTAAAGTGAAACGAAATGCAAAGTTAAGTTATGAATAGGAATGAATGTGCATGAATGTATACTGATAGAAAAGAATGATGTATTATGATATTAGAAGTATGTATGTACGTAGAACATGTTATGATTGGGCGAGGCGTACCTTTTTCCCGAGGGCTTGCTGAGTAAGGCAAGTGCACTAGTAGTTACAGATGTGGTAGTAGCCGCATAACGTACTAGGGCAGATGGAACCTACTTGTATGAGTGAGTAGATTTCCCTATCCTTAGGGCTTTTGCAGGTAAACTTTTGTATGAGCTGTGTGAGTACGAGATCAATTTATCATTTGAGGGCTTACTGAGTAAGGTGAGTGACCTGGTATGCTTTAGTTGTGACCTTTGGGTTGTCAAATGTATCATAGCAGAGGGGTGCTACTTGTATGGGCAGGTAATCACCCATATTCTCGGGTAATCTCGTGGGTTAAACCTTTGCATGTGTTTGAATAGGATCAAAGAATGATTTCAAAAATTGTGTTAACAATTTTTAAATGTTACATAGTATGTTGATTATAAACTCATGTTGGCCACACACTGCTTTAATATATTGTTTTTTCTCTTACTAAGATGTGTCTCACTCGAATATGAATTTACCTTTTTTTTTTTTTTCAAGATTTTCTCGAGATCGAGTTTTGAGAGCTCGAGGTTTTTATAGTATTATTGGGAAATAGAAAAATAAAAGGGTATATTTCTATGTTAATTTTGGGGAATGTAAATATTTATGTTTTACGTCCTTATATTTTAAGTTTGTGGAGAACAGAAAGTTTGTGAACATACTAAAATGTTTTGGAGATATATGTAATTATGGAAATGCAGGTGTTGGATGGTTTATTATGGATTATAACTAGAAGTAGTAAACTCTAGTATTACGATGTTATGGTATATTGTTATATGAATATTATGATTATGTTTTCTGCTGCGTATGTTATGGATTATGATTTATTAGGATATGATCAAGTATAACGCACCGGACCCGGGTTTAAGGGTTCGGGGCATGACAAAAACAAGACAAATGAGATCATGTAGCCACTAAGGCTAACAAGTACCAACTATGAGGTTTTTTTTTTTTTCATTTTTTTTTTCATTTTTTTTTTCATTTTTTTCTATCTAATTGAATGGATTCTCAAAATCAATTATTGATTACATGTCTTTCATACTAGCAAAACCATTTCTTGTATTCCTACACCAAACACAAGCAAAACCAAACAAATTTTAATAAAAAGTGATAGTCAATGAATGAGAAAATGTGATAAGACTTAAATGCAATTTATTTCATTTAAATTTAAAATAATCTAAACGAAAAATAAAAATAAAAATTGAGGTGTATCCCTTTTATTGACAAGGGTAAAGGAATTCATAAACATCCCTAGAATTTTATTGATTTCATAATCACTGGGTACTCAAGCAGATGTCACTCATTTAATCCAGTTTTCCACAGTCACCTCTGTGTCAGAGTAATCCATCATCGAAGTTGACAACCAATCAATCTTCCAAGACATCATGGAACTCTATTAAGTGAGCATCTATTCCTATCTAGCATTACCTCCTCCATAAGGATTACCTTGTATTGCTAGCTTGCACCTCCTCATTTTTGTTTTTGTCCATTCCTTCCTTCACAATTCTCTGTCAATACTTGAGTTGCTCATCCTTCCCATCTTAAATCCTGTTTCAATTCTTTCTCCGGTGATTACCAAATATGAAAAATTCTAGAGAGTGCTTCTGATAAGATGGCCAAAATATGGATCTTTGAGGGCGTTGATAAATAAGTAAATTGCTTCCTTATCCTCAATTGGAGGATGAACAAGTGCTGCCATTTCTCTCCATCGGTAAGCATATTCTTTAAATGATTCACTCATCTTCTTTTCCATTTTTTGTAAAGTCAACCTATCTGTAGCTATCTCAATCACATGCCTATACTGGATAATGAAGGCATGAGCTAGATCCTTCTAGGTGTGGATCTTTGTACAATATTTCTGAATATACGACCACATAGCTGCCCCAATCAAACTATTTTGGAAGTAATGGATAGGCAGTTTGTCATTATCGGAATATGCAGCCATTTTCTGACAATACATCTTCAGATGTGTTATTGGACACTTGGATCCACTAAACTTCTTAAAATCCGATACTTTGAACTTCAGAGGCAGAATCACATTAGGTACTAAACATAAGTCAAATGCATCCACTGAACGAAAAATTTTTGTATCCTCCACGACTCACAAGCTCTCCTCTAATACTTCATACCTATGGTTCACCTTCAAGCAAGGGGTCCGTTCTTTAATTTATTTTCTTGGTTTTTCCCCTTTCTTCAGTAATTATGATTGGTGGGGCCTAAGTATTCCCCATCGGTTGGAACCCCGGGACTAGTGCCGTTGGAATGAACGTTTGCAAACTTGGTACCAAGCTAGTTGTCAAATTCACTGATTGTGATGATGGATGTTCACCAAAAAGTGTAAATCTTAGTGGAAACAGAGGATCTTCCTCATCTGTGGGTTTTAGAGATTGTACATCTTTCCCTTTGCTCATGGTTGTAAGTGTCTCCATTAACTTATTCATTTGATCTTTAATCTCCCAAACATCCTGACAAATCTCTTCATGACTTAATTTGCTCAAGTCCCCTTATGCGGTTTTCCAAATTCTCTCCCATGATTCTAACTTTTCGTTTAGTGTTATAAGGATGTAGGGATATTGTTTTGTTCTGCTCAATGTTTGAACCCTCAAATTTAATTCTACCTCTCTTATACACTCATTTTGCAAGCAATTGGAATATGAGCAAGGATCCATTGGCAATAACTATGCATGCATGACAATGCATAAATACTTTTGTTGAAATCCAAACCCAAAAAATAAAAGAAAATAAATTTAAAAGAGATAAATAAAGGAAAACAAAAGAAAAATGAAGAAATTCAGCTGACAAGGACCAAAACAATGGACGATTTTTGAGAGCAGAGAAAAATCGTCGTCGGTTTTGGGTCAACTGGGAGGGTCAACCAAAAAACCAATGATGATTTTGTGGGAATGGGGGAAACTGGCGTCGATTTTCTCCTGGGCTTGCTCACCTATAAATTGAAGTGAGCTCTTTTTTTTTTTGGAAATTTCAAATTCCTTCTTTTTGGGCTTTGCTAGGGTTTTGGGTCTTCTTCATTATAAGACTCTTACGGGTTCCCTCTTACTCCCGGCTCACTCTCTATTCTCCCGGCTCATAGGATCTTGTGTTTTTACCAGTTCGAAAAGCTAGGGTTTCAGGTCTTTCTATCCGTTTCGGTTTCTTTTTCAAAAACAAGTAAGGAGAATAGATTATATCAGTTCTTTTCTAAATTCTACTAGTTAAAAAGGGAGTTTATAATCATATGTATATGGTTATGACTTTTGCTTCAAAATCCAACCATTTAAAAAGGGGTATTTGGGCTTAGGGTTAGGTTATGGGTTATTATCTTCAAAACTAGCCAGTTAAACTTGAATACGAGACCGTAGGATTAAAGTAAGGAGGTTTTTTTTTTTTTTTTTTTTTTTAACATGTTGATAAGATTAGAATATTAGCTTGGATTATCTTATAGATTATGTAAAGGATCAAAGTAATTAGTAGGGTTGACTAGCACAGTTTTTGTAAAGTTCAGTTTAAATCCTTAAATTATGCGACATGAGATTGATTTTATTAATGAAATGGATATTGTGGCTATGATGTATTTGCCTACTTGGTTGATGTGATATGTATATTTTATATGAAATGAGTGGTTGTGATTTGTAACCGTGGGACCCTGTTGTGATATATCTATGGAACTCTATTGTAACATTGGGACTCTAACACAATGCACATACTGAGAACGATGGGGAGGGATGCTCAGTATACTGGGCACCATGTAATGAAAAGTAACCTGGGCACCATGTAATGAAAAGTGAACTAGGCACCATGTGATGAAAAGTGAACTGGGCACCATGTGAAATGAAGTGTTTGTGCATTATCACCTGTATATGTATGTAGATCCTGAGGTTTGCTTTATGGTAAATATGTGCATACCGTCTGCTTGTACCTGTTCAGTTATTATTATTTATCATACGATTATATTTTGGGATATACACATTAAAACTCATATGTCACACATTATTATACTTTATTCATCCTTACTGAGAAGTGTCTCACCCCAGCGATATATTAACTTTTCAAGTCCTTCTAGTGATCAAGCTTAGCGAGCTCCGGGGCAGGGTTTAGTTATTGTGGTTGTAAGTTAATGTAAGATACTGGTATATATAGGTTTATGTTTTAAATGCTGGTATGTAATAAGGACAGATGGAAGTATCTTTTTAGTTGTGTAATATGAATTATGGAATACCTCTTTTTGGTATGATATATAGTACTTTGGTATTTTGGTTGAGGATGTATTATTATTATTATTATTATTATTATTATTATTATTATTATTATTATTATTATTTCTGCTGTGAGTATGTTATAATATGGTATTAGAGATGGATTTTTGGACATATAACACCCTAAGCCCCACTTGGCGGGTTCGAGGCATTACAATTTTGATGCAACCTAAAACTACCACTTTGCCAAATTTCTTAGAAAAACCTCATCACCTAATGAAAACTCTGAAATCAACCCAACTTTTCTTTCTCTCTCTCTCTCCTTTTTCTTTCTCTTTCTTCTCCTCTCGTGGATCATTTATTTTTCACCTTCCCTTAGATCTCTCTTTCACACTCTCTCAAACCTCTCTTTCACATTCTCTTGTATCTCTCTCCTGCATTCTTTCATATCACTTTCTAATTGCACTCTCTCAAATCTCTTTCTTGCATTCTTTCCTTCTACTCTCACTTTCTTTCGACATTCTCATATTTTTAATTTTTCATTTTGCAAGTTTCGCTTGACTAGAGAAGTATAAGTTGAGATTCTTGCTCTCTTGCCTTTAGATCCGTATTCAAACTACATATAAGTTCCTAACCTTTTTTTTTCTTTGCTCTTTTTTTTTTTTCATGACTAGTGATTTGCTTGGCTTTTTCTCGAGAAATTTTTCCCCGAATTTTCTTTGTAAGCCAAACAAGGCCGACTCAGGTTAAATAGAACCTAAGTTGAATCTTGGGTTAGGCTCAGTTGGTTAGGCATTAAATGAGTTGGACCATAAAGTTGGGCTCAGGCTGACCTAATTGGGCTCTAGGCTAAGTTAATTGGATGGGCTTAACTTCAATTTGGTTCAAATAGGCTAGGATTAAATGGACTTGAGCTGATTTAATAAGATGATGGGCTACGACCAATGGTCAATGGGCTTGGGTCTTCGGGTCAATAGGTTGGATTTGGGCGAATGGATCGGATCTAATTCGAGTACATGGGTCGAATTCGGGTACATGAGTCTGATTTGGGTGCATAGGTCGGATTCGGATCCAAACCTTGATTAAAAAAAAAAAATTGCATTTCAAACCAAAGGATTTCCAATTTTAAAATTTGTACAATTTAAAAGCAAAGTTAAACAAAAAAAATAAAACCAACCTTAGTCTTCAAACTCCTTCTCTCTTCAGGCTTTAATGCCAGCCCTTCAATTTTTCTCTGATTCTGGCCCTCTGCAATCTTCAAACCTCAAGCTTTAACTATCGAAGTCCAACCTTTGTAACCTCTATCCAAACTCTTTCAAATTCTTCCCCTTTCTTCACTAATTCTCCTCCAACCTCAAAATTCTCTTAAACTCTCAATTTTCTACTGCCGACTTCTGATAATAGTCTCTGTCCGTTTGACCGTCTCTCTGTTTCTATGTGTCTGTGTCACTTCCAAAGAATCTCTATTTATAGGCATGAGGATCCAATCACTTTAATACTAATTAAGTCAATCAGTACTAAATTTCATCAATCACTATTTAGTCCAATTTTTCCACATTTCTCACATGTCTAATTGCTTATTCTTTCTTTGCAGGTTTGAATATGAAGTTGAAGATGCTGGCCCACTTTTCTATTTCTATTTCTTTTTTTTTTTCCTTTTTTCTATTTTTTTATTTGCATTTCCAATCTAAAATTCATTTCCCCTATATTTTCAATTTTTTCCCCTATATTTTCTTCATTTTATGGAATAAAAATTTTCATGATTTTGTTATGTTAGCCCCAGACAAAATGGGATGTCTATACTGCTTTCGTTATAATTATTTTATATTTACATCTACTAACAGTATAAAATTAATTGTCCAACCAGACCAGCTCAAGTGGTAATGACAACTTGTGACTTTGGTGACCCTAAAGTCACGGTTTCGATTTCCCCTTAAGGCATTACGCCGGTCAATTACTAGGGGTGCATTAATGGGTGGACAGTTTTCACCCTCCCGGATTTGGTGCCGCACTATAGTGTTCAAAGTGGCGCGATGGTGGTTGGAGTCCCCAGATTATAAAAAAAAAAATTATTAAAATTAATTTCAATTTGTATTATTAAAAAATATAGAAATACATATCATATTACACCTCTATTTACATATATTATATACATTAAAATTAGCACAAATGACTGATTTTTTTTAAATATTCAATATTTTATATATATATATATATATATATATATATATATAATACAATACAATTTTTCTCAACTAAAATTATAGAATTAATTTTAGTTTATATTATTCAAATATATATAAATATATATATATATATACCATGCATTTCAGTTTATAGATATATTATATACATTAAAATTAAAATGCGTTATTGGTTTCTCGCCTACCTTCCACCAAAAGGTACTAATATCAAAGTATTACAATTATATATATAATACATACGCATGTAATTTAATAAGTGTTTAACTTTTCATATGTTATAAAATAAAATATTATAAATTTTACATTTTAAATCCACATTCAATATTATTGTAATTTATATTTGTATTTTAATTTTTCTCAATTAATTTTACATTTAAATCGATTCGCCATAAATAAATTACTTCCAACTTTCTTATCTTTGGTTTATATTTACATCCATTAAAATTATAGAATT
This sequence comes from Malania oleifera, assembly GCF_029873635.1. Lineage (NCBI taxonomy): Eukaryota > Viridiplantae > Streptophyta > Magnoliopsida > Santalales > Ximeniaceae > Malania > Malania oleifera. Next base: position 7,601,445 of record NC_080419.1, read on the forward strand.
AATTTTAATTTATATTATTCAAAAATATCAATATATATATATATATATATATATATATTTATCATGTTTCATTCCTATTCATATACATTATATACATTAAAATTTAAATTACTTTAAGAATATTTAGTACAACTTCTCATATGTTATAAAATACAGTAATTAAATTTTACTCAAATTTTATATTTTAAATTCTCATTCAATATTAGTATGATTTACATTTGCATTTTATTTTTTTATGTTAATTTTACATTTAAATTAGTCTGTTGCAAATAAATTCATATCATATGTACATGTCCATAATATTTTTAAAATTTTATGTATTATATGTAACTTTTATAAATATTATATTATTTATTTAAAATTTTCAATATTTGATAATTCCATTGAATAAATGGTGTAAAATATTGTGTTAAATTTTAATATTATTATTAAACCTAATTATGAAAGTAGATATATATATATATATATATATATATTGATTTTACTCGTATTTATTTACAAATTTCAAGTGGACTACCTTTTTTCGATATAGCCCACATGCAACTCAAAATCAAGGCCATGCAAACCCAACTATGCAAATTAAATATACACAGAAAATAAAGTACGTAATGCAGTGAGCAGTAATATTTAATATTTATGTGCGCTAGCTGTTGAGCAGTATGCTTTAATGAGATGCTTGGAAGTTGGAAGAGGCTGGCCGGTATATCACTATAAATAGACTTCGTGTAACCATTTCCATTGCAGCCGCTTGTCCTCATACAAGCACTAGAAAGTGCAAACATGCATTCTGCTTGATTATTCTATAACTCTCTCTCTCCCTCTCTCTCTCTCTCTTCTCCACTGTCAATTTTAATTCTAGCATCACTATTGGTTCATACTGCATTATCGTTTGGCAACTCACTTCGCCATCTTCTTCTTCTGGCTTTTCTGTTTACATACAACTGAGAGCTCAGAGCTGTCCTCAGCATTAATAATTTTTCTTCAGACTAACTGATCTTCATCTGTTCAGCAATGGCAGATGTGAAGAAACAAAACCCAGACCAGAACGACGCCGTTTCTCCCCATCGCCAAGGTAGAAAAATCAACAGTGCCACCCTTCCAAACTTCAAACTGTCAGTAAAACTCAAATACGTGAAACTGGGTTACCACTACTTGATCTCAAAAGCCATGTACGTCTTCCTCATCCCGCTCCTCGCCTCCTTCTCTCTCCACTTCTATACGTTCACCGTCGATGACCTCTCCCGGGTCTGGACCCACCACAAGTTCGACGTCTCCACTGTCATCATCTGCTCCGGTCTCTCCATCTTCCTCGCCACCGTCTACTTCACCACTCGTCCCCGCAAGGTCTACCTCCTGAACTTCTCCTGCTTCAAGCCTGAGCCGGCCAGGATCTGCCCGAGGGAGATGTTCATCGACCGGTCGGTCCGGACCGGGAGATTCACGGAGGAGAACCTGGCGTTTCAGAAGAAGATAGTGGAGAGGTCGGGGCTAGGGCAGAAGACGTACCTGCCGGAGGCGGTGCTGCGGATACCGCCGAACCCGTGCATGGCGGAGGCAATGAAGGAGGCGGAGATGGTGATGTTCGGGGCGATAGACGAGCTGCTGGAGAAGACGGGGGTTAGGGTTAGGGAGATAGGGATGCTGCTGGTGAACTGCAGCTTGTTCAACCCTACTCCCTCTCACTGTGCCACTATAATGAACCATTACAAGATGAAAGGGAATCTTTTGTGCTACAATCTGGGAGGGATGGGTTGCAGTGCTGGCCCTATTATGATAGATCTCGCCAAGCATCTTTTACAGGTTAGGAGCTAGTTAGTGCTTTATTACTACTAATCAAATAGTTGACATATACATATATATACTTTGTCTTAGTGGCACATATTACTTGTCTGTTTCTTTCGTTGTCATTAATTAGCTTGGGATCTAATTAATATCACGGGTCTGCGTCGATTTTGGGTTTTGAAAAAACAGGGATGGCGTGATGTCCCTCTGCGGGGCTTTCTTAGCTTAGAAACTTAGAAATTACGTACTGTCCTCTAAAGCATGCAATAATTTTGTCTTTTTTTTTTTTTTCCTTTTGAATTTTTTCATTGAAAATGAGATGTTTTGTGGGTAGATGTAGAATCATTGTATTTTTTCTTTCTTTCATTTTAAGAGTGTGATTGACCTTATATTTTATTTTACTTTAAAAAAACGTTGTACTACGTCTCACAGGGGCAGGGTTGTCATTATTTACCCAACCATCTTGGTGAAGAACTACAAATGCTGAAAAAGCAAACTCACACATCATAAATATTAGAAAAACCTCCCAACTCAATATAGTTTCTTAGGATGATGACTGTTAATTAAGATAAAAACACATTATGCTACAACTAAATTATATTATTCTGGGGTCTGCATCATTTTGCACTAGTCATATTAATATTTCAGGTAGTTGAATTTTAAAATTTCCTCCGTGTGTGCGTGAGTGCGCGCTTGTGAGTATGTGCATGAAACATAGCCTCCAAATCTATACTAAAGAATAATATTATTTCAATTAAAAGATTGAAAGAAACTTAATTAGGTTGTACTCAACAGTGGAATTTTGTTTTATTTCTCTTTTCCAATTTTCTCAAAAATAAAAAAATGCTATCTTTTTGTTTAATTTTCAGCTTAAAAATTGAAAATGAGAAAGAAAAGAAAAATAACATCCTGTCCCATTACCGAAAATTTATAAAAATAATTTCCTACGAAAGTAGTACTATATCATCAGTTATTTTTTTTTTTCTTTATTATGTGGGTTTTCATATGGGTGACAGAAATATAATACCTACCTAACTACAATTCTCTCCTACTCTACCAGGTTCATCCCAACTCCTATGCCCTAATAGTGACCATGGAGAACATAACCCTCAACTGGTACCTCGGCAACAACCGCTCCATGCTTGTCTCGAACTGCCTATTCCGCATGGGCGGTGCCGCCGTCCTCCTGTCAAACCGGTTCTCCGACCGCCGCCGCTCAAAGTACCAGCTTATGCACACAGTACGCACTCACAAGGGAGCGGACGACAGCTGCTACGACTGTGTCTTCCAGAAGGAAGACGAGAAGGATGAGATCGGCGTGTCGCTGTCGAAAGACCTAATGATGGTGGCCAGGGAAGCCCTCAGGACTAACATCACAACACTAGGTCCATTAGTCCTCCCCATAACAGAGCAACTGCTCTTTTTCGCGAGCTTCTTAGGCCGAAAAATATTGAAAATGAACATGAAGCAGTATCTGCCAAACTTCAAGTTGGCTTTCAAGCATTTCTGCATCCATGCTGGGGGAAGAGCAGTGCTGGATGAGCTTCAGAAGAACCTTGAGCTGAGTGAGTGGCACATGGAGCCTTCAAGAATGACACTCTACAGGTTTGGGAACACTTCAAGCAGCTCTCTGTGGTATGAACTTGCATATTCTGAGGCTAAGGGGAGGATCAAGAAGGGTGATAGGTTATGGCAAATAGCTTTTGGGTCTGGGTTTAAGTGCAACAGCGCTGTTTGGCATGCATTGAAGACCATTGATCCAGCAAGGGAGAAGAATCCATGGATGGATGAGATTGATGAGTTTCCTGTTGATGTGCCAAAGGTGGCCTCCCTGATTTCTTGAATTAATTATTGATATCTTGTTTTAGGGGAGAAAGCCAGTGTTATTTTTCTCCTTTCTTTCTTTCTTTCTTTCTTTTTTTGCTCTGTTTTACCAGCACATATATGCAAGTTGATCTAGAATAATATGGGTCTAGGAATAAAAGGAAAGAGGATGTAAAATATTGTTGATGATGGTTAATTATATGACGAATTTTATAGCTATATAGGTTAAAATTTATCTATGGTTGAGATAGCCGATTAATTATTACGCACAACCTTGTTTTTCCAAACATTAAGTACTTCAATTAAATTGATCGGCCAGCAGTGGAATTATTCCGTCATTCAATTCCAGAGCTAATTGAACTGGCCTTGAGCCCATTAACTTGTTCACCTTCTAAACCCTCAAATATTAGAGGTTGAGGGTTTAGGTTCATTAGGTGGCTAGCTACGAGCATGCGCTGGGGGTGTTTCAGGATTAGGCTAATCCTGTGTTTGGGAGTGTATACATTGGATTTTGGGTTTACACAGTTTGGACAAAATATAATATTAAATATTGTATTGATTTTTTTTTTTTTTCAAATTCATACAAATCTAAATGTGAGTTTCGAAACCTATACTTTCAAATGCAGCCTGTGTGATTACAAGTAAAATTGTGTGCATATCCAATTATTTTACAAGTTAAACCACAATTCTGATGGGTGGGGACTCGCTCAATCATTGATTGTAATTGAAACTAAGTGAGAATTACACACAAATACACTCAATTGATTTCAATAATAAATTAGAAATAAATTACAAAGGAAAATCTCAATACAATTCTCTCACTCAGTAGTTATTCACCTGCTCTACACCATACATTACATTACACACACACACACACACACGGTATTGTTTTGAATTATACACTGTTTATAGCGGATTTTGACGAAACGAGCGTGACATATGATGTGAAGTGGAACATACTGAACTGTTATACTTGTAAATGAACTGTGAAAATTGAAGTTCCATTTTGTTATTTAAAAAAGTGGAAAAAGGGTGCCAGTTAATCACCGTGCTTTATAAGTAAAAAGGGTTGAAGCGAGAGCGTTTGTGCCGGTTAACACCATTGTCTGACAGAAATAAAGAATGCATGAAAGATTGCATGATTAGGATTGTGAAACTATTGGAACTGCACAGGTTGTTATGTTTTATTATAAATTATAGATATGATTTATTGGGACCACAACTTGTTACTAAAGGAGTTGAAAGACACTCTAAGTTATTCGAAGCTTTAAATAGCTTAAGGAGCGGTTCCGTTGTTAACTGAGGTACAACCACACATGTGAATCAGTGTGGGTATCGAGATAGTCAACTTGCAGGAGTGTATAGGGCCACTGGTGAAATAATTTAGCAAGTGGATGAGTCGAACTATATATGTAATGCTTGACAGTGCCTGCACGAATAGGGCTCTATTAGAGTTTATCAGTGCACAACCTATGCCACGGGGTAATTAGGCATATTCTGAAAGTTCGAAAGTTGATAATTGTGCTGAATTTTCATATACATGATTTAAAAACTGAAATAGGCAAAGTCACAGGGTTGGGTACCGTGTGGAGGGAATCGTGCAGTGTATGCGCTTGTACCCTACCCTAACCTCAGGGACTCTCGCTTCGAATGATATGCTGAATTATGTTTTTATATCTCTTATATTACTATACTATGAATGTGATGTTGTGCAACTGTTTTTAATTGGAATAAACTCATGTAGTCACGTGCTGATGTAATATCTTCCACCTTACTGAGAAGTGTCTCACCCCAATCTTACAACCTTTGTTTCCAGTCCTACAGGACGCTGGTCCTAGTTCTTCTAGAGGGACTTTGACATTTAGATTCTTGTTAGTAGATGTAAGTTTTTGTATCTGTATTGGGTTGTTAGCCTGGTTGAACGTAAGCGGATGTAATACAGTTTATGTTTTAAGTTTGGAACTTATGTACTGAGGAATACAGATAGAACTCTAGTATATGTCTAATAGAACCCCGTAAGAATGTTTATGTTTTCCGTTGTGCATAAATACATATATGTATGAAATACACCCATTTGTCCCTGTTTAGGGTGGGTTGTTTATGTATATTTATCAGATACATGTATAACCTATGTGTAGTAGCACTCTAGGTTTGTATAAAGGACCGGGGTATTACAGTTTGGTATTAGAGCCCTTAACCAACCGGAAGTGTGATGCAATTCATACTAGCTAGTTAGGGGTATACTCAGAGCTTAAGTTACTAGGTTCTGTAGTTTAGAATATACCAGAGTATAAAAAGAGGGTAAAACCTTGAGCTTTGCTTATGAAATTGGAATAGCTTCCCAAGAGGAGGGTGAATTAGAATTTAAAAATTTTTTTTCCCTTTGTCTTAGTTCTTTTGAGTTATAACAATAATCAAAACTTAAACACAATCACAAAATTTATCTAGAGTAATCACAATCAAATCAATATAATCAATCATTCAATCCTTGTAACAATAGCCCTGCATTAATATGAAAATTTTCTGAACTTGCATAAGCCCTATATCACAATTATACTTCTTCCCAATGTTCAGCTTTTAAATAAACTTTCAAATTAATGAGTCAAGGATCATCAACCAATGTAGTCTCTTTCGGTTTCCGCAATCAATGCTGATCAATCCAAAAAAAATTACCTTCTGGTCTATTTAACAACCAAACACTCAGAATTTTTTAATTTTAAAACAACCACACATATTGTAACTTTTGCTGAAAAATAAAGAATAGGGAAGAGAAAGAAGAAACATAGGGTTTTATGAGGTTCGGCTTCAACACAACCTACGTCCTCGCCCTTGGCAAAACCACCAAAGGATTCATTATCACAGTTCCTTTACTAGGCGGAGCAATACCAGTTACAACACTCCTTGGGTAAGGCTAGAGCTCGCCTTCCTCAAACAATATCCCCTTGTTTGATCCAACGATTCAACACTCGAACCGTCTATCAATCTATTACAAAGATTCAAAATAAGGCGTACAAGAACTTGCTCCTCAAAGAGCTGATTAGCACAAATTGAAAAACTATGTACTTCAGTAAATTTAGAATATGAATTTCAGAATGAAGCTCTAGAAATTTATCATCATAAGTATCTTTCAATGGATGAAAGAATCAACAATCGATGCACAAACTTAGTGAGAAACTCAGAAAAACTTCAGAGATTTTCATGAGTGATGAGAGCAATAGAGAGCTTTCAAAATTTCAGTAAGCTTTGAGAGAGTATGAGAGCTGATTTGATTTCTTGGTGTCTAAATTGATGAACCTTGAGGGTATTTATAGATGAAGAAAGACTTCTTGCTTGTTCCCCAAGTTTCCTTGGAGTAGGGTCCAAGTTGTAAATTAATTTGGGTTTCAAATAATTTAAATTTTAAAAATAGACCTGTTGAGAATTTTGAAAATTGCTGCGAGCTAGACGAGTGTGAAGTCACTGGCAGTCGTTTGTCCATGTATAACGTTCATATTTTTCCAAACAGAAAGGTGGCAGTCAGCTTTCCTCATGTTGGCAGTCGTCTGTCACTAGAATAACTCAGTTTTAAAAACAACTCAGAAGGGTGGCAGTCAGCCGTCCTCATGGTGGCTGTCGTCTATCACTGAACAAATTTATTTTTCAAAAACATGCAGAAGGTTGGCAATCGGCTGGAAGAACACACACAGATGACTCACTGGTCACTGGAAGTCACCTGTCAATTTGTTGACAGTCATCTATCAGGCTTCTGTTCTTCTTAGTTTAGGTCGTTTAACTTGCTAGTTGTCTGTCCTTACACAGACAGTCGTTTGTCAGTTGGCTATATGTCATTTTTTTATTTCTCTCTCTTTTGTTTAATTAACCTTGGAATTTTAACTTGTTTTAACTTTTGAAAAACATGCTCCAAGATTTTAAAACTTCAGATTTTTAAGTGTCTTTGCCTAATGAGCTTCAAAATGAAAATTTCATATTTGAATCAACTATGAAGTACTTACAAAACTTGTTCTATAAACACATTTGACACATCTTTGCTTTGAGTCCTTTCAATGTTGCTCTTCAATCTTTCAGACTTCTATGGGCTTTCATTATGGATCTCTGGTATTCATATGTGACTTTCCTTGTTCCTTGATCCTTGTAAGTTTTCATGTCAGGGTATGTGAAATTTTAGCAAAATATTTTTGCCTGAAATAATATCACTTGAAAATTCATTAAATAACTTTATTTTGTTATCATCAAAACCAAGAGTTTGTAAGCCTAACTAGGCCAACAACTTATTATACCTGGAGACATAAATCCATTGACGGATAATCACGACAATCTATTGGTAGTTTTGTTTCTAAGTGGTAGAACTCGAGTCAAAATGAGCATGTGAGTCGTTAGGGTACGTTACTATTAGGAATGTTATTATGGGAAGTGAGTTTATAGTGTTGTAGTATTAGTTGGTTGGTTCCTCAATTGCATTTCAGGATGGAATCCAGGGATAATACTGCCAATGTTAGGGGTGATAGTAGTGAGGGAGCTGGCCCTAAGGCCGGTAGTGACTCCACGAATGTTTAGCGAGACTTTGCTCAGCAGCTGATGGCTGAGGTGGTTCGAACGAATAGGGGGCAGGATTGTCCTGCAGCTGAGTTGGGTTGTTATATTGATCAATCCACCCAACTAAAGCCTCCTACTTTTATGGGAAATGCAAATCTGATTCGAACAGAGAATTGGATTGGGGAGATTGAGAAGATTTTGGACGTCCTCAACTGCACTGAGAAGCATAAGGTAGCCTTCGCATCATTCAAGCTGATGGGTGAAGCGAAGAGATGGTGGAAATATATAAAGATGCTTGAAGAGCATCGACCCATCCCTGTAGTAGTGACGTAGGCTAGGTTCAAGGAGTTATTCTTTGAACAGTATTTTATAGCCACGGTCAGGAATGCCAAGATGGAGGAATTTATTAGTCTGAAGCAGAGGCAGCCAATGAAGGCCTGGAAATTTCAGAGGGCCTGAGGAAGGAGATTCGCAAGTAGACTGCAATCTGGTAGATATAGAACTTTGTTACTCTTGTTGACAAAGCCACCTTAGTAGAGGAGAGTCTGTAGGAGGATATCGGGGTTCAGATCTCGATGAAGAGACCTGCACCTTCTAGTTCTTATGGAGGGGCAAAGTAGGGCAATTGGAAGAAGAAGAATAGTAGTGGTGCTTCTCATAATACCATGTCCACTTCTATTTGTTCTACGTGTGGGAAACCTCACGCGGGGCAATGTTGGAGGGCTATAGGGGCTTGTTTACAATGTGGTAAGATGAGACATCAAGTGAGGGATTGTTACCTACCAAGGTACGACGGAGCTCTATAGTAGCCTTTCAAAGGAGGTGCGCAGGCGCCACGAGATGGACAGCAAGGGGGTACTGCCCAGGCTAGGGTGTACTCCATGACTCCAAGTGATGCAAAAAATGCCGGAGATGTGATAATAGGTAATATTTACATGCTTTCCAATAAAGCTATTATATTATTTGACTCGGGAGCAACACATTCCTTTATCTCCCGGGATTTGTTAAACTGTGTAGATTAGAGATGCAATAGTTGGGTTATGAACTAGTGGCGACTACGCCATCGGGGTCAGCAATCGTATATAGTAAAATAGTCCATGATTTTCTAGTAGTGATCCTAGAGAGGGTACTACCAGTTGGCCTTATAGTAATTGACATGTATGGCTTCGATATCATCCTAGGGATGGACTAGTTTTTTTCCACTAATGCCAGTATCGACTGCCACAGGAGAGAAGTGATTTTTAGACCTCTAAAGGAGCGGGAATTCAAGTTTATAGGATCGTGTGTACGTTATGCACCATGGATCCTTTTAGCTTTGCAGGCTGGAAGATTGCTTCGGAAGGGAGGCCAAGGGTATCTGGCGTTTGTTAAAGACACGCCGACAGAAGAACGTAAACTAAAGACGATTCCTATAGTGCGCGAGTTCCCTGACGTGTTTCTAGAGGACTTGCTAAGATTACCTCCAGACCATGAATTGGAATTTGTTATAGAGTTAGATCCTGGTACGGAGCTGATATCGAAAGCTCCGTATCAATGGCTCCATCTGAATTGAGAGAGTTGAAAGAACAACTTCAGGTGTTGCTAGATAAGAGGTACATTCGACTGAGTGTTTCTCCTTGGGGAGCACCCGTTCTATTTGTGAAGAAGAAGGACGGTTTGATGAGGATGTGCATCGACTACAGAGAACTAAACAAGGTAATGATAAAGAACAAATACCCATTACCTAGGATTGATGATTTTTTTGACCAGCTACAGAGCACACATATCTTCTCTAAGATCGATCTACGGTCTGAATATCACCAGTTGAAGGTGAAGAGGGAGGATGTTCCGAAAACAGCTTTCCAAACTCAGTACGACCATTACGAATTTATGGTTATTCCATTCGGCTTGGCTAATGCACCTGCAGCATTTATGGATTTGATGAATAGGGTCTTTCACGAATACTTAGACCAGTTCGTCGTGTTATTTATTAATTACATCCTAGTGTATTCTAGTTTGTGCTGCAAGACACAAAGTTCATCTGAGACTGGTATTGCAAATGCTTAGGGAGAAGAAGTTATTTGCTAAACTGAAGAAGTGTTCTAGTTGAAACAGATTGCATTTCTTGGGCACGTAGTGCCTAAGGAAGGAGTATCGGTGGATCTGGGTAAGATAGAGGCAGTAGTGGACTGGTCGAGACCGAAGAATGTTTAGGAGGTCAGAAGTTTTCTAGGTCTTGCAAGTTACTACCGACGGTTCGTAAAAGGGTTCTCAAGTTTAGCAGGTCCTTTGACACGACTCACGAGGAAGAATGTGAGGTATGAATTGACTGATGAGTGCGAGCTGAGTTTCTAGGAGCTGAAACGGCGGCTGGTTACTACTCCAGTTCTGACCATTCCATCTGGAGATGGTGGATTCGTTATTTACAGTGACGCCTCTAAGAAGGGTCTTGGCTGTGTTCTAATACAACAAGGTAAGTTGGTTGCTTACGCTTCTTATCAACTTAAAGAGTACGAGAAGAACTACTTGACACATGATATGGAATTGGTAGTTGTAGTGTTTACAATAAAAATCTAGAGGCACTACCTGTATGATGAAAGGTGCGAGATTTTTACCAACCACGAAAGTATTAAGTACATTTTCACCCAAAAGGAGCTGACTATGAGACAACCTAGATGGCTTGAGTTGATAAAGGACTACAAATGTACTATTAGCTATCACCAGGAAAAGCAAATGTTGTAGCTAATGGTCTGAGTCGGAAGTCAGTTGATGCATCAGTCTCTGCAGTGAGAGTTCAGCATCAGATCTGTATGGACTTGGAAAGGATGGGCTTCGAGGTAGTGGAATGAAATCATCCGGCTATTCCTTCTAGCTTGGTGGTGCAGCTGACCTTATAGGAAAGGATTCGAACAATACAGAAGGAGGATCCAAAGCTTGTTGAGGTTATGGAAGGAGTTCAGAGTGGGTTAAAATCCGATGTCAGTATCTCGGGTGATGGGATTTTGAGATTCCATAATAGAGTATGTGTACTAGATGACGCCAGGATTAAACAGGTTATACTGGAAGAGGCACACCGTTCGCTCTACACTGTACATCCTGGAAGTACAAAGATGTATCAGAACCTAAGGGAATCTCTCTGGTGGTCGAACATGAAAAGAGAGATTGCCCATTTCGTAAAGCAGTGCTTAACATGTCAGCAGGTCAAGGCAGAGCACCAGAGGCCAGCAGGACCCCTTCAGCCACTTGACATTCCTAAGTGGAAGTGGGAACACATTTCGATGGATTTTGTGACAGGGTTACCTGCAGCGGTGCATAGGCAGAATGCCATATGGGTTGTAGTTCATCAGCTGACTAAGACTGCACATTTTGTTCCAATCAGAATTAGTTATTCTCTGAATCGGTTGACTAAGTTGTATGTGTAGGAAATTGTATGACTCCATGGTGTCCCTGTTTCTGTTGTTTTGGATTGAGATCCAAATTTTATTTCTCGTTTCTATAAAAGTCTACAGGATGCCGTGGGATCACAACTGACGTTTAGTACATCTTTTCACCCGCAGATGGATGGACAAACTAAGAGGACTATTTAGATGTTGGAATATATGTTGCAGCCGTGTGTACTGGATTTTGGTGACAGCTGGATATGACATTTACCGCTTGTCGAGTTTGCATATAACAACAGTTATCAGACCAACATTGAGACGACACCTTATGAGGCCTTATATGGTTGTCAGTGTCGATCTTCGTTGTATTAGGATCAGGTAGGCGAGCGGCAAATACTGGGTCCAAAACTGATTCAGCAGGCCTCTACAAAGGTCGAGTTGACCAGGGAGAGAATTAAGGCAGCTCAGAGTCGGTAGAAGAGTTATGTTGATACTCACCGACGAGAGCTGGAGTTCGAGGTAGGAAGTATGGTATTTCTGAAGATCGCTCTGATAAAAGGGGTGATGAGGTTCGGCAAGAAAGGTAAGTTAAGTTCTCGGTATATCGGGCCTTTCGAGATCTTGGAAAGGATAGGTTTGGTTGCTTATCAAGTGGCTTTACCCCTAGCACTATCCAGAGTCCCTGATGTGTTCCACGTGTCTATGCTGAGGAAGTATGTGGCAAATTTATCACACGTGCTGAGTTATGAACCTCTAGAGATCAGTGATGTTTTATCATATGAGGAGGTACCGGTGCAGGTATTAGATTGGAAATTTCAGTAGTTGCGAACTAAGGAAATGCCGTAGTGCAGGTATTGTGGCAGAACCATGTAGTGGAAGAAGTTTCATGGGAGTTAGAAACTGAGATACGTCAGAAGTATCCTTAGTTTTTCAGAGACTATTAATCTAGTCAGGTAAGTGAATGTATGTATGTTAGTATGCTTAGTAAGTAGATATGATCTTTGGGAGAGTTTTGTATGTATATTGTAAGCTTTTGAAACTTTACGTTTTAACCACGGCATTCCTCAGCCATAAGTGAGGGTAGGTAATAAATTCGGGTCGGGGCTGCTTTGTGGGTAGCTGCCGATTTTTCTGTAGGTATCTAACGTAAGGTAGAGTATGCTTGGTATCGATTGGTGAATTTCAGGGATGAAATTATTATAAGTATGGGAGATTGTAGGGACCTGAATCCAAAAAATAAATAAAGGAAAGAGAAAGGAAATTAAAAGGGATAAAACAACTAAGCTCGTCAACGAGCCTTTATTTCTCATCGATGAAGTCTCTTATGTGGCCGGCAACGAGACACACAGGCCCGTCGATGAGAAGATACTGAGGGATTTTCAAAGATTCTGAAATCTCAGCCTCACTGGCGAGGTCACTTTCTCAGCCACGAGCAACCTTCTTCGGCTCATCGACGAGAACTTTAACTTGTCGACGAGGCTAGCCATGTCACGACCTGCTTAATTTTCACATTTTTTTTTTATAATACTATCATCATAAAATCAATACCACACATCTCACATTCCAACTCAGTAGGTCACAATCCTTCTGGACCCATGGGTACCAGGGATACATTAGAACATACAGCAGAAGCCTACGCAACAGAAAATGTACAATCACATTCATACCATCATATCATACATCACAATGTACCAGAGTTATTACAATCATTGTACTTCCATATATACATCCCAAAAAATGAAATTCAGGGACAATTCCCACAAAACCATACTATCCCTACCAAAAACTTACCCTTCAAAAAGGGCAGCTAAACCACTCTAGATCAGTGGGGCTTTTCCCGCTTTCCTATCAAGGGCTCCTAAAAAGTTTATAAGATTTAGGGGTGAGACACCTTTCAGTAAGGGAAATAAACTAATACTAGTGTGTGGCAACATGAGTATACCGTGTTCTACATATACCATACCTATCATATTCAGTAGTGTTTATCAAATCTAGGAAAACATATGTATATCAAAACATGGCAGAACATACTGCATTTCATAAGCATATCTCATCTCATATCATATCATAATAATAACATAAAACAATTCTGGTAGGTTAGCTGGTTGTTGTCATGTATTACCCCCACCTGACTGGGTTGTGTGGCCCGAAGGCAGGACCTAACAATGGTTGGCCGACCACTGCCAAGTCAAACAGTAGTCTGTAGGTCCGATGAGTCTGCCAGACCTAGTCCGTACACCAGGGGTGATCAACACACTTCTTATAAACCACACCGACCATCCAATCTCACACCACTCCGTACAGCGGCGTTAACACAAATATCATGATCACGAAGACCATGGACACATAGCAACGATATCGTGCAAGTGTTAGGCTAAACCAAGCCAACCAGGTTCTAACATCATATACATATACTAAAATCGTGATACATGGATATCTCATATCAATAAATATCAGATCAATCATATCATTTTTCACATATACATATTTCATGAAAATCATCGGCTCGTACGCTGGAATTACACATCATAGCTCGGCCCGTACGCCAGCAAATCACATAGCACAACCTGTACACTGGAAAATCACATAGCACAGCCCGTACACTGGCAAATCTCATCCACATATCTCATCCACATAACACGGCCCGTATGTCGGCAAATCACATATACATATAAAAATATCTCGGCCCGTACGCCGACTTTCCCATCATAAAAACTCGTACCACAATCACATTCCCAGAAAATGGTTTTTCATACATTTTATACTCATGCCACACAAACGGATTTTCACATATTCAATCATACGATCATTTTCACAGTATTTTGCAAATATAAAACATATATATAAATATATATACATTTTCCGCAAATCAGATGCTAAATATATACATATACATACATTTTCTCAAAACAAAATTAGCTTAGTTTATCCCCTTACCTGATTCCTGAAATGCCCTTAAGAAAATTTCCCCTGCATCTGCAGGGTTCTCAACTCAACACCCTGAAAATGAAAACTCGCAGAATTAAAGTTTAGTATTTTTGTACGTACAATATTTTCTATAACTACCACTAAGTCAAATTCAGTTTAAAAAGTCTTACCTTAACTTAGAGATGATTCCCAACGTTCCCAATCAACACCCCTAAAAACGAAAACTCCCCGTATTAAACTTTAATATTTCAACGCGTATATCACTTTCTTCAACTGTCAAAAATCCAAATATTGAGTATAAAACCTTACCCTGGATTTGGGATGAAATCCAACTTCGTTTCCCTAACGATCCACTCCGGCAGATTTGCAGAGAACTTTGCCAAGAACGTTGTGGTGGCTTCGGTTTGTCGATCCGGCGTAAAACTGGCCCAGAATCGAAGAGAGAGAAAGAATTGTTCAAAATTAAAGCAAGCTTCCTAAAGAAGCTTGTGCAATCATATATATATATATATATATATATATATATATATATATTAATATAATAATAATTACTAATTAAAGCAAAACTTCTTGAAGAAGCTTGTACCACTTTATATATATAAACATTTAACTTATATATATTACATATATATCATAATAACTTATATATATATATATATATATATATATACACATATATATATATATATTTTCCTTATCATACTATTCATTTACTTGTTAATTTTCTTAATTTATTTTATTTTATTATTTTATTATTATTTTTTTAAAATTTTATTTTTCCCGGTTACTACATTCCTCCCCCCTTAAAAGAATTTCGTTCTCGAAATTTACTGTTCCCGTAACTCACCATCCTTTAACTAGGAGAAAGGGTCTACTCATTTTATTGTCTACCCTCACTTATGGCGGAGGAATACCGTGGTTACATTTCGAGTCTTGGAAGATTACATATACAAAAGAAAACCATTCTCCCAAAACTAAAATACTACACTAATTAAACCATCACATGTACCTGCAAAAGAAACTACCTAACTACTTGCATTTTATCCCATCAACTTTCTTGGAATAGATGCGGATATCTCTGTCTCATCTGCTACTCGGATTCCCAAGAAGCCTTTTCTACCACATGATTCCTCCACAAAACCTTTACCTGAGGAATTTTCTTATTACGTAGCTCCTGTACTTTCCTATCCAGAATCTGTACTGGTACCTCCTTATATCCCAATGAATCACTAAGCTCCAACTCATCATAACTGATGATATGAGAAGGATCTGGAATGTATTTCCTCAACACAGCCACATGGAATACGTCGTGGATCCTGGACAACACCGGAGGTAAAGCTAGTCTATAAGCTACCGGTCCCACTTTATCTAAAATCTCAAATGGACCGATAAACCTAGGACTAAGTTTACTCTTCTTCCTAAAGCGCATAACCCCTTTCATCGGAGCTATCTTCAAAAATACATGATCACTTACATCAAACTCTAAATTCCTGTGGCGATGGTCAGCGTAACTTTTATGTTGACTCTGAGCTACACTAATCCTGTCTCTGATAAGCCGAACCTTATCACGCGCTTGCTGCACAAGCTCTGGCCCCACAACTCGCCGCTCTCCCACTTCATTCCAAAACAAAGGAGAACGACATCTCCTATCATACAGAGTCTCAAATGGTGTCATGCCAATGCTAGACTGATAAATGTTATTATACACGAACTCTACCAACGGCATGAACTGAGTCCAACTACCCCCAAAGTCTAGTACACACGCTCTAAGCATGTCGTCTAATATCTGTATTGTCCTCTCAGTCTGCCCGTCTGACTGAGGATGGAATGCCGTACTAAACGATAACTAAGACCCCAGAGCCTCCTACAAACTCCTACAAAATCATGATGTAAATCGCCAGTCTCTATCCGACACGATCAATACTGGTACCCCATGAGAACGTACTATCTCTTAAATGTAAATCTCCGTTAAACGGCTGAGGGAGTAGCTGATCTTGATAGGTATAAAGTGAGCAATCTTAGTCAAATGGTCAACAATCACCCAGATGGCATTCTGGCCATGTAATGTCGTCGGTAGTCCTAGCACAAAGTCCATCGATATATTATCCCACTTCCACTCTAGGATGAATAACGTCTGCAGCTGCCCTGCCAGCCTCTAGTTCTCAGCCTTTACCTGTTGGCACGTCAAACACTAGGCTACATACTTGACGATTTCTCTCTTCAAGCCACTCCACCAGAATGTTTCACGCAAGTCTTTATACATCTTCGTGCTACCAGGATGAATGGTATACAAAGATCTGTGAGCTTCTTCTAAAATAATCTTCCTGATCTCAGTATCGGTAGGAACGCATAATCTAGAACGGAACCTTAAAGCTCCGTCATCTGCAATACTGAAATCCTGCCCTTGACCCATCTGTACTCTACATATCACCTCTGCTAATACTGGATCTTCTTTTTGAGCGGCTTTAATTCTTTCTTGCAGAGTAGGCTGTACCACTAGGCTGGCATTACATATGGGAGATCACTCTCTACTAACTCTATGCTGAGTCTCTCCAGATCCATCATGATCGAATGCTGGATCCCCATAGCCGCCAACACTGGCTCTCTGGATTTCCTGCTCAACGCATCAGCTACCACGTTCGCTTTCCCTGGGTGATAATTGATGGTACAATCAAAATCCTTAATCAGCTCCAACCACCTTCTCTGCCTCATATTCAATTCCTTTTGCGTGAAGAAATACTTTAAACTCTTGTGGTCGAAGAAAATCTCACACTGCTCGCCGTACAGGTAATGCCTCCAAATTTTCAACGCGTGTACTACTGCAGCCAATTCAAGATCATGTGTAGGGTAGTTCTTCTCATATTCTTTCAGCTGTCTGGACGCATACGCCACTATCCTGCCATGCTGCATCAATACACATCCAAGTTCCTTCAAGGACGCATCACTGTAAATGACATACCCCTCACCCCCAAATGAGATAACCAATACTGGTGTTGTGACTAACATCTGCTTCAGCTCTTGAAAACTCTGCTCACAGCAGTCATCCCACTCAAATCTGACATTCTTCCTCGTCAT
The DNA here is from genome assembly GCF_029873635.1 of Malania oleifera. Taxonomy (NCBI): domain Eukaryota; kingdom Viridiplantae; phylum Streptophyta; class Magnoliopsida; order Santalales; family Ximeniaceae; genus Malania; species Malania oleifera. Next base: position 7,618,946 of record NC_080419.1, read on the forward strand.
TCATGTCAAAGGTCTTGACAACGCTAAGAATCCCTCAACGAAACAGCAATAATAGCCAGCTAGCCCCAAGAAACTCTTGATCTTCTGGACATTTCTCGGTCTAGCCCAATTCACTACCGCCTCAATTTTACTAGGATCTACATAAATTCCATCTCCTAAGATAACGTGCCCCAAGAACACGACCTTCTCTGGACAAATTTCACACTTACTGAACTTGGCGTACAACTTCTTTTCCTGAAGTGTCTGCAAAACCTGCCTCAAGTGCATCTCATGCTCCTCATAGCTCCTCGAATAGACCAATACATCATCAATAAATGCAACAACAAACTGGTCTAGGTATCGATGAAAGACTCTGTTCATCAAATCCATAAATACCACAGAAGCATTCGTCAATCCAAACGGCATAATGAGAAACTTGTAATGCTCGTATCGGGTCCTGAAGGCCGTCTTTGAGACGTCTTCTGCTTTCACTTTCACCTGATGGTAGCCGGATCTAAGGTCAATCTTCGAATACACCCATGTACTCTAGAGTTGGTCAAACAAATCATCAATACGGGGTAAAGGATACTTGTTCTTGATGGTCACTTTATTAATCTCTTTGTAGTCTATACACATCCTCATAGTCCCATCTTTCTTCTTCACAAATAGAACAGGAGCTCCCTATGGAGATACACTGCGTTGTATGAAGCCCTTATCAAGCAGATCTTGCAACTGATTTTTTAATTCTGCCAACTCTATTGGCGCCATTCGATAAGGTACTTTGGAAATAGGCGATGTACCTAGAAGTAGATCTATGGAAAAATCTACCCCTCAATCAGGTGGCAAGCCTGGTAACTCATTTGGGAAAACATCTATAAATTCCTTTACTACAGGCGTGCTAGCAAATTTCAATTCATTTTCTGACATCTATTTCACCACAGCCACAAACCCCTAACACCCACTCAGTAGCAGTCTTCTGACCTGAATAGCTTAAACAAGCTGAGGCGGGGATTGTACTTGCGACCCTACGAACTTAAATTTTTCTTCCCCCGAGGATCTGAATATCACTTCTTGTGCACGGTAATCTATGCTAGCGAAATTAGCTGCTAGCCAATCCATACCAAATATAACATCAAACCCGTGCATGTCCAGCACTATCAAATTGGCAGACAAAGTCTTCCCTTGAATATCAACTGGACAACCTCGGAGCACCCTATTACACCTTACTGCTGACCTAATCGGTGTAGATACCAACAATTCAACATCTAACAGTTGTGTTTCAGCCCCACATAATTTAATACACCCCGAGGATACAAATGAGTGTGTAGCTCCTGAACAAATAATGCAATAACTTTAAAAGAAAACATAACAACCATACCTATCACCACGTCACCCGACGTTAGAGTAAATGTCACGACCTGCTCATTTTTCCACATATTATTATTTATTTTATTTTTTATTTTTTTAATAATAATATCATCATAAAATCAATACTACATATCCCACAATCCAGCTCAGTAGGTCATCATCCACCTGGACCCGTGGGTATCAAGGATATAACAGAACATACAGAAGAAGCCTACGCAGCAGAAAGTATAAAATCATATACATCTCATCATAATGTGCATAACATATACCAGAGTACTACAAACACTATCTCTCAGTATATACATCCCAAAAATGAATCTAGGGACAATTCCCACAAAAACATACTATCTCTACTAAAAGCTTACCCTTCAAAAAGGGCAGATAATCCACACTATATCAGCGGGGCTTTTCCCGCTCTCCTATCTGGGGCTCCTAAAAAGTTTATGAAATTTAGGGGTGAGACACCTCTCAGTAAGGGAAATAAACTAATACTAGTGTGTGGCAACATAAGTATTCTGTGTTCTACATATACGATACATAACATATTCAATACTGTTTATCAAATCTGGGAAAACATATGTATATCAAAACATGGCAGAACATACTGCATTTTCATAAACATTTCTCATCTCATACCATGATAATAATAATAACATAAAAATCATCTGGTAGGTTAGCTGGCTGTTGTCATGTATTACCCCCACATGATTGGGTTGTGTGGCCTAAAGGCGGGACCTGACAATGGTTGGCCAACCACTGCCAAGTCAAACAGTAGTCTGTAGGTCCGATGGGTCTGCCAGAACGGGTCCGTACACTAGGGGTGATCAGCACACTTCTTATAAACCACATCGACCATCCAATCTCACACCACTCCGTACAGCGGCGTTAACACAAATATCATGATCACGAAGACCATGGACACATAGCAACAATACCGTGCAAGTGCTAGCCTAAACCAAGCCAACCAGGTTCTGATATCATATACATATACTGAAACCATGATACATAAATATCTCATATTATTTATTTTCACATTAATCATATCATTTCACATATATACATGTATCATGAAAATCATCGGCCCGTATGCTGGTATTACACATTTTATCATAGCTCGGCCCGTACGCCAGCTACACATAGCACAACCCGTACGCTGGCAAACAATAATCATATAGCACGGCCCGTACGTCGGCAAATCACATAAAAATCTGGCCCGTACGCCGATTTTCCATCATAAAATTCTATATCATCCACATTCCCAGAAAAACAGTATTTCACAATATTTTTACTCATGCCACACAATAGATTTTCCACATATTCAACATATGATCATTTTCACAGTATTTTGAAAATATAAAACATATATATAAGCATTTTCTCAAAAATGGAAACTAGATTAGTTTATCCCCTTACCTGATTCCTGGAAAGCCCCTAATAAAACTGCCCTGCACCCGCAGGGTTCCTAACTCAATACCTTGAAAATGAAAAATTCCAGAATTAAAGTTCAGTATTTCGAAGCATACAATATTTTCCTCAACTGCCAAAAACCCAAATATTGAGTATAAAGTTTTCACCCAAAAGTATTCAAGTTTAACACTTGAGGGGTTCCCTAACCAATATTCTGAAACTGAAAACCCCCAGTATTAAACTTCAGTATTTTCATGCGCACAACATTTCTTCTAACTAGCGCAAGACCAAATATAGCTTAAAAAACCTTACCTCAACTCTGGAATGATTTCCAACTAGCTTTCTCCCACGATCCGCTCTAGGAGATTTGGAGAGAACTTCGCCAGGAGCGTCGTGGTGACTTCAGATCGTTGATCCGGTGTAAAAATAGCCCAAAAATGAAGAAAGAAAGAAAGAGAGAGAGAGAGAGAGAGAGAGAGAGAGAGAGAGAGAGATTTCTTAAAAATGAAATAATTCCTGGATTTTTTGTATATATAAAACAGGGGATTTCGTGGACGAGCCCGTTCTTCATCGACGAGACCCTGTATTCGTCAAAAAAATTCAGGCTGCCTCAGAACCCCTCTCGGTATTTTCTCGTCGACGAAGCCCTGTGTTCATCGACGAAATCTTTAAAGCCTTCGTCAACGAATCCCCTGTATTCATCAACGAAGCCCTGCTAACCCCCTTTCCTTTAGTCCTTCCAAAGTTCAATGTCGTCGACGAACTCCTTCTGTTTCCAGTCTCCATTTCCCTCTCTTTATGATTTGAATACCATTTTATTTGGGTTGTTACAGTAAACACTCTGGCTGGAGCCGTGTTCCTCTGCTGGTCCCCACGTGGTGCCTAATAACCTCCCCGGTATGGTCTAGAAGCTAGAACTGCATCTGGTGAAGTAGGGCAGTCTCGTACCATGTGCCCCGATTTATAGCAGTAATAGCACACTGGAGCTGCATCTGGTGGGGTAGGACAATCCTGCACTATATGCCCCGATCTACCACAGCGATAGCACACTACACCACCAGCTCGACACTCTCCCTAGTGCCTCCTACCGCATGTTTGACAGACTGGAGGGCTCTGCCCTATCTGCACCTCACGTCCTCCCGTCTCCTGCCTCCGCCCTCTGCCATGATTTCCTCTCCTTCACTGGCCCCATCTATGACCCTGCTGGTAGCTGGTAGATGCAGATTTCTTCCTCTATCCCTGCTCCTCTGCATCAAGATGCTCACCAACCTCTGCCAAGGCTGCCTTGTCAACTAACTCAGCAAAGTCCTGGATCCACAGCACCACTACTTGCTTGAATATACTCCGCCTTAAGCCTCTCTCAAACTGCCTCACCTTCTTCACCTCATCAGGAACAATATATGGGGTTAAACGAGAGAGCTCAACAAAACGTACTGCATACTGCTGGACGGATAGCTGTCCCTGCTTCAGACTCAGGAACTCTTCTACCTTAGCCCCCTCACAGTAGCTAGAAAATATCTGTCAAAGAATAGATCTTTAAATCGGTCCCATGTCATAACTATCGGAGTCACCCTCTGCTGCTCCAATAGTCTTACCGCAGTCCACCACCTCTCAGCCTCTCCTGTCAATCTATAGGTGGCAAAGAGGACCCTCTGTTCCTTAGTACACTACAGTACAGCCAAGATCTTCTTAATCTCCTGCATCCAATTCTCAGCGTCTACAGGATTAACTCCACCTGAGCACGCTAGAGGATTCATCTTCGTGAACTTCTTTATGGTGCACCCATGACCTGCAGATGGACCACTCTGCTCCCTCGAACTCCTAGCGATCTTAGCCATAACCTATTGAGCCACGCTATGCAATACCGCATCAGAGTCGATCCCAGCTGCACCTGATGGTCCTGCTCCATCACTGTCACTCGCATGGGCACTATTTCCTTCTGGATCCATCTTGGAAAATAGCAGTTGCAATTCAGTAATCCTATCCTCATAATTTACCCACCTATCTTCATCACTTATCTCAACATTTCTAACTCATTTATAATCCCCAGTCCTACATTCTAGGAACACAACCCGACAATAGCTTACTATGATTTTCCTGAAATCGTCACCCTAGGAAAAACACAGAAACTACCACGGAAGTCCTGCCTCTAGACTGTAGAACAAAACCTCAAATCCTTTCCTAAACTCTGGTATTATTCCTGCTGCACTCTAAAGTCTACAGAACCTAGCAACCTAGGCTCTGATACCAAGCTATCACGACCTGCTTAATTTCCACATTTTTTTTATAATAATATCATCATAAAATCAACACCACACATCTCAAATTCCAACTCAGCAGGTCACAATCCTCCTGAACCCGTGGGTACCAGGGATACATTAGAACATACAGCAGAAGCCTACGTAGCAGAAAATGTATAATCACATTCATACCATCATATCATACATCACAATGCACTAGAGTTACTACAATCACTGTACTTCCATATATACATCCCAAAAAATGAAACCTAGGGACAATTCCCACAAAACCATACTATCCCTACCAAAAACGTACCCTTCAAAAAGGGCAAATAAACCACTCTAGATCAGTGGGGCTTTTCCCGCTCTCCTATCAGGGGCTCCTGAAAAGTTTATAAGATTTAGGGGTGAGACACCTCTCAGTAAGGGAAATAAACTAATACTAGTGTGTGGCAACATGAGTATACCGTGTTCTACATATACCATACCTATCATATTCAGTACTGTTTATCAAATCTGGGAAAACATATGTATATCAAAACATGGCAGAACATACTGCATTTCATAAGCATATCTCATCTCATATCATAATAATAACATAAAACAATCCTAGTAGGTTAGCTGACTTTTGTCATGTATTACCCCCACATGATTGGGTTGTGTGGCCTGAAGGCTAGACCTGACAATGGTTGGCCGACCACTACCAAGTCAAACAGTAGTCTGTAGGTCCGATGGGTCGGCCAGATTTGGTCCGTTAGCTTGAGCCGCGATTTCGTTGCTAACTAAGGTACAGTGCAACCATACATATGAGTCAGTGTGGGTATCGAGATAGTAGACTTGCAGGAGTGTACGTGGCCAGTGGTGAAATAATTGAGCAGGTGGAGCAGTCAGACTATATATGTAATGCTTGACAGTGCCTGCACGAACAAGGCTCTGTTAGAGTTTATCAGTGCACAACCTGTGCTAGAGTGTAATTAGGCATATTTTGAATGTTCCAAAGCTCATCATTATCCTGAATTTTCATATACATAATTTAAAAACTGAAATGGGCAAAGTCACAGGGTTGAGTACCGTGTGGAGGGAATCGTATAATGTATGGGCCTATACCCTACCCTAACCTCGGGGACTCTCACTTGTAATGATGCTGAATTATGTTTATATATCTCTTATATTACTATACTGTGAATGTGTTGTTGTGCAATTGTTTCTAATTAGAATAAACTCATGTAGTCACGTGCTGATGTAATATCTTCCACCTTACCGAGAAGTGTCTCACCCCAATCTTACAACCTTTGTTTCAGGTCCTACAAGACGTCGGTCCTAGTACTTCTTGAGGGACTTTTGCATGTAGAGTCTTGTTAGTAAACAAAAGTTTTTGTATCTGTATTGGGTTGTTAGCCTGGTTGAACATAAGGGGATGTAATACAGTTTATGTTTTAAGTATGGATCTTATGTACTAAGGAATACAGATAGACCTCTAGTATATGTCTAATAGAACCCCGAAAGAATGTTTATGTTTTCCGCTGTGCATGAATACAAATATGTGTGAGATACACCTGTTTGTCCCTGTTTAGGATGGGTTGTTTATGTATGTTTATCAGATACATGTATAACCTATGTGTAGTAGCACTTTGGTTTCGTATAAAGGACCAAGGCGTTACAAACTCTCAATTTGAAAATTAAACAAACAAGGAGCACAATGAGAATTTGTAGCAAATGAGAATAATGTATAACCACTCAAAGAACTCTCACAAGGAGTGATTTTGCAAAGGAATAGTAGCATGTGAGGGTATAGGCATTGTATTTTGAAAAAGCTCGCTAAAAAATACAGAGAATATTTTTTCTAATCAAGGTGCTAATTACTTGCTAATCTGAGCAAATGAAGCCATATATATATAGATAGGGCCAAAATTATAACCATTGGGGATACATAAGGAATAATTAAATTTTTTTAAATGAGTTTAGAAAAATTAACCTAGTTTAAACCCAATCAATAGCAGTAAAAATTAGGCCAAACCAAGAGTTTCGGTCGACCGTGCCATAGGTTCAGTCACTCGAATAGACACATGAGAAAAAGTAACTTTTCCATGTTCGGGTGCCTGATCAAGGGTTCAATCTGTTGACCAAGGCGATTTTTAAAAAGTCTGAGGTTCGGTTGCTTGGTTTTAAGTTCAATTTGCCAAAATTGCATGTTCGGTCACCCGAGGGTTATTTGAACGTGAACGTTCGGGCGCCCAAGCTGTTGGACAAGGTTAGTGTTAATGTTCAGTTGACCGAAGACGGTAAAGTCTTTTTTGGTTCGGTCGCCCAAATTTAGGTCAACACGCTGACTATTCAATAGTTTGGTCGACCAAGGTGTTTTGAACACCTAGGTTCGGTCACCTGAAACTTTATTAATTTTACACCTTAAGTCTTGTTTCACTTTAATAGTTTCCCCTGATAGTATATGTGATAATGGGGACTAACTTAAGTGCAAGTTCTAGGACCTAGGGTCTTTCTAAGATCTCTGAGCTTATCAGTTCCTACATGCATGATATGCATTAATTATTACAAACGTTTCCTACTTAAATATTACAAACTTGAATTGAACTTAATATAAATTACAAAAAATAAATATTCTGGGTCTTTGTCTTCTTCAAGTCATCACATGCCATCATATGATTTCACTTGTATTACACACAAACTTGATATACATTAAATATCGGAGTATTTGTCATAATAAAAACAGGGTATGACCTATAAGGTCAACAAGAACCCCGATGGACTAAATATGTTCAGGAAGCTCAATTCCGTAGCTACTATGTTATGTTATGTCAGTGCGACCAAACTTCTCAAATAGAGTGTTGGTGTTGGATATTCGATGGACCCATGAAATGTTGTAGATAGTAGGATACCCCCTAGGTTCGGCCCATTAAGTGTTGCGGAGAGTAGGATGGGTCCGAACTAGGTTAGGTGGGCAATCGTACTTACAGATTTTTATGTTTGACTTAGCATGGTAGACTATCCATTACTAAGTCTAGCCTACGGGCCGCATTGCTCGATCATGTGGGGTTATTACATGATGCTATATGAATGTCCATCCAATAAAGGGAAACTTATTATGATAAAGTATGCTTATGTTGAAAGGTATGTATTTACCAGACTTACATATGTATGAGTACAGATTTACATGATTTACCAATTAAAGTTAATTATTTATATAATATGTTTATGATACACTAGAACTCATGTTGCCACACAATGGTGATGATCTATTCCTTCTTACTGAGAAGTGTCTCACCCCATGATTATCTAATATTTTTTAGATGTCATGAGCATAACAGTAATTAGAGTAGCGCAGTGGAAGCATGGCTAGGATAAAAGGTTTTATTTAGATTAGATCTTTATTAAATTATGTTTTTGATGTATTTAGAATTTTAGGGGTGTTAATTGTGATATTGGAAATGATATTGTTATATTGGGATAATTAGTACTTTGGTGAAGACTTCCGCTATCTTTATCAGTGATTATTATAATATGAAATATTCAGGTTATTAGAGGTGGTATCAGAGAAATTTAAGCGAAATTTTTCGGGTCACTACAGTTGGTATCAGAGCTTAGGATGTAGGTTCTATAGACTCTAGGGATGATTATTACCAGAGTATAGGTATGAAGTAGGATGAGGATAGGAATGGGTAGGCTACGTGTGGTAAGAGTGATCGGATATAGGATGTGTAGCGGAGTAAAATACAGCAAGCAAATTGGAGTTTTGGAGTTTTGACTCATAATCGAAAGTAGAAATCCATCAAGGGTTTTCGATGATTTTTTTGAAACAGACTGAAATTCTAGAAAAGTCACAGCAAACCATTGACGTTTTTCTCCCAAAATGTTGCACTATGATCTTGTCTTGTGTAAATAGTCACTATAAGGAATGAGCTACCATTTGTAATACTTGAATATTTGAAATAGAATTTTGTGCATTTTTGGAATGTGCGCACCTTTGCACATTAGAGTATACTTCTACCTCTCTATGGTTCCTTTATGGTTTAGTGTGTGTGGATCTGAGAGATTCTAAAAGAATATTAGTGCTTATCCTCGGATTTAGATGCTTAGAAATCCTAGGGTTCTTTAATGGTGAAGTCTTTGTGGATACTGATTATCCTAAGGTTTCATGAAAAGTTATAGTTCTTTGGTGTACATTATTCTCTCTCGTATTTCTTGTGCTTAAAGAAAATATTCAATCTTTCCATAAGTTAGCCATGGGTCCTTAGATCACTTTCTAAGGAGAGTAGAGAGTCAAATTCAATTCCAGGCTGCCATAAAAATGTCACGGAAGTAGATTTAGATTTTGTTCGAGCAAAAGGGGAATAGAAGATATTCTTTTATAGCATGTGAGTCAAGTATCCAATGAATTTAGAATTTCAAAGAGTGGGGATCTTTTTAACTGGTTAAAGAAAACAAGAAAAAAATAATGGGATAAATTTAAATTAAATGGCTGACACACAGAAGGATATGGAAATAATTATTTCAGGTGAGTGTGAAAAGATCATGCAATAAGAAATTATATTACCAGCCCATAGAAATATATGCAACACCCAAGAGAATATCAACATGTAAAAGAGACTGCGATGCATAAGGTGTTCTGAGACTCATCCCATGATTAGTCAAGCTAGCCATCTCATATTTGGAAATTACAATTCTTGCATCTATTTAATAAGATAATCTAGTATATTAAGTTGATAAGCTAAAAAAAAAAAATTAGTTGGAAACCATCAAAGTTCTTTAATGTATGGAATTAGAATTCAAATAAATGAGCACACATATATAGTATGGAAGTGAAACTTTCACAAAATAGTGTCAGATTGGAAGAGAACCCTTCAATTTGCAAGTGGAAAAGTTGGATAGGATGTTTTGTTTGCCTAGAGGAGAAAACCCATATTTTTAGCTAATGGGGGTTAGATTCCCTTATTTGGTGGTTAGATGGATTTGGGAATGTTTGCCTTTGCTTTTGAAAATTGAAGAAAAGAACTTATTACAAAAGTTAGTGAGATAAAGACTTGGATGGGGACAAAAGAAAATTAGAATGGTAAGCTTATAGAGTTTGGTTTATAAATGAATAGTAAAGGTTCTTGCAAGAGTTGCTGGCGATTGTGAGTTTAGAGAAGACAAGTGTAGTTGTGGTTCAATTTGTAAACGGTCGTCCTGAGGATGGAAGTAGGTCATATCTGGTTGTTCAAATTTGGTGAACAGTGAAGGGTAATGTGGAAATTTTGGTGGTTCTAGATGGGTATCGTTCTTTGTGTAGGAGTAGTGTTAATTAGAAGAGAAGCCTTCCTTTTGGGTTCATTCAAAAAGAGAGGTCAACTAGTGAAAAAAGGTAGTTGAGGATGTTGCTAATGAAATTGTTGAACCACTGCATTTGGGAATTGGTTTAGATATTTGTAGTCATTGTAAGTGTAAGCAAGATACTAGTTTATCAGGGTTTTTTTTATGTTGGGATGTAATATATAACATGGAAACACGTATGTGGTTATGGTAGTTTTAGTACTCTGGTAATGTATTGGAGTTTTAAATGGTTTCTGTTGCATGTATGATAATCGTGGTATCAGAGATTTAGATAGAAATAAAAAATATATATAATAGCACTCTGGACCCCAATTTCAGGTTTGGGGTGTTACATCACCGCATTGTGGAAGTATCAATCCCTCGTTCCATTTTTTAGGTTAATTCCCTTGGTGTTTCTTTCACCTCTCTCCATAGCGCACGTCTTGCCTTAAATCAAAGTCCCTCTTGATGCATGATTTTTGGCTTGAAACTTGTAGACTCATCTCTTAGGATTTATTAAAGTATCTAAACTAGGAACATAGGGTATCATGTAATCTTTTTAGTTCCATAATTCTCACCCACAAAGTAACACATTGTAGGGGCAAAAGATTCTAACTTTCAGGGGAAAATGCTTTTTTTTTCTATAAATTTTTTTTTTAAAAAAAGAAGATAAATTGAAAACCTTCAAAAGTAACTACCTAGGCATTCAAATATCTGAGTTGGAAGTCCTCAAATCATAGTCCTATGGTGGTTTGTACGAATATATCATTCTCTTTGTATGGCCCTACCCCATTTCGATTCCTTAATATGTGGAGTTTGCATGATTTGTTGACTTTGGTGCAATCCCAAGAGGGGGGTGAATTGGATAATTAAAAAATTCTTTCCTAGGTCAAACAGTCTAAAAACAGTATTACACAACCTAGGATCTATCTATGCAGCTATAAATCCAATCATTCATAATAAAGCATGCATGTGCGGTAAATAAATTGCAGAAAAATAAATTGCACACCCGATATGTTATCGAAGTTTGGCAAAAATGCCTACGTCCCTGCCTTGGCTTACCAGCACAAGGATTCCACTATAAGGCTCACTTAACGAGTGGAGTGGCACCTAAATACAACCAAGTCAATTAGCATAGGGCTGACCTCAACCTACAGCCACACCTTACTAGGATGGTGCACCTAACTTTCATAACCGGGTTTAAGCCAATCTAGGACTATTCAATGGGGTTAGTCTCCCTCTTCAGGACCACGCCTGTAATACAACAAATATTCAATATAAATTTTGCATAGATAGAAATATGCTTCTCAACAAACAGATATGTACCACAATACAATCCAGATAATAATGCAAGCACGGATGATAGTAAATATGCTCAGTGCTAATAGTATGTGCTAAACACTCAATCTAATGTGAATATACAATCAAGATTTAGAGTGTATTTCCAAGCAAACTTTGAAACAAATAGTCAATGTAAATCAATCACCACAAGTTTCAAAGTATTTCAACAAGCATATTCAAAATATCTCAAACAAGATTTTTCACAAAATAATAGGTCGAAGAGATATTTGAAAAATACGTAAGCTTGTGAAAAAATATTTTGCAAATCAAAACGCACAAGCTTGATGAGTCTTGCAATCAAGATGCAAAGACTCACTATGTAATGACCCCGACCCGCCACATGGTTCCGAGGTGCTACTTTAGTGACGTCTTTGTACCTGATACTTTATTCATCAAATATAAAACACATATACGCAGCAAAAATAAAATAAAAAATCCTCAAATCACATTCCCAGAGTTCTAACTATCTTTATATAAAAATATATCCATTTCCACATAATTACAACCCATAAAATTCCACAAAAATAAACTATCTATCCATACACACTACCTACATAAATTTACACCACTAGCCTGGCTCCTCTAGCCCGCTAGACCCGATCTCTACGATTTCTTAAAAAGATAGTTTGTTAAGGAGGGGTGAGGCACAACTCAGTAAGGGAAAAACTAAGTTGATGTCAATGTTTGGCCGGCACACATTTAGTGTACAGAAAAATACTAGTTCACTAAGTAAATAAACACATTTATGAAATCATTCTTATTTTACACTCACACACACAATTAGACGAGAATAGGGAAGATTTTCCACCCACATAAGTAGTTTCCCTCTGCTTTAATACCATTACTTCTATTAGGGCACTCGCCTTTCTCAGTATGCCCTTGAAATTATCTTATTAATTATTAGTATTCACATAAATTGATAGATATGCATATAAAACACTCCTTGTGACAAACACAACGTTTACTTCCTCCATGGCACGGGCTGTGTGGCCCGAAGGCTGGACTAAGCTTGGGTGATCAGCCCAGACAAAGTCAAAAAAACAACATCCTCTGCAAACACGTCTGCAAGCATCCACAGCAAAGCTATAGGTCCGACGCCCGTACTTAAATCTCATTCAGGCAGTCGGCTGGACCCCCCTACACTTCTATTTAGAACAATGTGGGTGCACATGGTCTAACTAGCAATGGTATCACACTCACAATACACTGGTCCCTAGGGTTCGTAAAGCATATCATGCAATTTAGATAATAGAAATCACCATTTAAAATATCAATTCAAATATATTTCCTGTTATTCCAAAAATCTGGCCCCGACCACAAATACAATCTGACTAACACCTGTTTAAATAAAATCCTGACCCTCAGCTATCAGATAATAACCTTGGCCCTTGTCCAATCAAAAATACCGACCACTGGCCTTTATTTCAAAATCCTGCATTTTTCACAGGCAAATCTGGTATTTTTCACAACAATTCTAATATTTCACAAATAGTTCCAGTATTTCGCAATCAGTCTCAAATCCATTTAAACAATAAATCCTACCCAAATAATCATCAGCCACACAATTTCAATATTTAAGCATAACCATATAAGTAACCAAACTTCCCACCGTTTGTCTTTATTCAAAATACCATACCATATATTTTTAGATTTGTAAAATCCATTTCGAACGGTTGGTTTTCGAAATAACCTTTAAATTCTTAAATGCACAAATAAATAAATATGTAACAATTTAATCAGTTTATATTTAATAAAATTCTGACTTAACTTAGTCCCCTTACCTGATTCTTGAAAAGCATGATAAAACCCCAGCTTATGCCCCACGGCATTCAAAACCCCTGAAACCCTGAAATTCAAAATTTACCATATTATTCATTACAATCCCCAGAGTAACTTTTCCTAAAATCTCCCTAGGTTCTGAACACCCTAAATAGCCTATAAAACCTAAATTATTAAACTTACCCCGATTTAAGATTGGTGCCTTGGAGCTCCAATTCGAAAACTTGCACTGGTTAGATTGTAAAGAATCTCCTCATGAATCTCCTGGTAATTTCCATTCATTAATTAGGCTTAAGATTTAATAAAAACTGAGGTAAGAATGAAAATTGGCCTTACCCTAGGAACTATGCCTACGCCACTTCTACGACATATCCGCTCCAGTAGGATTGTCAGTGGCGGTGATAGGAACCCAACAGTATCTTCAGATTTCCAATTGGCCGAATATTGGAGACGAGATTGAGGAGAGTGGGAGAAGGAACAGAGGAGTCAAAGGACTCCTGTGCGTAGAATGAAGAAAAAAAAAAAATGAGACGTCTGTTCTTCTTCTTGAAGGATCCTGAGATCCTTTAGGTTATATATATATATATATATATATATATATATATATATATATATATATAATATTTTATTATTATTATATTATATTATTTAATTAATAATTATTATTTAAAATTAAAAATTAATTTAATTAAATTTTAATTTCTTTTAATTAATTATTATTTTTTTGATCACTACACACTAGTTACAAGGGTTTTCCCACACAAAGATTGATTAAATCAGGAGAAAAACCCTAGCTAAAAACTCTCAATAAAAACAAATAATCAATCTATAACCGGGAGAGTTTTAGCAACTAGAAACACTCAATAACACTCTTAGGAAGTTGGATTTCTCAATGGAATAGCAAAGAGTGAGTATATGGGCTTAGTATGTGAAGGATATGATCTTATAAAAATAGAGGATTTTTGGCTAATCAAGTATGCTAATCTTAGTTAATTTTTGCAAATTAACCCATATATATAGAGAAGGCAAGATTTATGATCGTTGGGACATGTAGGGTATTATTAAATTTGTTTTAAAACCTTTTAAGAAAATTAACCCTAATTTACCCTAATTAACTAAGATAAAAATTAAAACAACCCGAGAGTTTCGGGCTCCTGTCCCTAGGTTTGGTCGCCCGAATAGACATAACAAAAAAGGTGATTTTTGAAGTTTGGGTGCCTGAAATTTGGTTCGGTTTGCTGACCAAAAGCGATTTCCATTCTGTTTGAGGTTCAGTCGCTTGAACCAGAGTTCATCTTACCGAACTTCCAAGTTTGGATGCCCGAGGATAAAATGAACTAAAAGTTCGGGTGCCCGAGGACAATAGAAAAGTATAGAGTACATGTTCGGTCGATCATGGACACTCAAGTTATTTGAGTTCGGTCGCCCGAATCCAGGTCAACTTTTTGACTCGTCCATGGTTCGGTCAACTGAGGCAATTTGACTTGCTTGGTTTGGCCGCCCGAAGCCTCATGATTTTAACTTAAGGTTCATTCTTTTGATTTTAATTTAACCCCTGATAACATATAAAGTATAGTGGGGCTTTGTGCACAAATATGGGAACCTAAGGTCAATCTAAAGACTTTTTAAGTACGTCTAAAACCTTGCGTCGGTCGACCAAAGCCATAAGGTACATCTATGGTCTTGAGCATATAATCCTATCATGGATGTGATGCAGTTATTATAGACCATATTATATTACAGACCAAGTAAAAAATGAATGCAAATTCAATATCAAATAGGTCTTCATTCTTTCTCTTCTTCAGATGCCATATATGTGAAGCATGATATTTACAGTTTGTATGGCCTCCTTGAGTTCCTACCATCAGTGCATGCTAAGGATGAACCTGTTCAAGAAGTTCAGTGCACAGGCGAGAAACATTGGTTTTGTCATAATCAAAACGGGATCAGACTCATAGAACCAACATTCTCCCCCTTTTTGATGATGACAAAAAAATAATTTGCAAAAGTGGGCAAAGCCAGCAGACTCCCCCTAAGTATATGCATAGAATTTAAATTTGATGTACAAGCATATGACAAATGAAGACCAACTAACACAAATTATGCATTCAATTCTTAGTTGTCAATAAAGCAAAAATAGTATGAAGTGATAATATAAACTAATGTGCATTTAGCTTTTCCAATTTTGCATTAGGCATTTCTCCCCCTTTTTGATATCAGCAAGAAGGGGCTAAGGTAGGAAAGTAATCACAAGACATTCATATATAAGATTCAATTTTGGGAAAATTTTTGAAATTTTGGCAGCATGTCGTTTGAAAATAGAGCAATTCTCAAAAATAAATCAATGAGCTGAATGATTACAAGAATAGCTTATTATCAATGCATGCAAGATATTCAGTATAGTCCAAAACAGTGCATACCATGATTCAAATACATCAACCATTCATGATCAATGTGAAGAAAACATCTCAATATATACGTTAAGAATATGAATGAAAGTGCTAGAAATGTTAAGGAATTTCAAAGCCGAAGAATTATAAGTTGAGTTGCACCCCCTAACAATTTGAAGATATGGCTTAGCTGAAACGAGTTGCTTATACAAATCAAGATTCATTTCATTATGCCTAGTAGTATAAGTCTCTTACGAACAATACTGGATATTGATTAAAACATTTATAACAAAAATTTCAACTAGTATAATTATCCCAACAAATCATACATGCATTAGGAGAGTGATATCAAGGCATAATGTGCTGCTCATAAACCAAGAACAGTCCATATCAGATTATCAAGCTTTAAGTACTGGATATAATGTTCAAAGTGAAGAGCCTCAATATTTCAATAAATGAAGGTGATGCATATAAGTTCTTTTATGCTCTTTCTCTAGGGATGAAGCTTAGCTCCTCTAAATGTTCTCGATGATTATGCAAGGATGAAATTTGATTTTCAATTAGCTTTTATTCATCCTTTCAAAAATATTTTAACATTAATTTTATCATAATCATCTTTAGCACAAGGTTTTATTTTGGGAAAATTCTAACAAAAATTTGACAGTATGCCGTCTGTAAATCGGACATTTTCCTATAAAATATGTACCTGATAGGTTCAAATAAGGAATTTTTAATTCAATTCAAGGCACACGAGAACCTAAAACTACTACCAATATGCAATACATAACAACTGCATCCACCATGCAGGAGGCATTCAACACAAGCATGCAATCAGGTAGCTAAAAAACAAACCATGTAACATAAAACTATCCAACAGTTTTTATCAATCAGTACACTATGGATAGCTATGTACAATTTAGTTCCCATAAAGACATATGTGCATATAATATGACATAAGATTATGAGAACCTTCGAATTTGTAACCATAGAAGATGAATGCTCCCCCTGAATTATGCACTTATTCAATTTATGCCTTTTCTTAATTATCTACTTTCTTTAGCCAAGGATATTAATATTTTTAATGGATTTAAACTTGGCATGAATGCTTTAGGCTTATTGGACCAAAAAGTCACAATGAATATTTCTGTTAGGTTTGAAGAGTATTCATTATGAGTGGACATGATTCAAGATATTTGCATGGAATTGAATATGTCCAACTGCTTAGGCAAAGAGCATTAAAGAGTATATGAATTTTTGAACCAATGCTCTTTGGTGATTGGAGTGTATCCTTTAAGATATGATCACGAGTTGTGGTAAGGATACAATCCAATGAGAGAATGGATCTTTACCTGATATGATCATGGTATGGTAAAGATTTCTTATAGAGGAGATGAATTAAAATTAGAGGAGTTTTACATTTAAAGTTCAAAGAAAAATATCTTGATTTGACAATAAAACTTGAATTCTTTAGTGAATGCCTCTAATTTTGATTTTAAGAGGGATATCTATTAATAAGTACCAAATGAGTAAGGAGTTATGATCAATATTACTTAAGCCTAGAGAGATGACAAAAAATTTATTAGGCTTTTAAGGCTCCAAGATGAGTTTGGGATTAGATGATGCTTAAAATATGATTCATTTCCTAAAGCTCAGTCTTACACAATGGATTGAGTGTGTTTAACATAAGATTTGTACATTCAAGCATGGATTAAGCATTAAGGATTTTATACCAAGCAGGGATACTTTTGTCCATTTGGAAGTGGATTTTAATTAAGCTACAGCCAACAATTTCATATTTTAACCAATGAATATATGCATTAAGTTCAGATTAGTTATATACTTGGATTTGCAGATTGACTTGATTCTCAAATGATCTTAGTATACCAAAGTAGAATGATTATGCTAAGATTTGATATTTTAGGGATGAACCACTTCGTAGGCCAATAGAAATCACTCCCCCAAAACCTAGAACCAAAGAAAAGCATTTATGTAACTCCAATTGGAATTCGTTCTTCCTTAAGTTCTAATGAGTTTCCTTTCTTCACAACCCATACCCTTTTTCTATCTTTGAGTCTTGATGGGTTAGGACTAGGTGGTACTTTGACTCTCCAGACCTGTTTGCATTTTACGCCTTTCCTTTTAAACAAGAAATCAAATTTTATGTGTCCCTTCTTTTTACACAAGATGCGTGTGGTGTGAGTATATGGGACTGGAGGAGGTACTAGCATAGTGTTTTGATGCTCTTACAAAGTACCCCATGTATAGGTTCTTTCTTTTATTATTTTCAATCCCATTATAACCTATACCTTCCTTGTCTAAGGTCATCTTCTATGAACATAACAACTTATTAAAGTTGTTTTTACCTCTAGTGAACGTATAGATGATCTTAACTTGCTCTTCTATTTTCTTTTCTAAATCTTGCATTTTTAAGTTTTTAAGACCTTTGCAAACATCTTGTTATTTAACAAATTCTTTGGTCATGTTGTTTGCTTTACATTCAAGTTCTGCAATAAGATGATCTTTATTATTATCACTCGAAGTTTGAGATTTTACTACATTCAATTCTTTTTCCAATTTTTCATTCTTGTTTACTAACTCTTTGATTTTTAAATCATTTTCCCTTTCAACAAGAACTTTTGATTCACATTCTTTCAAAGATGCCTCATACTTGTTTTTCAAAGTAGTATATCTTTTATCAGCTTTAACAAGTGACTTGTGAATTCTAACATATTCAATTTGTGATTCTTCATAAGTAGGCATGCTTTCACTACCAGAACTATCACATGATTCAGTATCAGATGCATCATTAGAATTATCACATAAATCATTATCAGGGTTATCTAACAGAGTAGTGGGAGACGAATTTACCTCATTGTCGGTTAGGGCTATAAAGCACCGTTTACCTCCTTCAAGATTCGTAGAGCTTGAGTCACAAGGAGTGATGACCTTTTCCTACGTAGTTGCTCCATATCTCCTTTAAAGTTCCTCTGATATCTCCTTTGCACTATTACATGCCATAACCTCACAAAGAATATCAGTATCTAAAGCATGCAGCAGGGTGTTCATGGTATCAAAGTTTACTTGCATTAAGTTCCTATCATTATCATTCACCTCAAATTCAGATTTAGGAACATCAATACAATCAATTATTTTTACAGGCACATTATTTCCCTGATCAATAACCTTCCAGAATCTCCAATTTAAAGTTTTAACAAATATGGTCATCCTAAATTTCCATATAACAAAATTCTTACCGCAAAATACTGGAGGGTTCATAACTAACCTTTCTTCACATGAAGGGGATGCACCAACACAAGCCATCATGATCTTTTCACTAACTAACTGTTAAGTCTAAGTAGCAGGGCTCTGATACCAATTGTTGAATTTGGTGCAATCCCAAGAGGGGGGTGAATTGGATATTTAAAAAAATCTTTCCTAGGTCAAACAGTCTAACAATAGTAGTACACAACCTAAGGTCTGTCTATGCAGCTATAAATGCAATCTTTCACAGTAAAGCATGCACGTGCGGTAAATAAATTACGGAAAAATAAATTGCACACTCGATATATTATTGAGGTTCAGCCAAAATGCCTACATCCCCGCCTTGGCTTACCAGCACAAGAATTCCACTATAAGGCTCACTTAACAGGTGGAGCGGCGCCTAAATACAACCAAGTCAATTAGCATAGGGCTGACCTCAACCTATAACCACACCTTACCAGGATGGTGTACCTAGCTTTTCTAACCGGACCTAAGCCAATCCGGGACTATTCAACGGGGCTAGTCTTCCTCTTCAGACCCACACTTGGAATACAACAAATATTCAATATAAATTTTACGTATACAAAAATATACTTCTCAACAAGAAGATATGTACCACAATACAGTACAGACAATAAGGAAAGTATATTCAAAATATCTCAAACAAGATTTTTCACAAAATAATAGCTTGAAGAGATATTTGAAAAATACGTAAGCTTGTTATTAGCTTTATCGTAATCCCAAGAAGGGGGTGAATTGGTATTTTTAAAATTAATGCCCTAGGTCAGTATCCTAACAGAAGTATTTTCACAACCCTAAATTCAATCTAGTGCAAGTAAAATAAATCAATTGTAATATGTAGCAGAAATTAAAAAGCGCAATTTAATCAACTAAGCATGCACCAGAAAACAGTAAAAAGAAGTGACACCAAGAAGTGTTATCGAGGTTCGGCAAATTGCCTACGTCCCCACCTTGACTAACAAGCACAAGGATTACCACTATAATGCTCATATAAACAAGTGGAGCGGTACCTAAACAACCAGGTCAATTAGCACAGGATTGACCTCAACCTTAACACAAAATCCTTACCGGGCTAGAATATCACCCCCTTAGGCCACGCCTGGAATACAACAATGTAACGACCTCAAAATTTATATCATTTATATATATATATATATATATATATATATTAATTGTTCTGATACCCCTTGCTATGGAACTCGAGCCTCGGAAGGCACCTGTAACGACCTGGAAAATACTGATATTTAAATATTAAAGAGAGAGGAAAATGGAAACAGGAACAAAAGAGGCAATAGACTTCACGTTCGTCGACGACATCGCATTTTGGGGATAATAATAATAAATTTCAAGGAATTTCCAAGGCTTCGTCGATGAGTACATAAGAAATTTCTTCGACGAATACAGGGCATCGTCGATGAGAAAATACCGAGAGGGGGTATGGAACAGCCTGAATTTTGTCCACGAATACAGGGACTCGTTTACGAATTTAATGAAAGACTCGTCGACGAGGTGACGTGTCTCATAGACAAATCTGGAAGTATAAATATCTAAAAACTGGGATTTTTATCCATTTACCAGCACTTCACTCTCTCTCCTCTTTCTCTCTCTCTCTCTACGACTTTCTCTCCCTTCTCTCTTCGATTCCGGACCCACCAGTTGCCGAATCGATGATCCAAAGCTACCACAATGCTCCTGGAGGAATTCTCTACAAGTTTTCCAGAGCGGATCGTCAGGAAAACGAAGTTGGATTTCATCCCCAATTCAGGGTAAGGTCTTTTATTCAGTTTTTGACTTCCTGACAGTTATAGGAAATGATGTAGGCTAAGAAATACTGATGTTTTGTTCTAGGAGATTGTGTTTTCAGGATGTTGATCTAGGAATCCTGCAGGTATAGAGCCAGAATTATATAGGGGCTTTTCAAAATTAAGGTAAGGGAAATATGCTATCCTAGGAGTTTTAATAAAGTTAACAGCGATTTTATAGATGTATATTTATGCTAGTTTATTATACAGTTTTTATCAAATATGAGTTTAAATGATTGCGTGACCTAAGTGATTTTCATGAGATGAAGGAATTTGTATAATGTATCATACTATACTGAATACACAGACATAGTTAGCATATACAGTTTACATAGTTTTTCCCAGTGTATGGAGTTATACAAAATATGCAGCTACAGATTTATATTCACAAAAAATTATACAGAGAATTGTACATGCATTCACAACTTCTATACAAATAGTTTCATGAAACAGATATATATATATATATATATATATATATATATATATATATATATATAGACACACACACATATACATGTATACAGTATTTATATCACAGCTTTATACGGAACAGTAAATACAGAGTTTAGTATGCCATGTTTCCTATTACCATAACATACAAAGTATACAAACAGAGAACATAGACAGTGATACAAACAGATATATATAGAGGTAGCATCAAGATGCTACAGATATAGAATACAGAGTTTATAGTATTTACAGTACAGAAAGATATCATGATGGTAATTTTGGAAACATGGCGAAAACAGTAAATGAATATATATATATATATATATATATATATATATATTTATGTATATAGTATTAGATCCCTGTGAAAAGATTACAGATAGATACTATACAGATATAAATTACAGAGCACGGTACCATTGCTATATTTAGATAAAGTGCAACCACACATCTCGAATAGTGCGTGGGTACTGTCTAACTGTGCTCGAAGAGGATGCAGCTCCCTAGTACGCTAGGTAGAGGGGGCCAGTTAGATGAGGTAGCAGACAGTCTCACGCCTAGGAGAGGATGCAGTTTGGCCAGGCTGAGATAGTGTAGAGTATATTGACTTATTTGGAGGGCCGACCAAATAAAGTCCCACCTACGGGCCGCACAACCCTGTCATGAGGGATCAAATCATGACGTACAGAGTCCTAGGGATAAAGCACAGTTATGTATATGTATACAGTATTATAGTATATGATGAGTATAGTATGATATTATCAGTATGAAAAGTAGAAAATACAGACTATACAGTATATTTTAAATTGAGAAAGAAAGATATGCTTTATAGATCATTTATTGCATTACAATTTAGTTGTTATTTTTAAGTATTCTTAACTTAGTTGCCACACACTAGTAATAGCATATTTCCTCTTACTGAATGTCGACTCACCCTATTACTCTACCATTTTTCAGGTGAGCCAGTTAGGTGAGCAGATCAGGCTCGCGGATAGAAAGTAGTTAGATCACCCTGGTTATAGGGTGAGTTTTTTTCAGAACTGTATATTTTTGAGTAGATGATACTGGAGGGGTATTTTTGTATGACTATGGTCTGTATATACAGAATTCTGGTATTGCATAGTAAATATGTAAATGTTTACATGATATGTGTTTCCACTGCTTAGGTATGGATATATAGATATAAAAAAAAATGGTAAGAATTTTGAGGTCGTTATAGCACCAGGGTAAATTTGAATATCAAATCATACCCATGCAGCGGAAACGTAATCCATACATCCATACACATCGTATAATACCAAGGATCTATATTTCCAAACCATATTATATAATACAACTCTCTCCAAAATATCTGTCCCAAAACACAAAACCCTGCACAAACTTACCCTCTAATCCAAGGTAATCAAATAAACTTTCTATCCACGAGCCTGGTCAGCTCGCCCAGCTGGCTCACCTGAAAAATGTTAAAGTCATAGGGAGAGTCAACGCTCAGTAAGTGGAAATATGCTATTACTAGTGTGTGGCAACTAAGTTAGGAATACTGTTTAAATAACAACTGAACTATAATACAATAATAAATCTGTAAAGCATATCTTTCTTTTAACAATTTCGAATATAACTGTATCATCTGTATTTTCTAATTTTCATACTGCTAATATCATACTATACTCATCAGATACTGTAAAATTGTACACATATATATAACGGTCCTTTATTCCTGGAACTTTGTATGTCATGATTTGACCCCTCATGACAGGGTTGTGCGACCCATAGGCGGGACTTAATCTGGTTAGCCCACCAAGTAAGTCAATATTCTCTACGCTACCTCAGCCCAGCCAAACTGCATACTCTCCTAGGGGCGGGACTGACTGCTACCTCATCAAACTGGCCCCCTCAACCCAGCAAACTGGGGAGCTGCATACTCTCCGAGCATAGTTTGACGGTACCCACACACTATCTGAGATATGTGGTTGCATTCTATCTGTATATAGCAACGGTACCATGCTCTCTATTCTTTATTTGTATATGTCTGTAATCATTTTTCAGGGATCTGATACTATATATATATATATATATATATACTCTTTTACTGTTTTCATCATGTTTCCAAAATTACCATAATGCTATCATTCTGTACTGTAAATACTGTAATCTCTGTATCATATATCTGTAGCATCTTGATGCTATCTCTATATATTTTTCTGTATAATATGTCTATATGCTCTATTTGTATACTCTGAATGTTGCGGTAATAGGAAATATGGCATACTATAAATGCAAAATATATTGTTCTAAATAAAGTGGTAGTATACTGATCTGAGTAAAATTGTAATATACTTTTCTGAATAAATATTTGTAATATACTGATCTATATAAAACTATAACATACTGATCTGAGTAAAACTGTAATATACTTTTCTGAATAAATATCTGTAATATACTAATTTTTATAAAATTATAACATACTGATATGAGTAAAACTGTAATATACTTTTCTAAATAAATATCTGTAATATACTAATCTGTATAAAACTATAACATGCTGATCTGAGTAAAATTGTAATATACTTTTCTGAATAAATATTTGTAATATATTGTCTATATCTATGTATTCTGTATAGTATGATATACTATAGAAACTGTATAAGTTCCTCATCAAATACATATCTACTCAGGCTACACAAGCATTTAAAATTCAATCTATAAAAATTAAGTAATAAGCTGGTATATACATATATGTAAAATCTCTGATAATATTGTAAAACTCCTAGCATAGCATATTTCTCTTACCTTAAATTTGAAAAGCCTCCCACTGATCTCTGGCCCTACACCCGTAGGGTTCTCCACTCAACACCCTGAAAACAACGTCCCTCAGAACAAAACATTTGTATTTTCTTACTTACAACATTTTTTATAACTACAAGGAAGACATAATTTGAATAAAATACCTTACCCTGGATTTGGGATGAATTCCAAACTAACTTCTCCCACGATCAGCTCTTGTAGACTTACAAAGAACTTCGCTAGGAGTGTCGTGGTGGCCTCAAATTTTCGATCCGGCAAGAAACGAGACCAGGATCGAAGAGAGAAGGAGGGAGAGACGTTTTTGGGAGAGAGAGAGAGTGAGAGTGAGTGATTACTGCGCCAAATTCTACAATTTAATTAGAGTTTTCACTATTTATAGCCCTAGATTCGTCAATAAGACATGTCATCTCATCGACGAGTCTTTAAGGAATTTCGTCGACGAACTTCCTCCCTCATCGACAAATTTTAGACTGCCCCACAAACCTCTCTCGGTATTTTCTCGTCGACGAAACCTGTCCTTGTCGACGAGCTCCTCTTATATCCTCGTCGACAAATCCCTTATGTTTATCGATGAGATTGTGAAAATTCTTTGGGTTATTACAAACAGTATTTTCGCAATCAACTGATACAGTGATTATGTTTTCATGTAAAACAGATATGTACCCAATACGCACAATCACATACACATCAATAATATGGATATAGTGTAAGCTCAGTGATGCAAATAGTTGTGCTAACAACACTCACCCGAAGAATTTTCACAATCAACTGATACAGTAATTATGCTTTCATGTAAAACAGATATGTGCCCAACACGCGCAATCACATACACATCAATAATATGGATATAGTGTAAGCTCAGTGATGCAAATGGTTGTGCTAACAACACTCAATATGGTATTATCAATGAAATGCTCAAGAGTGTTCAATACAAGCAATATCTTGGAATTTAAGCAAAGCACATTTTAATAAAAAATCAATATTCCAAAGATATCAATCAGATATTCAAACTAGTTGAAGAAGATTTTCTTCAATGAAATAAGCTCACTACTAGTTTTAAAATATTTTTCTTGTTTAAAATATTTTTGCACAACAAAAATCAAAGCTATGGAAGCCTTGCAAGAATTATGCAAAGATCCCAAAGCTTGCTAGTCTATCCCAACAATAATTTATAATGTGAAATCAATGGGAAAAAACTATGCCAAACTTTCCAAAAATAATATCACAATCAAACAAGAAAATGGGAGTTATTAGCAAAACCTAGCAATCACAAGCACACTAAATATGCTCTCACAATCTCAAAATGTATCAAGAGAATGGAAATTTAAGAATATTTGGACAAAGAGAGTATTTTCAAAAGAGAGGATTTTTGACTAATGAAATTGCTAATTAACTGATAATCTTCACAAATGAACCTATATTTATAGGCAAGGGTAAAATTATAACCGTTTGGGACTTGTTGGGAATTCGTAGAAAAGTTCCAAAGTGTTTAAATGTAATTAACCCAAAATAACCTGTATTTACCACAATTAAAATATTTTTAACCCGACGAGGTTCAGGTGGTTGAACCATGGTTTGATTGCCTAAACAGATACAATAATAAAAGGTCTTTAAATTGGTTCGGCAACTGAAGTTTCACTTTAGTGGCCCAAATCAAAGTTAGAAACATTTCTTCTGATTTTTGGGTGTCCGGTCATAGGTTCGGTAGCTCGAACTCATGTGTTCGGTTGCATGGGGCTTAATTTGAACTAAATCGCTCGGTAGCTCGAGTTGGTGAAATATCATTTTCAAGTGGTTCGTGCGCTCGTGGAAGGTATGCACAAATTTTTTCAATCGCACGAGAGTCTAAGTCAACTATTGACTTCTCAACAGTTCGGGCGCCCAAAGAGTTTTGAACTCTTGGGGTTCGGTCGCCCGAACTGTCTCAAATTCCCTAAAAATATTCAATTAAGTGCATTTTTAACACTTCTATATTTTTTATGATATATATGCATGAGTGTTGGAACCTAGAGTTATACTAGGGTCTTACTGAGCTTACCATATATCTTATATGCATGATATGCAGGTAATTAATATAGACCATATCCCTAGTTACTATTAAAGAATCGTATTACATTAATTGAATTTACAATATGAATTAAAATCTTGAGGGTCTTCATGTCTTGCTTCAAGCGTCGTTCCTTGAGATGCTCATCTAAGCCTGCACAAACACTTGAAAACCATCAAATACCTAAGTATTTGTCATTATCAAAACCGAGTGTATCCTATAAGTTCAACATTCTCCCCATTTTTGATGATGACAAATACATCATGCAAAAAATGGGTATAGCCTTAGAAGGCTCCCCCTAACAGTGTGCATTATGTAAAACTTTAAATAATTTTCCATTTAAGTTCAATTCAATCCAATTTTAAGGTCAGCCCAATTTTTTCCCTCTTATCCATCTCCCCCTTCTGGCAACAGCAAAAAAGGGCCATGAAACTAATAGCCTTAGGCATTGGGTAAGAATCATTTGTATACACGAGAAGTTTGGGAATTTTAAAATTTTTTGCAGCATGCCATTTGAAAATTAGACCTTTCCCAAAAATTCCTGTATAAAAATGGTATGTTTTGAGTTTTTAAGACCTAACAGTTTATCCACAACTAGGCAACTCAAACAGTTCCAGTATGATCAAGATAAAAAACATAAGTGCAATCATCATCATACAGTAGATATGAGAATTATGCATTACAAAACATAATCAATTTCATAAAGTCAAAGCCAATAAAAGATATCAATAGTTATATTAGTTGTTAGAATTTTAAAATTATTTGAAACCTTCCCCTGAATTTATGCAAACTATGAAATATTTAGGAAGCATCTCTACTGTGCGTGAGACCTAATTCACGTCTAATTTGTATGAACCTATCTTCTAGAAGTGGTTTAGTGAAAATGTTCGCCCACTGCTCATTAGTGCATATAAACTCAAGAGCCACATCCCCTTTCTACACATGATCACAAAGAAAGTGATGTCTAATTTCAATGTGTTTAGTTCGTGAATGTGAGATAGAATTCTTAGAGATATTGATTGTGCTAATATTATCACATTTAATTGGTACTGTATCATAGTGCAATCCAAAATCCATAAGTTGTTGTTTCATATAAAGAGTTTGAGCACGACAACTTCCAGCCGCAATATATTCTGCTTCGGCTGTGGATAAGGCAACTGAGTTTTGTGTCTTTGAGAACCAAGAAACGAGGGATTGTCCTAAATAGTGACAAGTGCCGTTGGTACTCTTTCTATCAACCTTACTACCGGCAAAGTCAGCATCAATATAACTTACAATCTCAAAGGTAGTATGCTTAGGGTACCATAATCCTAACTTTATAGTTCCAACTAGATACCTAAGGATTCGCTTAACTGCTATTAGATGAGATTCCTTAGGAGCAGCCTGAAACCTAGCATATATGCACACACTAAACATAATATCAGGCCTACTAGTAGTGAGATATAGAAGATTCCCAATCATGCCACGATACAATTTCACATCAACAGGGATCCCTTGCTCATCTTGATCAAGTTTAATGGAAGAACTCATAGGGGTACCAAGAATTTTACAATCTTCCATATTAAATTTCTTTAACAAGTCCCTGATATATTTAGATTGGCATATGAAAGTTTCATATTCAGCTTGTTTAATTTGCAGCCCTAAAAAGAAACTAAGCTCTCCCATCATGCTCATTTCAAATTCACTTAGCATGCATTTGGCAAACTCATTACATAACTCATCATTGGTTGCTCCAAAAAATGATATCGTCAACATAAATTTGAACTAGGAGCATATAGTCATTTTTTGATTTGATGAAGAGTGTAGTGTCAATCTTGCCACGGGTAAACCCATTTTCTAGCAGAAAACCACTAAGCCTCTTGTACCAAGCTCTAGAAGCTTGTTTCAATTCATACAAGGCCTTAGACAACCGGTAAACATGATCTGGATATTCAAAATCGGGTGGTTGTTCTACATATACTTCCTCATTAATATAGCCATTTAGGAAAGTGCTTTTAACATGCTTTTGAAACAATTTAAAGTTTTTTAAAAACGGCATAAGCTAGTAGCATACGAATGGTTTCCAACCTAGCAACAGGAGTATATGTTTCATCAAAATCTATTCCCTCTTCCTGATTATAACCTTGGGCAACCAGTCTAGACTTGTTCCTAGTTACTATTCCGTTATCATCTTTCTTATTTCTATATACCCATTTAGTTCCAATAATTGTATGATCATTAGGCCTAGGAACTAGGGTCCACACTCTGCTTCTTTAAAATTGATTAAGTTCTTCTTGCATTGACAACACCCATGACTCGTCCTTTATTGCTTCTTTAATAATTTTAGGTTCTTCTTGGGACAAGAAAGCAGAATGACTTACTAGGTTCTTCAAGGAAGATCTTGTGGCTACACCACGAGATGGTTCACCTATGATTTGATCTACAGGATGGTTCCTAATGAATTTCCAATCTCTAGGCAACTCCTGAGCTTCATTTTCATTGTCATTATCTTCAGATGATTTATCATTTACTTCTGAATTTTCACTTGCATTATTTTCAATAGATAATTTGTCTAAACATTTTCTAATATCAATATCGTCTTCATCATCTTTCTTAGAAAATGGATTAGATTCATCAAACACAACATGGATAGATTCAATAACAGTCAATGTTCTTTTATTGAAAACCCTATATGCTTTACTACTAAGAGCATAGCTTAGGAAAATACCTTCATCAGATTTAGATTCAAATTTCCCTAGATGTTCATTATCCCTAAGCACAAAGCATTTACAACCAAAAAAATGAAAATGGGTAATATTACGTTTTTGGTTGTTCCACAATTCATAAGGGGTTTTATTAAGTGACGGTCTAATAAACACCCATTCATGACATAACAAGCATTATTTATGGTCTCGGCCCAAAAGTATTTAGGTAAATTATGTACATTTAGCATAGTTCTACCCATTTCTTGTAATGACCTATTCTTTCTTTCTATCACACCATTTTGTTAAGGGGTCCTAGGTGCAGAAAAGCTATGTGATATGCCCTCTAAGTCACAATAATTTTCTATGCCTACATTTTAAATTCAGTGTCTCTATCACTTCTTATATGGGTTATCTTATAGCCCTTTTCATTTTGAATTCTCCTACAAAGCTTAGTAAAATGTTCACATGATTCATTTTTATGCGAAAGAAATAACACTTATGTGAACCTAGAAAAGTCATCAACAATGAAAAAAACATATCATTTACCACCAAGACTTTGCACATAGTTAGGACCAAACAAATCCAAGTGAAGAATTTCAAGTGGTCTTGTGGTAGATATAAATTTCTTTTTCTTAAAGTTAGATTTTGTTTGCTTACCCATTTGACATGCATCACAAATTTTATCTTTTACAAATGATGTTTTAGGCAAGCCTTTTACTAATTCTTTTCTTACTAGTTTTGACAATAAGTCCATGCTAGCATGCCTTAAGCGCCTATGCCACAACCAACTAGCTTCATTTATTGCAGAAAAACAAGTTACTTGTTGTGAAGCTAAGTTATCAAAGGTGGTAATGTATACATTTTCATGGCGATCTGTAGTAAAAAGCACTTTATGATCTGATTTACTTTCAACTATGCATATATCATTTTCAAATGATACCTTATATCCTTCATCACACAATTGACTTATGCTCAATAAATTATGCTTCAACCCATCAACTAATAAAATATTATCAATAACCAGGGAAGGATCCTTACCAACCTTACCTATGCCAATGATGCATCCCTTTGCATTGTCGCCAAACGTCACATATTCTCCATCCTTGGGAATGATTGTTGCAAATTTTTCCTTGTCGTCGGTCATGCGTCGTGAGCACCCTCTATCCAGGTACCACCTGTCCTTAGAGGAGGATGATCTTAAACATACCTGCAAAATAGACTAAGTAACTGATGCTGGTCTCCAAATTTTGTTGGGTCCACGAAGGTTAGTAACTGGATTACCCTTAACTACCAATACTTTTCTAATTTTCGCATGCTTATTCCTAAGTAGACAATCAAATTGAATATGGCCAATTTGTTTGCATTTAAAGCATTTCATTCTACACTTAGGATCTTTAGGAGGGACTTGAGATTTTGATTCACGTGTGAAATGTCTCAAGTAAAGATTAGGTCATCTAACATTTTCAATACCATTAAAACCTATACCCTCTTTACTTAGAGAATTTCTTTGGGCACCAAGTAGTTTTTCAAAATTGTGTTTGCCCTCAGTGAATTTAAAAACAATTTTGGAGCTATCCTCCAATTTCCTCTCAAGCTCAGCAATAATCACATCTTTTTCTTTCAAAATAGAAGCGTGAGAGGTTTTTGCAATTCCAAACAATTTTGATCAATTTTCACATTTCTTTTTCAAATCATCATTTTCTTTAGTCATTTTATTCAACAATTTAGATACACGAATATATTCAAATTGTAATTCTCTAAACGTAGGCATGCAATCGGAATCACAATCATTAGATCAATAATATGAAGATAAAAAGGAAGAGGACGATACCTCATCATCGTGTGTCATCAAGCACAGCTTAGCAACCTCTGAGTCGTTGTGGTCTAATTCTGAGTCACTACTGCTTAATTCATCCCACAAAGTGTCTACTTTCATGGCTTTCTTCTTTTTCTTAGCCTCCTTTTTCAATAGTGGGCAGACCGGCTTGATGTGCCCAACTTTATTACAATTGTAACACATGGAAGCATTTTATTTTTCTTCTCTTTTACTAGACTCTCCTTTCTCAGTTGCAGACTCCCTACATCTTTTGTATAGCTTTCTATTCTTCCTGAAGAATCGGCTAAATTTTCTAGTTAGCATGGCCATACAATCCTTAGAGTCAAATTCGCTGCATTCACTAGATGTATTAGTGGAGGTTTTCAATGCAATCACCTTTTTTGCTCTATTATGTTCATTGAGTCTCACATTTAAGGCTAATTCATAGGTAATCAGGGAACCTATCAATTCATCTAGAGTCATGGTCTTAAGGTCTCTTCCCTCAGAAATGGTCGTAGCCTTAGCTTCCCAAACAGGAGGCAAGCCTTTAAGGATCTTCCTAATCATCTCATATGTAAGATAGGTCTTACCTAATGCATGTAGTGAGTTTATAATGTGTGTGAATCTAGTGTATATGTTCTGAATGGACTCACCTACATTCATCCTAAATGCCTTATATTCATTAGTCAGCATATCTATCCTACTATCTTTCACATCCCTAGTATTTTCATATGTGACTTCTAACTTATCTTAGATTTCTTTTGCAATAGCACATGCCATTACTCTATTAAACTCATTCACATCAAGACCACAATACAGAATATTCATAGCAGTGGCATTCAAACTAACAACTTTCATATCATCATCATTATATTCTTCCTCAGTTTTAAGAACTCTATTTGTACCCTCTGTTTTCATGGGAACATAATTTCCCTTAGAGACGATCCTCCACACCTTCCAATCTGTATTTTGAAGGTAGATGTGCATCCTCTGTTTCCAGAAAGCGTAATTAACACCACTGAAAATCGGAGGTCATGTGGAAAATGGTCCCTCAGGGAAAGGGGTCACAGAGCTATGAGTCATTTAAGATCGTTTGCAAAATAACTATTAGTCTATGCTACGTGGCTCTAATACCAATTGTTAGCTTTACCGTGTTCCTAAGAGGGGAGGTGAATTGGTATTTTTAAAATTAATGCCCTAGGTCGATATCCTAACAACAGTATTTTCACAACCCTAAACTCAATCTAGTGCAAGTAAAATAAATCAATTGTAATATGTAGCAAAAATTAAATAGCGCAATTTAATCAACTAAGCATGCACCAGAAAGCAGTAAAAAGAAGTGACACCCATAAGTGTTATCGAGGTTTGGTAAATTGCCTACGTCCCCGTCTTGGCTAACAAGCACAAAGATTACCACTATAATGCTCACTTAAACGAGTGGAGCAGCACCTAAACAACCAGGTCAATTAGCACAGGACTGACCTCAACCTTTACACACAATCCTTACCGGACTGGATTACCGTCCCCTTAGGCCACACGTGGAATACAACAGTATTTTCTCAATTAACTGGTACAACAATTATGCTTTCATATAAAGCAGATATGTACCCAATATGCGCAATCACATACACATCAATAATAAGGATATAGTGTAAGTTTAGTGATGCAAATAGTAGTGCTAAAGACACCCAATATGGTATTATCAATGAAATCCTTAATAATGTTCAATACAAGCAATATCTTGAAATTTAAGCAAAGAACATTCAATAGCAAATCAATATTCCAAAGATATCAATCAGATATTCAAACTAGTTCAAGTGGATTTTCTTTAATGAAATAAGCACACTACTAGTTTGAAAATATTTTACTTGTTGAAAATATTTTTGCACAATAAAAATCAAAGCTATGGAAGCCTTGTAACAATTATGCAAAGACCCCAAAGCTTGTTAGTCTATCCCAAAAATTGTCAAAAAGGGGAGAAGTTTTGAGGCAAAAATTGAAAAATTGAGCTTGATATTGAAAAATTTTGAAATTTTGAACATAATATATGTAGCAAAAAGGGGGCAAAGTATTTGACAAAGGGGGGGGGGGGGAATATTTGACATTGAAGATTTTAAACTTAACACGATGTGATGAACATGGTGTTGAAATTAGTATTGATATTGATCTTGAAAATACAAATATTGTTAAGTGTGTTGAGATTATGCTTATTGAAAGGGGAAGTTTTTTTAAGGCTTACTCAAATTTTTGTTCCTTATTTGTCATCAGATTGTTGGCTTTACAAGACTTAACATCCTATTTTGATACTAACAAACAAGTGAAACTTAACATATTTGTTGAATAATGATATTTCACGGTTTAAGAAAGAGAATGTGCTAAAAGCTTATACTTCAAAGAAGGTTGATCATATAAAGCTTAAAGCATGGATTTATAGATGATATTTTAAGGCCTGAAGTATATGAGAGAGAGCTTGAAAGTATATCAAAACTTAAAGAAAAACAAGAGAGGTAAAAGAAAGCAAAGCAAAAGAAAGCTCAAAGAAAAGACAAGCATGAAGACTCAAGCGCCAAGAATGTTCAAAGTCTTAAAAGTCTTTATGTAAGTGCTTCATATTTTAAATATCTTTTAAAATATTGTTGAAACTCTTTTAGGGTTGAATATGGACTTAGAAACTTATTTTTAAAACTCTAAAAATGTTTTATGAAAGATCAAAGCAAGAGAGCAAAACTAATTTTGAAAACTAAAAATGAAAAATGAAAGATTTTCAAATAGTGGACTGGTCAGCTGACTGACGAGAATATACTGAGATTGGTCAGTCGACTAACAAAACACCAAAATGGATAAACTGCCCAGCCGACTAACAGTTTGCACTAATAGCAGTCAGCCGACTGACACGCCCAGCCGACTGACCATTTTTTAACTGTGTCAAACCAGTCGACGAACAAATTAATAGAATTTATTTCTGGAAAATAGAAAGGCCTCAGCTACTTGTCCAGCCAATTGACCCTGTGAAATATAGTACCCAATCACCTATCCAGCCAACTGACTCTACGGGAATTTGAATTTTTAAACCTCAACGGGAAAGTTTTAAAAATTAGTTTTTCAAATATGAACGTTATAAAAACTTGGTGGACACTCCAAGTAACTTGGGGAACAAGGAAACTAATCCTAAAAAGTCTATAAATACTACCTTAATCCCAAGAAATTAATAAACAAGCAATTACACAGCAAACTTGCATTCAATCTCTCAATCTCTCTCAAAGTGCTCTATTGCTCATACTCTTGCTGGGGGAAATCATCTGAATTGCTGCTGAAACATCAACCTACGGTTCTCATATTGACTTTTCTCAAATCACAAAAGAACCCTTGGTGATCTCTATACTTGAGCTTCAATTCTATTTCATATTTGGTATTTAAATTGTTGAAGTACATAGTGCTGAATTTGTACTAATCTACTCTATATTGAGAGTATTCTTGTACGTAGCGTTTGCTTCTTATTTCTTGTAGCTCTTGGACGATTCAAGGTATTTGGATCATTGGCTAAGTGTGGGGTATCGCTTAGAGAGGTGTTGCTCTAACCTAATTGAAGGAGTGACCGAGTGAGGGGATATCACTTGGAGAGGCAGGCTCTAGCCTACTAAAGGAGTGTGTAAATGGTGTTGTTCCACCCAGCAAAGGAATTGGCTTTAGTGAATCCTTTGGTGGTTTGCCAAAGGCGAGGATGTAGACTGGGTATAAGACGAACCTCGTAAAATTCGTGGTCTCACTCTCTCTTTCCCTTGCTCTTTATCTTCAGCACATATAAACTACGTGGATGATTTAATGTCCTAATCATATATACTACGTAAATTTGGAAATTAAGTAAGCTTAAAGTCTAATTTTGATTTGAGTTGCGGAAACCGAAAGGGAGTACATTGGTTAATCCATACTTTGCGAAAATCATGAGGGAGTACGTTAATTGTTTAACACCTAAAGATAAATTAACTAAAAGTTTATTTGAATTCTGAATTTTGGGAAGAGTGTGGATGTTTTGTTGAAAATCATTTTGAGAAAGCAAATTCATTACCACAAGGCTTGAATCAAACTTTCAAATTTACAAGGCAGCAAACAAACAAAAGCTAAATCTTATATCTTAGTTTGGATATTGTGGTTGATTGGAAAATTGATTGGCTTGGTTGATTGATTGGTTACATGATTGTTTAAATACTTGTATTGTGGATGTAAATTTAATTTTGTTTTAAGTATTCATTGTGTATTTGATAAATCAACAAGAAGTCAAGAATTTGTTGAAAAGAATTAAAAGAAATATTTAAATCCAATTCACCCCTCCCCCCCCCCCCCCCTCTTGGGATTACGCCTTAGTTTTCAAGAAGTCTAAAGATAAAAAGCAAGACTTGTTGCCAAGGGCTACAGGTAGAAAAAAAGGATTGATTATGGTGAAATTTTTGCCCTGGTTGCGAAGCTTGAGACTATCAAATTACTAATTTCACTCTTTGCACAAAATGGATGGAAGATTTACTAATTGGACGTGAAATCGGTATTTCTGAACGGTTTTCTGGAAGAAGAGATCTATATCGATCAACCACCTGAATATGTAAAGAATGGCAAAGAAGATAGAGTATACAAGCTGAAGAAAGCACTCTATGGCTTGAAGCAAGCATCTTGTGCGTGGAACATGAGGATCAATGGCAATTTTCAGAAGAATAGATTTAAGATGTATCCCTACGAGCATGCGCTATACATAAAGATGGATACATATGGAAGCATTCTGATTGCTTGCCTATATGTTGATGATCTGATCTTCACCAACAACAATCCAGTGATGTTTGCCCTTTTTATGAGGAGCATGGTCAAAGAATTTGAAATGGCAGATATTGGCTAGATGGTTCATTTCCTTGGCATAGAAGTCGTGCAACTCAAGAAAGGAATCTTCATCTCCTAGAACCACTATGCAAAAGAAATACTGAAAAATTTTGGGATGGACAACTACAACCCTGTGACAACTCTAATTGAAATGGGATTGGAGTTGAGAAAGAATGAGCAAGAAGATGTTGACCCCACATATTTCAAGAGTCTGGTTGGAAGCTTGAGATATTTAACGTGCACTAGACTAGACATACTCTATGGAGTTGGACTTGTCAGCAGGTAAATGGAGACTCTTGACCAGTCTCATCTGAATGCAGCAAAAAGGATACTCTGCTATGTCAAGGATACCATCACTGATGGTATGTTTTATTCATCAAGAGGTGATTGCAAACTTATTGGTTATTTAGATATCGATTGGGGAAGGGATCTTGATGAAAGAAAAAGTATAACTGGATTCACATTCTTCATGGGAGATACAACGTTTACATGATCATCAAATAAGCAACTCATCGTAACGTTGTCATCATGTGAAACCGAGTATGTTGCTTTCAGTTTAGTTGTTTTTCATAGTATATGGATCAAGAATGTACTAAAGTATCTGAGATTTCTCCAAGATAACTCGACAAAATACGACATCAACAATCGATCAGCGATTGCACTTGCGAAGAATCTAGTCTTCCATGAAAGAAGAAAACATATTGATACTCGATATCATTTTATTAGGGAGTATTTCAAGAAGAAAGAAGTGGAGCTTATGTCTTGCAGAATGTATGATCAAATTGCTGATATTTTCACGAAGTCACTCAGGCATGATATTTTTGTAAAACTAAAAACAATGCTCGGTATGATAAAACCAGGAGAGTCAAGTTTAAGGGGAAATGTTGAATATTAAACTTGATGGGCAGCCACCTCCACCAACTTGTTAAATATTAAACTTAGTCGGCAGCCACCTCCACCAACTCCCACCAATTTTGTTGAATTTAATTTCTACCTACCATCCCATCCCTGGCTATATATATATATATGGAGATGTGTGCGTGTAATGTATGTGGTGTAGATGAGGGAGAGCAACCAGTGAGAGAAGAAATTGTTTGTTTTTTAGAGTCCTTTGTAATTTTCAGATTATTATTGAAATCAAAGAGTGTTTGTGTGCAATTGAGTGTTTTCTCACTGAGTTCAATCACAACCAGTGATTGTGTCAGTCCCCCACCCATCATTAAAAAAGTTAATTTAGCAACAAAAAAAAAATGAAAGGACAAATTAAGGTACTTAAATCTTCCCAAAATTAATAACCTTCTTATGTTTCAATTAACTTAATTCTAGAAGTACGCAAAGCTTAATTTGACCCCCAAAAAAAGAAAGACTCAAAGAACGAATTTAGGTACTTAAATTTTTAAATTTTCCCACAATTAATAATCATCTTAATTATTTGCAATTAACTTAATTCTACTAGTATGCACTTCTTTTAGGATATGATTTTTTTTCCTAGTTTAGAGTCAAAATGAGGTTTTTTTACCCTAAAAAAAAAAAAAGAAATATGACGCCAACTTGATCTTTTATTACATTAAATACTATTAACCTATGTATTCAAAGTCATACTAATGATAATACTTAGCTAGGTTCTATGGTTAAGGATAATGATCCATCAAATTTCATATCACCTGAAAGATTTGGAGTTGTGGTCCTAATGTTGGATTACGAAACTTTCTATCATTCAAAACAAACTTTATTTATTTAATTCTTGGAATTATTACTTATGCTAATCTTAGAAAAACTTAAAAGGAATTCAAATTTATTTTTTGCTCAAAAATAATTTTTGAGCAATCACAAAATTTTCTATATTAATATTTGGATATATTTTTTACACCTATATTAACAATACTTGTGCATAATCAAATGTTAATGTGGTGTCTTATGATTATTTTTTTTTAATTTTATAATTCGGGTACTTCATCCACCATCACGCCGCTTTGAACATTATGGTGCGACACCAAACCCGAGGGATGAAAGTCGTTCGTTCATTAACGCACTCCTGGTAATTCACTAGGATAAACTTTCAAGAGGGAATCGAACCCATGACCTTGCCCTTACCACTTGAGCCAACCCGACTAGGCTGGTGTCTTGTGATTGTTGAGTTTGAAATCTTACATTGAGAATCATTCCTTAAAAATATTTTTTAGCTTTTATGAGTTAAGTTTAACTAAACACTTTAAAAATACATGCTGGCGGGCGGCTTTCACCCTTTTGGATTTGGTGTCGTACCATAGTGTTTAAAATGATGCGATGGTAATTGGAGTCCCCAAGTTATCAAAAAATAAAAAATAAAAAACACTATTCTTCATAAGTATTTTTCTTTGCAGAGATTGTTTCTTTTGACATTCTACAAATGTTAAATTCCAAATCTAATGTTCAAAAATTTTCAATTCAGAGAGAGAGAGAGAGGAACTCTTTTGTTCATGCACTGATAGATCTTTTCGGAATAACTACATATGCACTATTTCTTTTTTGAATAATTATTATTGCGCATGCAGGGAACACTTTGGCAAATGAAAAGGATTGTCATGGCTTTTAAAACTTGAAAATTATTTTTTTAGAAAATAAAAATTACTTTTTCATATTTAATTATAAAAATTAAGAAGGAAAATAATATCATGTACATATTTTTAAAATTAATTTTTAACAGCATTGATATTTGATTGTTCTTAATTTTAAATCATATTAAAATAAATGTTTATTTTAATAATATTTAATATAAAAATAAAATGAAAAATATCTTTTTTTGTTTTTATTTTTCAATTGAAAAAAAATACTAAATCCAAAACTGTTTATCGTTTCATTAGGAACTTAAAAAGCATTAGAAAAGAGAAAATAAAATAAAATTTTGGGGAAATGACTCACTTTTTCATGTTTAGAAATTTAATTTTACCCACCATTAACCTTTAATTTTTTTTAATTTTAAATCGTATTATAGTAAATTTTATTTTTAATAATATTTAATCTAGAGAAAATAATATAATAAAGAGCGATATTCTTCTTTTTTTTCTTCCTTTCTTTTTCCAGCCAAACCAGTTCGAGTGGTAAGAGCAAGTTGTGACTTTGGTAATCCCAAGTTCACGGGTTCGATTTCTCCTTTAGACATTACGTAAGTAAATTGACAAGGACGCGTCAATGGGGTGAGCGGCTTTGTCCTCTTCGGATTTGGTGTCGCACCATATTGTTCAAAGTGACACGATAGTAGCTAGAGTACTCATGTTATAAAAAATAATAATAATAAATTTATCGATCCAAACAAACTTGAGCGATTTGTTTGGAACTATAGAGAAATTAAGTAAAGAAAAAAAAGCACTTTTATGATTATTAAAGAAAATAAAAAATAAAAAAATATATATCAATTAATAAATAAAAATTTAATTCTATGTATTACTAATATTTTATTTTCTTAATTTTTAAAAATAACTTATATTTACAAGTATAATAAAAATAAATAAATTCTTCTCTTATTTCTCTTTTAAATTTTTTAAACAAAATCTGAATCCAATCATACTCTAAAACTTAGGGAAAGCAAAAGATAGAATAAATGCATGGACATGACAACCTGTCTAAAAAGACAGCGCACTACCCTTTGCAGAGCGTGAGGAGAAGGCACCATGCCCTACACTCCCTAACCATTTAACCACGACTTGCTGGCAGGATATTCCCCTTAACTGCGTTCTCACATTTTGTGCTCGCCAACCACTTTATAAAGTGTTTCTGGTTGTGTGGATGATGAGAATGATAGCGGTGGTGCAGTTTCACCGTGCATTAAATCTAGTGAGCTATCCCTATCTGCCCCCATTCAATTAGGTATAGGTAGGGTACCCTCTTTGAAGTCTTATTTTTGGTGTCCAAATTTGGATCAACCAAATTCTATTCATATCAGAATCAATTGAAGTTAAGTTTGGTTTGAGATAAGTTTGTGTCATGTTCTCTTTAAATACATATTAATTTAAATTAAAAATTTTTAAATTTAATTTTAAAGTGATAAGGGTGACTTATGACTTTTGTGACCCTAAGGTCGCGAATTTGATTCTTCCTTAAGGCATTACGTCGATGAATTACCATGAATGAGTCAATGAGTGGGCTACTTTCACCCCTGAATTTGGCATCACACCATAATGTTAAAAGTGATGTGATGGTGGTTGGAGTCTCTGGGTTATTAAAAAAAAAAAATTATCCCAATTTAAAATATTTTAAATTTTTTAACACATTATAAATTTTATGATATTTTCACTTTAATTATGTGTTATATTTCCATGGTCATTTTTGTGATTGGTTTTTCAAAATATTTTGGTTCTTGTTCAAATAATAAAACTGAATTGAGAGCTGTGTTGGAGGGAATAAAGATTTGCAAACATTTGTGACATATCTATATCGATATTGAATGTGATTCGAATATTATAGTTAATTGGATAAGAGCTAAGAAGTGCTCCTTGTGGTATTTGTGAGATTTTTGGGAGCAGTTTATTGGTTTATTGAAGGGAGTAGATTTCTTGATAAATCATTGGTATAAAGAAGAGAATAAAGTGGTAGATGCCTTGACTCGACAAGGTGCTATGGGGAGAAATAGTTTGTTTACAAATAATAGTCAACTCCCTAGAGTTAGCAATGGTTTGTATAAATTGAAGAAGATGTGTACGGCTTATATGAGGTATGCTTAACTAATTTTCTTTTGGTTTTAACTTATATTTTATGTTGTTTATGTTTTGTTTTGTTTTGTTGCGTGAGATTTGTTTTGTAGGTCTTGTTTTGTTTTGTTTTGTTTTGTTTTGTTTTATTTGGACTTATTATCCGGTTTTTGGCTGGATGTGGGTGTTGTTCTTTGGGAGGTTTTTAACGTGTTGTCTTTCATTATCTCCCATTAATTGTCTTGTAACCACGGTATTCTTCCACCAAAAGTGAGAGGTAATCAATAAATAGATGGATGTGCCGCCCTTCTTATTAAAAAAAAAAAAAAAAATTTCTCATGGTCATTTTTATTTTAGTTTTAGTTAAAAATAAAGCAGAAAATGAATGATTTAGTTCAAGAAAAGTAAATCATAATATTAAAGTGTTGCGACAATTGATTGTCAAAAACAAGTGAAAAATTCATGAATTTTTTATTTTTAATTTTAAAAAACTTATAATAAAAATAGAAAACTAACAAAATAAACATCTACCCGCTCAAGAAAACCTTGCTCCTAATCTTCATAAGGAGCTTGATCTTTCCTTGGATGCCACAGCAGCAGATCTTTGGACCCAAAATGGTTGGAACCAGCTTAGAAGATTTTCAACTTAACAAAATTCTAAGAACAAAGCTAACCTTTCTGCTAATTGAAAGCCAAGCATATTCTGATAAGTGGGATTCCTTTTCTTGCGAATTCTCCTTCAACTTTAATTGGGACTTTATTGCATGTAAGTCCCCAAATATTCCTCAACACAAAGTAGTACGGCACAGATGTCCTGACCTGAATCATCTTTTTCTTGCTTGATTAGTCATTTTGAATGGGCTCCTAAAGTTGGACAAGCTGTCTTCTTTTTTGGATAACGTCGGTGTCTTGGGTTCCAATTGACACTCCCATTTACCATGCACATGCTCGCGCTACCACAAGGAACACAGCATATTCTCACGCCCACACAAGAAGAGTCCCACTCAATACGTAGGAGATAAATCAGGATTTTACTCGTTAGGGCAGAAATCGAACCGGAGAAGGATAGTTGAAAAAGTCACTTGCGTCATCTGTCATCATCTCTATAATAATAGATATAATCTCTTCTTCAACTGTTCAATCACTAATTTGGCCTTTGCAATCTATATATAATGTTTAGAGAGTGGGAAACTTCCTACTCTCTGCTCAAAATCACTGAAGAGAGAATTTGGAAGATTGTGCAAGGTGTTAAGATTCAATTGAGTTAAATCTTTTCTCTTTGTTTTTTCTTTTTTCTTTTTCTTTTTTTCATTTTCTTTTGTTGTTCTACTCTTGATTTTTTGTATCTGCTTTCTCTTGCTAATAAGTGCCGGAAAAAATAAACAAATTCATTACCATAATATGACGTTCATTTGTTATACAAAATAAATAAATAATAATAAATAATAGATAGTACCAAATAATCTCAAATTTTAACTAAAAAAATATTTTAAAATTTTTTGACAAAAAAGTGTGGAAACAGAACATAAATAACTTCTTTTTAAAACTTAGGAGTTTTAGAAAATTAAAAGAAAAAATTCAGATGCATTATGGGATGTGACGTCCATGTCGAGACCAGTGGCTGTGGTGGTCTACGTTCACGGGAAAATTAATTAAACCCTATGAAGAAGGCAAAGGAAAATGGTCCCATTTTCTGCCCATTTAATTTCTTTTTATGAGGACCACTGGAGCAAATAATTTCAAGATTTTTGAGTGGCACACACATATATTATAATAACTTACTAAAAATTTAGCCTCAATTATAATATGTAATTGAGTAGATGATGGGTGCTTATATATATGGTTAGACCCAAGACCAAATAGGTTTAAGTTTTTGGGTCAAGTTGATATTCACTCATATGGATCAAGCCTATCCATTGACTCCTCCGATACTAATAGAAGACATTGGGTGGCCTATTGGTGCATATTCATCCTCAGTGTTCTGTCTATCGCAACTCAAAAGGGACTAAATACACTTGAAATAATGAACAAATATTAGTTCACACCTTCTAATTAAGTCATTTTTAACTCATTGTCTATCAAATTGAATAAAATCGATATTTTATTACAATGCATTAATACATAGCACAGATACTTTATTATAAACCTAATCATAATTCACTTATGTAAATGGGGGTGGGTTGTTAAAGCTTTCACTGCTAATCAAGGTTTTGTTTATTTATTTAAGTTTAGCGTAGGATGGGTGGAGGTTGACACTATTACTCAAATAAAGTCGGCAGGTTTGGTTGTCCAACCACACTCGCAAAAAATATTTGAGTTGTTAAATTTTGAAACTATGTCAAAATTTTCAGGTTCGAATTATGAAAGAAGTGGCAAAGGGTATGGGATGGGGAAATAAATTACATTTCGTGAATTAGCCCAATCCAATGTGGGCCTTTAATTGACCCAAAAAAATCAACTAGACACTCCAATTAGTTTGAGGCTTATATAATAAAATTACACAAAAAATTTATTTCATAAAATCAAAAAAAAAATAGAGGGAAATAAACTTTTACATTGAGAAGAATAAAAAAATACAAAAAATAAAAAATAAAAAAATCCAGATTCTCCAATTCCATGTTGGCACTTGCACACATGCATAAAGGAAACAATTAGGAAATCAATAATAAAGATTTTTTTTTTTTTTTTAACTAAAGGAGGGCGGCACCTCAATTATTTATAAATATACCCTCACTTTTGGTGGAGGAATATTGTGGTTACAAGAGAAGCATTGAAAGATTACAAAAAAAAAAAAAAAAAAGGCCTCCCAAAAATGACACTAACAACCAATCAAAACAGGATTATAAATCCAAATAAAGTTAAATAAGAAATAATTTTAAACAGACCTATCAAAAACAAAAATAATAAAATAAACTAAAATCAAAAAAATCAAAAAATCTAAATCAACCAAACAAAAATCGAAAGAATGAACTAATGACGAAAGGAAGTGAGACCCAACATATCCATCAAAGGATACCTTTCAGAAAATGTGATAAAAGATATTGTTCTTTGTAGATGACATTATTTCTCATTTCTCCTTCTCTAGTGAGAAAATCAGCCGTACTATTGTCTTCCCTATATTGATAGATCACCATGAAGTTCACTCCTTCTAAAGATTGATTGATTTTTTTATTATTATTTGATTATCCTTTTTTTTTTTAAAAAAAATGATTGAGCAAATTTAAATGTTGATTTAGGCTTATCAATGCTCCCAAGCCTATAATAAATGGAAGTTTTTTTAGAGGGATATGACACACATGGAAGAATAAACAATTAGGAAATCAGTAATAAAGATTGATTGTTTTGTTTCTTAATTTGATTTATCCGTTTTTTTTTTTAATGATTTATCAAGTTTAAATGTTGATTTATGCTGATCAATGCTCCCAAACCTATAAATGGAAGATTTTTTAAAGGGATAGGACACACATGGGACAATAAACAATTAGGAAATCAGTAATAAAGATTGATTGATCTATTTCTTAATTTGATTGATCTGTTTTTTTTTTTTTAAATTGATTGATCAAGTTTAAATGTTGATTTTTGCTGATCAATGCTCTCAAGCCTATAAATGGAAGCTTTTTGAGAGGATAGGGCACACATGGAACAATAGGTTG
This sequence comes from Malania oleifera, assembly GCF_029873635.1. Lineage (NCBI taxonomy): Eukaryota > Viridiplantae > Streptophyta > Magnoliopsida > Santalales > Ximeniaceae > Malania > Malania oleifera. The sequence continues at coordinate 7,662,826 of NC_080419.1, forward strand.
CTAGGAAATCAGCAATAAAGATTGATTTATTTATTTTTTAATTCGATTGATCCTTTTTTTTATTTGATTGATCGAGTTTAAATATTGATTTGTCAATCAAATTTAATGCTAATTGTTAGCCTTAGTGGCAATATAATCATATTTGATGTATTTTGATGATATCAACCTAATTGTAATTCCAAGTTTAACCTATCTTTACAGATCAAGTTAGTACAAGTACAAGTGACAAATACATGAAGGTACTAGATCAAATGCAAAGATCAGGTCAAGTGGACATTCGAGTAGGAAAGATCAAAGCAGACAATCACTCAGAAAAACTCAAGCACATCCAACAAAGTCATAGAGTAATAGTGAGTGTTTGAGGTAGGAACTAATGTAACTCTTATGGTATTGTTTCATGCAAGATCAATGAGCAAAAATTGAGCAAATACATGTCATATTAGGATATAAAGTATTTAGGATATCACCAAAACATAAGTTCTACACTTATGAGTTTTCAAAGAACAAAAACAAAGAGTTTTACATAAATATCCTACACTTACTACATTTTCGTAAGGGACAAGTTTTAAACAATCTTAACATTATAAACTTTCAATAGACTTGGTTCCGGTTGGGATAAAACCTCATTCATGCACCTTAAAATCAAGTTAATGAAGAAACAAGGCAAACCGTTAACGGTTTGGCCTAGGTGCATCGATGGTTTTAGGCAGAGAGTTAATTGAATTTTGGTTTGAAAGAAATTGTCCATTGTTTGAGCAAATTGTCCATGGTTTGGGGGAATCCGTCAACGGTTTGCGTTTGGATTCTACACCCAATGGCTATAAACGACTAGTTTTCAAAGTAAACAATTAATTTATTGGCCCAACAGCCATAAAATGGCTAGTAGCTCAATTTGCCTATAAATACAAGTCCAAAGGTTTGTTTAAAGATTTATTTTAGTAATCATATATCATTTGCAAGCACACTTCAATTGGTTCATCATCTTTGAGCTCAACTTCCCTCTTGCTCTTCAATATTAGTGTGATACATTACTCTGAGAGGGTTGTGTGATGATTTTTATTGTATCAAATATCAGCTCATTCAACGAGCATTGTATTTATAAATCATTTTCTTCCATTTGTTGTAGAAAGGATTCTTGGTGAACCAAATTGCAAGAGTTCTTGGTGAACCTTACTGAAAGGCTCTTGGTGAGAAAATTAGATTTGTTCCCATGGTGTAAAGGCTTCTCCGCCAGTGAAGGAGTTGTGTTAGTGCATTGTAGAAACCTTGGGTGCGATTCAAGGTGTGGATGTAGGCAAGGAGCTGAACCATGTTAACATCGGTGTTAACCTTTTCTTCCCTTCCCTTCAATTTATATCTTGTGTATGATTTATATTCTATATATTGTGGTATAATCATTTGTATTTTGCAAAGATTTTATATTTTGTAGATAAAAGCGAAAATAGGGTCAACAAGTGGTATCAAAGCAAGGTGCTTACATTATCGGAGTAACTTCTAGAGCAGAAAGATCAAATGGTGTATATGGTGAACACCTCTTCTTCCCTAGGACAATCCGTGAACATACCACCGGAGTTCAACAGCACCAACTACCTCTCGTGAAAAAATTGAATGACCGTCTTCATTCAGTCATATGATTTGGATATGTGGGAGATCATCTCAAGTGGTGACTTATCCTTCACAAAGAAAAATGACAAGAATGAGGATATTCCGAAGACGAGAACGGAGCTATCAATTAGCGAAAAAGAGGTCAGTAGAACTCAATTTTAAAGCAAGACATTGTCTTAACTGTGCTTTGAGTGATGATGAGTTTAATCGCATTAGTGGATGTAAAACCACAAAAGAAATATAGGATATGCTTTAAAACACATACGAAGATACATCTCAAGATAAACAATCAAACATATGCATGCTAGTTAGAGAATATAAGATTTTTAAAATAAATGAAGGTGAAGAAATTACATCCATGCTCTCTCTGTTCATGCACCTTATAAATAACATAAAAGCACTTGATAGAACCTATTCATTAGAAGATTATATTCAAAAAGTGAATGATTTGCAATTAAGAGGCTATATTTGTTTCCCAATCCAAGTACTCAGCTAGGAACCCATATAAAAAGAAATCAGTTCAGAAAATTTGATTTCAAAGAGTCGTGGCCGAGGGATAGAAATTTTCTATAGGAAGGAAAGCATGCACACGGGAAATAGGGTACAAGGAAAGCACCAATGAGGGAAGGTTTGATATGTTACCTACAATGGATGATGCCCTAACCCTATAAATAGGGGCCTTCACGAGGGGAGAAGGACACAAAAAAAGGAACAGAAAACACAGAGAGACACACAACAGTGAGAGTTGGGCGAGAGGCTCTAGTTGAGAGAAGGGTGGCATTATATCCTTCCTAAAATTAGGGAAGGGTAAGAACCGAAAAAGCCACAGCATGAAGGGTTCTCACAACAAAAGAAAGGTCAGAGCAGAAGAACCTACAGCCAAAAGGGTTCCCACAATCAGAGGGAGCAACCAAAAGGGCGGAAAGCGAGAAAAGAATACCCAAATGAGTAAGAAGACCCAAGGTAAGTTTGGTTTCATATTTGCTTTGCTTCCATGGTCATAGTTTTAATACATGTATTCAGTAAAGATAGAAGGAAGTACCTCCCATGAAACTCATCGTACTAGCCCTAAGCCCAGATGTGAAGAATCATCCCCCTAAAAGGCCCTATTTTGAAATAAACTTCAAGATGCATTGTTTAGAAAATCCTATTTTACATAAGGAAGCCCCAAGCCCATGTTTTAAAAAGACCCAGCCCATGTTTTAAAGAAAAACCCCAAGCACATATTTTAAAGGCCCCGACCCAATTCATTAAACAAGTACCCCAAGCCAATGTTTTAAAAAGACCCAACCCATGTTTTAAAGAAAAGCTCCAGCCCATGTTTTAAAGAAAAAGCCCCAAACCTATGTTTTAAAAGCCCTAGCCCATGTTTTAAAGAAAAGACCCAAGCCCATGTTTTAAAAGTCACAATCGAATTTATAAAAGAAAGCCTCGAGGCCCCTTGCTTTAAATGAAAAGGCCCAATTTCTAAAAAATAAAAGCCCCATGCCAACTAGAGTCCAATCTTAGCGCAACCAAAACACTTACCAGAGTCTAAACCAAATCCCACCATGGTCAAATCAGAACTCAAACCATCCCAAACTAGAGTCCAAACCAGAACCTTAAACTAGAGCCCAATCCTGACCCAACCCAAACAAGTGTCCAACCCTAGTCCAACCAAGAGCCCCAAACCCAGGTCTGAGCTTGGGAGCCTATTTGGCTCCCAAGAAAATCCAACAGAATGTCCAAATAGATTGAGATTTATAGTGTATTCGCAAGAGAAGGGTGAATTGGGTATTTAAAAAATTCCTAAGTCGGGTATCCTAATTACAATCAATATTTCACAACCTAGGGTCTTATTAGCAATCTCGAAGCAATAACAATTTAAATGCTAACAATATAATAATCACAATAACATAAATGAAAGCATATAAGTGCGGAAATAAAAAAGTGTAGGGAAGACAAAGCGTAAACACAGGGTTTTTAACGAGGTTAGGCAAACCCGCCTATGTCCTCGCCTTGGGCAAACCACCCAATGATTCAACTATCTGCTCCTTAACACCGGGCGGAGCTTCAAGTTACAATCCGCTACTTCACAGGGCAAAACTTCCCTTTACATTCGCTTCTTTATAGGGTGAAGCTTCCCTTTACATCTTCTACTCCTAGGCGCAGCTGCCTATCCAGACGATACCTCACGTCTGACCCAGTTCACAACCCAAACCATAAAATACAATGATAATGAAATTTTCGAACAATCAAATGCTTCTCAACAAGCTGATTTGTACTATAAAAATCTAATATGCACTCTCAAATGATTTTCAAGTGAAGCTTGGTAGAGTAAATAATTTTCCTCAAAAATATTTTGCAAGTAATGAGTGAGAGTATGAAAAATGATTTTTCTCAAATGCCTTTGGTAAATCAAATGTGAGTAGCCTTTCAAGCAAGAATATATAAGTGAATATGTTGCTCAAGGATATTAAAGATAACTCAAAAATATTTTCTCTAAGGAGATTTTCAATAAGAAGAGTAGGAGAAATATATAAAAAATTTCTTCAAGATTGACCTTTTAAGAAAAATAGCAAGAAGGCTTTTCAAGCAAAATATATGGATATGAAAATATGCTCAAGCCTTGCAAGTATAACCCCATGAAAATTTCCCCAAAAATATTTTCAAAAAGAAGTGTAGGAGAGGTAAGAATTTAAACTTCAAAATGGAGCATAAAAAATGAATAGGAATCAAAGAATATGCAAGTATACTTCCCAAGAGTTTTTCTAACATTTTACAAGTGTTTAGGCATGTATTTATAGGCAAAAAGGGATTGTAGCCATTATATAACTGTTGGGGGGAAGAAAAAATATTTTATTTGGTAAACTAGTTGTTTTCCTCCTGTTGGACTCGTCGACTAGTCCATGCACTCGTCAATTGGTCAACACACATCATTCATCGACAAGTGACCTAAGTTTTCTGCGCGAATACCTTTCAGTGTTTTGGACATAACTTTTTCTATTCTACTCCAAATTTAACATTCATGGTATCAATAGAAAGCTAAGAGAAAAAATCTCACAACTTTCATGTTTGACACTTTTTAAGATAAGACATATTTGATAGGAAAAAGTGCAAATCAATGCGATGGAAGAAATATGAAGGGGTTTTTTTAAAAAAAGAACTTGTTTTGGAAAAAAATGTTTTCATGAAAATTTAGGCCCCTAAAGTCAATGTAAGGTCTTGATCATTTTGTAAGAGCTTCAAATCAAAATCATGAGATGCATGCACAATTAAACCTAATTAATTATTACAACATAAAATAAATAAATAAATAAAGTCTTCACGCTTTTGCTCCTTTGAATCCCCATGGAAAATGCCGAGGTATGATCATTTGAGTACTTTCAAGGCTTCTATTTCCAATTTGTTACCCGTGCTTAGAAAAATGAACATGTTCATACACTTAGCACACATATGAGATACTGTTATTTGTCATAATCAAAATAGGTATCGGACTCAAAAAGTCAACAATCTCCCCCTCTTTAATGATGACAAACACATAAGCAAACTTGGGTTAGCCTGAAAAGGCTCCCCCTCACATTATGCATAATTCAAAAAAAAAATATTCAATATAATTCAATTTAAACATAAAGACCTCATCATTTTCCAAGTTATGCATTTAAGCTTAGTGGTTCAATGTGCAGTATATGTTTAAAGCTTACTTTTGAAAAGGATGTTGACTCTATGAGTCTGATCCCATTTTGATTATGACAAAACCAATGTTTCTCACATGGGCACTAAGCTTCTTGAACAGGTCTATCCTTAGCATGCACTGTTGGTAGGAACCTAAGCAAGTCATACGGACTATAAAGATCAAGCTTCATTTATGACGTCTGAAGAATCAAAAGAATGAAGACATATTCTCTATTGTATTTGCATTCCTTTTTAATTGATCTGTAATAATTTATATTGTAACGACCTGCTTAATTTTCATATTATTTTTTTTTTCTACTATGACATATAACATGCTCTGATACCATTCTGGGAGTAAACCCAATCATTAGTCTAAGCAGCGAGAAGCAGAAATCACATAGACATAACCATATGAAAATATATATACAATACCAATACTAGAGTACTAACATGTTTCCCCAAAATATACACATATATCTGTTTCCCCAAGTACCCTCAACTATACTGGGATATATAAAAATCCTCCATAATACTCACTTCACTGACAGGGCACTACTGAAGCCCCTCTATCTGCGAGCCTGGTCTACTTGCTTACCTGGATCACCTGAAAAATGATTCAACATTGGCATGAGCCAACGCTCAGTAAGACGAAATATGTTATTACTAGTGTGTGGCAAATGAGCCACAGTATTATGAAAATCTATTTTCATATAATCATGTATAACTGGATACGTAAGTACAGTACAAGTAATAAAATACACCACCCTTTCCATGTTGCTTAACATAACAGTATTGTAGGTTACTATTCAAAATACTTTTAGTGTACATAAGTATGTTCCCTGTTTCTGTAAATCTGTACATACGTAATAGTAACTGAAAACTTTCCCTGTGGATAATTGTGTGTCATGATTTAACCCCTCATGACAGGGTTGTGCGGCCCGTAGGCGAGATCTACATTGGCTGGCCGACCAGGGTAAATCACTATACTCCATTGGTCTGATCTGCCCACCTCAACTCATATCTGATGGGGAGCCTATCCACGTCAAGTGCCTAGGTGATCGACCTACTACCACGTATTATCTAAATAGGTGGTTGCACTCATAACATAACATAATATCTGTAGCAATGGTACCATGCTCTGTAACTGCGTAGTCCAACAAGGTCTGATACTATATAATATATTTCTATATACAACTATCTGATTTACCAAGATTCTGAAATAACTGTAATTACCATGATACTGAATAAACTGTAACTGTAATCCATATGTCATAGTACTGAGAACTGTATATTCTTAACACTGAGAACTACATAATCATAATACTGAAATTTGTATAATCATGGTACTGAAATTCATTAAATCATGATGCTGAAGTTCGTAAAACATATCTCCGTACTATACTTATATTCTCAAGCCACACCATACTTTAATACATAATATTCATAATTTAATAAACTGTATAATATTTTAAAAATGTCTAGCATAACATATTTCTCTTACCTGACTACTGGAAAGCCCCTATGGTATACTTGCCTAACACCCGTAGGGCCCCTACATAACACCCTAAAAACAACGTTTGTCAGAACAAAATATCAATATTTCTTTACCTATATCATTTCTTATAACTGTCATAAGGCCAAAAACGGGCTAAAAGGCCACCCTGAATTTGGGATGAAATCCAACTTCGTTTCACTAACGATCCGCTCCGGCAGACTTGGAGAGAATTTCACTAGGAGCATCGTGGTGGCTTTAGATCATCGATCCGGCGACTAATGGGGCCAGAATCAAAGAGAGAAGAGGGAGGGGCCATAGGAGAGAGAGAGAGAGAGAGAGAGAGAGAGAGAGAGAGAGAAGAAAAACGACGCTGAAATTATGTGAAAATTGGGTTTTAGTACTATTTATACTGCAGGATTCGTCGACGAGTCCTTCAGTAAATTCGTCGACGAACCTTACCCTTCGTCGACAAAATTCAAAGTAGCCCAAATCCTACGCTCAATATTTTCTCGTCGACAAAATCTTTCCTTCGTCGACGAGGTCCTGAAGACCTTCGTCGACGAAACCCTGTATTCGTCGATGAATTTCCTTATGCACTCATTGATGAACCCCTGTATTCGTCGACGATTCCTGGAAATTCCTTTATATTATTATTATTATTATTATTATTATTATTATTATTATTATTATTATTATTATTATCTCCAAAATGCGATGTCGTCGACGAAGTCTACTGCCTCCTTCTGTTCCTGTTTCCATTTTCCTCCCTTTTTATTATTAAAATAATATTATTCTTCGGGTCACTACATATATGGTCTCTAATAATGCATTCGCATGCATTATAGGATTTAATGCTCAACAAAACCATAGGGACCGATGACCTTAGGGCACCTTTCAATCGACAGACGCCAGGTTTTTGGGTGTACTTGAAAACACCTTAGGTCCCAACACATATGCACTAATAAGTCCCAAACATCGCTTATTATATCAGGAGAATCAATTCAGGCAAAAATGGACTTAATTTGAAAATCTTGAGAGGGTTCAGGTGACCAAACCCAAGCCGTGTAAAACAGCTCGGGCGACTGAACAAGTCAACATGTTGACTTTGTGTTTAGGCACCCGAACCACTTTTAAGCGTATTTCCCATGGGCACTCGAACCTGTGTCAAGTTCCTTTTCAACTACCCGAGCGCCTGAACGATCACGTTCAAAAAGGGCTTGGGCGACCGAATTGCTTTGTTCGGTTAACCGAATATAGCCTCAAGCACTCGAACCTCGGACATTTGGCTACTGACTTTAGTTCTGCCAACCGGTCCTTAATTCAGGCACCTGAACTTTTAAAAATTGAATTTCTGGTTGAGTCTATTCGGGCACCCGAACCTCAGACCGGGCACCCAAATCTCGTGGTTCAAATTATTTTTTACTAGGGTTAAATTTAATTAAATAGGGTTAATTTTCCTAAACCATTTTAAAACAATTTTAAGAATACCCTACATGCCCCCAACGGTCATAATTTTGCCCTTACCTATATATATATCTTCTCATTTGCAAAATTAAGGATTGATTAACAAGATCATTAAGGAAAAAATCTCACATATTTTCAAATCCCATTTAACCCATACTCCTTCCATACACTCTCTATTTGTTATTCCCTTGATAGATCAAGTTCCCAAGAGTGTTATTGAGTGTTTTACATTGCTAAAACTCTCCTTGCTTGTTGATTGATTATTTTCATTGAGAGTTCTTAGCTAGGGTTTTTCTCTCGATTTAAACAATAAATCTTTGGGCGGGAATACCCTTATAGCTGGTGAGTCTTTGCATCTTGATTGCAAGACTCATCAAGCTTATGGATTTTTATTTGCAAAAATATTATTTTACACATGCTTGTATATTATCTTTGATATTGTTTTTGCCAGCTTCAATCCAAAATATCTATTATGCTTTACACTTAGAATATCCTTGAGATATTTGATTTGGATTGTGTTAAACGTCCTTTGATCATTTGTGTGTTGAATATCTTATCTTGAATTAAAGGTTAAACCCTCACATATACATACACTCACACATCTTAGAGAGTTTACATATTAGATCTCGCCTGAGCATTAAATCCATATCATTTGTGAGCGCATATTTTTTTGTGTTGTATATTGGGTACATATCTTCTTTACATGAAAGCATTAGCACTGTACCAGTCGTATTGAGAAAAATACTGTTGTATTCCAAGCGTGGTCTGAGGGGGCGGTAATCCAGCCCGATAAGGATTGTTTGTAAAGATTGAGGTCAGCCCTGTGCTAACTGACCTCGTTGTTTAGGTGCCGCTCCTCTTGTTAAGTGAGCCTTAGTGTAATCCTTGTGCGGGTGTGCCAAGGCGAGGACATAAACAGGATTGGTCGAACCCCGATATCATATTCGATGTCACTTTTACATTTCCTGCATTATATTCTGATGTGTGCTTGATTTAATTTCCTTACTGAATATAATGCGTATCTAATAGACATAGAATTGCATTGAGTTTATAAATACTGAAATTGCATTGTATGCTTTGAATATTGGTAAATATTTCATATCTGCAATTTCATATATACTTAAACTACCCCTAGGTTGTGTAATACTGCTGCTAGAATGATTGACTTAGGAAGGAATTTTTAAATACCGATCCACCCCCCCCCCCCCCCCCCCCACTCTTGGGATTACACAAAAGCTAACAAAGGATATTCATTTAAACACATTTATCATTTTCCATTTTTGTAAAACAAAAGTAGGAGAATAAATGAATTTTAATTTTGCTTATAGATCTTCTCCCCCTTTTGTTGTCAGCAAAAGGGCTAATAAAATATCTCCCCTTTCTCAAGAGGATCATTTAAACAACAAGGCCTCATGATTGCCTTTAAGTTTATAAGCATTTAGCAAAAGAAAATATATGACTTTTATAAGTTCATTTCTTGCCCAAAAAAATCATTTAAAAAAATATTTCCCCTTTTTAGTATCATCAATAAGAAGAAAGGAATATGCTTGCTATAAAAGAATTTTAATACTAAGGTTTTAGCAAACTAAAACTTTTCTGGTAGACTATTAAGCACATTTCATACTATAACGAGAAAAAAGCACTAACACCAAATGTGAAATTTTAATGTAAGATCATATGACTAATCCAAAGAACATGTGGTCAAGTATTATATTTTCATTTAAAGTATTCAATAAAATCATCATACATAAGCACATGCCACAGAGAATTCATAAACATATCTAAGCCAAAAGTTTTGGTGAGCATAATAAGATAGAAATTTATTTTTAAATGCTCCCCCTTTCAATTTGAATCCTAACTTAGATGCAAAGAAATGCTTATACTAACAAAAGATTTATTTCATTAAGCATGTCAAGCAGTATAAGCAATCATTAAAAGCCTTTTGAACAACTATACTGGACATTTACTGATTCATTTCTAACATGCATTTCTAACATGCAACCACTATAGTCATCCCTATATACCACAAATGCATCAGAAATTAGATATTAAGGCATGATTTAGTGCACATAAACCTATGTGCTTAAATGTAGTAATTTCACTGAACATCTTAAAGCTAAAATGTATTGTTTTGCGACAAACTATTTCAAAGTTTGTCATATGATCTTGCACTTAAAATTGTCTATTTCTTTGGATCGATATGGTTATGATTCTAGTTATATTATGAAATTGTACTTAAATACCAAATCAGAAAAACTTTGTTTGCTTGCATTAAATTAAAGTTTCTTTTTCAGCAAGCACAACCCCCGGCACTTCTTGAAAACATCATAAGGGAGATATATATATATATATATATATACATATATATTTACATATATTTTTTTCTAGCAAGAAAATGATTTTACATGCAACTCATCTTGTTTTCTTGCTTGTGTGCTTAAATGTCATATTCTTTGGTTATAAAACTATTCATGCCCAAAATACTATATGATAAAAAGGGGAAATGTTTTTCAAAGGGGGAGTTCTCTTTTGCTATGTTTCTTTTAAATGACAATTTTTTTTTATACTTAGCCCTTGTTACAGATGTTAAAAGGAGGAGAACTTTAATGAGCAAAATGTTTGACCAAAAGGGGTAATTTTTTAAGGACACGGGGTAATTATATGAGCCGCATGCATGTATATATTTGTGCCTTATTGCTAAAACTGAATGCAAATTTTTGAACTGTCTTCTTTCCTCAATGTGCATGTGTTATATTGTTTAAATGTAAGTTATGCATATTCTTAGGGGGAGCATATTTAGGCTAAACCTCATTTTTCTCTAATGCGTTTGTCATCATAAAAAAAGGGGGAGATTGTTGACTTTTTGAGTCCAATCCCTAGTTTTGATAATAACAAATCGCAAGTTTCTTATTTGTGTATCTAGTGTTTGAGCATGCTTGATATGTTAGCACACACATAAAGGAAAGGATGGTGAAAGCCAGAAGAGACTAGCTCACATCAACTAGCGTTTTCCACGGAAAATAGAAGAGCAAAGATGAAGAAGAAGACTTATGTTTTTAATTTGTAATGCATTTTGATTTATATTTAGTCTGTAATAATGCATGGCATGCATGATGTGTATGATAAGCTCAACATGACCATAGATTGACCATAGGGAACTAAATGACCGTAGGGCACCCTTCGGTCGATCGACGTTGGATTTTTGGGGTTAACTCTCAAAGACCTTAGATTAACCATAGGTCCCAAATTATTGCATGAAAAAGCCCCCTATAACTTAGAAGTAACAAATATGTGAACAAAGGGGTCTTTAAAAGATAGTTAGGAATTAAATGCACAAAGTTAGTGTGTTCAGTCGACTGAACCCAAACACACAGAGCAACTTTGGTCAATTGAACGTCCCCAGGGTCAAAAGTTTGATCATTTGGCCGACCGTCCTTAAAATGAACATCAACGCCCTGGTCGACCAAACTGGCACGGAGGAAAATCCCAACACCCTAGTCGACCGAACTTGAAGTTGAAAAATGGCCTGATCGACTGAACATCCAAATTTGGTCAACCGAACTTAGGCTGGTCGACCGAACCTTGGAGGTTCCAAAATTGCCTCAAGTCTAATCGACCAACACCACAGTTCAAAAACACCCTGGTCGACCGAACTAAGTAACCTAGTCGACCGAACCTCTCTGGTTGCTCAATTTTTACCAAGGTTAAACTGGGTTATTTTTAATTAAACATGTTTAATCTTTTTCCAAAATACCCAGCGTGTCCCCAAAGGTCATTTTTTTCCCCCAACTCTATATATACCCCTTCATTTGTCTTAATTAGCAAAAGATTAGTAAAAATCATTAACAAAATTTCTCTGAAACTTTTTATACTCAAACTCCTCTTATTGCTCAAATACTTCCAATCTTTTCAAAGCTTATTACTCATACTCTCTTACACTCCTTTTTTTTAAAATCATTTTGCAGAGAGCATTTGATTAATCTTTGGGCATTTATTTTCTTCATCCAAAGCTCATACTCTCACTTGTTCTTTGTTTGTGAAAATTTATTTTTGAGAGTTAGCTTCTTGGATCTCCCATATATTTTATTGATAAATATTATTAGGAGAAAATTTATATTGGTTACCTTGAAAGACTTGAGCACATATACTTTGTGCAAGGAAAGTCTTCTTGCATTTGTGCTCACTTTGATGTACACTGATTTGTAAGATCATTAGAAGGCAAAAATTCTAGCTTCCTTTGAACAAGTTTTTGAAAATCTTAGGGGAAGAAATCTTTTGGGGTTAAATCTTTGAAATATTCACTGTATACACTTTACTCAAAGATTGCAAAAAGTTATTTTAAGAAAAATCACCATACTCACACTAAGCTTATTTTCATATCATTCGTGAGTGTATTTTGAGTTGTATTGTTGTACATATCTTCTTAGCGTAAGAAGCACATTTGATTGTACACAAATTATTCATATCTGTTGTATTCCCGATGAATGGTCGGAAGAGGGAGACTAACCTTGTGAATAGTCCCAGACTGGTTTAGACCCGGTTAAGAGAACTAAGTGCACCATCCTGGTAAGACGTTGTAAACAGTGTCACTCCACCCATGAAGTGAGCATCTAGTGGAATCCTCTTACTTGTGAGCTTGAGGCAAGGACGTAGGCAGTATTGGGCGAACCTCGATAACATATCGTGTATTTGCTTTTAATTTCCTACACTTTATATTTCCGCACATGTATGTTATATTTAATATATTGTGAATGTTGTGCATGATTTAATTTTCGCATATTATTTTCATATGTGCAGTTGGTATATGCTTAGAAAGACCCTAGGTTGTGTATTAATGCTGCTAGTTTAGTTGAACCTAGGAGATAAATTTTTAAATACCCAATTCACCCCCCCCCCCCCTCTTAGGAATACACCAATTCTTGCAAAATGTTATTTCACCTACAGTTAAATATATGAATGTATTATGATCACACTAAAACTCATGTTAGCCACACACTAATGATAATCTAATCTATCTTACTGATAAGTGTCTCACCCCAATATTTATCTCATATTTTAGGTCCTACAGGTAATTGAGCCTACCGTGCTACGAGACTGGGTTTAGATTTTGTAGTTATTGTAAGTGTAAGCGAGACACTTTTTTATCATATTTTGGTTTATTTTGGGATGTAATATATAACATGGAGATAAATATGCGTAGTTTGGATGGTTTAGAACTCTGGTAAAGTATTTTGAAGTTTAATTATCTTCCGCTGCATGTTTTATATTAAGTTATGTACAGGAACACCCCAAACCCCCTTTTGGGTTCGGTTTGCTATAATAGTGGTATCAAATATATATATAATATGGAAGAATTGCACTCCGGGCCCCACCAGGTTCAAGGCACTAAACTCACATGATGCATAATTCAAAAAAATATTCAATATAATTCAATTTAAACATGAAGACTTCATCATTTTCCAAGTTATGCATTTAAGCTCAATGGTGTAATGTGCATTGTATGTTTGAAGCTTACTTTTGAAAAGGATATTCATTTAAGAACATTTATCATTTTCTATTTTTGTAAAATAAAAGTACGAGAATAAATGAATTTTAATTTTGCTCATAGATCTTCTCCCCCTTTTGTCATCAGTAAAAGGGCTAATAAAATATCTCCCCTTTCTCAAGAGGATCATTTAAACCACAATGCCGTTAAAGAAAATTTTTGAAATTCATGACAACAAAAAATTGAATTTTAGAATATATGTTATGATTACCTTTAAGTTTAAAAGCATTTAGCAAGAGAAAAGATATGACTTTTATAAGTTCATTTCTTGCCCCAAAAAAATCATTTAAAAAAATATTTCCCCTTTTTAGTATCATCAATAAGAACAAGGGAATATGCTTGCTATAAAATAATTTTAATACTAAGGCTCAAGCAAGCTAAAATTTTTCTGGTAGACTATTAAGCACATTTCATATTATAACCAGAAAAAGCAACCATATGACACCAAACGTGAAATTTTAATGCAAGGTCATATGGCTAATCCAAAGAACATGTGGCTAAGTATTATATTTTCATTTAAAATATTCAATTAAATCATCATACTTAAGCACATGCCATAGAGAATTCAAAATCAGATCTAAGCCAAAAATTTTGGTGAGCATAATAACATAGAAATTTATTTTTAAATGCTCCCTCTTTCAATTTGAATCCTAACTTAGATGCAACAAAATGCTTATATTAACTAAAGATTAATTTCATTAAGCATGCCAAACAGTATAAGCAATCACTAAAATCCTTTTGAACAACTATATTTGGATATTTATTGATTCATTTCTAAGATGCAACCAATATAATCATCCCTATAGACCACAAATGCGTCAGAAATTAGATATTAAGGCATGATTTAGTGCACATAAACCTAAGAACAATCCATATCTAGACATAAAGTCATAAAAGTTGGATATGATATCCAGAGTTTTTAGAAGAGCCTTAATATTCAAAAAGCTAAACAAGATGCAAATGAGTCCTTAAGGCATACCATAGGCATATGGCCATAAGCAAAGTAAGATCATGTGAGCATTTAATTTATATAGACATGAAAGAGAAATGCTCCCCCTCACTTATGCACTCTACCATATTATGCCTTTTTTCATCTTTTCATTCTTAGCCAAGTCCCCTAAAATTTTTCAATGATTTGAACATGGTTTTGGATGCATAGGCTTAGAGGACCAAAAAGTCATAATGAATATCCTTTAAGTATATTAAGCCTATTTTTTCCTCTTTTCTTAGAAGTCTTAATAAATGAAGGGCACAAGTTTGAATGGCTTTTAATTTTAACCGTTCGTGCACAGGTTTCTTATATATTTAAACTTTCTTTTAGATAGAAACTTCTGGCAATCATCTTAGCCAAACTCTAAATGATTTGATTTTAATTTGAGAGCTTATGAAGGGAATATGGATAAATACTCTTAAAATATTAAACCAATAATGAGTTCAGAAGAGCATTCAGAGGAGCAAGACATTCTTAAGGATAAGACAGTAAGAAAGAATGTCCTAATAGTTTTGGCAAAGAGCATTTAGAAGAATATAAATTTATTGAATACTGCTCTTTGGTGATTTCTGATCTACCACTATAGGAATGTATCCTTTAAATATGATCACAATTTTGAGGAAGGATATGAACCGAGGATAGATGAATCTTTACCAGATATGATCATGGTTTGGCAAAGAGTTCCTTATAGAGGAGATGAATCAAAATTAGAGAGCTTTTGCATTTTAAAGCACAAAAGGAATATTTTAATTGTAACTAAGTCAAAAAATTTGAATCCCTTTGTGAATGCCCCTAATTTGATTATGGAAGGATGTCTTTAAAATAAGTACTTAATAGATTAGTGATTTATGATTATCAGTGCTTATTATTAAGTTTGAGAAGTATCCCCCGAAAGAACTACGAATTGCTTGTGATGACTAAATTTTTCACCAAGATTTTATGTTCAAAGATGAGTTTAGGGATAAGCAATATATGACAAGATGGGTTCCATAAAGCCACATTTTGTGCAATGGACAAACAATGCTTAACTTAGGATATTCATTTTTAGGTGTAAGATTAGCATTAAGAAATATTTACCAGGTAAAAATACCTTTGTCCATTTGGAAGTGGATTTGATTCAGGCATGCTTCTGAAATATTATTCATGATAATGATTTATGGTTTTCATTTTAGAAAAATAATGTTTTAGAATTTTAGCCAGTTAAGCCCTTGACCTTTACTTTGAACAAATTGAAGGAATGACATAAATTATGTGGAGACTAACGTCCCCCATTCAAGCAAAGATTGGCTTATTACTTTTTAGTTCGAAGTTTGCATGTTATAGCCAATATTTTCATATTCTACCCAATCATTATGATATAAATGCATTAAGTTTCGATATGATATATTACTTGAATTTTCATATTTGCTTGATTCTCTAATGTTTCTTAGTATTGCAAAATAGTGTATATTGAATGCATATACAAAGTTTTGAAATTTTAGGCATAAACCATAAACCACTTCCCAAGCCCTTGGTCATCACTACCCCTTTTTCTTAAATGCTAATACTTTGATCTATGGAAGGATTGTCCTAAATAATTATGTAATTCCTATTAGAACTCGTTCTTCCTTTGGTCCTAAGGGGTTTGCTTTCATGACAACCCATACCATTTTTCTATCCTTGCCTCTAGTACCTTTTACGTGCTCTTTTCATTCACAAAATAAACAAGTTTTATATACGTGTGAAAGACATTTCCTATTTAATCTATTTTTACTTGATGGGGCATAAAGATTGTTATGACCATGGAATTTATAATATAATCTTGAACCCTTTTTAAAAGACTTATTTCTTTTAACTCCTAAGGGTTTATCATGTTATTCATTTCATTTTTAGCTTTGAGTGTAATTCTAGAATCATCTCCCATTTCTCCCTCCAGACAGATAATTTTCAATATTTTCTTAATATTTTTCTTCTCTAGAGTGGCATGATATTC
The DNA here is from genome assembly GCF_029873635.1 of Malania oleifera. Lineage (NCBI taxonomy): Eukaryota > Viridiplantae > Streptophyta > Magnoliopsida > Santalales > Ximeniaceae > Malania > Malania oleifera. The sequence continues at coordinate 7,679,552 of NC_080419.1, forward strand.
TTTTAATTCTTTTAAGTCTTTTGCTACCTTTTTGTTTTCATTTTTCAAAAACATTTTATTCTTAGATATCCTAACTAGAAATTTATGCATTTCAAATAAAGCATTTTCTAGTTTATCATAAGGAAGCATGTTAGCGTCATTGAATTCACCACATGATTCATCATAGAATTTATCATAACAATTATCATATAAATCATTGCATGAATTAACAGGAATATTACACGAGCTAGCAGAAAATTCATCGCAAGATATATCGTAGTATTCAACATAAGAATCATCACATGAAACAGTGCTCGAATCAATAAATGAGGTAGAAGGGGATACAAATACCTCATTGTCACTTAATGCAATTAACTCATGGTTTACCACTTCCTGATCATTTGAGTCTGGAGCTTCTAGAGTGGCGGTCTCTCTTTCCTAGGTCTCTCCATATTTCTTTTTGAGCTCTTCCCATATTTCTTTCGCACATTTACATGCCATGATTTCAAGAAAAACATTAGAATCTAAAGCACAATATAAAATATCCATGGCATTTGAATTTGCTTGCATCATACAAATATCATGCTCATTCAGTTCATTTTCAAGTTTGGGAATTTCAATATTATCAACAGTTTTCATAGGCATAAAATTCCCTTTAGCAATCACTTTCCACATCCTCCAATCTATTTATTTAAAAAAAAATACTCATTCTTAATTTCCAAATAGTAAAATCTATACCAAAAAATCATGGAGGATCTGTAAAGGATTGTCCCTCACAAAATGGGGATACACCAACAAGATGAGTCATTGTGATCTTTAGCAAATACGAATAAAATTTTTGCAACGAGGCTCTGATACCAATTGAGAGTTATGGTATATTCCCAAGAGGGGGTGAATTCGGTATTTAAAAAAATCCTAGGTTGGGTATCCTAATCACAATCAGTATTTCACAACCTAGGGTCTAGCAATCTCAAAGTAATAACAATTTAAATGCTAACAATATAATAATCACAATAACATAAATGAAAGGATACAAGTGCGGAAATAAAATAGTGTAGAGAAGAAAGAGGGCAAACATAGGGCTTTTAACGAGGTTAGGCAAACCTGCCTACGTCCTCACCTTGGGGTAACCAGCCAAGAATTCCACTATCCGCTCCTTAACACTGGGCGGAGCTTCCAGTTATAATCCACTTCTTCACAGGGCAAAGCTTCCCTTTATATTCGCTTCTTCACAAGGCGAAGCTTCCCTTTACATCTGCTACTCCTAGGCGCAGCTGCCTATCCAGACAATACCTCACGTCTGACTCAATTCACAACCCGAACAGCAAAATACAATGATAATGAAATTTTCGTACAATCAAATGCATCTCAACAAGCTGATTTGTACAATAGAAATTTAATATGCACTCTCAAATGATTTTCAAGTGAAGCTCGGTATAGTAAATAATTTTCCTCTCAAAAATATTTTGCAAGTAATGAGTGAGAGTACGGAAAATGATTTTTCTCAAATGACCTTGGTGAATCAAATGTGAGTAGCCTTTTAGGCAAGAATATATAAGTGAATATGTTGCTCAAGACTCTCAAAGATAACTCAAAAATATTTTCTCCAAGAAGATTTTCAATTAGAAGAGTAGGAGAAATATATTAAAAATCTCTTTAAGATTGACCTTCTAAGAAAAATAGCAAGAAGGCTTTTTCAAGCAAAATATATGGATATGAAAATATGCTCAAGCCTTACAAGTATAACCCCAAAATAATTTCCCCAAAATGATTTTCAAAAAGAAAGTGTAGGGGAAGTAAGAATCTAAACTTCAAAATGGAGTATAAAAAATGAATAGGAATCAAAGAATATGCAAGTATGCTTCCCAAGAGTTTTTCTAACATTTTACAAGTGTTTAGGCATGTATTTATAGGCAAAAAGGGTTTGCAGCCGTTATATAGCCGTAAGGGGGAAGAAAAAATATTTTTTTTGGTAAACTAGTTTTTTTCCGCCCGTTGGACTCGTCAACTAGTCCATGCACTCGTCGACACACATCATTCATCGACGAGTGACCTAAGTTTTCTGTGCAAACATCCTTCAGTGTTTTGGACGTAACTTTTTCTATTCTACTCCAAATTTAACATTCATGGTATCAACAGAAAGCTAAGAGAAAATCTCACAACTTTTATGTTAGAAACGTTTTGAGATAAGGAGTGTTTGATAGAGAAAAGATCACATCAATGCAATGGAAGAAATATAAAGGGGTTTTTTTTTTAAAGAACTTATTTTGGGAAAAATGTTTTCACGAAAATTTAGGTCCCTAAGGTCAATCTAAGGTCTTGGTCATTTTGTGAGAGCTTCAAATCAAAATCTTGAGATGCATGCATAATTAAACCTAATTAATTATTATGCTGGCTTTTTGAATCCGATACTTGTTTTGATGCCGAAAAAACACAAGGATCTTATGTGTGTACTTAGCATGTAAACAGGTTCATAGTTCAACACACAAATAAGAAGACTGAAAATGGAAGCCATAAAGGACGTAAAACTCACATCATCCTAGCATATTCCGTGAAGATTTGAAGAGAAAAAGAAGAAGAAGAAGAAGAAGAAGAAGAAGAAGAAGATATCTAATTTCATTTGTATTTTCATTTAACTTTTATCTTTGGTCTGTAATAATGCATGCATCTGTATAATATGGATTGAATGGTCAGATGACTGTAGACTAACCTTAGGACACCAACACTTTATACAAACCTTTTTCATAAAAAGATAAAATCTTACAAAAATTTTAATACAACTTTAGGATCAAATTTGGGCTTACAAAGACTTCAGTCAACTGACGTTGGATTTTTGGGCAAAATATTAATTTTTCAATACCCTCGGTCGACCCACAATTTCATACTTTAACCAGTTCAGTCAACCAAAGCACTATGCTCGGAGTCAAACATTTAACTGCCTTGGTTGACCGACCAATGTTGAACTAAGTGTTCACGATCGACCCGTCGCATAAAGTTGACTCCTACATCACCCTAGGTTGACCAGCCAAATCAGTTCAAAAATGCCTTGGTCGACCGAACCCACGAAGGGTTCCAAGTCGCCTTATGATGGTCGACCGTATGGTTTCTCTAGTCAACCAAACCTTGTTTAGAAACTCAAATTTACACATGTTGGTCAACCGGCCCTTGACCTTGGTCGACCGAACCTCTACAGTTCTAGCATTTTAATATGTTAAAAACGCGTTTAACATTAATTAAACTTTTCTAATAATATCGAGTGTGTCCCCAACGGTCATATTTTCCTAAAAATCTATAAATAGCCCTTCATAACCTTAGATTAGCAACTTTGATTAGCAAATAATTTTCTCTCAAATATTTTTAATCTCTTGTTAATCAAAGTTCCCTCAACTACTTTTTCATTGCAAAAATTCTTTTGGGGCAAAATCTTTTAAGCAAAACTCTTCAACTCTCTTTCACTCTTTCATTTCAAAAATTATTTTTGAATAGAGTACTTTATATTTTGGGCATTTATTTTTTGTATTCATAGCATATACTCTCACTTATTATTTATTTTCTGAAAATCATTTTTGAGAGTATTGTTTGGGTTTCTTCCGATTATTTTCATGATAAATATTTTTGGGAGAAATTATTTATTGCACAAATATTTTTCTTGAGCTTAAACTCCAGATTCTCCAAATATTTTATCTTCAAAAATCTTGGTTGGAGAACATAAGAATCATTTATATTTCCATATATTTTATTTGTGCAAAATATTTTTTGATAAGCACCTCTACTGAGCATATTTCATATCATATTAGAGTGTATGTATTTGAGCTTTAATGTGTACATCTCTTCTTGTATTCAGAAGCATTGTAATATGTACAAAAATATTTTTACTGTACCAATTGGGTTCAGCCCGGAATTGAATTGGGGAGTCTCGGCCCTGTAAGTGAGACCGGTTTGGTTCAGTCCGGTAATTGAACTGAGGAGTCTCCGCCCCATAAGGGAGATCAGTTGGGCTCAGCCTGGTAATTAAGCTGGAGTTTACCTCGCCCCGTAAGGAGAAGTTGTAACGGCTTCTACTCCACCCATTTAAGTGAGCAAGAATAGTGTAATCCTTGGAGGTATGCCTAAGGCGGAGACATAGGCTAGTTTGGCCGAACATAGATAACAAATATCGAGTGTCACTCTCTTTCCATCTCATTTAATTACTACACTTTAATTTCCATATGTGTATGCTTGTTTATTTACTATTATAATTATTTACATGCACACATTTGAGTTAAATGAGATATGCCGCCATGTATTGTTGACCTTATGGGTCATATCCCGTTTTGATTATAACAAATACTTTGGTACTTAATGTTTGGCAAGTTTGTGTGCAGGTTAATATTGGCAAGATCACATTATAGCATGAGGTGACTTGAAGAATAAAGACGCAGAATAGTCATATTTTTAATTTATATTATGTTTAATTCGGGTCTGTAATAATAATATAGGAAATTGTCTATAATAATCTACATATCATGCATGATAGGAACTAATAAGCTCAAGACCATAGAGTGGCCTTAGGGATCACCCTTGTTGATCGATGCCTGGTTTTTGAGACTAACTCAAAAACCTTAGAAAGACCCTACATCCTTACACTTACCCGTAAGATTATCCGCAATATTACATATAATTATAGGGGAATAAATTGAATTAAATCAGGACTTAAAGGGAAAATTTGTGAGGATTCGGGCGACCGAACCCCTGCTGTTCAAAACACCTCGAGCGACTGAACCCTTGACTAGTCAAAAGGTTGACTTGGTTTCGGGCCACCGAACCAAAAATGAACATACCATCCTCGGTCAACCGAACCATGACTCTAACTTTTCCCACCAACTCGGCAGCCTGAACTCCCAAGTTCAAATATGTCTCGGGCTACCGAACACATGAGTTCGGCATACCGAACTTTAGATCGGGCGACCTAATCGCGGACTTCTAGAGAATCGCCTCGATTAGGCAAACCGAGCCCATATTTGGGCACCCGAACTTCAAATATAACTTTTCTGAGTGTGTCTGTTCGGGCGACAAAACTATGGACTCTCGGGTTGTTTTATTTTTTACCGCAATTAAGAACTGTTAAATAGGGTTAATTTCCTTAAATGGTTTTAAAACAATTTTAATAATTACTCCTACATCCTCAACGGTCATAATTTTGTCTATGCCTACATATACAAGCTCATTTGCAAAATTAAGATATGATTAGCACTTAGATTATCTTTAAAATCCTCTAAAATTTTAAGTGCCTATTTTTCACATACAAACCCAATACACTTTCCTATTGTAATTCCTTTGATAAACCATGTTTCTTGAGAGTGTTATTGAGTGACCTTGAGTAGCTACACTTGCTCAAAACTCTCCTTACTTGAGATTGATTGTTTGATTTTGTTGGAGAGTTTTAGCTAAGGTTTTTCCCCAATATAATCTATACTCTTTGTGTGGGAAAACCTTGTAGCTAGTGGGTCTTTGTATCACCATTGCAAGACTCACTAAGCTTGTATTTTGATTGTACAAATACATTTTTACAAACATACTTTTAAAATATCTCTTGGGCTATATTTTTGATAAAATCATTGTGAGATATTTTGAACACTCTTGTTGCAAATCTTTGAAACCCTTGCTATGATTGATCAATATTGATACTTGGTTTTGAAGATAGATTAATTGTACACTCTTTGTGGTTATTGCATATTGACGGTTGTAAAAGTGTAGTTGAACACTTACTGCACAGAGCTTACAATTCATATCTGTGTGCTGTGCATTGATTATACTGTGTTGTATTGTAAAACATACGTGCTTGTGTAGAAGCACTTTATTTGTACACCAAATTTTAGTTGATTGTTGTATTCCAGGAGTGAGCCTGAAGAGAGAGACTAGCCCTGGTGAATAGTCCTAGATTGGGTTAGACCCGATTAGGAAATCTAGGTGCACCCTCCTGGTAAGGTGTGGTTGTAGGTTGAGGTTAGCCTCGTTAATTGACCTGATTGTAAAGGGTACCGCTCCACCCGTTAAGTGAGCATTAGTGGAATCCTGGGGCTTGCAAGCTGAAGCGCGGACGCAGACAGTATTGGCCGAACCCCGATATCATATCGTGTGTGCACTGTTTATATTTTCGCAATTTATTTACTGCACATGAATATTATATTTAATATATGGTGAATGTTGCATATGATTTAATTTTCGCATATCATTATTTGTGCAATTGGTGTATGATTAGAATACTCTAGGTTGTGTTATACTGTTAGACTGGTTAACTTAGGAAAGAATTTTTAAATTTCCAATTCACTCCCACTCTTACTAAGGTCAACATGTATGTTTGAACGTATAGCTTCATCATTTTTCATACACGCTATTATACTGCATGGGATATGAACTATGGTGAATCGGTGTAAATGTTTAAATTAGTCAAAATATTCACGCATTTGCCCCTTTGAATCCCTATGGCATATGTCAAGGTATGATCGTTTGAGTACTTTCAAGGCTTCTATTTCCAATTTGTTACCCATGCTTAGAAAAATGAACATGTTCATACACTTAGCGCATAGATGGGATACTATTGTTTGTCATAATCAAAATAGGAACCGAACTCAAAAAGTCAACACTGGTCATGACACATATTATCAAACAAAAAGAATAGAACAAAAAGTACTTATTTGTGTTCCCCATGGAATCAAACAGTCCCTATACCTTTGTTTGACTTAAAACCTGCAAGAGAAACAAACCATAAGTTATATCTGGTAAAGAAGGGTGAGAAAAATAAAAGAAATAAGGTTATAGAACCAAAGAGAATGTGTAACTGAGAGAAGACATTCGAGAAAACTAGAGAGGAACAAGAAAAGACAATTGAGAGAAGATATTCAAGAAATCCAAAGAGAGTTAGAAAGAATAGAATCAGAGAGAATCATAGAGAACCAGAGAAGAACTAGAGACAACTAGAGATAACAGATTCATAGAAGAGGAGGAGATCAAGGAAAGGCATAGAGGAGAGAGGAAGAGAGAGAGAGAGAGAGAGAGAGATACAGGAAAATAAGGGAAAAATGAAAAAAGAGGGGTTTTATGCCTAGGCTATAGTGGGACACGTGTCACCACTCGAGTGGTGACATGTTGTACAATATAAGCCAAGTCTGACTCGGGCAACGTGAATGAATTTGGATCCTTCAATATGTGTTTTCTCTAAACGGTCATATTTCTACCACATTAGCAATCCTGAGTAAATTTTCTGGACCAACCGTGGATGACATGTGGCAAGTGATGTCATGCTGATGTCACTCCTGACACGTGGTAGGTGACGTCATGCTAACGTCACCATGTCAAAAAAAAAATGGAAAAGGCTGCTGCCACGTGTCCTCACCATAGGTGGACATGTGGCCCACCCAAATTGAACCAGTCTAGCCTTTTCTAATTTTTTATTTTATTTTCTATAAATACAATTTTAACTTGATTTTAAATGAAAAAAATGGGAAAATTATAGAAAAATCAAGAAAAAATATTTTGAAATCTAGAAAAATATTTTTAGGTTGTTTTTAGCAGAAAAAAGGTCTTTAAAAATTCCAAAACTTTTGAAAAATCTTGGAAATTTTTTATAAATTTTGGAAAAATCTTTGGATATTTTTAAGACTATTTTGTTTCAAAATTTAACATTTTTTCCCGATTTTTCTTCCAAGTGTGTCCCTATAATTTTAAAAAAGGCAATGAGGTATTTCAAAACTCACTTATATTAGCTCAGAGGGGGCTTTATCTAACAAGATTCCCTTATTCGGAGATCTTATTAGACATTTCTAAATCACACCTTAATTTACATTCCTCTTTTAAACTTTAACTTCTTAATTTATTTTTTTAAAAAAAGAGTTAATTAAAGACCGTCAAATTCAATTTAGGGATAATTCATAATTAATTAGGTACCGTTTGTCGAATGGGTGCGTAGGGGGTGCTGATACCTTCCCCGTGCATAACTAAACTCTCAATCCCAACTCTGGTAAAAACAGAATAAGACTATTGGTTCTTTGGCCTAGGATTAGTCTAAAAACCAATCAAATGAGTAGTAATTAGGTGTTCTAACTGCACCTAGGTAAATAATAGATTAGTGGCAACTCCATTTCAAATTTTAAACATTTATGACCCCTCACCAATCCCAGGACACACTTCACCTACCGGGGGCACGTTGTGACAACAAGCATAGAGAGAAATCATACAGTCAGTTGTGAAAAAGTAAGAGAGTTCTAATCGAGAGTGAGCTATGGAGCTTACGAGTTGGAGATATCGTGAAAGAAAGAAGCTAGTTGGAATTCAAAAGTCAGAATTTGAGGTTTTAGGATTGCAGACAGACAAAGAAGAATTGAAGGACTGATATTGAATCTGAAGACCGAAGGAGTTGAAGACTAAGGTTGGTTTCATCTTTGTTTTTGTGCTTAATTTTGCTTTTAAATTGCACAAAATTTTGAAGATCCAGTGATTTATATTGCCAAATTTTGTTTCGAAACCAATCCAAATCTGACCCATTGGATTGGATCTAACCCATTGAGTTGGACCCGACCCGTTGACCCATGACCCATTGGATTAGATCCGGCTCACTAACCCAAAGCCCACGTCCAAGTTGGACTTGGGTTGATTAACTATTGATCATGTATTTGGTCCAAAGCCCAATTGGGCCTGAGATAGTTAAATCCAAATACCCAAACTTAACCAAGATTTACCAAGTGACAAGTGACATCATGCTAACATCACCCTGCTATAGAGAACTTTAAAATAATAATAATAATAATAATAATAATAATAATAATAATATTATTATTATTATTATTATTATTATTATTTAAAAAAACAAGAAGTCGCGGTGTACTTGTACCGGTAGTCTTGATCTGCTTTTACCTATTTAGAACGCCTATTTACTACTCATTGATTGGTCTCTGGACTAAACCTAGGTTAAGGAATAAGTAGTCTCGGTATGCTTTTACCAGAGTTGGGATCGAGACTTCAATTATATGAAGGGAAGGTATTTGCACCCCTTACACACCTGTTCGACAAACGGTACCCAATTAATTACGATTTATCCGCCAAATTGAATTTAATAACCTTTAATTAACTCTTTTTAAAATCAACAAACATATAAATAAATAAATAAATAAATAAGCAAAATAAACAAAATTATCAAGAAGTTAAAAAGCCTCAGTGTGATTTAGGAATGTCTAATAAGACCTCCAAACGAGAGGATCTTGTTAGATAAATCCCTCTCAGAACTAGTACAGGTGAGGTGTAAAATACCTCTGTAGACACCCTATTTTATTTGGAGCCCAATATAAAAAATTTTTGGCATTCTCATTGTTCATACAAATACCAAAGGGGGGTCCAAAATACTGAATTCCGGGGAAATACATCAAAGAAATATCGTTGAATATAAAAAAATACAAAAGAGAATATGTCGGAATTTTCAATTAAATTGAATGATTTATTTCTCAAAATTGAATGATTTGCAATGAAGAATGATGATTTGTTTCCTAATTCAGTTAACTTGCTAGAGATTTACATATAAAGAAATCAATAGAACACATCTAATTGAGCTTATGATGGAAACTCTCTGTGAATGAAAAAATAAAGTGAATGATGTATGATTATATACATGGTTGGACCCAAGATTTAATAGACTTCAAGCTTTTGGATCAAATTGATGTTCACTTATGTATATAAGCCTACCACTAACACTAAACCATAAGAAGATCTTCGTGTTGTAATAGCACCATTTACCCTCTGCGAAAAGACCATAATGAAACTTTTCTGATGCCCATCAGCAACTTGATTACCTATGGAAATTAATTTATATATATATATATATATAGGAATCTCGCAGATAGTTCACTGGAATTTGGAAACATATATGAGTACCAATGTTGGTACTCATTATCACTTCATTACTCCATATATGTTTATACATGGATAGGTGCTGTCTTTGCATGAGATTGTGTTCTTGCTGCCAACGTCTTACTTAAAACTCTAACCTACCGCCCGCTCGCGCACTCACTCTTATTTAAGCCCCATCCGATTCTTGTCAACCACTTTTAGGTTTCGGTTGGCATTTGTCCTTATCAACCTGGTTTAAAGCACGTGCTCCTGTTACTTTTTTACATAGAGATAGAACTTCCAAATTAATTCCTTTTTGTTTGTTACGGAATGTACTGAGAATTTTACTTGTAAACTTATCTCATGTTGAAAAATAGGGTGAATGATGGATGCTTACATACATGATTGGACTCAAAATCCACTAGATTTAAACTTTTGGGTCAAGTTGGCGTTCACCACCCATGTGCATCAAGTCCACCCATTGACCCCTCCGATCCTAACATAATGTACACATATTAAAAGTAAATTATAAATTCACAAGTCTCTCTTTGCATCAAACTCCAGCATTACGTATTTCGAAATGACTAATCACCGTATGCCAAGTACTTGATTGACAGATAACAACTAAGTCGAATAAGTTTGACACGTAACGAATGCCATTAACTTGGAATCACGAGGTTATTAACTCAACAAGAACGATACGGAAGATGCCTTTATTGTGCACACATGACAGCTTCCATTTAATTGTAATTAAAGGAGAATTTAATTGTAAGCATGCAGCAATAAAGGAATAATGCAATGAGAAAAAAAAAAAAAAAAATGGGTGATATTATTTGATTACTTGGATACTTTTCTAGTCATCACCAAGGAGTTCCCTGTTCATTTTCTTTTTGACAAGAGAGGCGTGAAAATGTTTGAGTCGAACTATAATTGTACCTCTCAAACTTTTATGTATCACGCACTGTTACAACCAACTACAAGAAAATGCAATTAAAGAGAGACATGACTTTGTAGATGAATAACTTATGACATGAATTGTTTTAACATATTGAATGACTTCTACTTTTTTGTTTCGCTTATGCTCTAATCCGCTTGAGCTAGCTTGTGAATTTCTTTACCCAGAACTAGAAGTCCATCAAATTTGGAGTAGAAAACCGAAAGGGAAAATTTTATACACTTCCATGTTTCATTTGTGAAATGAATAAGAATGAAAATGAATATTCTGAAAAATTCCATTCCATTCTTAACCAAGTTTCAAATTATTTTTGGTTGAAATGTAATAAATATTCAACCACAATATCTTTTAGCCAAGCCAAAAACACAAATGCCCTACACGTGAAAAGGAAGGAACACACATAATTTTTCGGTTGGAGTCGTCGATATCACCATAAATAATGTTCACATTTGAATGCCTCTTAGCTCGTGAGTCTCCTTGCACATTTCCTGCATATGCATGGATGTAAACCAAACTGCACTTTTAGTTGAAAAAAAAGTGGTAGTGCATTCATTTCTGCGTACTTGCAATTTTTAAGTTGTGGCTGAGTTTTTTCCTAAATGTTCCATTTTGAATTTTAAGAGTTTTGAACAAAGACGAGTCCTTCTTGCAATTTTTAAGTTGTGGCTGAGTTTTTTCCAAAAAGTTCCATTTTGAACTTTAAGAGTTTTGAACAAAGACGAGTCCTTCTTGCAATTTTTAAGTTGTGGCTGAGTTTTTTTCAAAATGTTCCATTTTGAACTTTAAGAGTTTTGAACAAAGACGAGTCCTTTTTAGAGTCTTGCTTCATTCAAATTGGTACACCAACCATATTCAACTTTCAGCTTGCGGGCATTGCGCCAGCAAAGTGAAAAAACAAGAAAAACAAAACAGAAAAAAAAAAAAAAAAAAATGAGGACAAATGGAAGAAACTGAGAAATTCACTATTGATGTTTGCTACCGCTAATACAAATGTGTGAATTCTTGTATGTCTTCATCAGGCAATTCAAGTTTTAGGTTAAACATATTCATTACTTGCCGACAATACTTTTAGCGTTTGGTTCACAATTAAAGTTGGAATTGAAATCAAAATCAAAATCAAATTTACTAGAATCGTAAACACAATGTCAGATTCCCATTGGCTGCATCCAGACTGAACTCAAGCCATTACTCCCCCCTAATTAATAGGATTGCTGATTTGTTCAAGGGTTGGTCTGGATTCACTTTATCTTATGCAGGGAAACTTGAGTTAATTAAGCCTGTCATCCAGGATATTGAATGCTTTTGGTTATCAATTTTTTCAATCCCTAATAAAGTTTTGGAGCATATTGTTAAATTATGTAGGGCCTTTCTTTGGGGGGGAGGTGGGGAAGAAGCCATTGGTTGGTTGGAAGGAAGTGTGTCTACCAAAATCAGAAGGAGGTTTGGGGGTGATGGATCTAAAAACCTGGAATATTTCCTTGCTCACAAAAACCCTTTGGAATATTCATTCTAAAAAAGTCTCTCTCTCGTCCAAATGGGTTAATCAAATCTACTTGAAAGGTTCAAGTCTTTGAGAGGTCGGGGTAAAACATGACGACTCCCCACTGTTCAAAAAGCTCATTGAAATTAAGAATCAGATTATGTTAAGATGTGCCAACCATCTGGATGCAGTGCTACATCTTTTTAAGGAATGGGATCTTGACCACACCAGCTCCTCCATTTGTTATAACTTCTGGAGAGCTAAAGGAACTATGGTATCTTGGTCCAATGAGGTATAGAAGAGTGGAAGTACCCCTAAACATGCTTTCACTCTGGCTGGGAATTAAAGGGAAACTGCCTACATGTGATAGACTCATTGGTTTTGATGGGGATCTGAACTTTACCTTTTGCTGCTAGGAGCATGAATCCATTGATCATATATTCTTCAAATGCAAATTCTCCTCCCTGGTTTGGAACACAATTAGAGGATGGCTGGGGCTTAACAGGGCTTTGTCAACTAAGAGCTGCAGTGAAATGGCTGCGAAAAGAGATCAAGGGCACTGGGATACATTTGGTAGGTAAGAGAGTTGGCCTGGCCTCTACTGTTTATCTCATATGGAATGTCAGAAATAGAAACAGATTTGAAGGTAAATCCATATCCCCAAAGGAGCAAATAGTGACTATTCAGAAACATATATATACAATGGTCTATGACAGATTTGGGCTACACACAGTTGGATGAGTATGATCTCAATATGGATCTTGTTATATGAGGTCTGGATTGTTGTAATTGGCCAAAAGGCCCCTGGGAATGCCCAGGTTCTTTTGTAAACTTGATTGATGACTTATTGCTTGCAATTTAGATGGGTCTTGTATGTCTCCCCTAGGTATGCCCAGAGATCTATGTAAATACTCATTTTGATCAATACTTTTACCCTCATGATAAAAAAAAACAAAACATGTCAGATTCCTCTCTCATGTTTGATTCGACATAAGATTGAAATTGAAATTGAAATTGTAGTGTTTGGCATATATAGACATAAGAATAATAAATGAGTCTATTTTAATAATTATGTCATTATAGTATAAAAAATTTATTCAATTGATCAGGGAGGTCCTTGTCAGGTGGCTTGGGAGCTAGAATCTCATCTGGAATGGCTTTGACAAGTTCAAAGCAGAACTTTAGATTGTTTATTTCATAGAGATGATTCAACCAATCTAGGATCACATCTCCAACACAGGCCTTCCTATGGCCACTCAAACGGAGAACTCAGGTCCTTCAACCAAATGTTTTACCAGAGAAGGTCTTCAGGGACCGTACAACCTTTCTGATGTACAGGATCCTCCTTATAGGCAAGCACAAAGCATACTCGGTGTCATGTTATGATCATCAAAGGAACTCATTACAGTTTCGTTAAACTAGAGGTTTGCCTTGCGGCAGCACCGTGACTCGGTAGGTTACAGGTATCCACTGTAAAGATATCCCTTATAATATCATAAAGATATTACAAGCTCATAAAAGTGAGAGATAGAAGCCCTTTGGACAAATAGTCTTTAGGGGAAGAGAGAACTTAGAAGGCCATGGATGAGATAAGAACACCAAGAAGAAATTTTATTTCTCGTCCAGTTCTCTTTCAGCTCTGCCTTGCAAAAGGGAAGGCAGTCCCTTATATAGAGGTCTGCGACCCCAAAGCTTACACGCTAAGCAAACATTGAGAGAAACGTAAAGCAAACATGATAAGGACATAAAGTAAACGATGACATAAAGTTAAAGTGGTTGAAGACTTTAGTGACTACTGAAAACTAACATAATCAAAATGTGACAGCACATGGGCGGCTGCATTTGTGCGGGAGTGACCCACCACCTTTAATTATGCAACTACTTTTGACTCTAATGCCAACAATTTTTGACTGTACACACAAACTTATTACATAAGTTGACATAAGGCAGCCCACCATTGTGGACATTGATGACAATAATATGACAGCATGTGGGGCTAGATGCGGTGTGACGGTGAGAGGTTGAGATTGATGTAATCCTCATCCGTGATCTTTTCATGGATCGGATGGTGGTAAGTTGGCTGTTTCCAAAGATAGTCTTCACCAGTATCCATAGGATCTTGATCAGGGAAGTCCTTGTCAGGTGGCTTGGGAGCTCGAATCTCATCTAGAATGGCTTTGACAAGTTCAAAGCAGAACTTTAGATCGTTTATTTCACAGAGATGATTCAACAATGAAGGCTTGTAGCTTGGCCATGTATTGGGGAAGTTGTACAGCGTATCCCATTTGTAGACTTGATTCTGGGACCATAAGAGGTTTCTGTTTGGATTGTAGAAATACGGTCTATGCAAGATGAAGATACTGTGTACTGCGGCTGCTTCAGCTGGGTCCATCTTCCAGAGGTTGTGATTACCCATGAGGGGAGTCAATTTCTTTCTCCATGTGAACAGAGGATCAAACAGCTGGAGGAAGGTCCAAAATAGGGATTTCTGGTTGGCTAGATCATCAAGATGAGCGTACGTCTCCTGGAGAGGGAGGAATACAGCATGTACCTTCAAAACAGAAATATACCATAGATACCATAATACATGAGTATTAAAGGATGATGGCTTGATGACGTATGGATTGAGGAAGGGATATGATGGGAAGGTCAGGTGATGGTCTATCAGGCTAGCATAGTAGCCATAGAAGGTCTTTGTATAGGATTTGATATTGGATGGATCATTGGTCTCAAGAAGCATTTCTGGAGGGAGGTGTATCTAGGTAAAGGCACCAAGACAGAGGATGTCTGGAGGTGAAGAGGAGGATGAGGCCATGAGGATAAGTGGAATGGCTCGGTGTTTGGATATAAGAAAGGAAGTTTTCCGAGGGCGAGATAACATATCGGTGAGGACATTGCGATCGCCTTTTATATGCTTCATGGAGAAGTCATATCTAAAAAACCAATCTTTCAGTCTGAGAATCTGCGGATCAGGAAGAATCTTGTTCCAGAATTCAAGCATCTTGAGGAAGGACGAGTTGTCAATTTCAATTGTGAAGTGCTTTGATCTGACGTAGAATTCAAATTTCTGAATTCCATTTTTCACTACAATAATTTCTGTGAACACAGTGTGATCGTGCTTTTAGGATTCTTTGAATTCTCGACTTGCGTGTCCACAATAGGCTCTTTTGTTATCCTTATCTTCAAGTAATAAAACACCCCAATAATGGTCACTAGCGTCTGACTATAAGATTTCCTGTGGATGGAATAGTTAGAGGCGGTGGATCCTTTGCAGCTTTCTTGAGATATTTGACAGCCTGTGTCTGATTAGGGCCCCATGGGGGTGGCTTCTTTTTCAACAGCTGTGACAGGGTACTGGTGAACTGACTTGCATGCGGGATAAAGTCTCTGATGTAATTAATGATGCTGAGAAATTGTTGTATCTCTTTGATAGAGAGATTCTCATCAAAAAATTGTAATAATTGTTCAGCAAGATGAGAACCTGGGTAGATGGTTCCATGGGAAGTTTTCATTAGAAAATCAATTTCGTGCTGTCCAATCATGCTTTTCTTTTCTAACAGCATTATCCCGTACTGTGACACCAACTGGTGGAAATGTTCAAGAAGGTGATGATGATCTGCAAGACTCTTTGAAAAAAATAGAATATCATCAATATAGATCAAGGTACTGTGCAAGATAGGATTGAAAATCCTGGTCATCGCCTTTTGAAATAGTAATGGCGCAATCTTTAAGCCGAAGGGCAAAACAGTCCATTGGAACTGTTCATTTGGAATACAGAAAGCTGTCTTAAATCTGTCATTTGGATGAATGCCAAGTTGCCAAAAAGCACCTTTCAGATCAAATTTGGAAAATATTTCTACCTCAGCAAGATAGATGAATTGTGTCCTAACTTTTGGAATAGGGAACTTATCATCCCTAATGAACATATTCAATGGCTTGTAATCAATAACCAGTCTCTTTTTTCCTCGAATCTTTTCTGATCTTTTTTTAACATAAAACGCTTGACATGCCCATGAGGAATTGGTTAGTTCAATGAGACCTTACTTTAATAAGGAATAACATTCTTCTCTGGCAAGCTTAAGGTCTGATGGAGACATTCCCGGATGGGTAGCTTTGGTTGGTCTAACATCTTCATTGAGCTTGAAGGAAATGTGGATGAAAAATTCTGAGTTTTTCTAGAATGGATGATCATGGATGAACTGATCATGACTTTCTGCACACAACTTGAGGAGTTTATTCTGAATGGGTTGGAAATCTGGAGGAGAATACGAAAGAGAATAGATTTTGTTTGTCTGGGTAAAAGGCTTGAATTCTCTTTTGCACTTAATTCCAGTGGGAAGAATCCTCAAGGATTTTGAATGACAATAAACATCTCATCCTAATAAAACATCTTTTTGAGGAAGTGGACTACCAATGACATAAGTCCAAATGATGCAATTAGGAAGGAGTTTAATCCTAATTTTCCTCTTGGAAATCAAAGTGGTAGTAAAAATTTGATCATTTGCAGCTCTAAAGAATTAAGTATGGGAAGACTAACAATCTGATGGTAGAACTTTTGAATTAACCATGGTCTTATGGGATCCCGTATCAATGTATGCAACAGCAGGTATGGGTTTACCATATTTTTCAGGGAGGAGCTGAATTTGAACATGATGACTTATCTGAGAATCTTCAGGAGAGTGAATAGGTTGGACCTGGAATGTTTCATCCGAATGGTAGTCATCTTCTGAATCAGATTTTTCTGAATCAGTAAGGATGAGAATTGTCTCTTCAGTCATCTCTTCTTGTTCTGAAAGAACAGATTCAGCATCTGCATCGAGTTCTTCATTCTGTAACTATTGGGCAAGCTTTGCAGATTTTGTCCTATTCATTGGGCATTGCTTTGCATAGTGGCCTTTCTTCTTGCAAATGAAACAGCGAGAAGATTTGTCATGTCCTCGTAGAAACTTCTTTTTGAAGTATCTAAAATTCTTTCTTTTTCTAGGATCTTTCCTAAAACGCTTGTCAGAACCATAGTCTTTGAAGTGTTTCTTCTTTTTAGGACTACAAATGCAATCCTTCTCTTTGCATTTGATCTGCAAATAAGGCTTCTTGCACTGCTTTGTAAACTTATGATTTTGTTTCAACATTTTTTAGAACAACTGGTGGGTATCACATAATTTTTCAAGAGCAAAGAGTGCCAGCTGATGAATTTCTCCTATTGAGATATCTCTGAATGGTCGTGAGAGAGAGACAATCTTTCTCTATAAATCTGGCTGGATGTCTTCGGGTAAAGAATTAATGTAAACTTGTCTAAGATTATCATCATTAAATCCACCAAGAAGATAATATCGCCTAGACATTCTTTGATAATGAAGAACAAGATCTTTTCTTTTCAACGAGCAGCATCTCATTTCAAAATACTTTTGTCTAACTTCATTAGCATGAGTATCTGGATCGCTAATAAATTCTCGATAAAGTGTACCCAAAGCATAGGAGGGAGTCTGCGATTTAATGAATGTCACTTGTCGGTATTCACCAAGACTTTGAAACCAGTCTCTTAAAGTTCCAGTAAATCTGGATGTGAATTCAATGAGAACTGTTTCTAAAGTATTCCCAAGCTTGAAAAGCTGAAGGTCAATCCATGCACCAAATTCACCAATTGATCTCTCCATTTTATTGGAGGCAATCCATCAAAAGAGAACCAAGAACCATTGGTTGAATGATGAGGAACCGAATGAAGAGTAGTTAAAGTAGCTTCACTAGGTTCTTCCACAATGGGAACCGTGGTATCAGTCTCTTCATGAAATTCTTGTGTTCTGGATGATCCTGGATCAGTGGGAGATGCCACCAACATATTGGTGAGATCCGTAATCTCTTGGTCTGAAGAAGACAATGTTTTAGTGGAAACATCACTGTTGTCATCTGTGGGTGATTCAGGGACAAAGTCAGCAAGTAGAGATGGAGGTTGATCAGGTGGTACATATGGGCTCTTGAGTTTATGATCAACAGGCTCAGAGGGCAAAGGTTTTGCCGGGATTGGAGATCTTGGAGGAATGGGTGTTGATGGAATAAGTGAATGTCTCTTAAAGATCTCAGCAGTGGATTTGAAATGCTTGGAATAATCTGACTATTGGTAGGATGGAGTTGGTGGTGACTGAGGAATCACAGAGTAAGGTGGAGTATATGGGAAAGCTTTAGGAATATAGGTAGGTGAAGGAATTGGATGGTGATCTTGTTCTATCTAAGATAATGTGTCTTTAAGCCTTCCAATTTCTGCTTCTTTTTCATTAAATATGGATCCAAAATATCCTGCAGAAATAAATTGTCTAAACTCAGCATCAAGACTATCAATTCTTCTCTTGAGATCAGCATACAAAGCCTCGATTCTGGAATCAAGGTGGCCAAAACGTTGGTCCATCTGAGTGAGCCTCGATTCTGGAATCAAGGTGGCCAAAACGTTGGTCCATCTAAGTGCCATGATGTATGAGTTTATCGACCTTGTGATCAATAGCAGTCAAACTTGTATTTTGGGATATGGAATTCTGAGTTTGCCAATTCAGAACTTGTCCAGCTTGTGAGAGAAGTTTTCTGGAACCATCTGGTTGGACTTCAGAGGGTTGGATGAATGGTCTGGTATGAAGGTTGGAATCTGTATATGATCTTGGTAACCAAGGGAGGAAACTATTTGTCATATGGAGAGGTCATGAAACAAGGAATTGGTCGTGAATGGGGCAGTCTAGGTACTAGAGTTTGGTAAGGTTCTGGATTAGGTTCTTCTGGAGGAAGAAGTCCTTCTTTACGAAGAATTTCAAGGGCTCTATCATAGATCCATAAGGGCTTAGGTTTGGGATCCGGGCGCCGGATTCCTATCCATGGGCTGCTTGGGTCATCAGGCTTTCTCTAAGGAGGAAAAGGTTTATAGAATGGTTTGGTTTCTTTTTGTTGTGACATATGGCAGTCACAATCTGGATCGCACATTGAAGGATCAACATCCCAAATGAAATGTCCTTCAATCTTATCAGTGTAGATAGGGGATCCGTCTGCTTCAACGCTGCTTACAGGAATGTCATCTTCAAAAGTTACAGGCTTTATCATCAAGGATTGGAACACCGGAGGAGTGCTGGATGAAGCTGTATCTTTTGGATTGAACACTGTCTTTACCGTTCCATCTGGAAGTCTTTGAAACTTGGGATTTGAAAGATTGATGGGTGACAATTGTTGATGAAGTTGCTCATAACTGGAAATCCACTCTAGAGGAATGAGTTGCCTTAATTCTTCTCTGGGAATCTGTCGTGGAATTTGAAGAATAGTGGGAACATCATCTTCTCTTTCAGCAGTGATCAGGATTGTGTTCTCAGACTGTCCCGAAAGGGGAAGATCAACAGCGTGATCTTGAAGTCTGTAGATGAGCTGATGGTGAAGAGTAGCCATGTAGGCTGTAGAAACTTGCGAAGCACCAGTAATCTGAAGTTGAACCTTTATGCAGTTCCTCAGATTTTTGTCTCTCATAGGAATACTGAAATTAGGGAAGAACGTGAGACAGACACTACCAGCTTGAAGAGTGGTCAGCGAAGTTCCAATTGCTGCATGCTCATACTGGGTGTAGGTAGTATTGAGAAGAGCGATCCTAGCTATAACTGGAAGTCCTTTACGGCCATGAAGGGTAAGAAGAAGTCTGATAGCACCAAAATGAAGATGAGTATAGCCTTCTCTGATCCATTGATTGATCAGATCTTGATCGAACTCTAGATCAACATATTGTTCTTTGGAAGAAATTGGGATAAGACATTTATCAAGGGCTGTTGTCTAAACGAATTCCTTGACTTGAGGTCTATTATGAGATATGAGAAGAGTACGAACTTGGTTAGCTAAAGATATTTTTCTTCTGAAAATATTGTAGGGATTTACAAGTGGAAGGGAGGTTTCCTGGATCTGAACAGAATCAGGAATATAGGAGTATTCTACTAGGTTGGTGATTTTGGAAGAAGTAGTTCATTTTTATGGGAGGAAGAGAAATGGAAGAAGAAAGTCGAGCAGGAGTGATTTCTGTAGTCTGTGAGTGAGAATCCATGGGTGGAGTTTCCCCTTTTAACTATTTGTACCTCGTTCTTCTAAAATCACTTCTATGATCTTAACTCTCCTGGACTCCAGGAAAGGCCATGGCTCTGATACCACACGAGAGTCGGGAGCCCCAAGACCTACCAAAGGAAAGCAACCAATCTAGGACCACATCTCCAACACAGGCCTTCTTATGGCCACTCAAATGGAGAACTTGGGTCCTTCAACTAAATGCTTTACCAGAGGAGGTCTTCAGGGACCGTACAACCTTTCTGATGTGCAAGATCCTCCTTAGAGGCAAGAACAAAGCATACTCAGTGCCATATTATGATCATCAAAGGAACCCATTATAGTTTCGTTAAACCAGAGGTTTGCCTTGCGCCAACACTGTGACTTGGCAGAACGATGCGAATGAAAAGTGAATTTAAATTTTTATGAAAAATGGTGTAATGGAGTCGCTACTAACCTTTTAGTATAGTTAGAACACTTGATTACTACCAAATTAAGGGTAAAATCGGTCTGCATTACCATAGACAGGCTTAGGAGTACGGTTACGCGAGGGGAATATATTCATACCCCCTACGCGCTTGTTCTTACGAGCGGTACCAAATTATTCCAAAATTAATTTAATAAGCCTTTAAAATTACTCCCTTTTAAAATTGTAAAACAAATACCCTAAGAAAAATAACATATATGTATTCCTTCATAACCGGGGCATATCGTATTTCGAAAAGTTCAACACCCTTCTTTGCAATCATCAGGATCGGAAAATCGAGAAAATATGTTTTTACAAAAAAAAAAAATAACTCTCAAGTATATCAAAATTTATAGGATTTTTCTAAGTAAGGAAAAATGACATTTTTGAAACCTTAGAAGGTTTTGGGCTCATTCGAGGTAAAAATGATTTCCTGGACCTTGAAAATGTTTTTGTGATTTTTTTTTAAGTGTGAAAACATTTTTGTGACTTTTAGGATTTTTCAATATTTTTTCCGAACTTCAAAATAGTACAAATAAAATTAAGACAAAACTCATAGAAATCAAAGTTTGAAAATATTTTTGGAATTCTTCCTAAAAACTTTTGTGATTTTTTTTTTTTTTTGACATTTTATAATTTTTTATAGGTTTTTCGAATAATTAGACGTTTAAAGGAAAGAAAAAAAAATTGCATACTAAATAAAATAGTAAACTGATTCCATACCGAATCAAGGGTTCAAACAATTCACGGAGAGATAAACGGGGTTTAGGTTCAAGGTTGGACCTAACTTTGGGTTTAAGTCCCCGATTCACAACTTCATACCCTCGTTTCTTACACTTCAGAATGTAACCTAGGAAGAGAAAGTCCATTAGTTTTACCTCTCGTCTTCCTCTCCTCTGGTCTTCTTTTCCTGTCGGTGAGTCTACAGGGGTCAGTCTATAGCGTCTTCCCGATGGTGGTTCTTAAGCTCTGACTCAAGGCACTACGGAGTGCCTTCTTCAGATGGGGTGACCCGGCACCGGTAGGAAACAAGATCAGTCGACCACTAGATCTTCTAAGAGAATAAAACGTAACCTCACTTCTTACCCACAAAGAGAGAAACAAGCTTCAAAAACTTACAATAGAAGACTTCAATATTCGAAATTTTCTCCTTACCACCAAGAAAAACTCCTCTTCCTGTGCTTAGAATGAGAAGACTATTTATAAACTTAACTTAGGGCAAGCATGGGAAACAAGACATAAGTGAGTAATTATGGGGGGAACAAAGCATATGGTGAAAAATGATGGAGGGCATATAGCATGAGATGAATGATAAAGGGGAGAACAAAGCATGGGGTGAGTAATGATGGGGGAACAAAGCATGGGGTGAAGAATGATGAAGGGAATATAGCATGGGATGAATGATAAAGAGGGGAACAAAGCATGTGGTAAGTGATAATGAAAGGAATATAGTATGGGATGAATGATAAAGAGGGGAACAAAGCATGGGGTGAGTGATGATGGGGGAACAAAGCATGGAGTGAAGAATGATGAAGGGAATATAGCATGGGATGAATGATAAAGAGGGGAACAAAATATGTGGTGAGTGGTGATGAAAGGAATATAGCATGAAATGAATGATAAAGAGGGGAACAAAGCATGAGGTGAGTGATGATGGAGGAACAAAGCATAGGGTGAAAAATGATGAAGAAAATATAACATAAGATGAATGATAAAGAGGAGAACAAAGCATGGGGTGAGTGATGATGGGGGAACAAAGCATGGGATGAAGAATGATGAAAGGAATATAGCATGTGATGAATGATAAAGAAGGGAACAAAGCATGCTAGCATTTGACAAATTAGATAAATAATAATAATAATAATAATAATAATAATAATAATACATGGGGTCCAAGAAGCCATGCGGAGCCTAATGGAGATGTATGGGGCCCATGCGCTATGTGGGGCCCACGTGCCATATTGGGCCCAATGGAGATGTATGGGGCCCACAAGCCGTTTAAGGGTTATAGGAACTCGAGTTAGCATGCAACGGATATAGGGATCCGAGCTAACGTACTAAAGAAGGTAACGTGCACCAGATGTAGGAATCCGAGCTAACGTACGAGAAGATATGGGGCACACAAACCATGTGGGGCCCAATGGAGATGTATGGGGCCCACAAGCCCTGTGAGGATTATAGGAACTTGATCTAACATGCAACGGATATAGGGATCTGAGCTAGTGTACTAAAGGAAGTAACGTGCACCGGGTGTAGGAATCCGAACTAGTGTACCAGGAGATGTGGAGCCCAATGGAGATATGTGGGACCCACAAGCTATGTGGGGTCCACAGGCCGTGTGAGGGTTATAGGAACCCGAGTTAGCATGCACCAGATATAGGGATCTGAGTTAGCGTACTAAAGGAGGTAACGTGCACCAAATATAGGAATTTGAGCTAGCATATCAAAGGAGGTAACGTGCATCGGATGTAGGAATTCGAGCTAGCGTACCAAAGGGAATAATGTGCAACAAATGTAGGAATCCGAGCTAGTGTACCAAAGATGTAAGGCTCACAAGCCATGTGGAGACCAATGGAGATATGTGGGGCCCACAAGTCATGTGGAGTCCACGAGCCGTGTGAGGGTTATAAGAACCCGAGCTAGCGTACTAAAGGAGGTAACGTGCACCGGATATAGGAATCTGAACTAGCGTACCAAAGGAGGTAACGTGCACCGGATGTAGGAATTCGAGCTAGCGTACCAAAGGGGGCAACGTGCACCGGATGTAGGAATCCGAACTAGTGTACCAAAAGGGGTAAGGTGCAACATATGTAGGAATCCTAACTAGCGTACCAAAGGGGGTAACGTGCAACAGATGTAGGAATCCGAGCTAGCGTACCAAATATATGGAGCCCACAAATCATATGGGGCCCAATGGAGATATGTGGGGTCCACAAGCATTATGGGACCTACGAAAATGTTTGGGGTTCACAAGCATCGTGGGACCTACAAAAATGTGTGGGATCCACAAGCAACATGGGAGGGTTTGACATGAGGTCTCCTCGGAAAGGCCTCGTTAAAATTGGGGTGTCTACAACTGCCCCTCTTTATAGGCCTTGTTGCTTTGGGGTAACAGTAGGAACTCTCTTATATTATCTATAACAACAGGCCTATAAAGATAAAAGACATCTATTTTAGTCAGGTCATACAACTAACCACATGTCATCTTCTGAGTAAGGTTATGTGTCAACCATCAAAAGGGGAGATAAAGGGTGACCCGGATCGAAAGACGTGGCATGATCTTGTTCGTCATGGAGAAACATAGATCAAACGGCTCACAAGAGACTACGTAGCATATGACAGTGTGTAGGAGGGCGTGTCACGTGTCAGTAGCTGAGTGGCTGGTCAAATATGACCCGGATCTAGACGTGGCACAATCTTGACCATCCCTAGAGAACACAGATCATGCGGTTGAGGTATGGCTCACTTAGATTCATTACGTGGCATGATTTCTGTCGTTGCCAGAAAACACAGATCCAACAGTGGTCAGGGGGCACGCAAGACTCTTCGCACCTTGGGGAAAACAAGTCACGTGTCAATGGCCCGTTGGCTCAATCCAAGCTGTCCTTGGAAAAGCGGGATTCAATGGTGGAGGTGAGGCATGCTCAGATTGCTAACATGGAGACATCATCATTGTTCCTAGAAAACACACATCGGACGGTGAGCAGCAAGTGGTACTCAGATTGCTAACATGGAGCGATCCAAGCCATCCCCAAAAAACACAGATCGTGGGGTTAAGCCAACGGGCCATTGCAAACTCCTGATGCTAACGTGCTGATGTGGAGTGATTCGGACTGTTGGTGCACTATAGGGATCCGACGATAGGGATTTGACCCGCACAGATCTCCTGTCGTGGCATGATCTTATCCATCCAATGGAGGGACAATCTGACGGCTTGTGGAGAGGGCTCACAGGCTTCTATGCGCATTAATGATGAGGGTCACACACTTGCCATGTGTCACCTATCGAGTGGAGAAACGTGCAGACACTCATGATGGCTTCTTAAACGAGGCGATCTTGACCGTTGCTAATCTGCGAGGATCAGACGGCTATCCAAAGTACTAACACGGTAAAATCTGGGCTGTTGATGGGGAATAGAAACGGATGGATGCAAGGGAACCATGTGTTTTCTTCAATCGAACAGATGATGGAATGCCACATGGTCGAATCTTGTGGCTCCGGGGCTTTAGATACTTAAACCCAATTTTTTCGTTTTGTTCATTTTTTCCATGTCTCATTCTCTCGAATGCCTTCTCTCTCTCCTCTCTTCTCTCACCCTCTCTATTCTTCTCCTGGTCTCCTTTATTCTTCTCTCTCAGTCTCTCTTCCCTCACCCTCTCTGTTCTTCTCTTGGTCTCCTCTATTCTTCTCTTTTAGTCTCTCTATCCATATCTCTCAAACGGAGCCCCTTCGAAACCCGACTCTCAAACCACCTATTTTTCCTTCTTGTATTAGTAAAGCTCCCATCCTCCTCATTCCTCGGTTGTCAACGGGCCACCGAGCAAATGAGTGTGTTCTAAATTGCACAAGGTTTGCTTGGACGATAACGAACAACCGGTTGGCTGAAGGCGTTTCAAGGAGTCACCTGAGAAGATCCAAGAAGTCTAAAAAGCTAAGTACCCCCTTTTCTCCCTTTATTTGGTTTTTTTTTTTTTTTGGTCAAATTTTCTCCTTTTTAGATCTGGTATGTGTGTGATTCGAATGGGGGTGCGAGTGACATTTGTGATAATCTAAAAGGTGTTGATGTTAGGCTCTGGTTTCGGGGATTAGGGTTTCAAATTGGTTGGTGAGGTTGAAGACGAATCAACTCATCTTCGACTCGAGTGAGTTGAGTGAATTTGGGGGACCCCAAGCGAGTCACATGGGCTCTATCACGTGTCTAAGTCACGTGTGGACTTTGGGACTAATGAGAAGGGGCTTGAGTGAATCGGGCCAGAATTTTATTTTGAAAAATGGGCTTGGATTGAGTTTTAAAATGGGCAGGCCCACTTCAGAAAAAATAGGGCCCAAGTCACTTTTAAAATGGGTCGGCCCACTTTCCCTAAAAAAAATAGGGCCCAAGTATATTTAAATGGTTGGGCTTGGTTAAGGGTTTGGGCCTAAATTCCTTTTAAAAATAGGTTTGGGGCTTTGGTTTTAAAAATGAACAGGCTTGGGTTTTAAAAAAAAAAAACGATTGTTGGGCTTTGGGCAAAAAAAAAATTCCGGCTTTGGGTTCTTTTAAAGTGGGCCCCAAGAATAAATGCGCTTGTTTTTTTTCTGGTTTCTTGGGTTTAGATATTACGACGGCTCCCTGTCTTTCAAAATCTGTCCCTAGATTTTTTTCACTGCCTCGTGAACAGTCCTCCACTAACAGTTAGGGGACTTGATGACTCTCACAACTTATCCTTACTCACAATCCCTGGGAGCTTCTCGATGCACATCAACTCTCATCACCATCTTCATGACCCACCCTCACTCATAGTCGCTGAGGGCCTCTACACACACCTTTTACTTTCTCTTCCTCCTGTCATTCACACACTTTAAAACATATACAGCTGGGTAATCTTAATATTGTTCTATTTAACACACTTCCTCTCACTCCTAAACACTGCAGGAAAACTCCACGTGTAACCACAACCCATCTTTGGCCACCCTCTATTACGGCAATCGGCCTTAACCATTTCAAATTTCGTAAAACTCTCAATCATTTCTCATGGCAAGGGTTTCATCTTCCAAACAAGTTCCTGCATTGAATGCGGCACCGGGGGTGTCATCCTATCCTAGTGTCCTTGGTTCCTTCCAACTCTCTCCTCAGTTCCAAAATGAAATGCTGAGGAATGAGACAGTACTAGCCACGATGTCCGATGCCGGCGTAGCTACCCAAGCACTCTATCATAGTGCCCAAGCAATGACCTCGAAATCTCACTTAGTTTGTCGTTTGCAGAACCAAAACTAAATCGTGACCCTCCTCGGAAATGAAGTCAACCTCTTACGGCAGAAATATCGAGAAAAACAACAGAAAATAAGGGACTTGAGGCAAGAAAATAAGATGCTGAAACAGAAGATCAAGGATTTGAGAAGAATGGTGGTCGTTTACTCCAGCGACCTTGGGCCTAGAATAGTCGGGTTGGAGAAAAGACGGGAGGACTCCCAGCGGGAGCATAAACGGCTCAAAACCACAATGCACGAAAAAGGCCAGACTTCTCGTTTCTCAACTTGAAAAGGGAAGTGGAGAGGCATGAAGAGCCATGATGTTATGTATTTATGTTGCCATACGAGGCGTGTAAATGTACACCCCACCCTTCTTCTTTTTTTTTTTTTTTGGGAAGAGTTTTGGTTTGGTTTTGGGAGAGTTTTGGTTTTGTTATTGTAATCTCCCAAAATCGTAAATGTAATCATGGTATTCTTCCGCCATAAGTGATGGTGATTAATAAAATTTAGGTGATTTTCTTTTTAAATGAGGATAAGAGTATTTCTGGTACACCGACCTAAGCTATAATTTCATCCGAATGGCTTGCTGTTGATGTAGAAATTTAGGTCATGGGGGTACAATGACCCAAACCTTTATGTCGGTTTGCTGTGGACGTGGGAGTCCGAGCCGTGGGGGTACAATGGCCCAAACCTTTGTGTCAATTTGCTGCGGATGTAGGAATCCAAGCCATGGGGGTACCATGACTCAAACCTTTGTGTCGATTTGCTGCGGACATAGGAGTCCGAGCCATGGGGGTACAATGACCCAAACCTCTATGTTGGTTTTCTACGGATGTAGGAATCCGAGTTGTGGGGGTACGATGACCTAAACCTTTGTGTCGGTTTGCTGCGGACGTGGGAGTCTGAGTCATGGGGGTACAATGACCCAAACCTCTATGTCGATTTTCTGCGGATGTAGGAATCTGAGCCATGGGGCCATGATGACCCAAACCTTTGTGTCAATTTTCTGCGGATGTAGGAATCCAAGCCGTGGGGGTACGATGACCCAAACCTATGTGTTGGTTTGCCGCGAATGTAGGAATCCGAGCCATGGGGGTACAATGACCCAAACCTTTGTATCAGTTTGCTGTGGATGTAGGAATTCGAGCCGTGGGGGTACGATGACCCAAACCTCTGTGTCGGTTTGATGCGAATGTAGGAATCTGAGTCGTGGCAGGTTCGATGACCCTAGCCAAAATTTTGCTCAAATGGCTTGCTACGAATGTGATAATCTGAGCCAAGGCGGGTTCGATGACCCGAGCCAAAATTTTTTAGGTAGGAAATCTTGTGTTGGAAAAATGACTACTTTGAGATTTTTTTTTTTTTTTTTTTAGAAAATGAATCTTTAGGTTTGAAACATAGTTATCCTGCTGGGGATGATCAATCGGAAAAGAAATCCCGACATTCTTTTTTTTTTGGAGAATGCTCTCAATCGTAGGGCTCAGAGTTGCTCCACCGGGGATGATCAATTGTGAACGAAATCCTGACTCTTTGAAGAATAAGCTCATGTGCAAGGTTCTAAGTCTTGAAAAATTGCTCCACTGGGGATGATCAATCGGGTGCCAGGTCCCAAGATCTTTTATAAGGTCAGTATTTTGGAAAGTGATTACCCTACCGAGGGTGATCAATCGGGTGCAAGACCCCGAGATTCTTCTAGAAAATGTCCTCAGGTGTAAAGCTCAGAATTACTCCACTGGAGATTATTAATCAAGAACGAAATTTTGAGGTTCTTTGGTTGTCTTTAGATTACCCACTTTGAGACTCAACAACCAATGCCTAAATTGATTCATGAGGTCAACTGTCATATTTTCAAAGTATGTCAATCTGTGCATGGGGTCAACTACCCCAGTTTCAAAATATATCCAAGTGTTTGGGGTCAACTGCCCTAGTTTCTAGGTAACTATTTGTGTGTCTGGGGTCAGCTGCCCCAAATTTCCAAATATGTCAAGACAAGAATGGGTCAGTCAAGGATGCAAAAGGATTATTCAAAAGTTTATTCAACCAGGTAATTATGAATGAATGGTGCTCTATTGCTATATGTATACATGTTTCTACTTGAGATGCTAGAATACAGTGATATGTTACTATGTGTATGTGTACATAATGATGCATGAATGCAAAGATGTATGCACGTTGTATGAGATGCCCTTTGTATTTTCTTTCTTATGGAATGCATGCTGATGCATGAATTTTCCTTCCTCCAACATGCCTGTAATCGACAACCCCATCCTCGTCCTTGGCAATTTTCAAATTCCAATACAATATGAGGGTCCTTGAATTGATTCATTAAAAATTCATCCCATCATTAGCCCCAATTAAATTGGTTTGTGCATGCTCTCAGCCATGTTTTCAAATTCCAAGTTGCCGATGATTCTGGCAATGTTTCAAATCCAAAAGTGCTCAAAATCTGCCCTAGTGTTTACTTGTCACTGATTTTGGCTATGTCTTCATCTTGTGCTCTGATATGAAGGCGTTGGAATCAGTTTAGATAAAACTCAACCCAAAATTTGCCCCAGTTATCATCGTTTGTCACTGATCTTGACTTCAAATCTGGTTTTGACATGAAGGCACCTGAATCGACTTCACTAGAACTCAACACGGAATTGGCAACAATTGCATTTGTCTATTGCTGGCCTTGGCTCTGTTTTCGAATTCCAAATTTCCACTAATTATGGTCATGCTTCAAACTCGAATGGGTGCTCGATATCTACCCCAGTGTTTACTTGTCCATTTTTCAGATTCAATAGGCATTCAAAATCTGCCCCATTTATCTATCATTGACCTTGACCATATTTTCAATCTTTATTCTAATATGAAGGCACCTGAACATGGGATCCTCCTCAGTTATATTTGTTGATTCTTCCTGTACTTTTTCAACAGGAAGCATACTAGCGATTCTCGAAACCTTTTGATTACCCTATTTTTTTGATTTTTTTTTTAAATAATAATGAACGACCATGCATTTGTGACATTCATTTGCTAAATCAAGAGATCATATATGCAAGATAAATGATTTACCAAACTTAAATGCCAATTCAAGGGGAAAATTTTATACCAGTATTCAAGAGTCAAAGTACATGGATGTTAAGTTGTCAAGCTTAATCCTTACTTAGCCGATCTTCCCCTCTTTCGTTGATGGCCCCAATTGAAGGAAGCATTCCTCACTCCTTTTGTCTTATTCTATTGTGAACTCCTTGAAATCCTCGTCTAACTGTTGCCTTTACTTTGGCCCAATTCAGTCCATGTTTTGATCTCAAGATGGTCTTTAAGACATAGGACGAAACGTAGGCTTAGGGATATAGGTTTTCAGAAGAAAAGGGAAATTAAGGCTCAAAATTCCATCCCATAATAATATTTCCTACCCCAGTTTAAGTTGAGGCATTTTGCAGGATATTGATCGAACTTGTCACTAGAACAAGTTGCCTACGTACCTTTTCAGAATCAGGTCATTATGTAATTCAGACTCAAGAGTGAGTCTGACAAATCATTAGAGACAACAATATATATCAATCTGGTCAAAACTTTTATTTGGACCGTAATATAGGCTGAGGTATTGGCTAGAGAAGAAAGGGGTTAAATAAGGCTCAAAATTATCAATCTTATCAAGGTTAAACTGGCCAAAGATTACATATGAACTATGTCCCTTATTTCTTTCTTTCCTTTTTTTCTTTTTTCTGCATCTTCTTATTTTATTGCACCTTTTTGCCTTTCCTTTTATGAAGGACTTTTAACCTTTATTTGGACCCATTTGGGACTGATCCTTTTAAAACTGCCCTAGTGTGGAGTGTGATGCTTTGACGGGTTAATCAAGATTGAATTTTTCAAACTTAAAAGGGCTGGCAAAGGACTTATTTTTGTTTTAACTTTCTTTTTGGTAGCAAAAAGATGGTCTGCCATCATTTTGGGTAGCTAATTGTTGTCTCGTATGACTTGCCAAATGCTAATGGACCCAAACCCAGGTTAAATTTTTGGGGAGCTAACTTTTAAGAAAATATTGGTTTTAACATTCAAGCTCAACTTGGTTAACAATTGGTAAATCGTTGTTTGGCTCTCTTTTTTTTTAATGGGAAAACAGGTAGGCCAAAGATGGTCATCTATCATTTGATCAAAACATGAGTGACGAACAGACATCAAATTTATAGAGCAAACAGACATCTTATTGAATTTCTTTGAGAGTTTACATGGTTTCTAAGAGAAATACTTCTTTACAGCATTTGAATTTGTGGGGTGCAGAAGATCGGTTCCATCCATATCTGCTAATAACAAGGCGCCTCCTGAGAATGCTTTCTTTACTATATATGACCTTCATAATTTGGGGTCCACTTGCCTTGAGGGTCACTATGAATTGGTAAATTTTTTTCAAAACTAAGTCTCCTTCTTAAAACTGTCGAGGACACACCTTCTTGTTAAAGGCTCTCATCATTCTCCTTTGGTATAACTATCCATGAATTATAGCCGCCAATCTTTTCTCTTCAATTAGATTCAACTGGTCATACCTAGATCACACCCATTCTGCCTCAGTTAACTCCGCCTCCTTTAGGACTCGTAATGATGGGATTTCAACTTATATCAGAATTACAGCCTCCATCTCGTACACCAAAGAGAAAGGGGTGGCCCATGTAGAAGTCCGAACAATAGTCCTGTAGGCCAGTAAAGCAAAAGGTAACTTATCATACCAGTCTTTGTAGGTCTCTGTCATTTTTTCCAAGATGCTCTTAATATTTTTGTTAGCCGCTTCCACTGCTCCATTCATTTGCGGTCAATAAGGGGCCGAATTATGATGTTTGATCTTGAACTGACTGCACAACTTTGTCAGGACCTCATTGTTTAAGTTTTTGGCATTATCTGAGATTATCCTTTCCAAGATCCCATATCTACAAATTATTTCTCTCCTAATGAAACGACTGATTACATTTTGAGTGACACTAGAGTATGAGTGACACTAGAGTATGATGCAGCTTCTACCCATTTCATGAAGTAGTCAATGACCACGAAAATGAATTGATGCCCATTACTGGCCTTCGAGATTATTGGTCCAATCACATCCATGCCCCAGGCTGAGAAGGGCCAAGGCATAGATAAAACCTGGAGTTGAGTGGGTGGGACTTGTATACGATCTCCATAAATTTGACACTTATGGCATTTTCGAACATATTCTATACAATCACGTTCCATGGTCATCCAATAGTATCCACTTCTTAAGATTCTTTGTCCCAGCGAGTGACCTCCTACATGGGTCCCACAAACACCTTCGTGTACTTCCTGCATGATTTGTCTTGCCTTTTGCAACTCTACGCATCGTAGGAGGGTCATATCATGATTCCTTTTATACAATATTTCTCCGTCTAAGAAGAATCTCATAGCTAGCCTCCTAATCGTCTTCCGACCGTTATTGGAGGCTCCTACGGGGTACTCCTTCCCTTGAATGTATGTCTTGATATCATGAAACCATGGCTTTCCATCAGCTTCTTCCATCATTACACAATATGCTAGCTCCTTTTGCAACCTTATTCGAATGGGTTCAATCTCTATTTCACCTTGAATAAAGCCGCCAATGTTGCTAGCGCATCAGGGATTAGATTACTTTGTCTCGGTAAATGGGAAAAACTAATAGTATCAAATTCCTTCATCATTTCCTGAATGTACTCCTGATACGGTATTAACTTGGAATCTCGGGTTTCCCACTCTCCAGTCAATTGATGAATCACCAGAGCTGAATCTCCTTTTATGGTCAATTCTTTAATACCTCGATCAATAGCTACTTGTAAGCCCAATATGCATGCTTCATACTTAGCTACATTGATGGTACACGGAAAGGTGAGTTTGGTCGTGACTGGGTATTATTTTCCCTCTGGTGATATAAGTACGGCCCTTATTCCATGCCCCCATACATTGGTCGCCCCATCAAATAGCATCATCCACCCGACACTATCCTCCTCTTCTTGATTTATTGAATCAATATTTTTATCCAGGAAGTCAAACTCCATGGGTTGGTAATCGTTAACGGCTCTATCGGCAAAATACTCTGCTATAGCACTCCCCTTGATGGCTTTCCTCGTCACATATGTAATGTCAGTCAACAACATCTTCCAACAAACCATTCATCCCATTACTGCGGGTTTTTTGAAAACATACTTGATCGGGTCCATTTTAGAAACCAGCCACGTCGTGTAATACAACGTGTATTGCCTTAACTTGCTAACCACCCATACCAAAGCACAACACGTTTTCTCCAGGTCGGAATACCTAGATTCATATTCCGTGAACTTCTTGCTTAGGTAATAAATGGCGTGCTCTTTTCTTCCGAACTCATCATGTTGCCCTAATACACAGCCCATGGAATTTTCAAATACTGCCAAGTACAATATAAGAGGCCTTCCAGGTACTGGGGGAACCAATACCGGAGGGTTCAATAGATATTCTTTTATTTTCTCAAAAGCTTTTTGACACTCCTCATTCCATTTTTCGGGGTTATCCTTTTTCAACAGCTTAAATATAGGCTCACGAGTAGTAGTCAATTGATACATGAATCAAGCTATGTAGTTTAATTTGCCTAGGAAACTCCTGACTTCTCTTTCGGTTTTGGGACTAGGCATTCTCGAATAGCCTTTATTTTATCTTGGTCCACCTCGATCCCTTTCTCATTTACTATAAATCCCAACAATTTTCCTGAAGAGGCGCCAAATGTACATTTTTGCAGATTTAATTTCAATTGGCATTTTCGTAGCCTTTTAAACAACTTATCTAAGTTCATCACATGGCTATTCTCATCCTGAGACTTAACAATCATGTCGTCTACATATACTTCTATCTCCTTATGCATCAAGTCATGGAACAAAGTCACCATGGCTCTCTAATAAGTTGCCCCTACATTCTTTAGACCAAAAGGCATAATCTTATAGAAAAAGGTCCCCTATAAGGTAATGAACGTGGTTTTTTCTTTATCTTCCGGGGCCATCTTAATTTGATTATATCCAGAAAAGCCATCCATAAATGAAAACAAGGCATGTCCTGCTATATTGACTACCAGCACATCTATATATGGAAGTGGAAAATTATCTTTAGGGCTAGCTTTATTCAAGTCCCGATAGTCAACACAAACTCTCACTTTTTCCATTTTTCTTCATTATTGGGACTACATTGGCCATCCATTCCGGATATTTGGCTACTTCTAAAAAACTAGCCTCAAACTATTTTTGGACCTCTTCTTTTATTTTGATCAACATATATGGGTGCATTCTCCTCAATTTCTATTTTACCAGTTTGCTATTTGGGTAAATGGGTATTTTATGTGTCACTAGATCTGTGTCCAAACCCGGCATATCATGATATGACCATGCGAAAACATCTTGGTATTCCTTCAGAAGGTTTATCATTTTGTCTTTTTCTCCTCCTCCCAACAGTGCTCCAATTTTTAATTCTTTTGGCTCCTCGTCGGTCCCCAAATTTATTGTGACTGTGGGGTCACTACTGGTTAAAGTTGGTTTTTCATCTGATTTCAACATTCTTTGCATTTCAAGTGATAAATTGGTTTCTACTTCTTCTATTTCAGCTTCTAAGATTAGGTTTTCAAAGTTAACATCAGTTTCTAGCTCATGAATTGTATGGCTATTTTCCCCATCCCTACATAAAAAATAAAAAAAAGTAAACAATTTCTTGACAACTGATCCCATGATGCAAATAATGTAAGGAAATGCATACTTGTTTTATTGATGAAAAGACAAATGGTCCGAGGCGATAATGTCCACGAATTACAAAAAGAAAATAAAATAAGCAAAACTACTACATGAAGTGAATTAGGTAATTAAAAGATGTCCAGTTCTGGATTTCTGCTCCTGTAGTCAAAGGTTAGATCCATTTACTTGAGTCATTCATAGGATTCCTCGAATCCAAGGCCAATATGCTCATCTATCTCATTTCTGCCTTAAAAATGACTTGACTGCCCTTTTGAAAGGTCCGATTAATTGGCGGGATTTTTGCTCCCCACTTGGTACTTACTCCTTCTGTACGCTTATCGATTTTGAGTATTCTTTTCTCTTCTGCCTTCTTCTTAAGGTTGGTTAAAGTAGGAGTATATCTGATGTTGTATCTCTCATTCGTGCCTTCTAGTAGCAACGACATTGTAATACCCTGAAGATGCTTCCGATTTAATCATTTCAGAAGCCACCATGCATGCTGAAGAAGAAATCTGAGGTCGAGGGATAAAAGACCCTCTATTATGATAATGGCATTGACAATTTCAAATGCCCAGAATGAATCTTCGTAGGGCTTCTTCAGTCGCTTCCACATAAGGAGTGTAGGAAGGTTTAGTAACCATTATATTAGTCTCTCTAAAGACACACACCAGTTTATCCCCTACTACAAACTTCACTCACTGATGCAAAGATGATAGAACCGCTCTGGTGTTATGTATCCATGGTCTTCCTAAGAGACAACTGTATGAAGGCGTAATATCCATGACTTGAAAAGTAATGTTGAAGGTCCTAGGTCCAATTTGAATAGGGATCTCAAGTGACCCTACAGATTCTCTTCGTGTACCATCAAAAGCACGCACCACCATATTGTTCGGCATCACGTAAAATGGATCAATGGGCAACCTTTGCAGCGTAGTCATTGGCATAACATTGAGAGATGACCCGTTATCAATTAACACCCGTGACATCATGTGATCCTTACATTTGGTGGATATGTGCAATGCCTTGTTATGTCCCTGGCCTCCTGGCGAGATCTCTTCATCAGTAAAAGTGATGTAGTTGGATGCTGCCAGGCTTGCAATCACATGGTTGAACTTATCGATGCTGATATCCTAGGGAATGTAGGCTTGGTTTAGGATTTTAAGTAACGCTTCCTGATGGATCTCTGAATTTAGCAGTAGTGACAAAACAGATATGTGCGCCGACATTTTCTGTAGCTAGTCCACAATATTATATGATGTGCTTTAGTATTTTCGTGAATTCTTCTGCATCTTTACTAGATACCGGGTTTTTCACTGCTCTTTCTGGCTCTCCCACCTTCTGTTGGTTTTATTTTTCCAAAAGTTCTGGTGTATACATCTTTCCACTTTGAGTTATCCCTTTTACCCCTACTATATTGTTGGTGCTCCCTCCGACATAAGCTTCATATTCATATCTCTAGGGTACCGCTTGGTTATTTTTGTATGGGAATGGCCTAGGAGTAGAGATTACTAAACGAGCTGGCGCTTCCGGTGTATAAGGGATCCTGTTTATGGTAGGTACGAATGGTCGATTAGTGTACTGGTGGTAAACTGGCATGTCTTCCCCAATGATTGAAATCTCCCTACCCTTATTAGTATAACCAATCTCCACAAACTTGTTATCCACCATCCTTTGCAAGAACACTCTAAAAGTTTCACAACCCTGTACTGATTTTCCTTCCTTGCTCTGGCATAAACAAAGTGCGTTGGCAGGGCAAACAGCCTCTTGCCCTATTTGACTTGCTGCATCGAGTTCATTAAACACTCAATCTAAAGAGATTTGTTCAAAATCTACTTCATCTGTCCCTTCTTCTATCATTCCAACGTTGTCGCCCCCATGATTAGGCAAAGGGTTTTCCTGGATTCCTGGTTGTTTGTCATCAAATGCTAGTCATCTGACTTCTCTTAGTGTTTGCACCTTATTTTCAAATGCCCAATAGTGTTCAATGGTGTGCCCAGGGGTGTCAGCATGATATGCACACTTGGCTTCTGGGTCGTACCATTGTGGAAAGGGTGCTGTAACGACCATTCCAGGAATGACTGAAACCAAGTTCCTTTCCAATAATTGTGGGAATAATTTTGAATATGTCATTGGAATAGGATCTATTCTTCTCGCATTTCTCTAGATGCCTCTATCTTGTGTCCGAACATTCGGTTGGGCAAGCGTGGGCCCTAAAGAAACAACTTGAGGTCTCGTGTCTACATGGACAGTCTGATTAACAGAGGTTCAAAAACAAAATTTCCTCTAGGCCCTTGGCTACGACCTCTTTGATATTGTTGCCCTTAAATCATCTGGGTCTCTTCTTCCTTCTTCCTATTTGTCCATTTCTTGCCTAGACTGGTTTCTGCGCCACTACTTTTGGTTCTTCCGACTTTGATCGTTGTTTCAATTCTCTCTCTGGTAGAGACAATACCCATGAAGTCATGGGGGGTTCTCCCTAAGAGATGCCCAAAGTATGGATCTTTCAATGTATTCACGAATAGGGAGATAGCCTCCCTATCTTCCACCGGAGGGCTCACTTGGATGGACATGTCCCTCCATCTATACACATATTCTCTAAACGTTTCATTAGGTTTCATTTGCATGCTTTGTAGGGTCATGCGATTAGGTGTCATTTCTATCACATGGTGGTACTGAGCTATAAAAGCATTCGCCGGATCTTTCCAAGTACGGATTCGAGCTCGATCTTGCTGAATGTACCATGTGATAGCCTCTCCAGTCAAGCTATCCTGAAAGCAATGCATCATCAACCTCTCATCGTCTGTGTGTGCAGCCATTTTCTGGCAATAGAGGTGCAAGTGGATCCAAGGACAATGGGTTCCATCGAATTTTTCGAAGTCCAAGACTTTAAATTTTGGTGGCAGGATCACCTTTGGCACAAGGCACAGGTCATTAGGATCAACAGAATTGAATGTATTAGATCCCTCAACAGCTTTCAAACGCTCCTCCAGCACGTCATAACGACACTCGGCCTCAGATCTGTTCATCCCCATATTAGAAGCTACTAGCAGAGGAGATCCTGCCACTAGGAACCCCTATGCTGGCATAGTAGGGATGAATGGAGATATATTTGGCATTGAAACCCCCATGACGCCAGGTAGTGGAGCCAATATTTGTCCATGAACCAGGGTGAACCCTGGAGGATGAGTGGGGTCTATATCTATCTCAGGATCATTATGTACCGTTTTTCCTTTGTTCATCAACAATTCCAAGATTTTGCTCATTTTCTCATTCAATTCTTCCTGTCCTTGTTCTATGCCCAAGACCCTATTTTCCAGTTGTTCGCTCATTTCTCTTGCCTTTCGTCTGGTATTGTATTAATGCTTAGTGGTCTCAAGGTTGCTTATCGTTACTCAAACGATTTCTTTGGTTAGGAGCTACAAATCAAAACTTTCCTTTTTAGAACCACGAATGCATAATTATGAGTGCATGAATGTTTAATGCATTATCATGAGATGCGATAGGTTTTTAAGGCATGTGTGCAATTCACCACTATGAAAACATGGACATGTATGCAACCTAATGTACTTTAACCAAGGTTCATGGAAAAGATCATCATCATCCTAGAAAAACTTTGCTTCTCATTAAAAAAATCCTTTCTTACAATCTTTCATACATCCCTGCACTTTATTCTTTTATTGCCTACAATACTTTCGGGAATGAGCTAAGCGGATATTGGATCAAGATTTGAAGGTTTGCTCATGATTACATGACCCGTGCTTTCTTGAGATGTTTTTCGTTTTTATTGTGTCATCTTCTTATGCAAAGCTCGGAACTTGACTTCCCAATAGTCAGCTTTTGTTATGCACGGCTCCATCTTCTCCAACACTTGGTTATATTTGGATCTCTACTCATCCCACTAACTCTTCAATTCCTGTATGTATAGTGATTTCCTTTCATTTTTGGTTTTGGCATCTTCTAACATCTAAGACTTCTGGTCAAGTGCTACTCGAAGCGCTTGTCTTTCCTTCCTTAGAGCCACGACCTCTTCTTCTGATTGTACATATCTAGTTCCTCCCCTTACTTTGCATGTCGATCTTCCATTTCTGCTTTCACATCTCCTTTTTCTGCTGGGCATGGATCCTCTCGCTGACTTTTCCTTGGTGATTTGACATGACTAGTAAGGGCTCCGGAAGTTACTTTGAATTGAGGATTCACTCGATTAACCCGCCATAGCTCGTAGCCCCCTTGAGATGCGATGGTTTCATTACCGGGGTCCACCAAGTGTATATGTTTCTAGGTCACTATAAACTTCCTAATCTGATTCTGGGCATCCATTGTTTCATAAGCAAAGTCAGATTTCGCCAACCCGTAGGTTGCAGGCACAAATTGAGACGCCCCCACTTGCCTCCTTACCATCAAAGGAGCGTATGTTATTCATCCCCACGGACCTAGTAATGGGACCCATGGGAGGTTTCCACACCAATACATCATGTTGGAATGGTTCATCCATGGTGCTCACCAGACTAATCCCAACTCACCCAATTTGTACAATTTTTCATTCCAGTCGGCCTTGCTCCATTGAACACTCTGTTGAGCCTCTTCGAACTTGGTTAAGGGGATTCGAAGAGCTGAAAAGGTGTTAAGAGTAACACCCCCCCTTTGGTTACTTGGTAGGTGACTGGCAAATCAAACATAGAGTAATGGTACACAACACTTCAATCGTTCCTGACCCTTGTTCCTACATTTATTGAGAGACCGGAAAGTTTCTGCCGAAATGTCAGGAACCAGATTAGTCCCATTCTTCACTTGCGCCACAAAAGAAATAGTGGCTCGATCAATGGTCCCTAGTTCTTTGGGAAATATAATTAGATCATATATGGCCAGGGCTAGTAGATGCATCTGAGTCTCCTTACCTTCTTCTTCTTCCAACAATGCTTTCAGGCACTTCCAAGTGATTTTCTTGTCTTCCCCTGTGGATCGCTGAATCTTGATTCCAGCAACATTATACAATTATCTTGCGAGGGAAGCTCGAGAATCGAACGTATAAATCTGATAAGGTGGTCGTTGTTTCATCAAATGTAGGAGTGACGTGTACTCTTCGATTGTAAGAACCATGTCTATCCCATTGACTGAGAAGCATGTGTACGGGGGATTCCAGAAATCAACTAACGCCTTCACTATCTAAAGGTTCACCGATATGTGCAACAGAAAATCGATGTGGTCGTATAACTACGAGAACTCCAAACGGTGCTACAGTGTCCACCCTTTCCAAATAGTCTTTAGTTCATCCAGTGGGTTTGACCAGCTATATATGCAGACTTTGGCTAGTAGCTTCACCACTGACTCTTTATTCAAGTTGTCTCTCCACTGTCTCTGTTGATCTTCAGAATATAATCGTACCACAAATTCGGTTTCTTGATAAATTATTGCACCCTCCATGAATGGCACTCATTTTTCTCGGAACCTTGGTAAAGCGGGTGGGATGCCTATATGTATGCAATATGTTAGTAATACTACCATGCAATTCAAAGAAAATATGTATAGCCATAAGATCTCTTGGAGAAGGATGGAGTTCCTACCTCAAACCCCGAGTAGATATATACAAGGTTCTTCGAGACTCTATCCTAGGTAGGGGATTTGGGATAAGCATGTGTGGTTAAGCTCTAATCCTTATAAACAAAAGGTTCCCAAATTGAAACTTCATCTTCCCTCGCAGAGGTCTGGACAAAGCTCGCACTGAGCGGAGTGGTTCGCGGGTCCCATCAAGCTTAAGCTACAAAAGGACAAATACTATTACACCCCTATCTAATCTTAAAAAGGAAAGCCCGGGTACAGAGTTGTGAAGGTGCGTGAGTTCGTCCTTTTTATCCTACACCCTCTACCCCACATTCATCCATTCGTTATTCACAATCGAATACATGCAACACATCACATGATAGAAATCTGTACAACTAATCACATGTTTACCAACAAATCATATGTTCAACATAGCAAATATTCACAAGTATCAGAACATAAAAGTAAGTCAAAAACTTATGGTTATTAATATGCACAATTACTCACCTATGCATCATTAGTTTTATCAATTTGAAGAAAAAAAAAAAGGAGGTATTCAAAAGGTTCATTATATTTGAAATTAAGACAATCGATGATTAATCACTGGCTCGACTCTCAACCTCCCCAGCGGAGTCACCAAACTGTCGTGACGTCCCTAGGCGGAACGATGCGAATGAAAAGTGAATTTAAATTTTTATGAAAAAATGTGTAATAAAGTCGCCACTAACCTTTTAGTGTGCTTAGAACACTTGATTACTACCCAATTAATGGTAGAATCGGTCTGCGTTACCAAAGATGGGCTTGGGAGTACGGTTACGCAAGGGGAAGGTATTCGCACCCCCTATGCCCTCATTCTTACGAACGGTACCAAATTATTCAAAAATTATCCCAAAATTAATTTAATAAGCCTTTAAAATTACTCTCTTTTAAAAATTATAAAACAAATACCCGAAGAAAAATAACATATAAGTATTCCCTCATAACCGGGGCATATCGTGTTTCGAAAAACTCAACGCCCTTCTTTGCAATCATCAGAATCTAAAAATCAAGAAAATAGGTTTTTACAAAAAAATAACTCCCAAGTATTTTTGAAATTTATAGGACTTTTTAAGTAAGGAAAAATGACATTTTTAAAACCTTAGGAGGTTTTAGGCTCATTCAGGGTAAATATGATTTCCTGGACCTTGAAAATATTTTTGTGATTTTTTTTTTTTTTAAGTGTGAAAACATTTTTGTGACTTTTAGGATTTTTCAATATTTTCTGAACTTCAAAATAGCACAAATAAAATTAAGACAACTCATAGAAGTCAAGTTTGAAAATATTTTTGGAATTTTTCCTAAAAACTTTGGTGATTTTTTTTTTTGGCATTTTATGATTTTTTTTATGGGTTTTTTGAATAATTAGACGTTTAAAGGAAAAAAAAATTGCATACTAAATAAAATAGTAAACTGGTTCCATACCAAATCAAGAATTCAAACAATTCATAGAGAGATAAATGGGGTTTAGGTTCAATGTTGAACCTAACTTTGGGTTTGAATCCCCGATTCACAACTTTATACCCTGTTTATTACACTTCAGAATATAACCTAGGAAGAGAAAGTTCATTAGTTTTACCTCTCGTCTTCCTCTCCTTCGGTCTTCTTTTCCAGTCGGTGAGTCTACAAGGGTTAGTCTACAGCATCTTCCTGAGGGTGGTTCTTGAGCTCTGAGTCGAGGCACTACAGAGTGCCTTCTTTAGATGGGGTGACCCTGCACCGGTAGGAAACGGGATCGGTCGACCACTAGATCTTCTAAGAGAATGAAACGTAACCTCACTCCTTACCCACAAAGAGATAGACGAGCTTCAAAAACTTACAATAAAAGACTTCAATATTCGAAATCTTCTCCTTACCACAAAAAAAAAAACTCATCCTCCTGTGCTTAGAATGAGAATGTTATTTATAAACTTAGCTTAGGGCAAGCATGGGAAACAAGACATAAGAGAGTAATTATGGGGAGAACAAAGCATGGGGTGAAGAATGATTAAGGGAATATAGCATGAGATGAATGATAAAAAGGGGAACAAAGCATGTGATGAGTGATAATGAAAGGAATATAGTAGGAGATGAATGATAAAGAGGATAACAAAGCATGGGGTGAGTGATGATGGAGGAACAAAGCATGAGGTGAAGAATGATGAAACGATTATAGCATGGAATGAATGATGAAGAGAGGAACAGAGCATGTGGTGAGTAATAATGAAAGGAATATAGCATTAGATGAATGATAAAGAGAAAAACAAAGCATGGAGTGAGTGATGATGGGGGAACAAAGCATGCAATGAAGAATGATGAAAGAAATATAGCATGAGATGAATGATAAAGAGGGAAACAAAACATGTGGTGAGTGATGATGAAAGGAATATAGCATGGGATGAATGATAAAGAGGAAAACAAGGCATGAGGTGAGTGATGATAGGGGGAACAAAGCATGCTTGCATTTGACAAATTAGATAAATAATAATAATAATAATAATAATAATAATAATAATAATAATAATAATAATAATAATACGAGAGTCCAAGAAATTGTGCGGTGCCCAATGGAGATGTATGGGGCCCATGCACCATGTGGGGCCCAAGTGCCATGTGGAGCCCAATGGACATGTATGAGACCAACAAGCCATGTGAGGGTTATAGGAACTCAAGCTAATATGGAACAGATATAGGGATCCGAGTTAACGTACTAAAGGAGGTAACGTGCACCGGATGTAGAAATTCGACCTAGCGTATCAAGATATGTGGAGCCTACAAATCATGTGGGGCCCAATGGAGATATCGGGTCCACGAGCTGTGTAAGGGTTATAGAAACCCAAGTTAGCATGCACCGAATATAAGGATCCGAGCTAGTGTACCAAAGGAGATAACGTGCACCGGATGTAGGAATCCGAACTAACATACCAAAGATGTGGAGCCCACAAACCATATAAGGCTTAATGGAGATATGTGGGGTCTAAGCATTATGGACCTACGAAAATGTTTGGGATTCACAAGTGGGACCTACAAAAATGTGAGGTCCACAAGTATAGTGGAAGGGTTTGACATAAGGTCTCCTCAGAAAGGCTTTGTTAAAATTGGGGTGTCTACAATTACGCCATTGAATTACCAAAAGTGCGTCAATAGACGAACGACTTTCAACCTCCCGCCCAAGCCGCACTATAGTGTCCAAAATGGTGCAATGGTTGCTGGAATCCCCAAATTATCAAAATAGAAAAAATAGATGGTAATAATTAATATATTGTTTCATTTTATTTTTAAGATTACAAATAATAATACAATAAATCAAAAATTGTACCACAAGTATATTATAATATTTTAACATTAATACTATTTTATTAATTTTATGCATAATAATATTATTATATATAATAAAAATATTAATAGTGATAGTTTAATATTTACATTAAAATATGTATAATAATATTTAAAATATTAATAATGATACCATAATATTAATATTATTTTTAAAATTTATGTAATATATACTCTATTATATCAATATAAATTATCATATTATAATAAATATTGTGTTTCCAAGAATTAAGATTTGATTCTAGAGTAAGAGCCAAAATCAAAATGTAAGCAAAAAAAGAGGAATCTCATTCCTGCATGCAAGAATCGAAATAAGATTACCATAAAACAAATATTAACAATATGATTATAATATTATTAGCAGGTTTAGAAACAGAACACTCGCCAATACTCGTGCTTCCATAGTTGGACAAGTTAATTTACCTACTCAGATGTGCTCAATATAACCGTAGTCACAATAGTTTACCGTTCGATTGTGGATCACGCAGGCATTCAAGAACAGATTTTTTTCACAAGACTAATAAGACCGTTCTTTCCCGCAGAGAGAAGACCACAATCATCTGAATATACCTGCAGGAAAAGACCTTTTCAGGTTTTCTTGCTCCAAAGTAGTGCTTCCAATTTGAACAAACCACCAATGACACCGTCCATTCCTACCCTCCTCAACTAGAGCTACATCCCTGAAATTTCCTCACAAGCCATCACCACTAACGACAAAAGTATGTCAGACAATCAACCAAACTTGAGTTCTTCAGTGATGAAGATACACATAATTTGAAAGGTTGATTGGTCTAAAACTGACAGGTCGGAAAATTTGTTTCCAAACCCAAAAAAAAAAAGGATCAATAATAATAAAAATCTTAAGTCCCACGAAATGGAGTCAAAAGGTTTTCGCCAACCCACTCGATCCAAGGCATTTTCTTCAACTAAGAATTATTCTCATTTCAGGTTATTTTAGGTATATCCCTTCCTCTCCTAGTGCCATTTACAGTAATTTGCCCACTCCTTTTCCAAAACCATTCCACTGAACTTTAGTTCCACCAAAAATGCCATGGCTATTTCAAGATCATAATGAATCTGTGAAATATTGGCCTAATGCCGTCACAAACTAATAAATAAAACATAGCAAAGGGAAA
Source organism: Malania oleifera (assembly GCF_029873635.1). Classification (NCBI taxonomy): domain Eukaryota; kingdom Viridiplantae; phylum Streptophyta; class Magnoliopsida; order Santalales; family Ximeniaceae; genus Malania; species Malania oleifera. The sequence continues at coordinate 7,724,031 of NC_080419.1, forward strand.
AAACAAAGCAAGAGAGAATTTATTAGTCCACATTGAACAGCACCACATTTAGTAACTAAAATCCACAGCAGCACTTCCACATGCTATTTGCATGCAATGCTGCTGTATATCAACTTAAACTGCAAAAAATTTTAAACTAATACAGGACCAATAAATCTGAACTTAAAATATTTCAGCCTTGTGCTATAACACCTTGTGGCAACAACCAACAAAATCCTGTGAAAAAACAGATTCGTAATTCTGCATAAACTTACAGCAAAAATACATGCAATTGTAGGGACAATAATACAGTCCAGATGATGATTAATTAGTCATACAACATATATCAACAATGCACTGGCTACAACAAGGAAACAAATCAATATTGGTTACGAATAGAACATGTGCCAGTTCAAAACTATAGTTAACTATTATTTACAGTAAAAAACTAGCAGATTTTTTGCAAGAATACTAACCAATTATCTTGTCAGTCAAACCAACTGCCAGGTTATACAAAGGAAGCAAGGTTCCAGTCACATGCCCCAAATACCACGAGCTGCTGCAAATTTATTGTTTGGTCGAGATGTCAATTCATACAATATCCTTGCAAATGTATCAGAATGTTTTGAATCTGAGAAAAGAATCTCCGCAAAGGCATTCTCATAAACCATCAGCAGAGCCCTGTTCTGCGGTTCTGAAACAAGACTTTCCACAATCATTGCTGCTTTCCTACAAACTTCTGGCACTGGATGTGGTGTCTTGATTACTTTCAGTAGTCGATCAATAGCCCTAAATCAAATAGGGTGTAAATTGCACATGTATTATCCATTCACAAAAGTATTTTTTTATTTTACAGAACAAGATTTTATCAAATCTTTTGAATTAGCAAAAATAGGAAGACCATCTCACCATCGCTCACTGGCAAGCTTCAACCTGCAATCCATATTAACTTCTGCAAGGTTATAAAGTGCACCAACTGCAGCTGCTTGGGCATCTGCTGCTGGAAAGCTCAGAAGATCAACTAAACGCTTGTATATCTACAACATTAACTGAGCCATGTTAAGAGTGCTAGTTCTTACACAAAAACAAAGACTACAATAAGTCATCACCACTTATGCAACAAGAGGTCATTGTTTATGGAAGACTATCAACCTGTGCAGCAAAGGGTAGAAGAAATGGTTCATTATCAGGGTTGATTATTAAACGCCCAAGTACTTCAGCAGCTGCACAATGCCAGGACTTAACTGTGGAGTTCAACATCCCCACTATCGCTTGAACTGCACGTTTCTCACTGGTTTGGAGAAAACAAAATATTAACTTTGCATCTGAAGAACTAAAAATCAAATACTGCAGCCCAAAAAAAATTCTTACGTTATTTTAATGTAAGACGGCTTGGGTGAACGGAAAATTCGAAGATCCAACAATGGTGCCAAATTCACAATTGTCTCAAGGGAATTGGTCACAAGTTCTTCATCCTCTGTCAATGTTGGGAACTTTAAGAGGCTTTCCAAACTAAATCATATAGAAAAATACAAAACAAGCACTCTTGGAAACTTTTCATATATTGTAGGTCCTATGCAGAAGACGAAGCTATCCTAATTCTTAATAGGAGGATCAAACAAAAGCAAACTAGCAAAACACACATTGTATAATCCTCTCTATGCCCACATATGTTAAATCACACGTGCCTAAACTACAAGAAAGCAAGAGACAAGTTTCCTGCAATGGAATACAAGGAGTCATGCAAGCCTCAAATTACCCATTAGCCATCAGGTTGGTATCAAGCAATTACCCTTTGTGAGGCACATCCACAACACACACGCACACACATATATCTCAGTAGTTTGTATGCACGCTGATTAGAAATATAGTTCTATTTTTCATTTAAGCCCCCGTTCGGAACATCCTAATTTTTTTGGAAAAGTACTTATTTTAAGTACTTGTGTCAATAAGTAGGCATTTGATTCATGCACAAGTATTTATTTTAAAAAATACTTTTCCAAACTACTTTCTTTCTAGAAAACTAAGTATTTCTTTAAAAAAGTATTTATCTAAAAAACAAGTACCTATAATAAGTAATTTCATACTACTTACAGATAAGCAGCTCTTTAGATAAGTAATTTTTCCACAATAGTACTTTTCTATAAGCGGTTCTCAACAATCCCTAAATCAAGCCATTCTAGAGTTTCTTTAAGGATTTAAGCGTCTTGCTTCACAGGGCCAATGTTTAAAGCAGAACTCCAAAACCACCCCCCCCCCCCCCAATGTGCAATTTTTCCCTTTTTCTTTTTCATTGTCTCCATCTTCTTCCTCAGTAAGGACTGGCACTTGAAATGTTTTCTGAAGCAAAGCTCCAGCAAAAGCATATTCTCAATATTGGTAAGGTTGAAATAAAATAACCAAACTCCTTCAAGAATTAAATCTTTAAGCCTTATGAGTATTATAATAGAAACCTTGCTCAAGTACCTAGAGGGAAGTCTTCACTAATCCCTAAGAAAAATCAAAGGACTTCATTGAGAAAATATTAGGGGAAAAAACTAGGGGAGCAATAGGCATGTGAGCAACCTATATGATGGCTTTTAACCCCTCAAATTCCTTTCATTTATTCTTCCGAAACTGACCCAAAGAGCAAAGGTCAAAACGTCCCACATCCTTTGACCCCTGCCATTTCATCCCTTAAAAGGCAGTTTGAATATATGCACAGGTCAACACTAATATTTAAAAACCAGTAGAGCATATCCATGCTATGCAAGGATTTATTTAAATACTTTAAATTTTATCATTTTATAAAATTTATTATATTTTTTATATAGTTATGCGAAGATGTGAGAATTGATTGAAAATTTCCCACAAAACAAGATTTTCAATTATACAGATCACTTAAATTCATTTAAAATACCAAATTTAATATATTTATGATTGTCACTGTTTCATATCCAGCCACAAATTTATTAAGAATAATTTTAAATTAATTGATGAGATTTTTTACTTAAAATTATTTCTTAAGCATATACAATATATTAAGTTATAAATAATTCAATAGAATTAGGAGATGAGATATGATAAGAGATGTCAAGCAACAAAAAGTAGTGGATATGTACATTTAGCCTCCATTTGGAATTTGGGTCAAGGATTGTGAAAGAAGAGAAAAATATAAATAAAATAAAAAAGAAATCAACTTTCCTTTGTATTTTCTTTCTCGTCTCAAATGCCATTACAAATGAAAAGTCATTTAAATATGATTGGAATAAGAAAAGTCAAAAGGTTAATGACATGCATTTTGTCTGTTGATCTATTTTTTCTACCATTTTCCAAGACAAACAAACAAGAAAAGTGGATTCCACCATTTCTTTCCTTTCCTTTCCTTATATTTTTCAAGTTCCAAACAAAGCCTTTGTGGACACTCTTTAATGACTGTAACTCATTCCTATATGAGACTGCAAAAATTACTCTAACAATTGGACTGAAAGCCCATATAATAGTGGATAAAACCAAGTCAATGCAGTGAGAATATTTTTTTTCCCTCTATTTCATTCTTCTATCTAATTTTTGGCAATCTTTTAATTCTTAATGGTTAGCTTGCAAAAACTAGAAATTTATATGAAATTTAAATTCTATTCGCTAATTTTTACAAAAATTATTTATAAATGTAACTCATGCATGAACTACTTATAAGATTTGTACTGCAAATCTCTCAAGTCAAAATTCTAGAAATGAATTTATAATTTATTGTTTCAGCATCGCTTGATTAGATTCTAAGTTACGAACGAATTTGTATTTTAAAAATTCTGATCAAAATGTAAGAGTCAATTATTCATTTTCCACATATCCTTTTTTATTAATAGACAATGAATCAATATTAAGAAAAGGAGTGAAACAAAACAGAAAAATAGAAAACAAAAACAGAAAAAGATAAAGGCCCCAATTGAACTAGCAAACCCATCCATTCTTGCTGAATATCCCAAAAAAAAAAAACACTCCAAAGCATCCAGACCAAAGTACCAACAATGATGCTAAATTTACAATCCAATCCAAAATCAAAGTAGAGCTTTTAAACAAGTCAAGCCTATATACGAACTTGTTCATGAGCTTATTCAAAGAGTTAGCTCACAAGCCCATTAAACACTATCAAGCTATTAAGCGGATTTGCAATTTAGACGAGCTAGTAAACAAGCCAGTTCGCAAGCCTAATGAGCCAAGAATGATAAGCTCAAGCTCAGCCCATTTAGCTGGCAAGCTGCAAATGCAGGATAAAGCTTGGCTCAAACAAGTGAATGACCCATTATCCAGCCAAGCACTGAGTACTCCACAAACAGATCAGCTCGTTTACAGCCCTAATCAACATAAAATCTTCAACTATTTAAGCCTCCCAAAACCTCTGACATCGATCAATAGAAAATCCTCCAAGGTGTTAGGACACACTCAACACTCTCCAAACTGTCTTCAAGGAAGACAGTTAGTTATTGGAATAGCTATGACACACAGATGGTCTGGACCTTCAAAACAGCAAGAACCTGCTTGATGAAGGTAGTTCAGAATTACAAGAGACAGAGAAGGACGAGGAGAGATTTGAAACTTCATATCTTGTTACCACAACAGCACTGTATTAATACTAACAAAAGAATAGGATTATGAGGTTTGATCTTAGAGGAGCCTAACTAGGTATGGTCAGGCCTTGATTCCATGTTTTCGCCTTATTTGATTCCAAGTTTAATTCCTGAATCCTTTACAAATATTGGGGTTCGCATTCTGGAATCCTGGTAATGAACAACTTGGGTCTTCATTGAAAAGTGCTGCAATTTCTGAAGGTACTCATCCCATTCCTATGCATCCTAATACTAATTTCAAATCTCTGTTGTGCAAAGGGGGTTAACCAATGGGGGGTACTTGCGTACTGAGGACCTTCTAGGAAATGAGAGGGACAAGTAGGATGCTCAAACCCTTCTTTGATGAATTAGGTTTTATTCTGGTGAACCCTAGTGGTAGTTGCTATGACGGGTAAGGGGGCTATTGGGGCGAGGAAGAAGTCTTCAAAGTTGAGCAGAGAGTTAGACTTGCCTCATATGTTAGTTGTGGTAAAGGGGGTCCGAGTTTGGGTAATATTAGTGGTATTGTATTAAACAAGGCTTCTTTCTTGGAACCTTCATGGACCAAGGGGCAGTAGTACGCGTAGAGTGGTGAAAGTGTTAGTAGAGTTTCTCTGGATATCTTGTTCTTTTAGAACATAAATTAGGGGAAGCAGATGTGTTTTTGGTCAAAAAGTAACTGGGATTGCAAGTCCAGAGTTTGAATGCTTCTGCCCTTCTTTTGGAGCATCCCAGAGAACGGGGGGAAGCTTTGCAGGACACAAGGTTAGCATCATTTTAGAGAATATGTGGATGGATCTTTTTCGTTGTTAGTGCAGTTAGAAATGAGGGGTTTTGAGTGATAACCTGCATCTATTTATAAGCCCAAATTGTGCTCCTCACAGGTTTTTCTTGGATGAGTTGGCTAGTCTGTTCGGCCTTTGTAGCCCACATTGGATTATTTGGTGGGGGCAGGGAGGGGGAGGGAATGGATTCTAATGTCATTGAGGATGTTCTATTCCTTCATTCAGGAATGTGGCTTATGGATTTTTCTTTGGCTAACAATCATTTCACCTATGTGGCTTCAAGAGAGAGGCTAGATTCCTCTCATATTGGTAGATTTTAGTTTACCAATGATTGGGACGTCATGTTTCCGAACATTGTTCAGAAGGTTTTAGTTAGGCTGGTTTCCAACACCACCCACTGTTGCGGGATGCTAAACCACCTCAATAGGGTCTCACCCCTTTCAGATTTGAAAATATGCATTGATGCACCCTTCTTTTGGGGATTGCATTAAGATTTGGCAGAGAGAAGGTTGCTTCCATGGGTGGGCAGGTTTTTATTTTATGGAAAAAAAAATGAAGATTATAAAAAAAAAAAAATTAAACTAAAGTGTGGAATAGAGATTGTTGGCAACACAAGAAAAAGAAAAAAAATGTCCCCTAGAGAACATCTTGGATAAAGCTTAGAAATCCTATGTTTTAGGAGGGGTAGGATGGGAGATGGACCACCATAGTGTAGCCCAAGCCGAAGTGAGCTTCCAATCAACCAAAAGAACAGAAGAATTTTTTTTCTTGCTGAAATCAAGTGTTTGGATAAATTGGAGTTTGGTTTGTTAGACGACAAGGATACGGCTTGAAGGATTCACCTTGGTAATGATATGGAGATGATTCTTTTTCAAGAGGAAATTACTTGGAGCCAGAAGTCCAGGACAAAGAAGGTGAAAGAGGGTGACAATAGTTCTAAATTGTTCCATAGTGTCGCTCTCACAGGAGGAGGAAAAGCCTTACAAGGCTATTTCAGATTTCTATAGGGAGCTATCTACCAAGAGTTGTGAGCACAAGTTGATGTTAAAAAGGGTTTTGAATCTTATGATTAGAATCTTATCGATGGGCACTTAGCTATCTAGTTAGAGACAACTTTGGACCAAGAGGACATTAAGGGTGCAACGTTTGAGATGGAGAGGGAGGGGTTAACACCCCAGGCCCTAATGGTTAAACAATAAGTCAGGTGATTCAGGAGGATCTCATGTTATTTTTTCATTAGTTTCATTGGAACAAGGTGGTGGGGAATACTATGAACTCTAGCTTTATTGCTTTGTTCCAAAATGGAGCAATCTAGGAGGGGTGAACTAGCCTTTACAAAATTTTGACTAGGGCTTTGTCTAAGAGGCTTCAAGAAGTTTTAGGGGACATGGTTACTTTGGAGCACTCAGCATTCATTAAAGACACATTTTAGATCATGATTTTAAATCGCAGTAGCAAGAAGCATAACATAATAGTAACAGTTGTAAAGAGAAGCGGGAGTAGCGGATGTTACATAATAGGAAGTAGTTGTAACAGTCGTGATTGTTTTTTCCAGCACGCACAACCTTGTGCATATTAGTGTACTTGCATGTTTTAAACTTTTAACCCTTCTTAGAAAGAGTTTGTCTATTTTGGATCCTTTAATTAAACGAAGTTGTTTGGTAAGGGCAAGAAGTTTACATTGGTTTTAAACTACCATTGATAGAAAAATTATGTGTGTGTATGTATTTATACTTCTCATTGTTCTTATGTGTTCTAAATTAATTAATAAAACAAATTACATTATTCACTTCATTAATCTATTAGACACATAGGACATACAAATAATATAAATTTAAAATAACTAAAAACAAAGAAGGTCGAAGTTGAAAAATATAGAGCATAAATATCAAATTACTAATACTATCAAACTAAAATATTTTCCTAACAAGTTAGCATTTTCAAATTGTTAATTAATGCATCTCTTGTGAATTTTTCAAAAAAAAAAAATAGTAAATTTTGTATCATTATTATCCTCATAATAATATTTTTCCCCTCTCACCACTGTATATTGAGAATGATTTATGAAAGGGAAGAAAAAGTGAGAATAAAAGGTAAAAAAATAAAATAATTTTTTTGGCATAACAGTCCTATAGTCGTTGCTTAATGGCCATAGCGGCATTTACGTAATGGTCATGGTCCATAACAGCCACTACAGCTGTGATTTTTCTTCTCATCAATTTTATGGTGTGTAATGGTATCAGTAACCCAAAAAACCGTTACATAACGGTGTTATGTAACGTCCGCGGCCACTATATAAATCCATTTTTTAGATGCAGTTTTGTTAGCAAATGAGGTGGTTGAGGATGCGAGGTATAATATACTCATTACTTACACCTGGTGTATGTTGAAACTTTTTAATGGCACTCTCGCTCTCCCCCTCTCCTCTCCCGAAGCTCTCATTCCCTGTTCATTTTTGTTCAGCCTTGGTGATGTGATCTCTCACCATGAGAGATGATTGTGCTCAGCATATTGACCAAATCTAAGGCCAATTCTTTAATTTGCAACTAGAGAAAGTGGAAAGGGTCCTTTGTGTTTCTGTTGTTGAGGAATCCGGCACGTAATCACTGGGCTAGGGTTTTGTTAGAGGCAGTGAGATGGGTTGCCGAATGCTTGTCCTCAGTGTCTGGGGGCAACTGGGGAGTTTCAGGCATAAAAACTAGATTTAGGAGGGTCAAATACTGGATGGCGATTAGGTTAATGAAAAAGAGTAAGCTTTTGGAAACAGGATTGGGGAGGAACCACAAGAGGTTTTCTGCTTTAATCCATGAGGATATCCAGTATCCTGGTTTTGGATGGAGGAGTTCCACGAATACACCGGTGTGTGATGGAAGTAATAGAAAAAAAGATTCTCCTCTAATGAAGAGCTCTGTATCTTCTGTGCAGCAAGGAGATCAACCATGAAATAGACATGATGATGCTGTCCAAAAATGGCCATGTTTGTGTAAAGAGTGATGAAGTGATGAAGCATTAACCAACAGAGAACGGAGAGAAAATACACGGGTTAGCTGAGCAAGACAACTGGCATGAGATATAGGTAGCCAGGGTCTCAAGTGAGGTAAGTCTGGGGTTGAATATGAGTTGATCTGGGCCTGGGTCCTTCAGACTCCTATTGGATTTGGGCCCCTTTACTGAGTAAGATGGCTGGTTCTGGATTTATTTCCGATTCAGAGCAAGCAAAGAGTGGGCCCAGTTCGAAAAGGTCAAGGCCTAGAATTTAAAAGGATATCTAATATGGCAACAAATGTGGCCGAGGCCCATTGTGGTGTTTCGAATGACAAGCCAGTTTGCTGGAGAATCTGATCATCGTGAAAACCTGGTCCACTATTTTGAGTTACTTAAAGAGGAATATAGGAAGGGAAAATGGCGGTACAACGTAGGGGTTAGGGATCTTCTTTGGGAACATACTTTCTTGCATCCCTACTAGATCCAGCTCCCAACTAGATTCATCTTCTCTACAGATTAGTGTATGGACGAGGTGTATGATGCAAAGCAGCAGTTAGCTCAAAATAGGGTTCAGATGAGTGTCATAGCTGGCTGACATCTCTGTGTCGTCAGTGGGGAAAGGCTGCTGTAGCAATGAGATCAATTAGTATACATTGACAATGGTGATGTGGGGGCAGGAAGATAGGGTTGATTAAGGATCAAGAAGGCTGTGGAGAGGAGTTTCAGGGCAAAGGTGTTGATGTGGGGGATAAGGTTACTAATAAGGGAAGACTTGAGAAAATGACGCCAGCAATATGGTTCATGCCTGTGGCTGGCTGCACAGGCAGGTGTGAATATGGAAAAAAGTGTTGATTCCAAGCAAGCTGATTGTGACAGGAGATAGGAAAAAAAATTTAGAAGAAATGCTGAAGTGAATTGGTGTATTGTGAACTCTTTGAGTGTTAGAAGGGGGATACAGATGACAAAACTAGTAAAGAAAAGGAGAAGAAAAAAAAAAGGTGACATGTCAGATAGTGAAGCAATGACATTGAACAGTTTGATCATGATAGTGATCTGTATATGAGTTTCTGGAAAAATATGGCTATGTTTCTGATTCGTCTAATTTGCTTGGGGATTTATCGTATGTTCATCTATCTAAGATGGAAGATTCGGAGGGTGTTCCAATCTTTGAGGATGATAGAATGAGTAAGAAGCAGTAGCTGCAGTAGTATAGGACAGGATTCCTACTCCTGTGGAGGAGATAAATGGTAGAGCCTTATAAGCATAACAATTGCTGGATAAGATGGGCCCGTGATTGTTTGATACTGGAGGTAAAGAAGTTCATTTGGATGGGGACAAAAGAAAGATGACAAAGGGAGAAAAGGAATTAGCTACCTTGCAATGTTTGGAAAATCATAGTGGGAAGGATTCAAAGATGTCTTTCTTATCTAGTTCTTTTAATTAGTTTTTTTTTTTTTTTTTTTTCATAGCTATTTTCAGTTTACTTTTTTCTTTTCTTTTTTTTTTGAGGATTTATTGTCCTCTATTTTAGATTATAATCTCTTTTCCTTTCTTAATACAATTCTTTTTATTATCTTAAAAAAATGAGGTGATTGAGGATGTTAGAAGGAGTGGAGGGCGGGGAATTATTCTTAAACTAGATTTTGGAAGCTGTGTGTCCACAGTGATCAACCAAGGTGGAGTGGTTCAAGGCTTCTTGGGGGTTGAGGCAAGGGGACTGATTCGGAGTTCTTGCAGAGTGGAACCATGCAGTACCAGATACGAGATAGATCTTCCAAAGAACAAGGCTTTTTTCGAATAATCCAATTAATTTGAATCTCTTTCTCATTTCTTGTTCACGTTAGTGGTTGATGTGTTAAGTAGGATGATCAGTCATGCTCAAGGCTTATATGTGATCAATGATAACGGATTCATGGGTAGGTCAGGAGGCTCTCACCTTCAGTTGCACATATAATACCATTCTTTTTCTCAGAGATAGTTATGAAACTTCAAAAGGTTTTAACTTTAATAAAAAAAATTTCAGAAAATTTTGGTGAAGATCAGCATGTGAAAGTTTAGGGCAGATGGTACTAACAAGGGGAGGGAAAAGTTACAAGCGTTTACTGTTTCAACTGGCTTTAGATTGGCCTTTGACTTATTTGAGTCTTCCTCCCTTAAGTACTCGTAATTCTTCTGCTTTTTGGGATCCAATGGTAGAGAGAGTGAGCAGAAGGTTAGAGGGGTGGAGGATGACCTAATTATCCATAGGGGGGCTGCATTATTCTCATTAGTGCAACTCTTTCTAATATCCTTATTTGTTTTCTTTCTCTTTCAAGTTCCCACAAGTGTGGCCGCCATCTTGGAGACGCTTATTATAGATATTTTTTTGGTCAGGAACAAGGGATAAGAAGAGGATCATCTTGTTAGTTGGGATAAGGTTAGGAGACCTAAGTTTGAAAGGCAATTAGGCCTCATTAATGTGGTGTCTAATAACATTTCTATGGTTGGAATTTGGAAAATGGTAAGGGAGGTTCCCTTTGGAAGTCAATTACTTTTTCCACAAGATTATAAAAAGTATGGTACGGATTAGATTGGTTGAGATACTAAAGGCAGTGGTAATGCTTCTTGTGTAAGCACTTGAAAGTTTGTATCACAGATTACTCATTTTTCCTATCCTCTTGACCGGTTCATAGTTGGTAAATGGGAATCTCTTTTGCGAGGATATTTGGGTGGGTAAGGTGTCGTTGGAGTTGTTGGTTCCTCATTTTTTATAAATTGTATGTTCATAGTGCATTGATTTATTCTTTTGGGAGGGTCTGTTTCATTTCTTCAGAAATCTCAATGAAAAAAAGGTTGATGAGCTTCCTGCTAAAGCTTTGGATTCTTTTGTTCCTGACAGGAGGAATGACTTGAGGATTAGAATTGGGGATATTCAAGTTCTTTTACTACAAATCTTTTCTCCGCCATATGCTGAAAACCGCTGGTTCTCATTCTTTCCCCTTGAAAAATGTTACTTGGAAGGCTAAGGCTGCTTTCAATATAATGATTTTCATGTGGACTTTTTTTTCAAGATAATAAAAGAATATTTATAGAGAGAGAGAGAGAGAGAGAGAAAGAGAGAGAGAGAGAGAAGATACAAGCACTAGAGGATAAGGAATCCTCAAAGAAAATAAAAACAAAACTTAAGACCACCTCAAACCAAAACTGCCCACCATTCAAACCATTATTACTCTACGTCCAAGACCCTACCTAATAAGCTTAAACAAGACACTAGCTAAGAAATCCTCTTTTCAGACACTTCCCATCATAATTGATGGGGCATTGCAAATTGGCCAATTCATGTTGCCCTTCCTAGCCTTGATCGCATGGACTTTGGCTCTCAATAGGGTTAATACTAATAACTTGTTGCACATAAGGAGGCCTCATAAGGCCATCAATCCAGATATATGCATTAAGTGTACATATCACTGCAACCAAATAACACGAAAAACTTGCCCCTCCCACATTATCAATTGAAATCAATGCCGTCATTCAGCGCATTAAACTTCATAACTCTTTTTAGTAAACTTGTGAAATAGAAACTTCTCAGAGAAGTAATTTTTCACATCCAACCATGTCTATACAATCCAAATAGCAATTCAAGGACTAAATTTGAAACTGTTAGTCTGACAACACTCTCCCATTATTGCAACAATTTAGCTTGTGAGCATTTGGTTTCCAAGGGTACAACATCCTAATTCTTAACATACACGGAACTTGGTCTTACTGTTATTTAATTTACTTTCCTCTAATCTCAGTGGATAAGAAAATCGCCTGACATCCAAATAAAACTTATCAATTTTAGCTCATGGATGGCAATAAATTGCTCAGCACTCGCATATATATACAAAATGATACCTATAGGAAAAGTAACACTAAACATGTTGATGCAGGACAGCATCAAGGATCTGCCACCAAGGGGGGAATTCGAAGAAGTAGAAGGGAGAAGGGAAAGGGAAGGAGGAGGAGGAGGAGGAGAAGGAGGAGGAATCATCATGTTTCATAAGAAAGGAGCCAGCGATACGCTTCCATTTGGTAAGTGGGTGAGCTCGAGATGGCATCAACTAATAATTCTTCTTGTCAACGGAGAGGGAATAAGAATTTTTATATTCATCATACCGAACCTTTCTACATGGACAGCCCAAAAAATCTTGAGAGGAAGGATATCACATTGCACTGTCTCCACAATTGAAACAATCATGAAGGTAAGCAAGCAATGATCATGGACCGTTAAAGTTGGTATTTGTTCACCCAAGCAATTTTTTATGGACCTGGATGAGGTTCAACTTCCAAATTTAACTTCCTCATAGCTCCTTCAAAAAATACATTTGTACTACTACCAAGATCAGCAACTAAAGTACAAAACTAATTTTGACATATCACCTCAGTCTAAAAGATGTTAGTTTGCCTCCAAGTTTCTTTTTCTTTAACCTTGTGAGAAGAGAACATATGTTGTGGCACTAGACAGACTTTCACGTTACCGTCATCATCCAAATCACTTGGGATTTCTGTTTTAGCTTCAACCACTTAAATGCCATCATCATCATCATCTTGGGACATTTTGTAGCTCGATGCCCAAAACCTTGACATTAGAAGCACCTTATTGATAGCTGGACCTTAGAAGTGTTTCCCAATGCTCAGGATTCTTCCAAGGGGTATTAATCTGAACTCCTATACCCAATTGCTCAACTGACTTCTCTCACACAACTCCACTGGTACTCTTCTCAAACCGAGGGGTTGAATATGGCTCTAAGAGGATCAAGTCACATATCCTCCTTGATCTGGGTGGCAACCTATATTGCATCCCCAACTATAATGAGATAGCATGTAGCAAGCTTGGACACAATAGCTGGCTTCAACCCTTTTCCTGCACAAAGCTCTCATCACATCCTCTTTCCACTCTTATGTCAGCATGAGTAGCCAAATGAACCTACTAGTGTACTCTGTCTCTGTCTTTTCTTCAGTCAAAGAGTCAGAGATGAGCCTGCTGTTGGCATTTGGAAGGGTACAAATTGCTCCTACATGGCTCGCTTCATCTCATCCCATGTTGTAATCTCAATAAATCCGCTTCTTCTAAATACCTCCATCGTTTAATCAGCAAAATTCGTCAAGTTCCCTTCAATTCTGATTAGTCCAAATTCAAATTTCTAGCTTCATTCATGTCATACCACCAGAAATAGTACCTCAAGGAATACAACCTATCATCAAATTCATCAGGAGAACCATCACCATTAAAATAATAAAATCTAAACCTTCTAGCTTAAATCTCTACTCAAATGATCATTTCAGCCTTCACGCAACTCAAAAGTATGAGGGACAGAAGCTATGCCACTTTCCTGTTTGGTAGGAAAATCCATAGGCATCTTACCTGAGGCTGCAACTTGAGTTGTTAGCCAATTCAAAGGATTAGCAATAATCTCCAAGGCATTCTCCATGTTTTGTACCCTACCAGATGATAGTTCCACTTTTGCACACAACTCAACATTAGTCACCATGCTGTTGTTATTACTTTAAGAATATGCACGCATGTGTGTGTATGCTGCAAGTTATCATCAATAACCCTTAACACAAGTGCCAACAATTCTCAGTCTATTTATGCAAAATGACACACCTTATTCCCAAATTCCAAGAAATTTCTTCAATTCACCTTTAGCCTTGAGTATCACGCAAAAATTATAAATTCACTTCTAACTCACAAAATGCAGCAATAAAACCTGATTCTAGATGCTGATGGTGACAATTTTTAGCTTTTCCCATGAAATTATCACGGCTTGCATGCAAAATATCACATGATCAGAATATCATGCTGCAGATCCAAATATTATGGAAAAAAAACCCAACACCCCATGGCTGGAGCAATTCCCTGTCAAACTGAAAAATACAGGACAGACTTTTCCTCACATGCGCCGCCCGTGCATGGGGCACATGCACCACCCCAAGTGTCCTCCAACAATGAAATTTTGGGTGATGGAAAATCCAGGGGTGCTTAGTCCAGCGGTGGTGGTGGCAGCATAAATAAAAAAGTCCAGGAAGTTCGGGATTTTGAAGGGGCGACGCTTTTTCCAGGAGCATGGGGCCACATGGCTGGTCAGATAATGATGAATTTTTGCAAAAGGGCCTTTCGAGGGTTTCTGTTTTGTTTGGTGATGGTGGTGTTGTGATATGTTGACTGGAAATTATGGCTTGAATTCAAGGGGCACAACTGTAATTGTATGAGAAGTCCAGAACAATGCAGGAAACCAGTGTGTTTCATATGACTGTGTGGGAGAAACGTACAGGGAAATTCAAAGGGCAGTTATAGAAATTGAAAGAGAGAAAGAATTGAAGAAGAAAACAAAGAGAAACAAAAGAAACAGAAGAATAAGAATCAAGGTTTTCAGCAGGACTTCATGGCTGCAGAAGGAAAATAAAGCGCTGCTATGAATAGAAAAAGAGGAAGGAGAAGGAAAGAGCAGATTAGGACAGAAATGTGTGTCTCTGTGTGTGTGTGTGTGTGTGTGTAAGAACCCGACACAAGATATGTAGATTGAATATATGAGAAAGGGTAAAAAGGTAAATTAGCAGGCTTCGTCGACGAAGGCCCTCATACCCATCATTGCCGAAATTCAGAGCCTCGTCGACGAAGAGATACCGAACGAGTTGTAAAATATCGAAAAAGGGTTCGTCGCCGAAGGACCCAGTTCGTCGACGAACAGTGTAGACGATTCATCGACGAAGGCGCCGTCTCATCGACGAATTGGACCAGGTCAAGGGTCTATAAATAGGATATTTTGTTACTTCATTGCTAAGAAACCTCAAAACCTCTCTCTCTCTCTAGAACCAGCGGAATCTCTCCTTCTCTCTTTGATTTTTCATTTGTTCGTCGCTTGATTCAACGATCTGACGTTACCAGATGGATCAGGAGGAGAGTCTTTATGTTTATAGCAGATCAGAATTCCGTTTTGAGGATTTTCGGGTTTGGACCCAAAATCGAGGTAAGGGTCCGATTTCGTTTTCGTTCCGGTAGATCTATAAAGAATAATATTGTAAGGAAATATTGTTCTTCATTGTTTAGGTTTTAGTGCCTCGATTCGTAGTTTTGGAGCCGTATTGGTATTCGAGAAAAGATAAGGAGATTATGTTTATATCAGTTATTTTTTAAATCGAGATTGATAAACCTATAGTTTACAATCGTATGTATGTTTTGGCTACTTATTTGGGAAAATCTATCAGGTAAAAATGTCGGATTTTCGAGTTACAATTTTTGGGGAAAATTGGAGGTTTCGGGTATCATCTCTATTTCTGGTGAAAAAATTGTATGTTGTATAAAACTGTAGTAATGAGATGACTGTACCTGTATTTGTATTAAACTGTATTCTCGAATTGAAAACGATATGATTGTTGTATACTCAAATAAGTGTGGAATTAACTGTTGTATGTAAAATGTTCCAAATTTTGTAAAACAACTAGGGGCGGCTAATTACTGTACGCTGATGGGTATAGGAATATAAGTTCCAAAATTGTTCCAGGTTTTGAGAAATTTTGCCATGTCTCGTCTAATTACCATGGGCAAACACCATGTCTCGGTTAAATACCGTGGGCGAGGGTGTCCGGCTTTATATCCGAGAGTGAAATATCGTCTATTTGTCCGACTAATCACCGATGGGTGTGAGTGGACACCGTATTAGCATGATATCGCTGTGAGGCTTCGATTATTGCAGGGTATCGGGTGCTTGAGTGTGACGACACTAACCGTATGTTTGGTATCGTATGTACTGGAATTGGATTATGAAAATACTGAAACTGTATTGTGTTATATTTTATGTTGAAATAACACTTATATGTCACACACTAATATAACCTGTTTTCTTCCTTACTGAGAGGTGTCTCGCCCCGAATATACAAATATTTTTCAAGTCCTTCGGGTAATCGAAACTAACATCCTAGCATTCGGGAGCGTGGGTGTCGGTTAGCTACGTAGAGTACTTATGTAAGTACGGATTTTGTAACCGGGTTGTCATTATTGGGTTTTGTAGACACCCGAGATATGTATGGTATTTTGGAGCCTAGACTTTAGTCATGTATAGACTCTGGTATGGTACGTTGTATGTATTAGAAAGAACATTTCCGCTGCGTATTTGATGTGGATGTATGTGTATGTGATTGTGTATAGGGTTTACGTGTACCCCACGAGGTCGGACCCTCATTCAGTATAGTATCATGTATATTTTAATTGTTACAGAGATAG
Organism: Malania oleifera; assembly: GCF_029873635.1. Lineage (NCBI taxonomy): Eukaryota > Viridiplantae > Streptophyta > Magnoliopsida > Santalales > Ximeniaceae > Malania > Malania oleifera. The sequence goes on from NC_080419.1 coordinate 7,740,611, forward strand.
GTTAGGTTACTAAATTCACACCTGGGGCCCATCTACGGGTTCGCGGCGTGACTCTGTGTGTGTGTGTGTGTGAGAGAGAGAGAGAGAGAAGATGTAAACAGAGAAGAAAGTTTAAAAGGAAAATCATAGATGGAGAAGAGAAGGCAAAGGAGAAAAGAAGAAGAAGAAGAAGAAGAAGAAGAAATGAGAGTAGAAAATGGGGGATTGAAGTGGAAGAACAAAGATCGATTTTGGGCTCTAATGCCAAATAATGCAAGACAGATCAAGAATGCGCTGCTAAGGGAGAAATTAGAAGAAATTGAAGAGAGAAGGGAAGGAGAAGATAGAAAGAAAGGAGAAGATAGAAGGAAAGGAGAAGAAGAAGGAAGAAGGAGATACACTTGGGGGCAAAGATCACACATTAACTCAAAAACCAACCTCCTATATGACTTTCACACACTATTTATAATAAAGACTATAATAAAAGAAATTACATGCATACTCCTAATACAAATAAAACTACCAATACAACCCCAAAATACACACATACTACAAACAAGCCACCAAAACACATAATCCTACTACAGGCAAACTAAACACACATGATAAACAACCAATTCGCTAAGCATATTTGGGTTTAAGACCATAATCCATTGACCCTATTCTTTGACATAAGCCTCCAAATTGGGTCAAAATGATCCATCCAAATACCCACTTTCTTATCCTACCTCACCTATCCACCATCAACAGATTGACCATTAATGGCTATTAGCATTTCAAAATAAAGGGCATTAATTTATGTTTATAATTTTGTCAAATGTTGTATATAAAGAAATTACTATGACAATCTCACGACAAATTTACTCAAAAACGATGCACCATTACAAGCACTAAATAATGAAACAGGATATTATCAGTCTTAGTGTATGCAAGCCCATTCCGCAGGGCATTTTTGTCAATTAACTCTACTCGAAGTATGCCTAAGAATCAACAGTTTTCCCAGCAGCATTGCGACCCCTCAAACAGTGCCCTGTAAAAATGGATGCCTCCCAGAGACAAAGCCATGATTACATGCTGAGGGGGTCAAAAATGAATACAAAACAACCAATAATATATGCATTACTAATTTTTTATTAATCAAAATGCCCTCTGAGTGTTTGTATACCAAAAAGACAGGAATATGAGAGATATTTTCAGTTTTAAGGCCTGGAAAAGCGAGCCTAAGGGCCAAGGGCCTGTAAAAGCAAGCCCAAAGGCCAAAAATTTGCCTAAAGAATTTTATATACAAGATCGATTGTTCAAAAAGCATTGCATTACAATTTCATAAATAACATCAAATATTTGTATAGATATTTGCTCAATTAGTTAAAGTAGGGAACATATACAAGGAGCTCCTGTAATTTTTTTCTTTTTCACAAGTATAGCATTAAGTACAGAATATTAAATGCCTTCCAAAGTCTTCTGTATGACCATTTGTAAGGGGATCACCATTTCATGAATCAAATTTAAATATTAAGAGAAAAGAAAGTAGATCAGATTACACACATATTTTATATTCATTTGTTTGCTTGTATGTCAAATTATTTCTATGCAATGTTTTAGAAGGTGAAGGCGTAAGGCGAGGCGTTTTAACCCTAAGAGGCAAGGCGTAAGCCTTAAGGCGCTGGGCGTAAGCCTTTTGAGAAATTGTTTTTAAGATAAAAATATGTTAAATAAATTATATATATTTAAAATAAATCAAAAATTAAGAAAATCACAAATATAATTTTAAAAAGAAAAAACTAGATGTACTTTGCAAAAGGCCGGTTGGCCATTCGCAAATTGCTAACTTGAATACATGACATAAATCATGACAAGAGATAACTATACCATTACAAAGTTCAAATTATTTTCACGATGTAAGATTCAACTCTCAGTTATTTTGGAAAGATTCAGGTTCAAGAGTTTTAGAAATAAACTCATATCATGACATTCCTTTTATACAAATGTGTAGTTAAAATTTTCTAACCAATTCTAACTTGAGAGTCACACACCCAAAATGCATAAGCCTCAACTAAAAAGGCGCAAAAGGCATATTTTTTTTGTAAAAATACGTAAGTCTCAGCATGTAATGAGTTAGCCTTTTTGGAATTTGGTATTTTAGATTAAGCCTCAAGGTGTTTTTGGTATGCTTTGCCTTGAGGCGAGCCTCGATTGAGCCTTTTAAAACACTGTTTCTATGTGACCAGACCTGCCCCTATAACAGCATGAATCAATTTCAAAATAATTTTGGCACCTGTGACCACAATCCAATGGCCTATCTACATCCATCTCATTCTATTCAAACTTCTCATCCACCGCATTTAAATGTTTCTTTTTTTGGGATACTGGCAAAGCAGATGACCCTTCTTACTACATTTATATCATTCCAACCAGGATTTATCAGGTTACTTTGCCTAACTAGCTTGGGCAGGATAGGGCAGCCACCTTCTTGAGCTCAACAAAATCTGTCCACTTCCTCCAACAATGTTTCGTGTAAAATTTCTTCTGTCTTTCATGTAGGCCAAAGCATGATGATGCAGAACAGCATCAAGGATCTGCTGCTAAGGAAGAAACTAGAAGAAATTGAAGCGCGAATGGAAGGCGAAGAAGAAGAAGGAAGAAGGAGATACACTTTGAGGGGGTGTGGGGCGGAGGGGGAGAGATCACACGTTCACTCAATTCAAATTCAACAATAACCAACCACCAACATGGCTTTCACACACTATTTATAAGAAATCCTAGAATACAAAAAATTTACTCATATACCCTAAAGATACATAAAATTATAAACACGCCCCTAAAATACACAAATATTACAAATAAGCCCCCAAAACACATAATCCTCCAAGAGATTTTTCAAGGCTAATGATCTCGATCAATTCCTTATTCAGCAATACTCCTATAGCCCTTCCATCGGCACTGAGCCCTTGTCCTAGCTCCTGCTAGTCAAGATCCTTGATGTCATTAAGAATAGCGGTCTATTTTGCTTGAATATTTCCAATGGTTCTTTTGTTCCACATCTTGAGCTTTTCTTTCAACCCCTACAATTTTTATGCTAGCACAAAGCTAGCTTTCCCCTAAATTTGATGTGTGGACCACCAAAACTTAATTTGATCCCCAAAGCCATTGTGCTTTAACTACATGTTCTCACATCAAAGAAGGGTAGGCCCGCATTTAACTACTCTCGTGTCAATGAGGCGAAGTGGTCCGAAGTGGGCCTAAGAAGGGAGTTCCTGTGTGGTTTTGGGGAAGTGTGTTTCCCAATCCACCAAAATAAGGAATCTCTCAATCCTCAAGAAGGAATGCAATTCTCTAGAGTTGGACCAAAAGGAAGTTCCACCCATGATTGGAAGGTCAATAAGGGCATTTACATTGATGAAGTCCAAAAACTCTCTTATGCAATTGTTCTCCACTCCACCCCCACTTCTTTCAGGAGGGTAAATCACCATGTTGAAACCTCCTTCAATAACCCATGGCGTGTCCCATCAAATTTTAATCTTCAAGTGCTTGGTCTAGAAAAGGTGTCTATCAGGTCCTTCATCTAGGCCATAGACCCTGAGAACACATAGAAAATTGTCATCCAATTTTTGAACAAACACGAGACAACGAAAGAGTTGATGGAATGATCCAGCATCTTCATAACATTAAGATTCCATAAAACAAGAATGCATCCTGCATTACACTTAGCACCAAGGGAGACCCAACCACAAGTCTCCCATCCCCAAGGATCTCTACTAAAAGGGGGTCTCTAGAAATAGGGAACACGAGAGTGTTAAAAATTCAAGCACATTGCTTCAAATCAGCAAAAAGCAATGATTACTGTGGTTACAAGCTAGCATAGTTGGCTTAGTGAATGAATACAATGTAACTTTTGATTTTTGTGACACCCTTCAGGGTGGTTGACTTTCTTTACTTTGGCCTAGCAACCCCTTGATGCCCTTTCAACAAATTTCCTTTACTAATTTATATTAAAAAAAGAGAAAAAAAAAAAAAAAAAAGCAAACTAAATACACATAATACACAACTAATTAATTAATCCATATGACCCTATTATTTGACATAGGCCTCCAAATTGAATCAAAATGGCTCATCCAAATTCCTATGTCTCGTCCTGCATCACTTGAAAAAGCACACATACTAGAATAGACTTCCCTCGTAATGAAGCAGCACAAATTTATGGACCGTATTTACCTTCATTCAATTCCAACAATGCTATGACTCTATGCTCCCCCAACATGTATGAGCATATTTGTCAAGAAAAGTGATAACTAAATTTACCTCATCTTTTTTCCTAACACCCCAACAAATGAAAATATTTTCCAGTGCCTAAGCTATGATTCCACGTTTCCCACTGTGCACTAGAATAACCTTAAGTGATAAAGTTACTCTATTTCCATTCCTATCACCCTGATAAATGAAAATGTTTTTCCAATTGGTTAAAAATCAGCGGCATATGGCTCCCCCTCCCCACTGAAATCAGGTTAAGTAACTTTTAATACCATAGTCAGGTTAACATGTATGGTGGTTACCTCAATGGAACTCTAGAGTTTGCTTGGTACTGACTTTGGTAGAGCTGGAAGTAGCACTTGCATCCACAAAAAGGTCTTCCTTCTTATGCTCCTGATGAGCCATACTATTCTTCTGCACAAAGACATGGGTGTGATGCCTCCAATCTTTCAAGCCTGTAACATTCAGCTGTACAGATTGGTTCTTGATAACATTTCTTTCTTTCTTTTTTTCTTTTTTTTTTTTATTCTTTTTCCTTTTCGTTTTTTTTTTCTTTTGGGCTTCTGCTGTGCCAGTTTGGGTCTGCCAGACCAGTCCAATTCACTTAAATTGGTTGGCTCAACATTGGACCAGTCTGATTCACTCAAATCTGAACCAATTTAGAGCATGGATTAAGAAGAGGAAGAACCTTTTTCATTGTTCTATTGTCTCCCACAAATAATGCAACCCTTCTTCAACCAAAGGGGAAGTTGGTAATTGTAGGGTCTATGGGACAATAGTCACCAATGGGACACGGCGAGACTGGCATACAAGAGAAAATGCCAATTAAGGCTGAGGGTTCTGGCAATGGAATGACGAAGAAGGTTGTGAGAAATCTTGTTGCCATGACGGGCACTATAAGAGAGTCTTGAATCTTGATCACATAGTTGGGCTGATTGATGTTAAGGTTGGACATCAGTGCTGCCAAAGATGGTCAGAGATGCTTCCTTTTTCTCTCATTGCAATGAATCTTTGATGAGATTGTTGAGAGAGGCATAGCAACCTCAACCTGCTCTAATACCAATCAACCAAATGGGCGAGGACATTAACATAGAAGTGACAACAACCTGCTCTAATACCAATCAATGCCAAACAATTGGCAAGAACTCATGAGTAATACACCAGTTTCCAATTCAATAAATTCAATTCCTAAAACCAAACCCTAATGGGTTTGTAAATAGAGAGAGCACTTTCCTAGAATTAAGAAGACATACTTTCCTAAATAAATAGACAGAATAGAAATTTCAGTAAAATCAAAGAAACTAAAATTAGGATCTCTTGCAAAATAAAAAAATATGGCTCCCGAGAGGCCCTCTTCTATTCTTCTTCACAATGGACACTACCCTTCTATTAATTATATAAACAAGGCCCAAATATTACAGAGGTTCTTCAATATTAATATAGCCACAATTTCTTTACCCTTGGAACAAAGAATTTTCAATCACTTGCTAGGATTGCAGGACTAAAGATCTCTTTTTGAGATAGTTACCAAATTGAATTCTTTTAACAATATTTAGGACATTTAAGAACATTTGGCCATGCAATACCTTCAAATCAATCGATTCCAACTTCCACCAAAGATGCTGAATGCTTATTAAGGCACAAAAAAATGTTTCATATATAAACAACCATACATCACCTCTGATGTGATCTTCTATGCACTGAAACACTGTTTCCAAGCAATGCCGATGGCTAGCCATAATGAGTTCATTTTCTGGCATGAAAGAGAAGTTGCGGATGATGTTTGAAGAAGCAACAGCACATAGCTGCTTTTCTGCCCTTCCTTCTTCATCTAGATTAAACAGACTATCTTCATCATACCACCACTCAGAAGGACGAGGTTCGGTCAAATTCTTCTGCACTGATGCCTCAGTAACAGAGGAATTAGGACCCAAGCTGCGACATAAAGATTACCCCACTGTCAATGTTCCAAATTGCAACTGTTAAATACTCAAAACCTAGAGTTCACACACAGCTAGACATAATAGATAATGCCAGGACTACCTAGGACGAGGCAGAACTTCAACCGAGCCTAAAGCGTCATACTCATTCCCAAATCCACTAACAACAGAATTTGTACCTAACAATCTGGCCCTTGGCGTCTTGACAAGTTCCCTTGGAAGAGCTACATCACGCCAGTCATCTATCTGTTTCATTTGAAACATTCGATTTCAATAAAATCCATGAGAAATAATATAACAACCTTAAAATGTAGGAACACTTAGAAAATTATCCTCTGAGAAGTTTTAGAACAGTTTCAAATGAAAGCACAGGAAGGCGAGAGATGGTGACACCTACAACTTGGAGAAGAGCATCAAGCAACCCAGATATTTTTGCAAGAGGCGTTGCATCTTTGCGCACTTCATCTTTTTCCTTGAATGAAAGCAAGGTAAGAGTATTCAACGCCCATGTCAACTCACTCTTCAATCCACTTTGAAGAGCCAGGACTATCCTTTTGTTGTTTTGGTCTGCAAATAACAGAACAATAAAAAAGGAAATAGCTAATTAAGATAAAGTAAAATCTTACTGTTTTGAAACATCTATCAAACTACTTCTATATAAAACAGATGTTGGACTACCCTGCATCATGCCCAAATCCTCCTTATTCAGTAAACCAACTTTCACAAAAAATAAATACCTACGAATCAAAACACTAAATTCCCAGAGAAAGTACATTATCTGACCAGGAAATTTTTAAGAAAAATCATGAGAAAGAAAAATATTGATGGAACAAGGGAAATGTATGTGCAACTTCTCATAGATGCCAAGGAAGAAATCCTCAAAACTAGTGAGCCACAAATTTCCAAGGTTTTTTCAATTATATACCTAAATCTTTCCCAATAATTTTAAAATTTGAAAAATAACAGAATGCAGTACATCTAATTATTTTTTATATTTAACACTAAGTCTTTATTTTGGATTTTATTCACTTTGAAACACATTTTCATCCATTTTTTAAATTATGTTCACTTTTATTTTGGTTTCCCATCAAGTAACCTATTCAATTGCACATTGTTTTTCCGCTTCTCTATTTCAACTAAATTTTTAGCTCTCATTTCACAGTACTTTGCATTGCTTCTCATCTCTGCTTCCCATCCCGATAACCATAATCAAAACATACCTAGGTATCATCTTGCCAAAACCTATTGGCATACAGATGCAATGCTGGCAAAGCAGGCGAGCAACAATTGGTCAGTGCACACGCAACGAAGTGCTAACCGTTCTCAGTTAGAAACTTAATCCAGAGATAAACTCACTAGATGGACTTATGGCAGGCTCAAAATCTGCTTTTTTACTACTGAATCTCCAAAACGAGAAGATACATAATTTATTGATTTACAATCTTTAAGCTCAAACGATTTTAACTGTTGCAATAAAGCAAATGAAAACATTCCACGATGCCCTGATTATCCAAAGAGATTACACATCCACAGCGACAAGATGTTGAAGTGTCCACTAGATATGGAACTCTGAATCTCTGGTTCACATTCTAGCAAGGGATTGACGTAATGAAATCTTGGAAAGAATAAAAATAAATATAACAGTGAGCAGAACTAGGGTTTTGATAAACAGTAAACTGACCAGCGAAGGAACTGTGAACTTGGAGAGACGGGCCTAGGAGAGTTGGAGGAGCGGCTGAATCAGCTGAAGCGACGGCAATTGCGGAGGAATTGCTACTACCGCTGCCAAAAGGACGCCCTCTCTTCGGCGCCGGCGCTCCGGCGCCACCCGCCGCTCCGCCCATCTTCGCTTGCTCTCTCTTCTGCATTTTCTTCTCTCTGGGAAATCACAGTAATTACAATTTTACAAGTTTAAAAAAGAGATGGGCCGGCCCGACCGCCCGACGACACCCCATCAGCCTCTTGCCCATTATCAGTCCACCGTAATCCCAGGTGTCACGGTGCCACAACAATAAGAATGGTTTGAATTGAGGTAGATACTCGTAGAGTCTTAGTAGTTATGGATTGTGAGAGTTTACTCAACAAAAATCATAAATGGTACTGTGAACGAGCAAGAACTATGAATGGTAATAAAGATGTATTTCAGGAGTCGGGTTAGTCAAACAAAGTCGTGTCCACATCTGAACTTTATTCTGATCAACGAGACCTGAGGGCGAAAGACGTTGACTCTTAGGTTTGATGCTGCACCAGAGGTACGAAGGGCTTGTTGGTAACTAGAGTTCCTATGTAATCAAAAAAAAATAGTTTGGATTTTAATCATGAGAGATGTCCTTTTGGTAAAATAAACTCATGAGACAAGTAAGTTAAAATTAGATAATACTTTATTAGAATTGATTTTATGTCTATTACATCAGTGTTGTTTTGTCGATTAGGCTCAAATTTTCTTTGAAATCCCACTAAATTAACTTGAAAAAAAAAAATTCAGAGTAATTAAAAGATAATGATGTAGATTGAACTTAATTTGAACTTGTTTAATATTTAAGTCGATTGGATCCACAGATGATGTACAAGAGTATAAGTAAAATTGAAATCTTACATAACATGTGCAAAATTAATTGAAAATAAAAAATTAAATTTTACTTATGCATGATCTTGTGAAGTAAGGGTTTGTCTAGTATAGTTGTTATTTTCTATTTTGTATATCTATTTTTACACAGTGAAAATATAAATTACAAAAATGTGATTATTTAGATCATCAATTTTCTATTTTTGTTTTCGGTTTCTAGTTGTTTGCAAAAAAAAAAAAATTTAAATAAGATTTTATAGTTTTCATTTATTTTAACATGTTAAATTTTAATATCCAAAAATATTTATTTTGGATTAAATCATTCATTGTATACAATTTAAAACTAAAATTAGATGATCATATAAATTTAAATATAATTAAAATGAAAAATACCTCAATTTTAAAAAATAATAATAAAGTCAATTATAAAATATTTTTACTATTTTTCAATTATCATGTCCAATAATTTTTTTTATTGTAAAGTAAATTTTGAAATGATAACATTTAAGTAAAGTGATTATAATAATTTTTTTATTATAGTACTTTTAATGTGTATTATTCTCCAATTTTATTATTTTGATCATATTTTTAAATATTATTTTATTTAAAGATGAAAACAAGCATTTTTTTTTCATAAAGTCTTTAGCTTGTTTTAGTTTTATAAATATAACCAAACAATTTGCTAGTTTTTAGTTTTAAGTTTTTATTTCTAGTTTTTTATTTTCGCCTCTAGTTTTCAGTTTTATAATTTTTTATAGTGATACCAAACGAGCCCTAAATAAGTAATAGGATTAGTTATCGAAGTTAATGCTACAAGGAACTCTCTAATCCATTTTAGTTTGTTTTTTTATTTGTTTAGTTCTTGGTTTTGATGTTTTATGTTCACCTAACCCAAAAAAATTCATACAACTTGAAAGCAAGTATGACAAACTTGATGAATAAAATTAAGTCCATAATAACTCAAAATATGAAAATTAAGTTTAAAAAATATCAACTTTGTAAGCAAGGGTTTCAACATCCCTTTGATTTTTCTGCTGCTTGGTTTAAGAAAAATATCCCAAAACATGCTTTTATTGCTTGAATGGCAAACTAAACGAAGTTATATACTCTTGAGAGGCTTTTGCGGTGGGCTAAAACCCACTTAGCTACTTGCTTGTCTCTATCATCAAAGAATAGAAAGCACTCGTCTTCTTTGACCATAGCTCCACTAGACCAATTCTCTTCAAAGCTACCTAAATTTTTAACATCCTTTGGATTGATTTGAGCTAGGAAGAAGTCATTCTTAGGATATCCAGCTTGAAGAATAGTAAATCCGTTGTTCCCTACAAGTTCATTTGGATTGCTTTAATCCACCATACTTGGAGAGCTAGGAACTTTATTGTCTTTGAGGATTCTACTTTTGATCTTCATGCTATTCTGCAAGCTATTATATTTGGTATTAATGGTTACATTTTAAGCATTAGGAGGCTAAACTTAGAGCTCCTTCTTCTTGCTTTGTTTTGTTCCTTGTACTTCATACTTTGTTTCCCCTAATGCTAATATATTCTTGTTGACATTTTTTCTAAAAAAGAAAACTTTTTAAGGAACCTTAACCTATAGTAATCTAGATGAACCCTTTGTACATGTCACAAATACAAGAATATAAGAATGTGACACAAGGCCTTGGTCATGCCTATAGTTAAAGGAAGAAAAATACCCAGCTTATGCTCTTAGAAGGAATAAAAATGTGAAAAGTAGCTTTCTTGGCAACCATTTCTCAATTAAAAATTAATTACAATTGAATCTTAAAAGAAAAGTAAAGAATTTTTCCATAGATGATTATGGAATGCTTAGAACTATAGAATTCGATTAAGCAATTGGGTTTGAGGAATCTGTTCCCATTAGGAGATAAAAAGATTGGAGACTGAAAAGAAAAGAATCATAGGGGTTGGAGTTTGCAATGCAAAAACAATGATGTGGCTTGTAAATGGCATTATTGTATATGGCTTTAAACTTTAGTCATACATATAGGGGACGGGGTTGTATTCATAAAGTCACATTTGTGTTTTATTGACAAGAACAAAGAGGCAAATGACATATGCTTTTCGAGATGGCGCCTAATGAGTGCTTTTTGTTCAAATAATAATATTAAAATAAAAATAAAAATAAAAAAGCTTGGTTGAAGGTCTACAACAAGTGGACAATACTTAACCATGGTAATATCGGAAGAGTCTTTACTCAAACTAGGGAATGGATTAAAATTGTCATAAGACTGCTTAATGGATGAACCATTTGAATTGAAGTAGGCCCTAAAGAAAATTGATTTTAAAAGGTGTCTATCCTTACATAGTTAAAATAGAGGTATATGTAGTTCAATAAAGTAGGCAAATTATATGGTAAATAACAATTAACCCATAGTGATGCTATTGGAGGGAGCATTTTGAGTTCAACTTCATTGAAATTGGGGTCTACCATTTTTAGACTAGTTTTGTCATTTGAAATGAATTGAGTACACTAAAACATTTTATTTAAATGTCTAGTTTAGGAGCAAAATATTAATCATTGAGGTATCACTAGGTTCTAATTACTCAAAAATTTAATCAACCAATGTGTCTACTTTGCAAGACTCTAGATCATCCCAACATCATAAAAATGTAATGGCAAAGTAGATATAGACTAATAGGATGCTTTTAAAACTTTTACATATATTAATTCATTTAAACATCAAAATTAGGTTTTTATATTATAAAAATTAATCTTAGGGTCAATAGTTTCCAATTATCATGGTTAGCAATTTCTTTGTATTTTTGTGTTTTGCTCCTTAAGGAGGTATATTAAACCAAAATTGTAAAATAAAGGTACCATTGTGCTTTTCATCTAAGATTGAACTTAAAACTTCCAACATAGATGACTAATACTTGAATTGACATACTATGGATTCGGTTAGTTGAACCATATCCCTTAAAACATTAACCAAATCAAAATTTTGCTTCGCTAGGAAATGGGAATTGAAATTGAACTATTTCAAATGGTTAATTGAAATTAGATTAACTGGTTTTTAGCAAGATATGCAATGGTCAATCGAACGAACCATTAGATCTAATTTAAAATTTTAAAGTTACTACAAATGAATATTTTTTTAATTCCGTTAAAATTAACAAATAAATTTTAAAATTCTAACATTAAAGTTCAACCATCAATAAGAAGTTATAAATTTATTAACTTTAAATTAGCTTCCTTTTCCCAAAATAAAGGTACAAATTCTCTTCTTTTCTGTCTATTGTCGCGACCACCACCAACATACCACTATTGAAATATGCGTGTGAGATCTTCTCGTTCATTTTCCTTTTTGATATGTGGGCATGAAGAATACATGCACCTGGTTCCAGGATGAGCAACAGTTGTATTTGTAGTGGATATAGTTAGAGAGTAACTTTGATCCTGTATCATTATTATTTAAATATTAATTAATATTAATATTATTTTATTATTTCAAGTGTTTATCTTTCTTTAATCATTAAATTTTTTGTATTTTATTATTTCTAGTGTTTCCTTTTCTTTAATTGTTAAATTATTTGCACTATGCTTGCATAGCAATAAATGACCTAATTTTACATACTCGCAACTAGTTCCAAGCTCAGATAGGGGAGGTAGTTGCATTCGGTAGCTAACAACCAGCATTTTAACGTCCTGCTAATAAAATAAAATCTTTTTTCCAAATTTTAAGTCCAATCATTAACCTAAACAGTGGAAGGCCAATCATATAAAATAAATCCACACATAATACAATACCAAAGTGTCAAGTCAACTCACAATATACAATCATCATTGTTCTCTCGAAACTAACCTTACTGATACCAAGGGTTTACAAAACATGCCACTCAAAAATACTCACTCTAAAAAAGGGCAGTGCAACAGCCCCTCTACCTGCGAGCCTGCTCTGCTTGTCTTGCTGGTTTACCTGAAAAATAATTCAACACTGGGATGAGCCAACGCTCAGTAAGACGAAACATATTATTACTAGTGTGTGGCTACTGAGTTATATTTCTATATAAATAATTTGATTTTAAAATAATATCATGGATAACTGAAATTGTAAATGCTGGTATAAATAACATATATTATACTATATAAATTTACTTTTCATAATACTAGTACTATTTTTGAAAAAATCTACTATACTTATGATATCTGAGAAAACTACCCTAGATGGTTGTATGTCATGATTTAACCCCTCATGATAGGGTTGTGCGGCCCGGAGGCGGGACTTATCCTGGCTGGCCTACCAAGGTAAGTCAACTGAACTCCGACAGTCGGATCGACCCCCTCAATCCATATCTGATGGAGAGTCTGTCCTGACGTGGGCACGATCTGTGACGACCTGCTTATATACTCATATAATATAATTAAAATAAATAAAACAGTCAATCCGAACCCGTGGATAACGGGGACACCTATCATTTATAGCGGAAACCTAAATAGCAGTAAATATAAATCACATTCTCAAAATCCTAGAATATATAATACCAAAGTTAATTATAATTCATTACATTCTGTATTTATATACAATCTCCAAAAATACCCAAAAACACCAAAAAGTATTTCCTAGGATCCTACAACAAAACCAATTATCCTAGCACAACACTCACCCTCCTAGCGAGGTAACTTAATAAACTCAACGGCGGCCACGACCCACCGGTCTTTTTGGGTTTCCTGAAAATCATTTAATGTTCGGGAGTGAGACACTTATCAGTAAGGGAAAATAAACTAAATACAACTGTGTGGTAACATGAATATTTAATGCAGTTATACATACTCAGTACATTTCATATATCTAAAAACATACATCATAACATGGTGAATAATCATATACTTCCATATTTTCTAATAATTCATACTGATCATGAAATGTTTATTATAGCTAATAATACTGAAAACATACTCAGGATGAATAGCTAGCTGATGTCATGTATTATCCCCCATGACGGGTTGTGCAGCCCGAAGGCGGGACCTAACAATGGCTGGCCGACCATTCCCGAGTCAAAAATGTCTATAAGTACGATGGGCCCACCACACCCTGGACCGGACTGCCAGGTGGATGTCTACACTCTACATTGAAAGCTACATCGACTATCCATTTCTCACCCCCTCATGGGGTGGTTAGCACCAATCTGATCATAGATGGCTGATCTACAAGCTACGGTACCATGCTCCTGGACTGAACTAAGCTAACATTTGGGTTCTGATAACATATAATACATGATAATATAGCATTTAACATAAATGGATTGATAACATTTTCTATGATTTCATAAATATGGCCTTGTGTCGAACATTTCATAAATACGGTCTCACGCCGAATATTTAATAAATACGGCCTCGCGCAGAAATCATACGTAAAACACGGCCTCGTGCCGGCTATCAATCACGATCTTGTGCTGAATATCTCATACATATAATTCTGGATAATAAATCAATTATCATGTATTTTCAACATCATTTGTACTGTAATAATTCATATTTTTGAAAACATGCTTCATTTATAACATTGTCATATCATAATATCTTTCACGTAAGGTAATATTCATGCCACACATTTGTTGTATAAAACCATACTTCATATTCTAAAATCATAATTTTTGGCATCTCATACATATATATATATATATATATATATATATTTCAACATAATAGCAGTATTTTCCCAAATGTGCATTTTCTTCGTAATATACAAATACAATACATGCTTTCCTAAAAATAAATTTTCTGATAAATAATAATATTTTGCATAGAAAATAACTGCTTTAGTTTATTCCCTTACCTGGCACTGAAAGAAACCCCCTAAAATTTCTAGTCTTGCACTCGCAGGGTTCCCCATTCAATTCCCTGAAAACAATAACTCGCAGAACTAAACTTTAGTATTTCCACGTGAATATCATTTCCTATAACTACAGTAAGACCAAATTTGGCTTAAATAGCCTTACCTCAACTCAGGGATGATTCTCAACTAGCTTCCACCAACGATCCGCTCCGGTAAATTTGGAGAGAACTTCCCCAGGAGCGTCGTGGTGGCCTCAAATCGTCGATCCGGCGAGCGATGGAGCCGAAATCTAGGAGAGAAGGGAGAGAAACCGAAGGGAGAGAGAGAGAGAGTGAGAGAGATTTCTTAATTTTTACGTTTAAATCTGAATTTCTACTATTTATAGAGTTGGATTCATCAACGAGACACGTCACCTCGTCGACGAGTCTTGTAGAAAGTTTATCGACGAACTTGTACCTTCGTCGACAAATTTCAGACTTCCCAAAATCCTTCCTTGGTATCTTCTCGTCGACAAAATTTGTCTTCGTTAACAAGGCCCTCTTGTACCCTCGTCGACGAATCCCCTGTGTTCGTCGACGAGGATCTGATAAATTTCCCTAGTTATTTCTCCTAAAGTGCAATTTCATCAACGAAGTCTGCTGCCTCCTTCTGTTTCTGTTTCCATTTCCCTTCATCTCTATTTAAATACTATTTTTATTATTCGGGTTATTACATTGACCTTATACCACTTACTATCTGAGTAAAGTGGTTGCACTCTGAACTGAATATCTATAGCTACGGTACCGTGCTCTGTTGTCTAATCCATCAAAGTTTGTTACTATATAGGTAACTGATATCTGTAATATACTGTTTCTACTGTGGTTTCTAAAATAACCATAACCCCATAGAATTTATCTGAAATTCTAAATAAACTGACTGAAAATCTGATTTCTGTATAACAGAACTACTGTTTGAATATTTGTTTATTGGGGCGTTATGGAACTGATAAATGGGTTATTCTGAAATTACTAAAAATGCGTATTTATGAGTATACTGTACACTAAAAAATTTATCGTTCTATAAACATGCAAATATCATGGTATTTCTGTTCATAACTATAAACATGGTATTCACAAATTCTATAAATATAGTACTGTTTTGTTATCAACTCAAGTCACACAAATAAATATTAATATTATCAAGTTCTAGAAAGTGTAAATATATATACTTTGAATGATGATTTGATAAAAACATATAGTTTGTGCTGAAATCGTAAAAGGGTTTCCTAGCATAGCATATTTCCATTACCTTACTACTAGAAAGCCCCTATGGTATACTGGTCCAACACCTGCAGGGCTTCCTACTCAACACCCTGAAAACAACATTCGCCATAACAGAATATCATTATTTCTTCGTATCCATCATTTCCTACAATTGCCAGAAGGCCAAAAATTAAATAAAAGGTCTTACCCTGATTCTGGGAAGAAATTCAACTCAATCCCACCGACGATCTGCCCCAGTAAACTTGGAGAGAACTTCGCCAAGAGCGTCGTGGTGACCTCAGATCGTCACTCTGGCGACTAATGGGGTTGGAATCAAAGATAGAAAAGGGAAGGACCGTAGGAGAGAGAAGAGGGAGAGTTTGCGTTGATTTTTCTGCGATTAAACCAAGTTTAGGGCTATTTATATTGCGGCCTTCGTCAACGAGCCACGTCATCTCGTCGACAAGTCTAATAGGCAATTCGTCGATGAACTCTCCCCTTCATCAACGAAATTTAGAATCGCCCAAAACATTCTCTCGGTATCTTCTCGTCGATGAAACATGCCCTCGTCGACGAGACCATCTTATACTCTCGTCGACAAATCCCCTGTGTTCATTGACGAGGCCATGAGAAAATTCCTTGGGTTATTATATCCAAAGTGCAATGTTGTCGACGAAGTCCGCTGCCTCCTTCTATTTCTGTTTCCATTTCCCTCCCTATTTATTATTTAAATTTCATTATTCTTCGGGTCGTTACATAAAACTTGTCAGATCTTGATGACATGAATCCTTACCAACAGTTCATTGAGGCATATCCTTTGAGCAAAGCATTGCACTTTTACCACTTATGTAACGACCTACCTATTTTACTGTAAATTTTTTTTATAACATACATAATGATTCCCATAATCTGCTAAACTGACATAATTATGATCAACCTTGACCCATGGGTACTAGGGATATACCTGTCATACATCTCTGATACCTAAGCAATGAAAAACATAAATTACAAACATACCTTCCAACAGTTACAATACTAGAGTACTACTAATCTGTCAAATATATATATACATCCCAAAAGACCAAAAAGATAAATCTAGGATCATAATCTAAAAACCATCTGACCCTAGCTTAATACCTCACCCTCCCACTAGGGTAGTATAAACTGCCTCTACTGACGCAGAGCTCAGTCTGCCTGTCTAGCTGGTTTCCCTAAAATATTTAGTAAGCTGGGGTGAGACACCTCTCAGTAAGGGAAATAAACTAACACTAGTGTGTGAAAACATGAATATTTTCATGTTATACATATAAACAGTATAATAAGCATATTTGGTAAAAATCTGTATGTAGCAAAATTGAGTAAAACATGATTTGTCATATCATAATAAGGCATACTAGATTTCTATACTTGAGAATCATCTTATATAACTATACAATACTGAAATAACACTCAGAATGGATAGTTAGCTGATGTTATGTCTTACCCCTACATGACTAGGTTGTGCAACCCGAAGGCGGGACCTAGCAATGGTTGGTCGACCATGCTAGATCAATCATAAATCTGTAAGTACGATGGGCTTGCCCCTCCTGGTCCTGGACTGCCAGGGGAACATCTCCACTCTACACTAAAGCCACATCGACTGTCATCTCCCACACTACTGGTCGTGTGGTAGTACTATCATAATTCTAAACATAAAACTACGGTACTGTGCTCCTAAAACTGAACTAAACCATACTATTTGGGTTCTGATAACATATAATATATTTCATATCCTGAACATAATTGTTTCATATTTCATAATAATATTTGACTTGTTAATATTTCATGAATTCTGTCTTATCATACATGATTATGACATCTGTGCCACCATAACATAACATGAATCACGACATCTGCGCCGGCATATCATAATATACTGAACATGATTTCTCTGTATTGTTAAACATTATCTTTATAAAATCATGGTTCCTATATTGTTTTATAATTGCCCTAAAAACTATTCTATCATATTTGATATGAGAAAAAAATATTATTCTAATACACATAATTATATGAAAATTTAGACTCATGCCTGACAAAAATAGGTAACATTCTGAATGTAAAATCTGTTCCAAAATCATAATTTCTGAATATACACGTTTAAATCATATCCCTGTTCATAGCAGTATTTTCCCAAACATAATTCTATAATATACATATTTCCCTCAAATTTAATGTTGTAGAATAATAAATAATTTTATGAAAAAATCTAACTTAGTTTATCCCCTTATTTGGCTTATTGAGAAGCCCACAAAACTGCCAAACCTACACCTGTAGTGTTCCCAGCACAACACCCTGAAATTAACATTTTTCCCTAACAAACTTTAATATTATCTTACCTAACATATTCTCCTCAATCCAGAAACGCCAAATACCCAATAAAACTGAGATTAACTAACTCACCAAAATGTTGGGATGATTCCCAAACTTTCCAAATCGAATTTTCGCTCCAGTTATGTTGTAGAAAATCTCTCCAAGATCACCATAGTAGCTTCTGATCGTTGAACTAAGGAGAATCGGAGCCGAAAAATTAGAGAGAAAGGAGAGAAACCATGTAAAGAGAGAGGAATTGAAAAAATAAAATTTTCTTCCGCTGAAATTGATTTTGGGCTATATATAGAGCGTTGTCCACGTGGCCTCATCGACGAGCCTTGTCTCCTCGTCGATGAGTCCAAACAATAGTCTCGTCGACGAATGCCTACTCCTCGTCGATGAGATTCAGACCCTTAAAACGACCCTCTCGATAACTTCTCGTTGACAAGACATGCATCCCAGTTGACAAGCCCAGAGCATTGCTCGTCAATGAGCACTTCTTCACTTGTCGACGAGACCCTACTGAAAACCCTGTTGAAAAAATCCTTTTTTCTCCTTTATTATTTAATTACTATAATTTTTCAGGTCTCTACAACTTAAGTGCAACAAGAAATAGACAAGAGTGGGTTAGGTTGGGCCTTTTTACGCAAAATATGGTTAGGAAGAAAGTTTAGGATACTAGAATCACGTTAACAACTTGGAACATAGGGACAGCGATGGGTAAGAGCTTGGAGTTAGTTAATACTATGATTAGGAGAAAAATTAATGTAATATGCTTCCAAGAGACTAAACGGGTAGGGAAGAAAGTTAAATAAATCGATAAATTATGTTTTGAAGTTTGATACATTGGAAAGGGAAAAAAAATAAGTAGGAATCAAGGTAGACAAAGACCTAAAAGATAATCTAGTGAACATTAAAAGAATAGAAGATGGAATTATAAAGCTTAAGATAGCTTTAAGCCAAGTGATAATAAATATTTGTGTGTATGCTCCCTAATTAGGCTTGTCAAAAAACTTGAAAAGACATTCATAGGAGTTAATCTAAATGGACACGTTGGAAAGGACAACAAAGGTTATGAGAAAATACATAAAAACATCGTTATAGAGATAAAAATGAGTCCGGTGATATGATTTTAGATGTTATTAGGTTGTATGATAAAAATGAACCTAGTGATATGATTTTAGATTTTACCATGTCATATGACCTTCTTGAACGAATACCTACTTTGAGAAAATAAAAGAAAATTTTTAACAACCTTTAAAAGTGAACAAAACAAAAGCCAAATACATATATTTTTTCCTTAACTACTAGGAAAGGAGATTATTTAACTTGTAAGGATTGTAAAGTTATACTAGGGGAAAGCTTGACTTCATGAGATAGAGTTTTAATATTAGATATTTCTACAAAGTAATAGAAATCAATGCAAGAAAACTAGGTTGTGGGGTTCAAAGGAGGGAAATATAGTAGAATTTAAAGATAAAATGATCGAAGAGGGTGAGTGGACAGCATGAGGTGAAGTAAATTCAAACATTCTGTAGAATAGTATGGCTAGCTTTATTAAAAAGATGACAAAAGAAATTTTAGGTGAATTTAAAAGAAGAGTATCAAACAACAAAGAATTGGTGGAATCAAAATGTCCAAAAAGCAGTACAGATAGAGAATCTGGTACAAAACTTGGAAAAATTGTAGAAATATAAAAAAATTTAAAAAGTATGAAAAAACTAGAAAAAAGAAAAGAATTTAGTAGTGAATCTTGACATAGAGCTTATGAAAATTTTATGTTATGCTAGATACGAAATAAGGGGAAAGAGACATATATAAAATAGCTTGCGCTACAAAAAGAAAGTGTAAAGATTTCCGTACTGTAATGTTGTGATATGGATTGTATAATGAAGATGCGCAATGGAATAATCAACAAGAAATAAATAACACAACCAATAAGCAAAGCAACACAAAAATTTATGTGGTTTGGCAAAGCCTACATCTACGGAAGCAGAAGGCACATAAATTTCACTATGGAAATCACAATGTATACAATACACTTCAACAATGATCACTCTCATTCTCAAAATATGCTTAGATGACATATATAGAGGTTTCTCTGAGGTTTCCCCCCATTTTCCCAACCACTCAAGGTTCAAAAATTCAAAATTCAGAAAAACTGTTGCATCCTAGGTGCCTCTTGTCGAAGAACACAGGGCTTCATCGATGAGACTAAGAAGAACCTTCGTTGATGAATACAAGACTCTCATTGACGATGCTAGAAGTTTGAAATTTCCTACTCTGGGTAATTATTCGTCGGCGAGCTTGAGAGCCTTCATCGACGAACCTCTACTGTTCCCTCGTCGGCGAGCATAGACCCTTCGTCAACGAGTCCTGTTGTGCTGGCCCCCTCATGTTTTTCCTCCTTCCTTCTTTGCTTATCAAAACAAAAGTATAAAAGCCACAAATAACAATCTCTACCTTGGCGATTATACGCCCCTTAGGAGAATCTCAAAAACATGAACTACTTCACTTTGAACTTAAAAAATGCTTGGTTGGGTATGTCTCCCTTCTATCACTTGGAGACATGGAGTAAGTCCAAGCAATGCTTGAAATTCTCTAAAATAACTGATTTCGTTATAATATCCGCTACATTTTCATATGTGTGAACTTTCTCCAACACAAGTTCACCCAAAGCATTCAATTCCCGAACCTTGTGGAACCTCACATCAATGTGCTTGGTCCTAGCATGGTATACCTGATTCTTCACCAAGTAAATAACACTCTGAATATCACAATCCAACACCACACCATTTTGCTGTAACCCCAGCTCTCTAACTAAACCAGTAAGCCATAGGGCTTCCTTTGCAGCTTCAGCAACTTCTATATATTCTGTCTCAGCTGTGGACAATGCAACCAGAGACTGTACCATGGATCTCTAACATACCAGTTCTCCTACAAGGGTAAACACATATCCTGTTGTATACCTTCTTTCATCCATATCTTCAGCATAATCTGCATTAACAAACCCCACAACTGAAGGACAACCCTGTTGCTTGCCTAACATAATGCCATATCTCGATGTACCCTGCAAGTATCTGAGTATCAATTTTACAGCTTCCCAATGCTGTCTTCCTGGATTAGAGAGGAACTTGCTCACCATGCTCACTGCATGAGCTAAATCTGGTCTCATACAAACCATGACAAACATTAAACTCCCTATAGCACTAGCATAGGGGACCTTTGACATGTCCCGTGTTAACTTTGCTGCAATCCCAAGAGGGGGGTGAATTGGTATTTAAAAATTTATCGTCTAGGTTAACTGGTTTTATCAAGAGTGTAATATAGCCTAGGGCCAGTCTACGCAATCAACAAATAAACATACACATGTTGTAAAGGTAAAATGCGTAAATGTAAAGAACATGCATGATATGTTATCGGGGTTCGGCCAATTGTGCCTACGTCCCTGCCTTGGCCACACCAGCACAAAGATTACCACTATAATGCTCACTTAAACAGGTGGAGCGGCACCTATACAAACCAAGTCAATTCAAGGGGTTAACCTCAACCAATACGCCTTAACAGGATGGCGCACTTAGCTTTCCTAACCGGGTCTAAGCCAATCTGTGACTATTTCACAAGGCTAGTCTCCCTCTTCAAACCCGCGCCTGGAATACAACCAATGTGTATAAAGTTTGTACACGGAAATACTCTTATAGACAATCCTAGCTTTCCTAACCGGGTCTAAGCCAATCTGGGACTATTTCACAAGGCTAGTCTCCCTCTTCAAACCCGCGCTTGGAATACAACCAATGTGTATAAATTTTGTACACAGAAATACTCTTCTAGACAATCAGATGTGTGCACCAATACAGCTTAATCAATATTGCAAGCACGAATGATATGTAAATATACTCAGGACTCTAATGTGTGCTAAACACTTAATCACGTATATATTTTCAGTCTAGATCTAGAGTGTATATCCAAGCAAGATTTGAAACACACTATATGAATAACTCAAAATCAGACCAGGGTTTCAAATATGCTAAGCAAGTTAAATCAAACAAACTTAATAGGATATTCCAGTATACAAAGCACAATGGAGCTGTTTGAAAGACTAGCTTTTTGAAAAGGATTTTTGTACACCAAAATGTAAGCTTAGGTATCTTGCAATGATGATGCAAGAACCACAACCCTTAAAGTGTTCTCACACAAGATTTATCAAATGAAATCGGTGGAAGAACTTTAATGCTAAACTCTAAAAGAAAATCAATCAAGCAATAATACAAATGAGAGTTCTAACTAAAAAGATTAAGCACAGTAGCCTCAGAGATACTCACAATGCTTAAAGAGATCAAGAATGAGGAGTATGTGAGTGTTTGGAAGTAGTATTGGCTACAAAATGATTTTTGGATTTGAGAGAATTTTGGCCTTAATGATCTTTCTAATCTACTTGCTAATTATTCCAAATGAGGGGGTATATATAGACGTCCCCAAAAATATGACCATTAAGGATACAAGAGGAATAATTAAAAAATTTTTAATATTATTTAATTAAATTAACCCCACTTAAAAAAGTTAACCCTGGTAAAAAAATATGGGGCAACTTGAGAGCACCGATCGAGTAGGGCAAGTTCGCTTGACCCAAGTTCTAGAGGTTCGGTCAACTAGAAGTAAAATGAACTATGAGTTCAGTCGACCAGACTTGTAAATTCGAAGTCTTTTTGTGAGGTTCAGTCGATCAGGACTAAAATGAACTGCATGTTTGGTCGACCAGACTTATAATTCCAAAGGCGATTTTTTCTTCTTGCAAGGTTCGGTCGACCAGACTGATTTTGAACTAAGCAGATCGGTCGACCAAACCGTTGATTTTCCACACGTGGGAACTCGGTCAACCAGGTTGGTGCAATGTAATTTTCTCTCGGTCGACTAGGAAGTCAATAAAGTTGACTTCATGCATGTTCGGTCGATCGGGGTCAAATGAACTGAAATAGTTTGGTCGACCGGCCTGTGCTCAACCAGTTGACCTGGTCCCTGGTTGGTCGATCGAGTGTGCACACTTTGTGCATTTTTGTCCTGTTTCATCCAACAGACACCCTATTCAAATGACTAACACATACAAGTGAGTGATTGAGTGTCCTAGGGTCATTTTAGGCCTTTTTGAGTACATCAAAAAAATCCGGTGTCGGTTGACTGAAATTCAACGGTCGACTGAAATTCGACCGAATGGTATTCCCTAAGGTCTTTCTATGGTTTGTGTAGGTACCTAAAGTCCAATTAGGGTCAATTTGAGCATACCTACCTACCATGTATGATGCAAATTATTACAAGCCATAAGAGTGCATAGTCCATAATTAATTTACATCCCATAATGAAGAAATGAAATAATGAATACAAATACGCAACACAATTCTTCATTCTTCGGCACGAACACCGCACGCCATCATGATGTGTCTTTTAGTCTGAAATTGCACACAAGGTGGACCTGCATGCAAGTCTTAGTACAACCATCAGTACCAAGAGTATTTGTCATAATCAAAATTGGGTGTGACCAATCATATCAACATCCTGAATTTCCTCATTTGAACTTAGGCAATCTATAGTAGACAACTTGAAATGATTTTCTAAAGGTGTACACACCGGTCTTGCATCAGCCATGCTAAACCTTTCCAACACCTTCTAAACATAACTGCCTTGAGATAACCATAATCTCCTTGCAGTCCTATCACGACGAATCTCCATCCCAAGTATTTTATTGGCTGAACCAAGATCCTTCATGTCAAATTCCTTATGCAACAGGTCCTTTAACTGATTCACCTTAGTTAAATCCTTTGTAGCTATCAACATGTTATCGACGTACAATAACAATAAAATAAGTGAGCCATCTTCAAGTTTGTTCACATAAATGCAGCAATCATACTCACACTGTTTGTAGCCAATCTTCATTATGTACGAATCAAACCATTTATTCCATTGCCTTGGAGACTATTTCGGCCCATAAAGAGATTTCTTCAGCCTGCAAACAAAATTTTCTTTTCTTAGTTCAATGAATCCCTCCGGCTGTACCATGTAGATTTGTTCCTCTAAGTCACCGTGAAGAAACGCCGTCTTCACATCCATTTGTTCCAAATGAAGATCATAATAAGCTACCAACCCGAATACAATTTTGATAGAAGTATTGAAATGATCTGCTAATAAAAGTAAAATCTTTTCTCCTATTTTAATACCAAACATTAACCTAAACAACGAAAAGTCACAATCATAAACATAACCATATAAATTACAATGCCAGAGTGTCTAAATATCCCATAAATTATACATATATCACTGTTCTCCTAAAAAACTACTCCTTACTGACCAAGGATTTATAAAAACATGCCATCCAAAAATACTCACTCTCAAAAAGGCCGGAACAAGAACCCCTCTACCTGCGAGCCTGCCCCGCCCGCTTAGCTGAATCACCTGAAAAACAATTCAACACTAGGATGAGTCAACGCTTAGTAAGATGAAACATGTTATTATTAGTGTGTGGCTATTGAGCTATGGTTTGGTAAAAATAATCTAATTTAAGAATAATATGAATTATTGAATCTAAAAAAATGCTGATATTACATAACGTATAATAAAACCATTAACTACTTAACTGAATATGCCAATCTGTATGAAATTACTTTTCATATTAATACTACTATTTCTGAAAGTTTGATAGTACTTATAATTTTGAGAAATTTCCCTAGATGGCTATGTGTCATGATTTAACCCCTCATGATAGGGTTGTACGGCCTGAAGGCGGGACCTATCCTGGCTGGCCAACTAGGGTAAGTCAATTGAACTCTGACAATCTGATCGGCCCCCTCAATCCATATCTGATAGAGAGTCTGTTCCTACTCGTAACGACCTGCTATTTAACTAGGGGTTTTTTTTTTTTCATATATACATACTATAAAATTCATAATGCTCTAATACCAAACTGAACAAAACCCAACCATCAACCTAAGTAGCGAGAAGCAGAAATCAAATAAACATAACCATATATAATTATATACAATACCAGAGTGCTAAAATGTTTCCCAAAACATACATGCACGACTGTTCCCCAAAATACCCTTAACTAGCTAGGGCTATACAGAAATACTTCAAAACAAATACTCACTCTCTACTGATAGGGTAGTACTGAAGCCCCTCTACCTGTGAGCCTGATCTGCTCGCCTACCTGGATCACCTGAAACATGTTAAATTAATTGGGATGACCCAATGCTCAGTAAGATGAAATATGTTATTGCGTAGTGTGTGGCAAACAAGTTACAATATTATGAAAATCTATTACTATATAATCATGTATCATTAAATCTGTAAAATACAATACCAGTAATATAAACCGTCACTTTTTCCTATTGTTTAACATTTCTGTACTTTAGGTTTCTATTCAAAATACTTCTAACATGTATATATATTTTTTGTTCCTATAGATCAGATTACTATGTTCAGACTTGTGCAAACCGCCCCACGAGGGGGTACGAGATGGATAGTTAATGTGGCTTTCAGTATAGAGTTGTAGACGTCCACCTAGCAGTCCTGACCAGGGTGTGGCAGGCCCATCATACTTACAAACATTTTTGACTCGGCAGTGGTCGGCCAGCCATTGTCGGGTCCCTCCTTCGGGCTGCACAACCTGTCATGGGGGTTAATACATGACATCAGCTAACTATACATCCTGGGTAAATTTCAGTATTATCAGTTATATCAAACATTTCATGATCAATATAAATTATTAGAAATTATGAAAGTTATAATTATTCAGTATGTTAGGATGAATGTTTTCAGGTATATGAAATGTATTGTATATGTATAATTGTATCAAATATTCATGTTGTCATACAACTGTATTTAGTTTATTTTCCCTTACTGAGAAGTGTTTCACCCCCAAACATTAAACAATTTTTAGGGAACCCAGAAAGACCGACGGATCGAGGCTGTCGTTGAGTCAGTTGTGTTACCCTGCTAGGAGGGTAAGTTTTGATCTAGGAACGAGAGATGTGCGTTATGGGTTCCTAGATTTGTATCTATTTTTGTATTTTGGGAGATTGTATATAAAAACAGTGTTTTGGATTATATTTGACTCTAGTATTATGTATTTTGTGGTTATGAGAATGTGATTTATATTCACTGCTGCTTAGGTTTCCGCTGTGAATGCCAGATGTGTCCCTATTACCCACGGGTTCAGGTTGACTTTATTATTAAATATGTTTTATTATATGATAAGATAAGCAAGTCGTTACACTTACCCTCTGTGTGTGTGTTTGTGTCGACCGACCTATGTTGAATTGGCTTCTTTCATTTTTGCAAAATTTCAAACTTTCTCATCCTTTTCCCCATTTGAAAAGGTTTTCATGAAATTCATACAGAGGCAGAAGCCCCATGAGAATTCCACTACTTCTTGTCTTATCAAATCCTCAAACAAACATATTAAAATTACAAATAAGAGAGAAAAATAATATAGGCAGAGCAAATCAAAAGTTTTTTTTTTTTTATGTAGATTGCCTACTTATCCTTTAATGGAGGAATCAAGTCACTTTTATTTCCAAAAATATTTTCAAAATAAGTTTTAGAAAATTTTTTTGGAGAATGTCTTGAAAAAAATCTTTAGAAAACACTTAAATAGCTTTTGAATCTATAGACACCAAATTTTGATCTGGGGGTGTGCTGACAAAATGGATGTGCTGCATGGCGACCCCCTCCCCCGCCCCCCCCAAGAAAAAGAAAGTCAAAAGGGTGGGCAAAGGCTCTAAGAAAATATAAATATTGAAAATGTGGAGTCGACACCTCTATTATTGTTTTTGTTTAGGAAAAGTAAAGGGAAAACCCCTAAGAGGTCTACGACACAAAGAACAAAGGTTCAGGGCAGCTTATTTGGCCCTTTTGTTTTATTTGGCCCAATCCAAAATATGAATTTTTGATAAAAGATAACATTCATCTTAAACAACAAACTCATAAAGAGGGGCAGCTGTAGACACCCCATTTTGTCCAGGCCAAATATAATAAAAGAAAATTATTATTATTATTATTATTATTATTATTATTACACTGTGCATACAACAAAAAAAATAAAACAACAAAAAAACAAAAAAAAAAACAAAAAAAAGAATACATTAGAAAAAAATTAAAAAAAAAAATGAAAGATGTAGGGAGGACTCCAGATACTCCATGCCCAAAGCTGGCACCTACACACACACACGGGAGACAATTAATGAGTCGATAAAATTAGTTAGCTACATCAAATTAATGAGTTGGTGAAAATTGGCTGGCCGGGTGGTGAGCTAGTTGGGAGCTTACAATTAAAGGCTGGGTGGTGAATTGGTTAGGAGCTTAAAAAATTAAATGCTTCCTGTGAGCTTATAAATTGGGGTGAAAAGAGAGTGCAAGAGGGCAGGAATGGAGAGAAGACGAGAGCATGGAGCGGGGAGAAAAAGAAGAAGATGAAGAAGAAGAGCAACTCCATGGCCAGCACGTCGTAGCAGCACAACTGCTCCTTCTTTAAAAAGTGGAGTTTGCGTGCATAGGCAGAGGGAGAGATTGCATGCGCAGAGAGAAGAGGAGGAGGAAGAAACAGAGAGAAGAAAAAAGAAAGATAACGAGAGAGAAGAAAAAAAAAAAAAAAAAACCTTTCCCACTCTGTCTTTTTGTCAAACCAACATTAAATTATACTATATTTTTTATTATTATGTACCCATGCATAAGACTCATTCTCTCTTTCAAGTATGTCTCCATCATTATATATATAATTTTTATTATGTCAATATCCGCTTATATTTCTTTTTTAATTGCGTCAAGTCACTAGCTGCTCTCCTTCTCTCTTCCAAACATATCTCCATCATTATATATATAATCATCCACTCTCACTTACAAACACCCACACACACACTCATATATATATATATATGATAATCATCTACTCTCACTTACACCCGTACACATATATAAATACATATATGCATATATATAATCCTCCCTCTCCACATTCTCACACACTTCATATCATAGTCATGAGCAGGTTGCTATCAAAATAGTTTTTCAACATTATCAAATGTGAACATGCATGCACACACACATAGCATAGCCGGAGCCTGCACAGCTAACTCGATGAACACAATCGAACGGTGATTTCTTGTCCGATCAAGCTGAAATTTTATCAGGTCGTTTCTGACCCATTCTTCTTAATTTCCACCATTCAGATTATTTTGTTTTGTTTTTTTTAGCTTTACAACTTTATTTTTGTGCCTCGAATAGTAGCCTCACCGTAGTAGTAGTGGAGTCACCGCACCTGTGCAGTTAATTTAATGAAGCCAATCGTACGATGATTCCTTATCCGATCAAGCTAAAATTTTACCAGGTCATTTTTGACCCTTTCTTCTTAGTTTTCACCATTCGGATTATTTTTTTTTAGCTTTACAACTCTATTTTAATGCTTTGGATAGCTGTCTCACCGCAGTAGCAGTAGGCTTATCGGTGCTTGCGTAGCTCGCATGATATAGATGATCAAATGGTGATTTCTCTTTTGATGAAGCTGAAATTTTGTAGGTTCTTCATGACCCATTTATCAAAAATCTTAATGGTTAGATTATCATTAGTTGTTTCGCAAAGCTGTTTATCATTTTATTTCATCATTCCTTTTTTGTTCTTATTTCCATATTGAGCTGTTTGAAATGTCTAATTGTCTATCAATATCTTTTGTCTAATATCATTTGCATCCTATATGTTTGAAAATCGAACCCGCTTATTTGATATGACTCATTTTTCTTATTCAAAAAAAGTAAAAATAATAAATAATAAAATCTTTGAAAAATCTCAGAAGTTTTTGAAAAATATGAAAAACGCGGGAAAATTTAAAAAAAAAAAAAGAAGCATTGGATGATTTTCTTAATTTTTGTGTGGGCATGTCTTGATGATTATAAAAAGGGTAATGAGTATTTTTATACCAGACTTGTATTAGCTCCGAGGGGGGGGGGGGGGGTTTTCTAACATGATCCACTATTTTGGAGGTCTTATTAGACATTCCTAATTCACATCCAGATTTTTTATACTTTATTAATTTTGTAGATTTATTCATTTATCTGTTTATTTATTTTGAAAAGGAGTAATTAAAAATTTTTTTAAATTCAATTTGGGGATAA
Source organism: Malania oleifera (assembly GCF_029873635.1). Classification (NCBI taxonomy): domain Eukaryota; kingdom Viridiplantae; phylum Streptophyta; class Magnoliopsida; order Santalales; family Ximeniaceae; genus Malania; species Malania oleifera. The sequence goes on from NC_080419.1 coordinate 7,769,890, forward strand.
TTCGTAGTTAATTAGATACCGTTCATAGAATGGGTGCGTAGGGGGTGTGAATACCTTTCCCTAATATAACCGAATTCCCGGTCCCAATCCTAGTATACCTACCGATACTATTCTTAATTGAGTAGTAATCAGGTGTTCTAACTGCACCAAGAAAAATAGGTTAGTGGTAACTTTAAGTTTCAAAATATTTTCAAAAATCATATTTTATTCACACTCGCGGTTCAAGGAGCACCTTTGCTCCTAGGACATTGCGACGCTCATCATTATTTATAATAAAATATGTAATAAATATAACATCGTAAAAATATCATACTTACCCATTTATGCAATAAGATAAGCTCATGTCACACGATTTGTGTGCTAATCATTATTATAATTTTATAAATATCTTGATAAAATTTATGTTATTTCGTAATAAAAATATACTCAAGTATATTTAAATAAAAAGTGAGTATGATCAAATCCATGTATTTTAATTTAACTCATATATATATATATATATATATATATATAAATAAAAAACGGATATGATCAAATCCACCTAATTTAATTTAACTCATATATATATTTAAATAAAATTGATATAATTAAACTCATGTACTTAATTTAACTCAAATATATTTATGAAAAATCTGACATAATCAAGCTCACTTACATTGATTTATTCCTTTAACTCGATAAAATAATGAATTCCTAAAATGAGATTGGAAAAAAGTGGAAGAGTGAGAATTTTAAGTGTATAAAAATTCTTTGCCTACCACTAAATCTTTTTTCTCACTTTTTTTTTTTTTCAATTCCTTTTTGAAATTTCTTATGAAAATGAATTTAAGAAGTGATCCCATTTGTAGGGAATTGGGGAAGGACATTTTAGAAATATTTGCAGGATATGATCAATCGCATGCGGAGATAGGAAGATGCATGCATGAGGGATAGGATTGCATTTAAAATTACGTTGGGGACGGGTTACATGCATGAGGGATAGGATTGCATTTAAAATTACATTGAGGAAGAGGGATTTTAATGCAAGAGGGACAAGGGAAGTTGGTACGTAAGGCTTAGTGCAAGGAATGATTTTCTTTAGTGTAAGTAGGCAAGGGGTATGTATGAATTAAATAAAACATTGGGAAAGGGAGGTTGCTTGTCTGGGGAGAATAATAATAATAAAAAAAAACAAAAGCCTCAAGGGGGGGGGGGGGGGGGGGGGGGGGGTTGAAGATTGAGATTGAATTGGTTTCAATCTCATCTTCTTATCATCATATATATTGTAACGACTCGAAAATTCATACCATTTTTTTTATAAGCTGTAAAATCATACTATAACATCTCGGTCCCAAAGTGGGCCCAAAGGAACACCTGCTCATATAATAACACACCTATTCGGCAAAAAACATAAAATCATAAAACCATTATTACAATACCAGAATTCATTATTTACTACAAAACATATATATATATATATATATATATATATATATATATATACACACACACATTTTCCCAAAAATTCTCAACCAGATCTCTTAGAAACTACTAATATATGCATTCCCCAAAAACACTTACCCTTCTAACAAGGTAGTATAAATATCCCCTCTATCTCCGAGCTTGATCTGCTCGCCTAATGGAATCACATGAAATGTTTTAAATTGCCGGATGAGACAACTCTTAGTAAGACTAAATATACTATTACAAGTGTGTGGTAACTGAGTTTACATAAATATTATATTGATATCTAACTAAAACTGAGATAGCATGTAAAAATAATATACAGTATAACTCACACCTATGTGCCTTAAAATACAACTGTAATATCTAAACTTTCTATTTAATCATACTTTTAGTTTCTATAGATATATCTGTTGTTTTGTGTAAATCTATAAATAAATAAATAAATAAATAAACATATATATTTGCGAAAACTTCTTTGGATGGTTGTATGTCATGATTTAACCCCTTTTAATAAGATTGTGTAGTCTGTAGGCGAGACTTAACACGGATTGGCCTACTAGGATAAGTCAACTGAAATCTCCCTAGTCAGATCAGCCGCCTCAACCTGGACTACCAGGGGGTCTGCAGTAGCTCCCAAGGCACAATCGACTATTGATAAATCCACACACTATGTGAGATATGTGGTTGCATTTATCTAAAATTGCTACGGTACCGTGCTCTGAAATCTAAATTGATCCATCAAGGTCTCATACTGTATAATACTAATTTATATTTATCTTACTATTTTACCATGATTCTGTTCAACTGTAATAACCATAACATTGTAAATGCTGATCTGAATAAACTGAAATTATCTGAATAAACTGAAATATCTGAATATTATGGTTGTGTAATCTGTATATCATGGTATACTGTAAATACTGTAAAAACATATTTCTGTTATATATGCTATAAATCACAATTCTGTAAATTCTATAAATCATCTTTCTGTATATATATACTGCAAATCATGATACTTTGGAAGTTGTGTAAATTCTGTACAAAACTAATATTTACTCATGCCACACAATTAAATAAATAAGAAACCCATGAACTATAATTTGCATTTTTTTGATAATAAAAGTAACATATAATCTGTAGAGTTTTCCCTGAAAACATATAATTTCATATCCCAAAATACATATGTTTTACTAATAAAATTTCTAAAATTACTAGCATAGCATATTTCCCTTACTTGACTGACTCGAGGGCCTATCTCCAACTCTATTCTCACACCCACAGTGTAACCACACAATATCCTGAAATATATATATATATATATATATATATGTATATTTATATATTTCCAATTTTAGTAATTCAAACTCAGAATAATAACTATATTTGTCTTTTCCCTAGGTTCACATTTATCTTTTTATTCATAAAATTCTAAACTACTAATTATTTATCAACATTACCTAAGTTTTTGAGAGAATACCCGTTGGGATCCTCAACCCATGCCTGAGGTGTTCAGAAAGCTAAACCCTGAAATCACAACATGTAATGACCTGAGGAATAATGGTATTTAAATAATAAAGAGAATAGAAAATGGAATAGTAAAGGGGGCATTTGTCAAACCGGAGAAGGCATTCGTCGACGAACCTCCTTCTTGACCTCATCGACGAGGTCACGTGGCTCGTCGACGAAGGCCAAAGTATAAATAGTCCTAATCTCGGATTTTTAGCAAAATTCTTAGCAAAATCTTCCTTTTCTCTCTCCTTTATGGTTTCTCTCCTTCTCTCTCCAATTTTGGTTCCGTTAGTCATCGGATCGATGATCTGAGGCCACCACGACGTTCTTGGGAAAGTTCTCTCCAAGTCTGTCGGAGCGGATCGTTGGTGGGACGAAGTTGAATTTCATCCCAAATTCAGGGTAAAGTCTTTTATGCAATATTTGACTTTCCAGCAGTTGTAGGAAATGTAGTAGTCGAAGAAATAGTGATATTTTGTTCTGGTAAATATTGTTTTCAGGATGTTAAGTGAGGAACCCTACGGGTGTAAGACTCGTCACAGTAGGGGATTTTAGTAGGAATCAGGTAAGAGAAATATGCTATGCTAGGAAATTCTATTATAATTCAGTATAAATCATATGTTTTTATCAAATTATTATTTAGACCATATATACAGTTTTCAGAGCCTAATAATATTGATATTTAGTTGTGTGGCATGAGTTTAATATTAGATCAGCACAGGGTTTATATAATTTTCAGAATACCATGATTTACAGTATGCGTACAAAAACTTGTATTTTACAGTATTTTCAGAATACTATAATATACAAACCATAGAACCATAACATTCAGTTACTACAACTAATCATATATTTCTGTTATTCAGTTATGCAGATATCTCATATATTCAAATCAGTTTATATAATGTTATGGTTATTTTAGTTGTTATAAATCATGGTAAAAGCAGTATTTTAGAAATATCAGTTATATATATATAGTATCAGACCCCGATGGACCATATTCAGATAGCAGAGCACGATACCGTAGCTATATTCATTTCAGAGTGCAACCACATTACTCAGATAGTGTGTGGTATTCAAAAGTCAATCGTGCCTATGTTATGGACAAGCTCCCCATCAGATATGGGTTGAGGGGGTCGATTTGACTATCAGAGTTTAGTTGACTTACCTTGGTCGGCCAGCCAGGTTAGGTCCTGCTAACGGGCCGCACAACCCTGTCATGAGGGGTTAAATCATAACTTTCAGTTATCCATCTAGAGAATTTTCTCAGTTATTATATATACGTATGATCAGCTTTACAAAAAATAGTCTTACCTATAGATATTAGTAGTATTATGAAAATAATATTCAAAAAAATCAATTTATGTTAAGTAACCTAAGTATGATTTATTTTGTAGCAAGTATATAGGTTTTATTCAGTTATGTTATTTATGGTATTTTTCCAAATCAAATTTTACAAGCATGTAGCTCACTTGCCACACACTAGTAATAGTATATTTTGTCTTACTAAGTGTCGTCTCATCCTAATAAATTGACATTTTTTTTTCAGGTGATCCAGCTAGACGAGCAGATCAGGCTCGTAGGTAGAGGGGCTATAGTGCTGCCCTATCAATAAAGTGAGTATTATGGGAGATTATTTTTGTATAGTCCTAGTTTCAGTTAAGGGTATTTTGGGAATAGTAGTATATGTATATTTTGAAGAACACTCAGACACTCTAGTATTGTAATATATGTGTGGTTATGTTCTACATATTTAGCTTCTTGCTGCTTAGGTTGATGGTTAGATTTAAATCAGAAGGTATCAGAGCAGTGTAAATTTCATAGTATTTAGTAAAAAAAAAAAATCTTAATTAATTTAGTAACGTAGGTCGTTACACAACACCCTAGTTTAATCAACCAGTATATTTCCATCTTATAAAAATCTGAGTTCAGGAAAACCTGATAACTATAAAAACCCTAAAATAACCTACTTACCCTATTTTTGGGATGGTGTCTAAACTTATCAAACCAAAATTCTACTACTGCTAAGTTGTAGAGAATCTCCTCAAGATCATCGTGGTAACTTCTGATCATGGAATTGGAAAAAAATGGGGAAGAAATCTTAGAGAGAAGGTGGAGAGACCGAATTTTTAGAGAGAGAAAATGAAGAAAATTGGTTTTCTCGCCAAAATCTGATTTTTTGATGGCTGACCACGTGGCTTCATCAACGAGACATGTGGACTCGTTGATGAATCGAAGAAGGGAGTTCGTCGACGAGGATGATGAGTTCCTCGATGAACCAATGGGTCTGAATGTCCCCCTCTTAGTATCTCTTCATCGACAAGGCACTGAAGCTCGTTCACGAACTGAATATGAGTGTTTGTCGACTAAACCAGGGGGTTCGTCGATGAACCTTGCTTTTATTCCTTTTGAATTTTCCTTTTTCCTCCCATTTATTTCCCTTTCTCTCTATTATTTATTTGCTATTATTTTTTGGGTCTCTACGTTCTCTCCTCCTTATAAAATTTCGTCCTCAAAGTTTGTTATCTATGTTATGCTCCATCTTCTGGAGAAAACTTGCTACTTATTTTATTAATTACCCTCACTTATGGCAGAGGAATACCGTGGTTACAATTAGGGTTCTGGGAAATTACAAATATACTCATAAAAGAAAAGTCTCCCAAAACCAAAATTATTGTTTCTGTTGTATCTCCTCTTCTAGCTCCTATGAGGCCTCCTCTATTGTATAATTCCTCCACAGGACTTTTACTAGTGGAATTCTCTTAGTACACAATTCCTGTTCTTTTCTATCCAGAATTTGCACTAGTGTTTCTTCATATTCTAAGATATCTCTAAGCTCTATCTCCTCATAGCTGATCACATGGGAGGGATCTGGGATGTATTTCCTCAGTATAGAAATATGGAATACGTCATGAATCCTGGATAGAGCTGGTAGTAAAGCTAGTTTGTAGGCAATTGAACCCACTCTCTCAAGTATCTCGAATGAGCCAATAAACTTAGGGCTCAACTTACCCTTCTTCCCTAACCTCATAGCTCCTCTCAATGGTGCTACTCTAAAAAATACTTGATCTCCCACATCAAACTCCAACTTTTGGCGGTGAGTATCTGAATAACTTTTCTGCCGACTCTGAGCTGCATTGATTCTGTCTTTAATAAATCAGACTTTATCATACGTCTGCTACACTAACTCTGGTCCCAGCACTCACCCCTCACCCATTTCATCTCATTATAGTGGAGAACGACACCTCCTACCATATAATGCCTCGTAAGGTGTCATCCCAATGCTAGCTTGGTAGTTGTTATTATACGCAAACTCAACCAAAGACATATACTAGGTCCAATTACCCTTGAAATCCAACACACATGCTCGTAACATATCCTTAAGTATATGGATTGTCCTCTCTGCCTACCCATCAGTTTGAGGATGAAAAGTTATGCTGAATGATAACTGAGATCCCAAAACTTCCTACAAGCTCCTCTAAAATTGTAATGTGAAATGTGGGTTTCGATCTGAAACTATGGATACTGGCACACCATGGGGTCGAACTATCTCTTGAATATATAATTTTTCTAGTTTGTTCATGGAGTAGTTGATCTTAATCGAGAGAAAATGAGCAGTCTTTGTCAATCGATTTACAACCACCCAAATAGCATTTTGCCCATGCAACGCTGACGGTAACCCTATAATGAAATCTATGGATATATGATTCCACTTCCACTCAGGGATGTGGAGTGACTGCAATTGTCCCACCGGTCTCTAGTGCTCAGCCTTTAGTTGCTGGCATGTCAAACACTGCTCCACAAACTCAGTTATCTCCTTCTTCATGCTGCTCCACCAGAAGGATTCCTGAAGATGCCGATACATTTTAGTGCCTCTAGGATGCACTATGTAAAGCGATCTATGTGCCTCTTCTAGGATAGCCCTCCTAATCTTAACATCTACAAGTATGCACAACCTAGTACATAACCTCAAAGCTCCATCATCTGAAATACTAAATTCCTCCCCCTGTCCATCCTACACATTATCTATCAGCTCTACTAATTCTGCGTCATTCCTTTAAGCAGCTTTAATCCCCTCCTACAAGGTAGGTTGTAACACTAGGATGTCAATAAATGCCTGGTGATCATCCTTTACTAGCTCCACACTGAGTCTCTCCAAATCCATCTGAATTGGATGCTGAATCTTCACTGCTAACAATGCTGCCCCCACTGATTTCCAGCTCAGAGCATCAGCCACCATGTTTGCTTTCCCTAGGTGGTAGTTAATAATACAATCATAATCTTTAATGAGCTCTAACCATCTCCTTTACCTCATATTCAATTCTTTTTAGGTGAAGAAATATTTCAAACTTTTATGGTTAGTGAAGATCTCACATCTCCTACCATAAAGATAGTGCCTCCAGATATTTAGTGCATACACCACTGCAGCTAACTCTAAATCATGTACTGGGTAGTTCTTCTCATACTCTTTAAGCTATCGAGAAGCATAAGTAATAACCCTCCCATGCTGCATCAACATGCACTTGAATCCTTTCTGGGATGCGTCACTGTATATAACAAATCGATCCTCTCCTGATGGAATAGATAATACCGGTGCAGTGACCAGCCATTACTTCAAATCCTAGAAGCTTTGCTCACACTTATCGGTCCATTCAAATCTCACATTTTTCCTCGTGAGTCGCGTCAGTAGACCTAATAATCTAGAAAAGCCATCCACAAAATGCCGGTAGTACCTTGCCAAACCTAGGAAACTCCTGATCTCCTGAACATTCTCTGGTCTCACCCAATTCACCACTGCTTCTATCTTACTTGGATAACTGATATGCCATCCCCAGAGATCACATGCCCGAGGAAAGTGACATGCCTCAACCAGAATTCACATTTCTTGAATTTCGCATATAGTTTCTTCTCCATTAATACCTGCAATACCAACCTCAGATGATTCTTGTGTTCCTAAGAACTTTTGAGTAGATCAGTATATCATCAATAAATACCAAAACAAAGTACTGGTAGAACACCCAATTCATTAGGTCCATGAATGCTGCCGGTGCATTAGTTAATCCGAACGGCATTACCAAGAACTCGTAGTGCCTATACCTAGTTCTAGAAAATTGTATTCAAAACATCGTCTACTTTCACTTTCACCTGGTGATGTCCTGATCGAAGGTCAATTTTGGAGTAGACCTGGGCCCCTTAGAGCTGATCAAATAAATCATTAATTCTGGGAAGATGATATTTATTCATGACTGTTATTTTATTTATCTCTCTATAATCAATGCATATCATCATAGTCCCATATTTCTTCCTCACGAAGAAGACAGGTGCTCCCCACGACAACACGCTAGGCCTAATGAATCCTCCATCCAACAATTCTTGCAACTGATCTTTCAATTCTTTCAGTTCAACTGGAGTCATCCTGTATGGTGCTTTAGATATTGGTGCTGACTCTAGTAGTAAATCCATAGCAAATTCAATCTATCAATCTGGTGGTAAACTAGGTAATTCCTTTAGAAAAACATCTGGAAATTCTCTGACTATTGAAATATCAACTTGTTTCAATTCTTCCTTTGGAAACTCCTTTATATATGCTATACACCCCTGGAAACCATCCTGAAATAATCTCCTCACCTGAATAGCCGAAACTAACTGTGGTGAGATGCGCACACGTGATCCCACGAACTTGAATTCCTGCTCACTTAGGGGTATGAAGATCACTTCTTTTTTATGATAGTTAATGCTGGCGTAATTAGCTGCCAGCCAGTCCATACCTAATATCACATATAACCCCTACATGTTTAACACCATGAGATTGGCTGGTAATACTTTTTCCTGAATGCCCACTGGATAACTTTTTTAAGTACCCTTCTACGCCTCACTACTCATCTAGTCGGCATAGCTACTAACAACTCAACATATAACAACTGTGTCTCAACCTTAAATAGTTTAACATATCCCGATGACACAAAGGAATGGGTGGCACTTGAATCAAATAAAATAACAACTTTATATGGTAAAACATTAAGAGTACCTGTCACAACTTCTACGGCAGCCACAGCATCTCTCGACGTTAGCACATAAACCCTTGTCAGAGTCATGTTCCTTTGCTGGACTCCTCGGGGCGCCTGATAACCTCCCCGGAATGGTCTATGAGTTGGTGCGCGGGTCAGTGGTCTCTAACATGATCGAGCCATATGGCCAAATCTCCCACATCGATAGTAGACGTTCTCTTCCATCCGAAATTCACCCAAATGTCTCTGACCACATCTAGGACAGATGGGATAAGTCTGCCCACCCTGAGAACCATTGTGTCCCATCATCTACCTCTGTCCTCCACTGTATCGATCTCCTCTCTATGAGCCTCGACTGGAATCTACCTGAAAATCTAGAGGTGTGGGCCTCTTTCTCTGGATCGGTGCTCCCACATCTTTCTGTTTGCTCTCCTCTACTACAATGGCCCTATCAACTAGTTCAGAGAAGCTTTGCATTTTCAGAACTGCTACCTATTTATAGATTTCCTGCCTCAAACCCCTCTCAAACATCCTTACTTTCTTAGCCTCATCTGGTACTATGTAAGGGATGAAACGTGACAGCTCAATGAACTTCACCGCATACCACTGTCCTCTAAGTCAAATTCAGAAATTCTACCACCTTAACCTCTATAACAGTGGTGGGAAAATATCTATTGAAAAATACCTTCCTGAACCGGCTCCATGTCATAGCCACTAGTATGGGTCTCTGCTCCTCCAATAATTTCGTAGTCGTCCACTATCTCTCGGCCTCGCCTATCAACTTGTATCTAGCATAGAAGATCCTCTGCTCATGGGTGTAGTGGAGCACCATTAATACTTTCTCAATCTCCTGCATCAAGTTCTCAGTAACTACAAGATCAACTCCTCCTAAAAATGTTGGAGGGTTCATCTTGGTAAACTTCTCTATCGTACACCCCTGAACTACAGATGGGCCTCCTTGCTCTCTGAAGCTCTGTGCAATTTCAGCCATAACCTATCGAGCTACGCTGTGCAAAACAGCATATGAATCCCCGCCTCCCATGCTAGAAGGCCTTACACCATCATCGCCGCTAGTGTGAGCACTACTACCTCCAGGGTCCATCCTACAATAACACCAAATTATTTTGAGAATCCGAACCCCATAATGATATTCTTACATTAATCTAACTAAGATATCCTCATACCGCCTATTACTAATTTAAGGTCTAGTCCTACCATATGGAAATAGAAACCGATGATAATTTACTATGGTTTTCCTGAAATTGTCACCCCAGGAAAAACACAAAAACCACCCCGAAGTTCCTGCTTCCTAACAACAGAACAAAACCCTAAATTCTCATCCTAATTTCCCAAAATTAACTCACTGAAATTCTATTTTATCCCAATTCCTATCCTTCTTAAAATTTCATCCTATATTCTAGTATTGTTTTTCGTTGTACACTAGAGTCCACAGAACTTAGCCATCTAGGCTCTAATACCAAATTGTAATGACCCGAAAATTCATACCATTTTTTTTATAAGTTGTAAAATCATACTATAACATCTCGATCCCAAAGTGGGCCCCGAGGAACACCTGCTCATATAATAACACACTTATGCAGCGGAAAACATAAAGTCATAAAACCATTATTACAATACCAGAATTCAGTATTTTCCACAATACACACACACACACATTTTCCCAAAAATTCTCCACCAGATCTCCTAGAAACTACTAATATATGCATTCCCTAAAAACACTTACCCTTTTGACAGGGCAGTATAAATATCCCCTCTATCTCTGAGCCTAATTTGCTCGCCTAGCGGAATCACCTGAAATGTGTTAAATTACTGGGATGAGATAACTCTTAGCAAGACGAAATATGCTATTACTAGTGTGTGGTAACTGAGTTTACATAAATATTATACTGATATATAACTGAAATTGAGAGAGCATGTAAAATAATATACAACATAACTCACACCTATGTGGCTTAAAATACAACTGTAGTATCTGAACTTTCTATTTAATCATACTTTTAGTTTTTATAGATATATCTGTTATTTTCTGTAAATCTATAAATAAATAATATATATATGCGAAAACTTCCTTGGATGATTGAATGTCATGATTTAACCCCTCATGACAGGGTTGTGTGGCCTGTAGGTGAGACTTAACACTAGTTGGCCTACCAGGATAAGTCAACTGAAATCTCCCTAGCCGGATCGGCCGCCTAAACCCGGACTACCGGGGAGTCTGCAATACCTCCTAAGGCACGATCGACTACTGATAAATCCACACACTATTTGAGATATGTGGTTGCACTTTGATCTAAAATAGCCAGTACCGTGCTCTGAAATCTGAACAGTTCCATTAGGGTTTGATAATGTATAATACTAATTTATATTTATCATACTATTTTACCATGATAATGTTCAATTGTAATAACCATAACATTGTAAATGCAAATATGAATAAATTGAAATTATTTGAATAAATTGAAATGAAATGAAGAATAGCTTTCCAAGAGGGGGGTGAATTGGATACTTTTTAAATTTTAATGATTTTTAGACTTTTTGATTTTAATAACCCAGAAAACAAAATATATAATAACAATAACCACACTTAAGAAAGCTAAAATTTAAAATTATAATTCAATCAATGAAATCAATCAATCAAAAATATTTAGGCTTTCGTTGCTTTCCCTGTAGTCTTTTTATTATACAATTTATTTGATTAAGATTTCCGCAAATTAATCAACATACTCCCTTTTTGGGTTTCTGCAAACAATTAATCAAAACATACTTTCTATTTATCAAGTACCTCTGTATCCTTCTCAATTTAGATCCTGCAACCTGCACTTATAAATCTTATAACAACAGCAAGTAGAGTATGTAAAATAAAGTAGAGAGAAAAAGACAAGAATTTTTACAAGGTTCGGCTTCAACACAGCCTACCTCCTCGCCTTTAGCAAAACCACCAAAGGATTCCATTATATCAGTTTCGTTACCTGGTGGAACAATACCAATTTACAACACACTCCTTCAATTAGGTTAGAGCCCGCCTCTCCAAATGATAACCCCTTATTTGGTTCAATGACTCAACAACTTTGAATCGTTTAAAAAAGATAATAAAGAAATTTGTGTACAGAAGAGAACTCTCACAACAGAGTGAATTAGTACAACGATCAGTTCACTTTATACCTCAAAGTAATTCAAATATAAGAAATTTCAAGCTCAATACTTAGTATGAATTACCAAATAATTTTCCAAAGAAAATGAAAGATTCTGATTGTTGGAAAACTTTGCTTCAAAAATGTAAATCAATTTCAGATTAGAGATTTAACCTCGAAAGAATTTTAGATCTTTTGAAAACAAAATTTTGAATACTTGAAGATCAATCGATCTAAAACCTTTGAAAACTTACTTTGATCTAAAAGCCTTTGAATATTTCTGGATCAGAAAATTTGTTGAAAATCACTAGATCTGGAAACTTTAGAAGATTGCTCAATTTTAAAACTCTTTTGGATATCTCATCAATGTTCTTTATACCCTTTCTTCTCTTTTTAAAAATTTGAGAGTAAGACTATTTATAGAGACTTTAGAAATCATCCATTACTCCTAAAGATTTCTAAAATTCATTTCCAAATATTTTGAAATAAATATATTCAAAAACGTGGTTCAAAAAATCTTCTGGTTGTGAAATTTATTACCAACGTTCAAGTGGCAGTCGCCTGCCACGATTTGGCAGTTGCCTGTCACAGAGCAACTCTTAACACAGAATGCAGGCAGTAGCCTGCCAAAACTAAGGTAGTTGTCTGGCTTGTTCATGCAGGCGCCTGGCTAGTTAGGCAGTCTTCTGTCTAACTATTGACTTTGTAAGAAATCATTTCCTTAGTGTGACAGTCGCCTGTCTTATTTTAGCAGTCGCCTGGACCTTCATTATTTCAGAAAATATTTTCTTCTTAAATCCTTTTTATTTATTAAAAAATATTTTCTTTTAATTTTATATGAGCTTCAAACCTCTTTATATATATGTTTAACTTTGAAGCACTTACATATTTAGAATATCCTTAATATAACTCTTTTAGTCTTCAAATGTGTTCTTCCATCAGCTTTGTGGTTGCAATCTTTCCTTTGAGCTTTTCACAATATAACTTTTGTTCTTCATGCTCTTTATAACCTATAAGCCTTTCTTTGTATTTTGCAAGGATTCTGTGTAATTCATAAATTTCCTTTTACACTTTGAGCTTTACTATTTTCCTGAAAAAAACTTTTGCTTGAAATATGTTAAACATATCATTTTATTTGTTATCATCAAAATAAGAATTGTAAGCTTCATTAGGCCAACATCAAATATCTGAATGTTATGGTTGTGTAATCTGTATATTATGGTATATTGTAAATACTGTAAAAACATATTTCTGTTATATATGCTATAAATCACAATTTCGTAAATTCTATAAATCATCTTTTTGTATATATATACTACAAATCATGATACTTTGGAAGTTGTATAAATTCTGTACTAAACAAATATTTACTCATGCCACACAATTAAATAAATAAGAAACTCATGAACTATAATCTGCATTTTTTGATAATAAAAGTAACATATAATCTGTAGAGTTTTCCCTGAAAACATATAATTTCATATCCCATTCATATAGTTGACCCACTTACTGAGGCTTAAGATTTGTTATTATTGTTGTTGTTGTTGATTAAATTAGCATCCTATTTAAACTTATAAACATCTAATTATGAACTAAATATAAACAAAATTTGTAGTCCAAGTTTTGATTCTAGAAGATTAACATAAAAATAACCAAGTGAGTTCTAAAGTGTTATTGGAAAACATTTTTAATTTAAATTATTAAAATGTTATATGATATGTACTTTTATATATTTATAATATATCAATTCGGTTAACTATGCTTATTGGGTGGACTGAACCAAATCGAACCTTTAATTGAAAAAAAAAAAAAAAAAACTTAGCACTAAAGCCAAATGAAAAAATGGTGAACCAATTTTTCACTCAAGTGTGGTTCAACTTGTGGTTTGGTTCAATTATTTTAATTTTTCTTGATCTTCCTCATAGTGAACACTTCTTGTCTTTTAGAAGTTAGTCTCATACCTAATTTGTTAAATATTAAAATTACATATTAAAAGACTCAGGATTCAGATACATATCTATATGGCATGTGTATTAAAAGTGATTGAATAGATGTGGCGTTTACTAGTCGTCAATTACTTTTAGTAGATACATGTTATACATAAAAGTTTGTAGTGTATTACCCATCCTCTAGAATTGACACCCCTTTTCAAAGAGAAAGTACTTAACTCATATAAAAAAATTAAATAACAAAAGTACTTCATGTTTTTTTTTGTTGAAGAAAACAAAGAAACCAACCAAAAATGGATGAGAGGAGCCTCAAATCAATGTGAATTTATTCTTTATGATTGGTTTTAAATAAATAGTTTCTCTATATAGGGATAAGGTTACGTACACTATAATGATTCTCTCCCTACCCTCCCAGCTCTAGATTCATTGTCTAAAAGTATGTTTCGATTGATGAACTAAGCTAAACCCAAACAAAGTCTCATGAAGTTTGGATTTAGCAAATTGGCAACAAGAATAGAAAAGAAGCTTATTAGGTAACCATAAGCTTCAATTCAACATCATCTTCAATTTCCACTCACTATTGGTTTATACTTCAGAGCCTTAGTTGGCACATTTGTAGAAAACCATGTCTCCCTTATTGTCCTTGTCAATTGTCACTTGCCACACTACGCCCTAATTGACATCCACTTCTATTAAATTGTTGTCCAAGTATAGAATTAGAGTGCTTATCTAGTGATCAAATAATTTATTGATAATTTATAGGATATTTATAAATGTATGATAATGTCAATAAAGCTAAAATATTTTCTTCAATCTGCTAAGAATCAAACTATGTTGTTTCAAGCTAATGATGAACACGAATCAATCATCCCAAAATTATTACTATGGAAAGAATTAACTCAATCATCCAAATAAAGTTGCTTAGTATTCTCAAAAACTTAGAAAATTTTCAACCTTCCGGTATTATAGAAAAGTATGATGGATCTATAATTTTAGAATGCCTAAAATCAAATAAATCTTTCACTTCAAATGTTTTCAAACGAGTTTGATTACTCACCTGCAAGAAAATGAAATCTAAAATTAAGAAGAGTTGATTTTGAATCCAAATTTTCTATAGTCTATTATATAAAATAGAAAAGTAAAAAATAAAAAGGGTTATCTGGCTTCAACTTTCTAAGCTCCAATTCTAATTTCAACTTTAAATATATATATATATATATATATTTATTTAGTTACAAATATTAAAGTGTGAATATTCAAATTATAAAAATGACATTTTTATAAAATTCAAATATATATATATATATATATATAAAAGACACTATTAGGATACAATGTAAATACCTAGGTAAAAAAATCTTAAATATAGGATGTAATGTAATATAAATATTCTAACTAAAATTATTGAAAATATTAAATTTTAATATTTATGTAGTGTTATAGATAATAAAAAAAATTGATCAATACATATACTTAAAAAAAAATTTTAATATCAATATATAAATTCCTCCAATGAAAATGTTACCAAATTTATCGCAACTTTTAAATTGTGATTTTCTATTTAAATTTTTTTTATAATAATCTTCTATTTAATGAAAATTTTAAAATTTAAATAAAATTATAATTTATTATTTGGGTTTATTTCTAGGTCTATAATTTTATTTATAAAATTTATTTTTTCATGTAACTAATGTTAGAGACTTCATAATAATTTTAGAAGATGTCAAAAGAATTTAGCTATTTTATTTTGGGATATAATTTTTATTTAGTTTTTTTAGCATCATTTTGTTTATTTTATTTTTCACCTTATAGATTTATTTCTAGGTCAAATCTTGGCCTATTTAAAAAAAAATTATTATTTTTTCTCGAGTTTAGCTATGTTTTAAAACTCTTTTTCTTAATTTGTTATTGCATATAAAATTTATACTATGGACTGCCCTTTAGATTGTTAAAAATATTTATTCAAGTTTTAAATAGGGGGTGGGCAGTTGGCTTGTCATTAATTGTGAAAGATGAATAAAAATGTGTCCTAATGGATGGGGCCAATGAAAGATTCCATAGGACAATAATTGAGGGGAAAATTTGATTCCCTAAGAGAGGGTCAATTAGAAAAAGCCAAACAATGTAGTAGAGATGTGGATGGTCCACTTTTTCCATTAGGGTTTGGTCCCTACCACGAGCTACTCCCACTCTCCCACAAACAAACAAACAAGATAGTAAATGGTCTTTAAATTGAAGTTATGTATGAATTGATTGACTAAATAAGTGAATGGATCAAATTTAAGTTTTAATAGGAGTTTTTAATATTTTATAAAATTAAGTTGGTAGAATTACACATACTCCTATTTTTTATTCGATTAGGGAAAAAATTCGACAGACTCTTTTTTAACTTTTATCCTTTCATAGAAACACAACACCTAAATGAATACATGTTAAAAATTGAAAATAAAACATATTTTAAATACTGCACAGTTAAAATATATTAATGACAATTTAAATTTAGATTCAAAATTGGTTTATAAAATCATATTTGAATTTAATTTTCAATACCTTACACATAATTTTATCAAATGCCCTTGAAATTAAATTAAGTTGAATTAAACTCAATGATCATGGTAACTATTTTATTTTATATTTGATCTACCTACCATCCACAAAAAAAAAAAAAGAAAAAAAGAAAAAGAGTTAAGACTTGAGTGATATTATTATTTTTTCAACTTTTATTTATATAAAATTCTTAACTTTCACTAGTAGGTGGGGAAAAAGATCAATTTGGACTATATCGTTCCTTTACTTCTCTAGTCCTTTCATTTTTCATTACACTGAATGTGAGTATAAAGAGTTCATTCAAATTTGACATTGATATCCAAACAAAACAAATACAATGCAAGAGCGTTATCATTTGCCCGGTCTGTGTCTATGAGCTAATCTAGGGCTGTGCCTTTATATATGCACTCATTAATATTGCAAATGAAATTATTTTTAATCTTTTATTTGAGACTTATCAAGTTTCAACTTCACAATAAAAGGTAATCATCTTCTATCTCGTATCTCTTTTTAGATATATTGTTGTGCTTGCTTCATAAAATATTTTTTAAAAAAAATTTAGTAATTCCATTTTTATAGCATGAGAATATTTTTATTTGATTTGCATGATAAGAATGCTAATTCATGTTATTGTTTGATTAAACATGAGAATCTTGTTATACATTTTGAAAGAGTGACCAATGCAAGTGCATTATCATTTCTCCGATCTATGTCTATGGCTAATCTAGGGCTATGAAATTATTTGATTTGATTTGCATGATAAGTGTAAGACCTGCTATTTCTGGGTTTTTTTTTTATATACTATGACATTTAGCATGCTCTAATACCATACTGGGGTAAACTCAATCATTAACCTAAGCAGTAAGAAGCGGAAATCAAATAAGTATATCCATATATAATTATATACAATACCATAGTGCTAACAGGTTCTCAAAATTTACATATATGACTGTTCCCAAAATATTCTCAACTGGCTAGAGTTATACAAAAATACTCTCACAATACTCATTTCACTGTTAGGGCAATACTGAAGCCCTTCTATTTGTGAGCCTGGTTTGCTCGCCTACCTGGATCACCTGAAAAATGATTCAACACTGGGATGAGCCAATGTTCAGTAAGACGAAATATGCTATTACTAGTATGTGGCAAATGAGTTATAATGTTATGAAAATCTGTTTCTATATAATCATATATAACTGGATATATAAATACAGTACAAGTAAAAAAAATCCACCACCCTTTCCATGTTGCTTAACGTAACAGTATTGTAGGTTACTATTCAAAATACTTCTAATATATATAAGTATATTCCTTGTTTTTGTAAATCTGTATATATATATTAGTAACTGAAAACTTTCCCTGTGGATAACTGTGTGTCATGATTTAACCCCTCATGACAGGGTTGTGCGCCCCGTAGGCGGGATCTACACTGGTTGGCCGACCAGGGTAAATCACTGTACTCCCTCGGTGTGATCTGCCCTCCTCAACCCATATCTGATGGGGAGCCTATCCACGTTTAGGGCACTATACGATCGACCTACTACCACGTATTATCTAAATAGGTGGTTGCACTCATAACTGAAATATATGTAGCTACGGTACTGTGCTCTATAACTGTATGGTCCAATAGTGTCTGATACTATATAATATATCTCTATATACAACTATTTGATTTACCATGATTCTGAAATAACTGTATAAACCATGACACTGAATAAACTGTAACTGTATCAACTGTATTTCTGAACTAAACTGTAATCCGTACGTCATGGTATTGAGAACTGTATAATCATAACACTGAAAATTGTATAATCATGATACTGAAATTCGTATAATCATGGTATTGAAATTCGTATAACATACTTCCGTACTATTTTCATATTCTCAAGCCACACAGAAATTTTAAACATATTATATATAAATGATAAACTGTATAAATTTCTATCATGAACAATCATCTATTAAATACATGTAGTTTATACTGAAATATAGTAAAATTGTCTAGCATAGCATATTTCCTTACCTGACTATTGGAAAGCCCCTATGGTATACTGGCCTAACACTCGCAAGGCCTCCTACACAACACCCTGAAAACAAGATTTTCCAAAACAGAATAACAATATTTCTTTGCCTATATCATTTCCTACAACTGTCAGAAGGCCAAAAATTGACTAAAAGACCTTACCCTAAATTTGGGATGAAATCTAACTTGATCCCACCAATGATCCGTCCCCAGCAAACTTGAAGAGAACTTCGCCAGGAACGTCGTGGTGGCTTTAGATCGTCGATCCGGCGACTGGCAAGGCCGAAATCGAAGAGAGAAGTGGGAGGGGCCATAGGAGAGAGAAAGGGGAAGTATTTTGAGCTGAAATGTGATAAAAATCCGAGTTTGTACTATTTATAGGGCCATATTTGTCGACAAGACACGTCACCTTATCAACGAGTCCTTAAGTAAATTCGTTGACAAACCTTACCCTTCGTTGATGAAATTCAGAGTAGCCCAAATCCTTCTCTTGGTATTTTCTCGTCAACGAGACGGGACCTCGTCGACGAGATCCCCTGTATTCGTCGACGAAGCTTGGAAATTCTTGAAATTATTATTACCTCTAAAATGCAATGTCGTCGATGAACGTGAAGCATTTGTTGACGAAGCCTACTACCTCCTTCTGTTTCTGTTATCATTTCTCTCCCTCATTATTATTTAAATACTATTATTCTTCGGGTCACTACAATAAGTAGGGGTGGAAAAACAGGTTTACGGGTCGAGCCTGGATGAGTTGTTAACATGTCGAGTCATTAGCGGGTTGGGTTGTAAATAGGTCACAACCATGTAAATCCTAAACTGCCATTTAATAGACGGGCGGGTCACAGGTTATCCGTTTAAAAATATAATTTATTTATTAAAAATTTTTAAGCATACAATGCTCAAAAAAAAAAAAAAAAACCCCCCAAGCTGATCTGATTCTGATTCTTTGAAAGTTTGAACACAACCCGAGAGAAGCTTACAAACTGCCATAAAATGTCGTGTTACCATACATCTTCTCACACATGCTTGTGAAGGATTTTTGTGTCAAAATAATATGGGCTTCTCATTCTCGGTCTGCATTGTGCACGAAGAAGAAGAAGAAGCAACAGCATAGTGAAGGCTTATAGTTCTCGGCCTGCATCGTGCATGAAGAAGAAGAAGAAGAAGAAGAAGAAGAAGAAGAAGAAGCAGCTGCAGCAGCAGCAGCACAGTGTAGCCATGAAGGCTTCCCATTCTCAACTTGCGTCACGCACGAAGAAGATGAAGCAGAAGCACAAGACGACATCAAACCAGTAGGAGGCCTTCGTCTTTGAGTCTTCAAGCCTTCGAACCAGCAGTAACACTTCGTCTTCAAGTGTTCGAGCCTTCTGCCTACAAGAGAGCTCGCGCTCAGCTGTGAAAATGGAAGGAGGACTTGAGGAGCAACAAGAGGCAGCCGCAGTGCAGGAAAAGGAATAAGGATTTAGGGTTTTCTCTAGTAGAGTTAGTGGGTTAACTCACTTAAGGAGCCAAATAAAAAAGTCACCCATCAAGTGACCCGACCTGAACCCAGTTTAATCCGTTTATAAACACATGGGTCATGGGTTGACCCGTTTATAAACGAGTTTACTTTCATAAAATCGAACCCATTTTAAACGGACGTGTAGAGACCCGAAAATTATAATAATTGAATAATAGAGAGAAAGGAAAATTTTAAAGGGTCAAAGCAGGGTTTTTCGACAAATGCCTTAGTTTTGTTGATGAACTCCCTGTAGGATTCGTGGATGAGTCTCAGTGTCTCCTCGATGAAGAGATAGCGAGAGGGGGTAATTCAGACCTATTCGTTCGTCGATGAGCCCTTTACCTTCATCGACGAACTCCCTTCTTTGGTTCGTCGACGAGGCCACGTGTCTCGTCGACGAAGCCGCGTGGCAACATATTATATAAAAGCGCAAAAATTAGAATTTGAATAAATTTAGTTGCCCTTCTCTCTCTCTCTCTCTCTCTCTCTCTCTCTCTCTCTCTCTCTCTCTCTCTCTAAATTTTGGTGCCTCTGCCTTGTCTCTAGATTTCCAATTCCATCTATCCCCGGTTCGACGATCAAAAGCTACCATGATGATCTTAGGGAGATTCTCTATAACTTAGGTGGAGTAGAATTTTGATTTGAGAAGTTTGGGCACCATCCCAAAATCAGGGTAAGTGGGCTATTTAAGGTATATTTGGTTAGTAGGCTTTTCCGAGCCCAGATTTTGTATTAAATATATATTGATATATTGATGATTGGGATGATTAAATTAGGGTGTTACAATTTTAGGGTTTGGGTTTCTAAATACTACAGGCATGGGTTAAGGATCCCAGCAGGTGTAATCTTAGGAACTCAAGTAAAACGATAAGTAATTTATAGTTTAGAAAATGTGAGTATGATGATTATACTGGATGTCAGTTGGTTGACAGGAATATATATCTATGTGTGTGTGTGTGTGTGTGTGTACAATTTCAGGATTTTGGAATTATGAACGCTGTGGACGTGAGTTAGAAACTAGTAGACAAGCTAAGTTTGTTAGGTTAGGAAAATATGCTATCCCAATTAAATTAAGAATTTTTATCAGTGAAGCATATGTATTCTGGTATATGTACTTTAGATGGTTACAGATATTAAATTATATGATTTTCAGGACTATTATTCAAACCATAAATTATATTTGGTATCAGAAAATATAGATTTCAGAATATTGGATATTTATTTATTCTAGCTGTGTGGCATAAGTTAATATCAGATCAGTAAAGCAGTTATACAGCCCTCAGATTATCATGATTTATTGTATATGTACAAAAACATGTATTTTACAGCATTTTTAGAATACCATGATATACGGGCTTCAGAACCATAACATTCAGATATTACAGATTATTTAGATTATATAGCATATTCAGATAAGATATTTCAAAGTTATGGTTATTTCAGGTATATCATAATCATGGTAAAATAGTAATATATATATATATATATATATATATATATATATAGAATATTATTATACAGTATTAGATCCTTGATGAATCAATTCAGTTTAGATTCAGTCAGCAGAGCACGGTACCATAGTTATTTCAGATCAGAGTGCAACTACATATCTCAAATAGTGTGTGGACTTCCATCATCCGTGCCTTGGAGGGATTGCAAGTTCCCTACAAATCTGGGTTAAGGTGGCCAGTTTGACGAGGGAGATGTCAGTTACCGTGCCTTTGGAGGGATTGCAGAGTGGCTGGTCTGATGATTGATAGAATTTCAGTTGACTTATCCTGGTAGGCCAACCAGTGTTAAATCCCACCTACAAGCCGCACAACCCTATCATAAGAGGTTAAATCATGACATACAGTTTTCTAGGGAAGTTTCATAGTTATATATATTCAGATTTACAAAAAAACAACAGTTATATTATAATACTAGAATTATGAATAAATAGAAAGCTCAGATATTACAGTTGTATTTTAAGCCACATAGGAATGAGTTATATGGTATAATATGTTACATGCTATCTTAGTTTCAGTTATTTATCAGTATATTATTCATGTAAACTCAGTTACCACACACTGGTAATAGCATATTTCTTCTTATTAAGAGTTGTCTCATCCTAGTAATTTAACATTTTTCAGGTAATTCAGATAGACGAGCAGATCAGGCTCAGAAATAGGGAGGTCATTTACACTGCCCTGTCTGTAGGGTAAGTGTTCTCAGGGAGATGCATTTTTGGGTAGATTTCAAGAGTCGTGGTAGTTGTTGCTAAAGGTTGTGAATCTATGTATACATATTTTGGGAAAAATACAGAATTCTGGTATTGTAATAGTGATTGTACAATTTTATGTTTTCTCGCTGCATAGGTGTATTCCAGTAGGTTTTATCAGGGGTATCAGAGTAAAAGAATTTTTAGTATGTATGTATATATATATATATATATATCTATATATATATATATATATATATATATATATATAATGGTATGAATTTTGAGGTTGTTATGGGGCGAGTCACAGGTGACCCGTCGGGTCATGACCCTTTTGCCAACCCTAATGATAATAATACTAATTCATGTTATTGTTTGATTAAACATGAGAATCTTGTTATACCTTTTGAAAGGGCGACCATTGTATTTTTGACTTGTGCATGATTGAAACATTGAAAACAAATTATCATACTTTTAAGCACAACAAATTATTAAAAATATGTACTAAATTACATTCATGTGAAGTATCGTAAATAAAAAAAAATTGAACAGTTATTGATCTAGTTATCTGAAATACTAGGGGCCAATACAGTCTAAAATTAACTTTCAACCATTATATTATATTATTGTAACGTAATAATCTCATTTTTGTTTTTCTATTGATTTTTATTTTGTTTTTATTATTTATTATTCTAAATATACTAATATTATGCTCGGGAAAATGATTTCATACCTTAAATTTGGATTTGGATAGATTTAAATAAATTTAATACAATTTTATATTACATCTTATCCAAATTTAAATCCAAATCCAACCCCCTTGGAAATTTAAACACGATATGATTCTTATGAAACATACCTATGTTGAAGTATGAGAATGTGGGATTTTCATATTTTGTGAAACTCTTCATTCCTATACAAAGACTGTGAAATTATTGGCACATTATATTCCAACCAAAACAAACTTGGAAGTAAGATGACATGGATATCATATTCTCATCCATCGAAAGATGTTGTGTCATGCCCCGAACCCGCCACTAGGGCCCGGGGTGTGATGTGATCCAATCACCTATGTCTGATACCACAACCTCAATCATGCAGCAGAAAAAATAAATAAACATCCTCAATAATATACAAGAGTTCTATATAAACATCCTAAAAATAAATTTCCCAACATCTAGTATCCATATATATTCATCTTAGAAAACTTAAAAAAACATAAACCAAAAATATAACCAAAATATGTACCCTCTCACAATATACTATGCCAACAAACCCGACCCCAAGCTCTCTAAGCTCGATCACGCGGAGGTCCTAAAAAAGATGAAATTCTTATTGGGTGAGACGCATCTCAATAAGACAGAATACATTAATACCAATGTGTGGCTATCATGAGGTTTGTGTACAAAGTATAATCATCATTTACAAATTAATCCACAATTATGAAATCATTCTTTGTCCCTACTCACACACATGCAGTGTATTTTATTAACGAGAGTTTCTCAAGGATTGGGGTGATTACCTGCCCGTACAAGTAAAACCCCTCTGCTCTGATACCTTATGAAACCGGGTATGATTGCAACTGATGCTCATCAGGGCACTTGCCTTACTCAGTGAGCCATTAGGTGGATGGTTTATCTCGTACTCACACACACTATAACGACCTGCTTATCTAAATATAAAATGAAACATAATAAATAAAATGGTCAACCCGAACCCGTGGGTATCGGGGACACCTATCAAACACAACGAAAATCTAAGCAGCAGTAAATTTAAATCACATTTTCGTAACCATAAAATCCAACACTAGAGTTAACTACATTCCCAGATATCTATGTTTATATACAATCTCCCAAAAACACCAAAATAAACCTAGGATCTTACAAAAAAAATCCCCTGATCCTAGATTAGAACATACCCTCATAGCAGGGAAGCTCAACTCACTCAGCGGCGGCCCTGATCCGCCGGTCTCTCCAGGTTTCCTGAAAATCATTTAATATTCAAGGTGAGACACCTCTCAGTAAGGGTGGATAAATTAAAATCAGCTGTGTGGCAACATGAATATGCAATGCTATAATACTTATACCATATATTTCACATATCATAAAATATAAATCGTAATATGGTTAGATAAACATATAATTTTATACTTCCAAGTAATCATACCAATCATGTGTTATCTGATATAATCTATAATACTAAAAATTGCCCGGGACGTATAGCTAGCTGATGTCATGTATTACCCCCCATGACGGGTTGTGCAACCCGAAGGCGGGACTCGACAATGGCTGGCTGACCACTGCCGAGTCAAAAATGTCTGTAAGTATGATGGGCCCGACACACCCTGGTCCGGACTGTCAGGTGGATGTCTACATTCTACACTGAAAGCCACATCGACTATCCATCTCCCACCCCCTCATGGGGTGGTTAGCACTAATATGATCATAGATATCTTGATCTATAAGCTACAATACCGTGCTCCTGAAACTGAACTAAACTAACATCCGGGTTTTGATAACATATAGTACATGAACATATACTATTTATCATAAATCAACTGATAACATTTTATGAATCTTACATTAACATAATAATTATGGCCTTGCGCCGAAAACATGAATAAATATGTCCTCGTGCCGAAAACATGAATAAATACGGGCTCGCACCGAACATATCATATATTCCGAAAACATAATTTACTGTGTTTACCATGTTATTCCTGAAAATATTTATCAACATGCTTTATCTTGTAAATATAACTTAACATGGTATAATATATATATAAACTAATATTCATGCCACACGAATTGAAGGAAATCGTATATTCCATTCTGAAAACACATTTCCTGTACAATTGCAGTATTTTCCCAAACTCACCTTTTCTCAATTATGCTAATATATAATCACATGATTTCTGAAAATTATTTTACTATTAAATAATAATAATTTCAATGAAAATTAACTTTTTTAATTTATCCCCTTACTTGGAAATTGAAAAGCCCCTCTATAATTCTGGTCTTACACCCGTAGGAAACCTTAAGCAGCACCCTAAAGATGATAATTCCCAGAACTAACTTCAGTATTTATTCGAGTATATCATTTCCTTCAACTGTGGAAAGGTCAAATTTCGAGCCTTATCTCAACTCAGGGATGAATTCCAACTTGCTTCCACCAACGATCCGCTCCGACAGATTTGGAAAGAACTTCCCTAAGAGAGTCGTGGTGGCCTCAGATCGTTAGTCCTGCGAACAACGAAGCCGAAATCAAAGAGAGAGGAGAGAGAGAGAGAGAGAGAGAGAGAGAGAGAGAGTGATTTCCTTTTTTTCTGCATTAAAAATCTGATTTTAAGCTATTTATAAGGTTGGATTCGTCAACGAGACATGTCACCTCGTCGACGAGTCCTGTAGAAAGTTTGTCGATGAGTCCTGCTACCTCCTTCTGTTTCCGTTTCCATTTCCCTTCCTCTTTATTTAATTACCATTTTTATTATTCAGGTCATTACATTCTCCCCTCCTTATAAAATTTCATCCTCGAAATTTACTATCCATATAATTCATCATCCCTTAATAGGCAAAGCGGTCTACTTATTTTATTACTTACCTTCACTTATGGCGGAAGAATACCATGGTTACATTTCAAGTCCTGAGAGATTACATAAACCAAAAGAAAAATTTTCCCCAAAACTAAATTACCACTTACTAGCTAAAATATTACATGTACCTGCAAAAGAAATACTACATATTTATTTACATTTCCTAATTACTTCTGAACTTCCTGGAGCAGTTGTAGATATTTTTGTCTGATTTTTTCTTCAAGCTTCCAAGAAGCCTCTTCTACTGCATGATTCCTCCAAAGAACCTTTACCAGAGGAATCTTCTTATTGTGCAGTTCTTGTTCTTTTCTATCCAGAATCTGCATTGGCACGTCCTCATAGACTAGTGAATCACTGAGATCTAATTCACTTTAATTGATGATATGAGAAGGGTCTGTGACGTACTTCCTCAACATAGAAACGTGGAATACGTCGTGCATCCTGGATAATGTAGGTGGCAAAGCTAGCCTGTAGGCAACCGGTCCCACTTTCTCTAAGATCTCAAATGGACCGATAAACCTAGGGCTAAGTTTACCCTTCCTACCAAACCTCATAACCCCTTTTAACGGAACTATCTTCAAAAATACATAATCACCTACATCGAACTCCAAATTCTTGCGGCGATTGTCA
Organism: Malania oleifera; assembly: GCF_029873635.1. Taxonomy (NCBI): domain Eukaryota; kingdom Viridiplantae; phylum Streptophyta; class Magnoliopsida; order Santalales; family Ximeniaceae; genus Malania; species Malania oleifera. The sequence goes on from NC_080419.1 coordinate 7,796,450, forward strand.
ACATAACTCTTCTGTCGGCTCTGAGCTGCACTGATTCTATCTCTGATGAGTCGAACTTTATCGTACACCTGCTATACCAGCTCTAGCCCCACAACTTACCGCTCACCCATCTCATCCCAATACAAAGGAGATCGACATCTCCTACAGTACAATGCCTCAAATGGTGCCATACCAATGTTGGCATGAAAACTGTTATTATACGCGAATTCCACCAGCGATATGAATTGAGTCCAACTACTCCCAAAATCTAATATAAATGCTCGAAGCATATCTTCTAGTATCTGTATCGTCCTCTTAGTCTACCAATCTGACTGAGGATGGAATGTCATACTAAACAATAGCTAAGACCCTAGAGCTTCCTGCAAACTATTCCAAAACCGTGAAGTGAAACGCAAGTCTTAATTTAACACAATAGATACGGGCACTCCATGAGAACGAACTCTCTCTTGAATGTAAATCTCCGCTAAACGGTTAAGGGAATAGTTGATCTTGATAGGGAGGAAATGGGCGGTCTTAGTCAACCGGTCTACTATCACCCAAATCATATTCTAGACATGTAATATTGACGGCAGTCCTGACACAAAATCCATAGATATATGATCCCACTTCCACTGTGGGATAAATGACGGCTATAATTGACCCGCTAGCCTCTGGTGCTCAGCTTTTACTTGCTCGCACGTTAAACATTGGGCTACATATTCGACAATCTCTCTCTTCATACCATTCCACCAGCAAAACTCTCGTAGATCCCTATACATTTTTGTACTACCTGGATGAACTGTATATAAAGATCTGTGAGCCTCCTCCAAAATAGTCCTCCTAATGTCAACATCAGCCGGAACACATAATCTAGAACGGAACCATAAAGCCCCGTCATTTGAAATGCAGAAGTCCTCACGCTGACCACTCTATACTCTATCCATCACCTCTACTAATTTTGGGTCTTCTTTTTAGGTAGCTTTAATTCTTTCTTGCAGAGTAGGCGTACCACTAGGCTAGCGATACATATTGAAGGATTACTTCTGATCAGTTCAATGTCGAGTCTCTCTAGATCCATCATAACTGGACACTGGATTTCCATAGCCGTTAACACTGATTCCCTAGATTTCCTGCTCAATGCATCAACTACCATATTTGCTTTCCCTCGGTGGTAACTGATAGTACAGTAAAAATCCTTAATCAACTCTAACCACCTTCTCTGTCTCATATTCAATTCCTTCTGGATGAAGAAATACTTTAAGCTCTTATGGTCGGAGAAAATCTCACACAGCTCGCCGTATAAGTAATGCCTCCAAATTTTCAATGCGTGTACCACTGCAGCCAATTCAAGATCGTGGGTAGGGTAGTTCTTTTCATATTCTTTCAACTGTCTGGACGCATACGCCACTACCCTGCCATGCTGCATTAATACACAGCCAAGTCCCTTCAAGCACGCATCACTGTAGATAGTATACCCCTCACCCCCAAACGGGATGATCAGTACTGGCTCTGTGACTAGCCTCTCTTTCAGTTCCTAAAAACTCTGCTCACAGCTATTGTCCCATTCAAATCCGACATTCTTCCTAGTCAATGGTGTCAGAAGCCCTGATAAAGTTGAGAATCCCTCAACGAAACGACGGTAATATCCGGCTAACACCAAGAAATTCCTAACCTTCTGTACGTTCCTCGGTCTAGCCCAATTCACTACCACCTCAATCTTGCTGGGATCTACAGAAATTTCATCTCTTGAAATAACATGCCTCAAGAATACAACTTTCTCAAGCCAGAAGTCACATTTACTAAACTTTGCATACAACTTCTTCTCCTTGAGCATCTACAAAATCTGCCTCAAATGTATCTCGTACTCCTCATAGCTCCTTAAATAGACCAGTACATCATCAATAAAAACAACCACAAACTTATCTAAATATGGATGAAAAATCCTATTCATCAAATCCATAAATATCGTAGGAGCATTCTTCAGACCAAACATCATAACTAGGAATTCGTAATGGCCATACCTGGTCCTAAAATCCGTCTTCCATACATCTTCTGCCCTCACCTTTACTTGATGGTAACCTGATTTGAGGTCAATTTTAGAATACACCCGTGTACCCTGGAGCTGATCAAAAAAGTCATCGATACGGGGTAGAGGATACTTGTTCTTGATAGTCACTTTATTAATCTCCCTATAATCAATGCACATCATCGTAGACCCGTCCTTCTTCTTCACGAACAGCATTGGAGCTCCCCACGGAGATACACTAGGTCGTATAAAGCCCTTATCAAGCAAATCATGCAACTAATCTTTCAATTCTGCCAACTCCGCTAGCGCCATTCGGTATGGTGCTTTAGAAATCGGCGCTGTACCTAGAAGTAGATCAATGAGAAAATCTACCTCTCGATCAGGTGGCAAACCTGGAAATTCATCTGGAAACACATCAGTAAACTCCTTTACTACTGGTGCACTGGTGAGCTTCACTTCATTCCATATTGTTTCCTTCACGAAGGCCACGAATCCCTGACAACCACTCAAAAGCAGTCTCCTCGCCTGAACAGCTAAAACCATCTGAGGTAAAGATTGCACTCGTGACCCTGTAAATCTGAATTCTGGTTTCCCTGAAGGTCTGAATATCACTTCTCTTGCACGACAGTCTATAATAGCAGAATTAGCTACTAGTCAATCCATGCCAAAGATGATTTCAAACCCGTGCATATCAAGCACCACCAAATCAGTAGATAAAATTCTCCCATGAACATCAATTGGACAACCATGAAACATCCTACTACATCTCACAGCTGACCCGGTTGGTGTAGCCACTAATAACCCAACATCTAGTGATTGTGTACCCCACACAATTTAACACACCCCAAGGACATAAACGAGTGTGTGGCACCAAAATCAAAAAGTGCAATAACTTTAAATGAAAACATATTAATCGTACTTGTCACCACGTTGTCAGCCACCTCAACATCGTCCGACGTCAAAGCGAAAACCCTGGTTGGGGCCATATTTCTCTGCTGGCCTCCACGTGGTGCTTGGTAGCCTCCCCAAGCAGGTCTAGGAGTAGGAGTAGGAGCTGCACCAATTTGAGCTTGACAATCCCTCATCATATGCCCTAACTCCCCACATCGGTAGCAGAAACCTCGCCCGGCATGACACTCCCCGAGGTGTCTCTTCTCGCAAGATGAGCAAGCCGAAGATGGCTACACACCCTGAAAATTGAGATTCTTGGTCTCTTGTCTCCGGTCTCTGTAATAGCCATCTCTCTTCCATGAACCACGATTGACTCCCTGCTGAGAACAAGAAGGTGTGGGTATTTTCTTCTACCTCTGCTTCTCAGCCTCCAATCGCTCCCCAATCTCTGCTATAGTGGCTCTATCCACTAGCTCAGAAAAATCTTGCAACTTTAGAATCAACACCTGTTTATGTATTTCTCTCCAGACCTGTCTCAAACTGCCATACCTTTTTTGTTTCATCTGGTATGATGTACCGGGCGAAGTGAGACAATTTGATGAACCTCGCCGCGTACTATTGTACGGTCTGCTGTCCCTGCTTCAGATTCAGGAACTCTTCAATCTTTGCTTCCCTGGATGAGGCTGAAAAATACCTGTCGAAGAATGTCTCCTTAAACCGCTCCCATGTCATCTTGACAGGTACCGTCCTCAGCTGCTCTAAAAGTTTCACCACCGACCACCATCTTTCGGCCTCCCCAGTCAGTCTATAGGTAGCAAATAGCACCCGCTGCTCCTCTAAACACTGCAACACCACAAATATTTCCTCTATCTCCTACACCCAATTTTCAGCCACTGCAGGATCCGTTCCCCCTGAGAAAGCTGGAGGATTCATGTTAATAAATTTCTTTATTGAGCTACTGTGGCCTGCCAATGGACCTGTTGTGCCACGCTGTGTAAGACGGCCTTCGAATCACTACCTGCAATGCCTAAGGGCCCAGCTCCCTCATTCCCACTGGCATGGGCGCTATTGCCACCAGGGTCCATCCTGAAAAAAAATAACTTAACTCAAAATCCTTTCACTATACATATCACCCAACCAACCAACCAATATAGTATATATTCCTAATTAATTCATCCCTCATGATCTTAATTCAAGGTTCAATCCTGCAACCTAGATACCTAACCCGACGATAGTTTACCATGACTTTCCTGAAATCATCACCCCAAGAAAATCACACAAACCATCGTGGAAGTCCTGCATCTAGACTACAAAACCAGACCTCAAACTCCCTTATCCTATACTCTGGTATTATTACTGCCGCACTCTAGAGTCTACAGAACCTAGTAACCTAGGCTTTGATACCAAACTGTAACGACCTGCTTATCTTAATATAAAATGAAACATAATAAATAAAATGGTCAACCTGAACCCATGGGTATTGGGGACACATGTCAAACACAGCGTAAATCTAAGCAGCAATAAATTTAAATCACATTTTCGTAACCTTAAAATCCAACACCAGAGTTAACTACATTCCCAGATATCAGTGTTTATATACAATCTCCCAAAAATTCCAAGATAACCTAGGATCTTACAACAAAAATCCCTTGATCCTAGATTAGAACTTACCCTCTTAGCAGGGAAGCTCAACTCACTCAACAGCGGCCCTAACCCGCCGGTCTCTCCGGGTTTCCTAAAAATTATTTAATATTCGAGGTGAGACACCTCTTAGTAAGAGTAGATAAATTAAAATTAGCTGTGTGGCAACATGAATATGCAATTCTGTAATACTTATACCGCACATTTTACATATCATAAAATATAAATCGTAATATGGTTAGATAAACATATAATTTCATACTTCCAAGTAATCATACCAATCATGTGTTATCTGATATAATCTATAATACTGAAAACTGCTCGGGATGTATAGCTAGCTTATGTCATGTATTACCCCCCATGATGGGTTTTACAGCCCGAAGGCGGGACCCGATAATGGCTGGCCGACCATTGCCGAGTAAAAAATGTCTGTAAGTACGATGGGCCCACCATACCCTGGTCCGGACTGCTAGGTGGACGTCTACACTCTACACTGAAAGCCACATCGACTAACCATATCCCACCCCCTCGTGGGGTGGTTAGCACCAATTTGATCATAGATATCTGATTTATAAGCTACAATACTGTGCTCCTAAAACTGAACTAAACTAACATCCGAGTTTTGATAACATATAGTACATGAACATATACTCTTTATCATAAATCAACTAATAGCATTTTATGAATCTTACATTAACATAATAATTACGGCCTTGGGCCAAAAACATGAATAAATATGGCCTCGTGCCAAAAACATGAATAAATACGGCCTCGCGCCAAACATATTATATATTTCGAAAACATAATTTACTGTGTTTACCATGTTATTCCTGAAAATATTTATCAACATGCTTTATCTTGTAAATCTAAATTAACATGGTATAACATATATATAAAATAATATTCATGCCACATGAATTGAAGGAAACCATATATTCCATTCTGAAAACACATTTCCTGTACAATTGCAATATTTTCCCAAACTTACCTTTTCTCAATTATGCTCATATATAATCACACGATTTCTGAAAATTATTCTACTATTAAATAATAAGAATAATTTCAATGAAAAATAACTGTTTTATTTTATCCCCTTACTTGACAATTGAAAAGCCCCTCTATAATTTTGGTCTTAGACCCGTAGGAAACCTTAAGCAGCACTCTAAAAATGATAATTCCCATAACTAAACTTCAGTATTTATTCGAGTACATCATTTCCTTCAACTGTGGAAAGATCAAATTTCGAATAAAAAGTCTTACCTCAACTCAGGGATGAATTCCAACTTGCTTCCACCAATGATCCGCTCCGACAAATTTGGAGAGAACTTCCCCAGGAGTGTCGTGGTGGATTCAGATCGTCAATCCTGCGAACAATGGAGCCGAAATCAAAGAGAGAGGAGAGAGAAACCGTAGGGAGAGAGTGAGAGTGATTTCCCTTTTTTCTGCATTAAAAATCCGATTTTCAACTATTTATAGGGCTAGATTCGTCGATGAGACATGTCACCTCGTCGATGAGTCCTATAGAAAGTTCATCGACGAACCTGCACCCTCGTTGATGAATTTCAGACTTCCAAAAATCCTCTCTCGGTATCTTCTCGTCAACGAAACTTGGCTTCGTTAAGGAGGCCCTCTTATATCCTCGTCGACGAATCCCCTGTGTTCGTCGACGAGGACCTGATAAATTTTCTCAGTTATTATTCCCAAAATGCAATGTCGTTGATGAAGTCTGCTGTCTTCTTCTGTTTTAGTTTCCATTTTCGTTCCTCTTTATTTAATTACCATTTTTATTATTTGGGTCATTACACACACATTCAAACAAAAGTTTACTGGTAGAAGTTATTGAGAATAGGGAAGATTACCTTCTCATACAAGTAGCTTCCCTTTACCCTAATATGTTATCCAACCCAGTATGGCTACGTCTGATATTAATTAGGACACTCGCCTTTCTCAGCAAGTCCTCGGGCAGAGTGTATACTTCGCCCCAAATATATATAATACTATAATGTAAAATACATATTTACTTTACTTTGTATTTGTTATCTCTGTATTACTCATCTTTTCATGTTCTCAATATTTCACATCACATAGTTCACTTTCACATTACTATGATTTTGTGCTACTCTGATTTCATACTTCCACATTTCATATCATCCACATTTCACATTCACATTTCACATTTCACATTTCACATTACTCTGATTTCATGCTTGTAACAAATTGGAAAATTATAATGAATAAAATTATTAGGAAAAAAATAAAAATTATTATTAATGAATCAATTAATTAAACATTATTAAATTAATTTAATTAAATTGGGTAAAGTGGTGGTTGTATATGTAACGACCTGATTTTATTTTATTTATTTATTTTCTATAAATATATATATTGTGAAATTTCATTGCTCTAATACCTTTTAATTTAAATCAAACCCTCATCACGGTCCAGATATGACCCATGGAATCTGAGACACAACAAACAACCTAAATAGCGAGAAGATGAATTCATAAAACCATAACTATATATATACAATACCAGAGTGTCAGAATATTTTCCAAAATATACATACACAACTATTTCCAAAAAGACCCTCAAGTGAAACTGGGGCTATACAAAAATAGCCTCCCAAAATACTCACCCTACAGATAGAGCAATATTGTAGCCCCCTCTAATGCTCTAAAATCCGAGTTTAGGGCTATTTATACACTGGCCTTCGTCGACGAGACACGTCACTTCGTCAATGAGGCTATGAAGGAAGTTCGTTGATGAATGTTCAATCCTCGTCGACGAGACACGTGTCCCTGTCAACGATCCAAATAAGCCACTTCGTTCGCGTTCGTCGACGAGGACCTGCTGTGACCCCTTTTTCAATTTCCTTCCTCTCCTCCCATTATTATTTAATTCATATAATTCACCGGGCCTTCACATTCTCCCCTCCTTATAAAATTTTGTCCTCGAAATTTACTATCCATACGATTTACCATCCCTTAAAGAAAATAGTCTACTTATTTTATTACTTAACCTCACTTATGGCGGAGGAATACCGTGGTTACATAAGCAATTCTGGGAGATTACAATTATACTCACAAAAGAAAAATTCTCCCAAAACCAAAAACACTACCTATCCTATACTCTACATTACAATTACATTATCCTAAATAAAATAAAATTATCATTACTTTAACTTACATATCACTGTTGTATCCCACTAAATAGGTGTGAGTATTTATGTCTGATTTCATCTTCAAGTTCCCAAGAAGCTTCTCTACCACGTGATTCCTCCACAAGACTTTTACTAGTGATATCTTCTTACTGTGCAATTCCTATTCTTTTCTATCTAAGATCTGCACTGGAGCTTCCACATATGCTAGAGTGTCACTAAATTCTAATTTTGTGTAATTGATAATATGGGAAGGATCTGAGACGTATTTCCTTAACATAAAAACATGAAATACGTCATGTATTTTGAATAGAGTTGGTGGTAAAGCTAGCCGATAGGCAACTGACCCAATCTTCTCAAGTATCTTAATTGGGCCAATAAACCTAGGACTCTACCTACCCTTCTTCCTAAACCTCATGATTCCCTTCAGTGGTGTTATTTTCAAAAACACATGGTCACCCACTTCAAATCTCAATTCCCGGTAGCGAGTATCTGCGTAACTTTTATGCCGACTCTATATTGCACTGATTCTATCTCGAATAAGTCGGACTTTATCATACGCCTATTGCACTATTTCTAGCCCCAAAACTTGCTACTCACCTAGCTCACTCTAGTATAAAGAAGAACGACACCTTCTATCACAAAACACTTCATAAGATGTCATGCCTATGCTAGCCTGATAGCTGTTGTTGTAGGCAAACTCCACAAGTGGCAAATACTAGGGCCAGCTACCCCCAAAATCCAATACATATGCTCGCAACATATCCTTAAGTACCTGAATCGTTTTCTCTGTCTCACCATCTGTCTGAGGATGGAAAGTGGTGCTAAATGCTAATTGAGACCCCAAAGCCTCCTGTAAGCTCTTCCAAAACCATGATGTAAAGTGTGGATCACGGTCTGAGACTATAGATACCGGTACTCCATAGGGTCAAACAATCTCTTGAATGTAAATCTCTACCATTATGTTCATAGTGTAGCTAACTTTAATAGGTAAAAAATGAGTTGTTTTCGTCAGATGATCAACAACTACCCAAATGACATTCTGACCATGTGGTGCCGGCGGTAGCCTAATAACAAAATCCATGGATATGTGCTCCCACTTCCACTCAGGGATGTAAAGTGGCTACAACTATCCTACTAGCCTCTGATGCTCAGCCTTAACCTGCTGGGACGTCAAGCACTGCTACATAAATTCTGCAATCTCTCTCTTCAGGCCACTCCACCAGAAATATTCTCGTAAATCCCTATACATTTTAGTACTGCCAGGATAAACCATGTATAGAGATCTATGAGCCTCCTTCAGAATCGTTATCCTAATATCATCATCCACAGGCACATACAATCTGATGTGAAATCTCAGAGCCCCATCATCAGAAATGTTGAATTCCTCTCCTTGATCATCTTGTACTCTGGCTATTACCTCTGCTAATTCTGGGTCACCCTCCTAAGTGGCTTTAATATTTTCATATAGCGTAGGCTGCACAACTAGGCTGGCAATAAATGCTTGAGGATCATCCTCTACTAACTCTATGCCGAGTCTTGCCAAATCCATCTGAATTAGGTGCTAAATTACTGCTACTAACTGCATTGTACCCTCTGATTTACGGCTCAGTGCATCAGTTACCACATTTGCTTTACCTGGGTGGTAGCTGATGGTGCAATCGTAATTCTTGATGAGTTCTAACTATCTCCTTTTCCGCATATTCAACTCTTTTTGTATAAAGAAATACTTTAAACTTTTATGGTCTGAAAATATTTCACATCTCTCACCATACAAGTAATGCCTCCAAATCTTTTGTGCATGTACCACTGCATCGTAAGTAGGGTAGTTCTTTTCATACTCTTTCAACTGCCTGGAAGCATACGCTACCACCCTACCATGCTGCATCAATACACAACTGAGCCCTTTCAAAGACACGTCACTACAAATTACATAACCATCACCTCCTGATGGAATCGTTAGTACTGGTGCAATGACGAGCTACTGCTTTAATTCCTGAAAACTCTGCTCGCATTTATCATCCCATACAAATTTGGCATTTTTCTTGGTCAAACACGTGAGAGGCCCTGATAAGGCTGAAAACCCTTCGACAAATCGACGGTAATAACCTGTTAGTCCCTAGAAACTTCTGTAGTGACCCGAAAAATAATAGCATTTTAATAATAGATACAGAAATAGAAGGAGGCCGTAGACTTCGTCGACGACATTGCATTTTGGAGATAATTTTAAATAATCAAAATTTCAGGAAATTGCCCAATTTCGTCAACGAACACAGGGTCTCGTGGACGAAGGTCCTCATAATTTCGTCGACGAACATAGGGCTTCGTCGACGAGAAAATACCGAGAGAGATTTTCCACTGCTCTGAATTTCGTCGATGAATACAGGGCTTCGTTGACAAATTTTATGAAAGACTCGTCGACGAGGTGACGTGTCTCGTCGATGAATCTGGCAGTATATAAGGAGAAAAACCGGGATATTTCTCATTTCTCTCGCCGCTGTCTCTCTCCTTTCTCTCTCCTACGACTCTCTCTCCCTTCTCTCTTCGTTTCCGGTCCCACCAGTCACCGGATCGACAATCTGAAGCTACCACGACGCTCTTGGCGAAGTTCTCTGCAAGACTGCTGGAGTGGATCGTCAGGAAAACGAAGTTGGATTTCATCCCAAATTCAGGGTAAGGCCTTTTAGCTAGTTTTTGGCTTTCTGGAAGTTATAGGAAATGATATAGATGAAAAAATGCTGATATTTTGTTCTGATATATGTTGGTTTCAGGGTGTTTTGTAGGAGGCCCTACGGGTGTTAGGCTTGTTTTCCCTAGGGGCTTTCCAAAGTTAAGGTAAGGGAAATATGCTATGCTAGGAAATTTCTAAATATGATACAGTTTATTTATTTACACAAATTATGTATTGAAGTATGGTGTGGCTTGTGAATATGTATGTAGTACGGGAATATGTTTTACGAATTGTAGTTTCATGATTTTTATGAATTTCAGTACCATGATTTTACGGATTTAAGTACTATGATTATGTGAACTTCAGTACCATGATTTTACGGATTTTAGTACCATACCATGATTATACGAATTCCAGTATTACGAATATGCAGTTCCATGTTATGATTATTCAGATTTCAGTACGTTATGCAGCATTATGGTTATTATAATTACTTTAGAATCATGGTAAATTATATAGATATGTATAGAAATATATTATATGATATCAGACCCTGTTGGACTTGCAGCTACAGAGCACAGTACCGTTTCTACAGATACTATGTTACTTATTTAGTGCAACCACCTATTCAGATAATACGTGGTAAGGTTGACCACCTAGGCCCTTGAAGAGGTTAGGCTCCCCATCCAAATATAGGTTGAGGTGGGCAGGTCGACTGAAGGAGTTCAGTGATTTATTCCTGGTTGGCCAGCCAGGGTAAATCCAACCTGCGGGCCGCACAACCCTGTCATGAGGGGGGCAAGTCATAACACACAGATAGCCACAGGGAACAGTTTCAGTTACTATTACTTACGTACGAATTTACAGAAACAGGGACCATATTTATGTACACTAGAAGTACTTTGAATTATAACCATAATACTGTTATGTTAAGCAACAAGGAAAATGGGTGGTGTATTTTATTATTTGTACGGTACTTTCGTATTCAGTTATTCATGTTTATATGAAAACAGATTTCATGATATATAGTAGCTTATTTGCCACACACTAGTAATAGCATATTTCTTCTTACTAAGCGTTGGCTCACTCCAGTGTTGAAACATTTTTCAGGTGATCCAGGTAGGCGAGCAGATTAGGCTCGCAAATATAGGGGCGTCTGTAGTGCCCTATCAGAGAGTGAGTATCATTTTTGGGAACGTTTTTGTATAGCCCTCACCAGTTGAGGATATTTTGGGAATACAGTTATATTTATAAATATTGGAAAATATTTCAGAATTCTGGTATTGTATATAATGGTTATGGTTATGTTTGTATGATTTCCGCTTCTTACTGCTTAGGTTTATGAATGGGTTTTTCCTCAGTATGGTATCAGAGCACGTAGAATATTATAATATGGAAAATAAAAAAAAATTAGTTAATTAAGCAGGTCGTTACAACTTCTAATTTCCTGAATGTTCTTCGGCTTGGCTCAATTCACCACCGCATCAATTTTACTGAGATCCATGGAAATACCTTCCCCTGAGATCACGTGACCCAAAAATGACACTTTCTCTAGCCAAAATTCACATTTACTAAACTTGGCATACAACTTCTTCTCCCTGAGCGTCTACAGTACCTGTCTCTAGTGCGCTTCATGATCCTCAAAAATCCTCGAGTAAACCAGTATATCATCAATAAAAATCACAACAAATTGGTTTAAATATTGGTGAAAGACTCTATTCATCAAGTCAATGAACATAGCTGGGGCCTTCATCAGACCAAATGGCATAATGAGGAATTCATAGTGCCCATACCTGGTCCTAAAAACTGTATTCGAGACGTCCTCTGCTTTTACCCTCACTTGATGATAGCTTGATCTGAGGTCAATCTTGGAATACACTCATGTGCCCTGGAGTTGATCAAACAAATCATCTATATGAGGTAGAGGATATCTGTTCTTAATAGTTACCTTGATTATCTCTCTACAATTAATGCACATCCTCAAAGACTAGTCTTTCTTCTTTACGAACAACACTGGTGTAATAACCCAAGAATTTCTGCAGGACTCGTCGACGAACATAGGGGTTTCGTCGATGAGGGCTCTTCAGGATCTCATTGATGAAGACCTATCTTGTCGATGAGAAGATACCGAAAGAGGGTTTAAAGCAGACTGAAACTCGTCAACGAGGGTGTGGGTTCATCTATGAACTTTCTACAGGACTCGTCAATGAGGTGACGTGTCTTGTCGACGAATCCCGCCCTATAAATAGCTGAACGTTAAAATTTTTAATCAAAACTTCAGTGCAGAAACGCTCCTCTCTCTCTCTCTCTCTCTCTCTCTCTCTCTCTCTCTCTCTCTCTCTCTCTCTCAAGACCCCTTCTTTCTTCGATCCTAGCCCCATTTCTCGTCAGATTGAACATCTGAGGCCACCACGATGCTCTTGGCGAAGTTCTCTGCAAGTCTGCTGGAGCAGATAATGGGGAAAGTTGATTTGAAATTCATCTCAAATCCAGGGTAAGGTATTTTATTCAAATTATACTTTCCTTGTAGTTATAAGAAATGTTGTAGGTAAGAAAATACTGATATTTTGTTCTGGGGGATTTTGTTTTCAGAATGTTGAATTAGGAACCCTGCGGGTATAGGGCCAGAATTTAGTAGGGGCTCTTCAGATTTAAGGTAAGGGAAATATGCTATGCTAGCAGTTTTAATATATATACAGAATATTATGAATGTGTATTTACAAGCATGCAGATTATACTATTTTTCCAAAGAATTATGAATATTATTTTCATAGCAAAATATAGAAATTAAGCATAAGATTGTATTTATTCAAATGTGTGGCATGAGTTTATTACAGTACAATATATATATATATATATATATATATATATAGATTTTACAGTATTACAGATATTCAGATATTTCAGATTATTAGAAATGAATGAGACTTGTAGTATTTCTCAGAGACACATGATTTCTGAACCATAATACTCAGACAGATTATACAGTTATAGCATCAAGATGCTACAATAGATATACAAAGTATACAGATATTATATACAGAGCATATAGATATTATATATAGAGTATATTGATATTCTATTTTGAGATTTTATACAGATATTATAGATAATACAGACAGAAAACACAGATGTTACAGACAGATATATATATATATATATATATTTCAGTCAGATATCTCAGATAATACAGCTCGGAATTATAGTGTTATGGTTGTTTTTGAAATCATGTTAAAAGTAGCAAGATGAGTATATATAGTTATATATGTATACTTACTTTACACGATATCAGATCCTTATGGAAATTACAAACAGATATATTTACAGCAGAGCACGGTACCATTGTTAGTTTTAGACAAGTACAACCACATGACTCAGATAGCATGTGGATTCTGTCTAACCATGCTAGGAGAGATTTGCAATCTGGCCAGCATGCTGGGTTGAGATAGCCAGTTAGACGATGACAGAGGTTTGAGATAGCTTTGAGTGATTCCAGTGGGCCATGATCTACATAGATCATTACAGATTGGCGGAGGATAAATATTGACTTACCTGGAGGGCCGACTAGAGTAAGTCCAGCCTACGGGTATCATGAGGGGATATATCATGATATACAGATCTTAGGGTATAGCAAAAGTTCCTATGTATAGATATATTACACAGCAGCAGTTTATACTATTATATTAGCAGTACCTTCAGATAGCAAACTCAAATACACAGTTATATTTTAAAGATTACATGATAGATATATATTCTATACAGTTTACCAGTTTTCTCAAATTACAGTATTATTTCAGTATTTTAAATGATTAACTCAGCCGCCACACACTAGTAATAGCATATTTCCACTTACTGAGTGTTGTCTCATCCCAATGACTTATCATTTTTTAGGAGATCCAGTTAGGCGAGCAGATTAAGCTAGCGGGTAGAGGTTGACTTATGCTGCCCTTACAAAAAAGGGTAGGTTTTTTAGATACCAGAATTTTGGGATAGTTTTCAGATTATAGTGACGTCACTGGGTATTTTGTATTGTAAATATATTTTAGAGCATTATAGTTTCCTTGTATTGTATATAGTAGTTCCCAGTTTTGTGTACCGCTGCTTAGTTATGTATGACAGACAGGGTTTCCTCAGTGCTCTTTGGGCCTGAGATTTTATTATCAGTATTTAGACAGATGACATTTATTATATTAAGAAAGAAAAAAAAATGTTGAATAAATAGCACGTCGTTACAACTGGAGCTCCCCATGGCGATACACTGGGTTATATAAATCCTTTATCCAGCAAGTCTTGCAACTGATCCTTTAATTCTCCCAATTCAGCTGGAGTCATACGGTAAAGAACCTTAGAGATCGGCGCTGTCCCTGGAGGTAAATCTATAGCAAAATCTACCTTGCGATCGGGAGGCAACCCAGGTAGCTCTTCTAGAAAAATATCTGGAAATTCCCTTAGCACTGGTGTGCTGTCAAGCTTCGATTCATTTTCTGACACTTCCGTTACAAAAGCCATAAACCCCTGACTTCTGTCCAGGAGCGGTCTGCTCACTTGCATGGCTGACACTAACTGCGATGAAGCACGTACACATGAACCAACAAATATGAATTTTTACTCACCAGGGGTCTAAAAATTACTTCTTTCTTATGACAATCAATACTAGCATGATTAACTGCCAACCAATCCATATCCAGTCTTACATCAAACCCATACATATCTAATACGATCAGGTCAGCTGGTAACACTCTCCCCTGAATTTCTATTGGATAACCCCTGAGCACTCTTTGACATCTCATCACTGACCCTGACAGTGTAGCTGCTGACAATTCTACATCTAATAACTAGGTCTCATTTCCAGACAATTTGACTTAGGTTGCAGAGACAAAGGAATGAGTAGCACCTAAATCAAATAAAACAATAATTTGATATGGTAAAATAGTAAACGTACCTGTCACTACATTTGCGGAAGCCTCAGCATCGACCGACGTCAAAGCATAAACCCTTATCAGAGCTACATTCCTCTGCTGGTCTCCACGAGGTGCCTGATAACCTCCCTGATAGGATCTGGGAGCTGGGATCTGGATCGGGGGTCCTTGGCTTGCTTGTGCCATGTGGCTGGATCTCCCCCAGCGATAGCAAACATCTCTCCCTACCTGGCACTCCCCTAAATGTCGTCTCCCGCACATCTGACACACTAGGTAGGTTTGCATACCCTGATTCTCACGAGGTCCTATCGTCTGTCTCTGATCTCCCCTATAACGGTCTCCTCTCTATGGGCCCCGACTAGAACCTACCTGAAAACCCTGAGGCATGGGCTTCTTTCTCTAACTTTGATTTGCAATACCCCTCTACATGCCACTCCTAATAATTTTAGCCCTATCTATGACCTCCACAAATGTCTGAGCCCAAAAACTAATAACCTACTCAAACAAGTTCTGCCTCAAACCTTTGTCAAACTTTCTTGCCTTTTTCTCTTCGTCTAGTGCCAAATGCAGGGCAAATTGAGACAACTCAATAAATCGAGTTGCGTACTGAGATATTGTCATCTGCCCCTATACTAAGTGCATAAACACTGCTGCCTTGGCGCTCCGAACGATAGCAGGGAAATATCTCAAGAAGAACAGATCCTTGAATCGACTCCACGTCACTAACACTGGATCCGACCTCTGCTCCTCAATCAACCTCGCTAATCTCCACCAGAGTTTTGCCTCTCCTGATAGTTTAAACACCGCAAATACTACCTTCTGTTCGTCTATACATGGAAGCACTGCCAACGTCTCTTCAATGTCCTGGACCTAATTTTCAGTTACAATCAGGTCAGCTCCTCTAGTAAAAGATGGGGGCTTCATCCGCGTAAAATGCTTGATCGTGTAGCTACGCTCCTTTGAGCTCCTGGCCATCTCAGTCATCACCCGCTGGGTGATGCTGCATAATACTGCATCAGTATCTCCACCTCCCATACTGGAAGGTCTAGGTTCATCTCCCCCAGCGTTCATACCACTACTTCCTGGGTCTATCCTGAAAAACAAAGAATACACTTTAAAGACTATATCTCCCGTGCAAACCTATTCAATTTCATTCAATTGAAATCTCATATTCACACTTAACTACTCTCCTTGATCTTAATTTAAAATCCAATTCTGCAACCTAAACACACGACCCGACAATAGTTTACTATGGCTTTCCTAAAATCGTCACCCTGGGAAAGACATAGAAACCACCTCGAAAATCCAGTACTCAGACCATAGAACAAAACCTCAATCCTTTCCTATACTTTTGTATTGCTTTCGCTGCATTTTAAAGTCTACAGAACCTAGCAATCTAGGCTCTGATACCAAATTGTAACGACTGGATTTTATTTTTATTTTATTTTTCTATAAATATATATACTGTGAAATTTTATTGCTCTAATACC
Organism: Malania oleifera; assembly: GCF_029873635.1. Taxonomy (NCBI): domain Eukaryota; kingdom Viridiplantae; phylum Streptophyta; class Magnoliopsida; order Santalales; family Ximeniaceae; genus Malania; species Malania oleifera. The sequence goes on from NC_080419.1 coordinate 7,813,224, forward strand.
TTTTAATATAAATCAAACCCTCATCACGGTCCAGATAGTACCCATGGTATCTGAGACACAACAAACAACCTAAGCGGCAAGAAGCTGAATTTATAAAACCATAACCATATATATACAATACCAGAGTGTCAGAATATTTCCCAAAATATACATACACAACTATTCCCAAAAATACACTCAAGTGAAACTAGGGCTATACAAAAATAACCTTCCAAAATACTCACCTTACATATAAGGCAGTACTGTAGCCCCCTCTATCTGCGAGCCTGATCTGCTTGCCTAGTTGGATCACCTGAAAATATTAAATCACTGGGATGAGACAACGCTCAGTAAGATGAAATATGCTATTGCTAGTGTGTGGCAAATGAGTTACAATTTGTAGAATCTGATTTATAAATACCATAGATAACTGAATTTGAGAAAACATGTATAAATAACATACAGTATAGCTCATACCTACGTTACTTAACACAACTGTATTTATAAATTTTCTATTCATAATACTTCTAATATTCATAGATACATCTATTGTTTCTATAAATCTAAATATACATATAATTATTGAGAAAATTTTCCTAGATGGATAACTGTATGTCATGATTTTTTAACCCCTCATGATAGTGTTGTGCGGCCCGTAGGCGGGAGCTATCATTGGTTGGCCTACCAAGATAAGTCACTATACTCTGAAAGTTAGATCGGCCTCCTCAACCCTAACTGACGGGGAGCCTGTCCACTACATAGGCACGATCGACTGTTGTAAATCCATATACTATCTAAGTTATGTGGTTGCACTCTGAACTGTAAATAGCTATGGTACCGTGCTCTGTAAACTGATCTGTAATGGTCCAACAGGGTCTGATACTATATAATAAATTTCTATATAAAATCTATCTGTTTTACCATGATCTTGTATCAATTGTATTAACCATTACGCTCTAATAAATTGTATTTCTGTATCAACTGTATTTCTGTATGTCATGGTTCTATGATCTGTATATCATGGTTCTGTAAAACTATATAATCATGGTACTATGAAAACTGTAAAAACATCTTCTTGTCTGTATATACTGTAAATCATGATCCTAAAAATACTGTAAAAACATCTTTCTATATATATATACTGTAAAACATGATTCTGTAAGTACTATGTAGCCATAGCTTTGTAACAAAATTGTATAATTTGTAAAAAGTTGTGTAGAATTATGTACTACATTCTCATGCCACACAATAATTAAAACTCATTAAATATAATATATAAAACTATATAATTTCCTACTCTGAAAACCCATAAACATATACTATATTTTATAGGTAAAAATCTCTATTTTAACTAGTATAGCATATTTCCTTTACCTGACTGCTGGAAAGGCCCTAATATGAATGGTCCTACACCCGAAGGGTTCCCCGTTCAACACCCTGAAAACAACATCTCCCTAAACAAAATTTCAGTATTTCTTCGAGTACTACATTTTCTACAAATGTAGGAAAGCCAAATACCAAATAAAAAACCTTAGCTTGAATTTGGGAGGGAATTCAAGTTAACCCCACCAACGATCCACTCTAGTAGACTTAAAGAAAACTTTCCCAAGAGTGTCGTGGGGGCTTCGGATCGTCAATCTGGCAAATAATGGACCCAGAATCTTAAAGATAAGAGAGGAAAATCGAAGAGGAGAGAGAAAATATAATTTTCTTGAACAATTTGCACTGAAATTCGAGTTTAGGGCTATTTATACACTGACCTTCGTTGACGAGACACGCCACTTCATCGACGAGGCCACGGAGGAAGTTCGTTGACGAATGTTCATTCCTCGTCGACGAAATTCCGAGCTGAAAATAGCCTCTTGGTAATTCCTCGTCGATAAGACACGTGTCCCCGTCAAGGATCCCAATAAGCCACTTCGTTCGCGTTCGTCGATAAGGACTTGCTGTGACCCCTTTTTCAATTTCCTTCCTCTCCTCCCATTATTATTTAATTCATATAATTCACCGGGTCTTTACAATATATATATATATATATATATATATATATATATATATATATATATATGACGAGGACTTGCTCTGACCGCTTTTTCAATTTCCTTCCTCTCCTCCCATTATTATTTAATTCATATAATTCACTGGGTCTTTTCAATATATATATATAATGAAGCTTCTTTAGGATGCTTCACATCCAATTCCAAATTGAAATTGGATTTAGCTAGAGCCTATGCCATCCCTCTTTCACGTCTCTGGTCTCACTCTCACTCCTACATCTCCTCTCTCTCTCTCTCTCTCTCTCTCTCTCTCTCTCTTTTTCTCTCTCCTTAATTTCTCGACGAATATTCAGCAGATCGAAAAACCGAAGATATCGGTGGATTCCTAACTCCGCCACCGACATTTCGACCAGAGTGGATTTGTTGCGGGAGCGGCGTAAGCACCACTCTTGGGGAAAGATATATTCCCTCTATTTCTTTAATTTCTCATTAAATCTACCACTAAATCGACGATCGGGCACCACCACAAGGTCCTAGTTGCGATCTTCGATATTTTGGCTGAAGTAAATTTTCAATTTGGATATCCTAAGCACCACTCCACAACGAGAGTGTGATTTAGGGAAATAAGTAAATTGGTTATATTTGAGAGTTTAATTATTTATTGGGAATTTATGTGCCTAGGAAAATGTTAAAATAGTATTTTATTTAGGGTTGATTTAATAGAACTAGGATTTTTTATTCAGGGTTCGAGTGAGTGCCACAGGTATCTATTTAGGGTCCCTGTTGGTGTAGTTCAAGAAATCAAGTAAAGGGGAATATATATTAAACCAGATTTTTATGAATTAAATGGAAAATTGAATATGTTATGTGTATATGTGTATATTTTTTTTATATGGATTTAAAAATGCCAACCGTTTAAATTATGATTTCTGAGCTTAAGACTATGTTATTAGATATGTATATGTGAAAATGGACTGATGAAAGTGGAAGATATTTTCAGGATAATTATATAAGGAATGAAGGTATATTTTCAGTATATAAATGTTAAATGTAGGTTGACTTATTTTACATGAGATATATATGAATTTTACTGCTAAATAGTGTGGCATGAGTAAAATAGAATGCTGTGTAGAATTATGTTATATATAAGATGCAAGATATACATGAAATGAACTAAGTATGAAAGTGTTATATGAAATATGCTGCATGTGAGTGTTAATACAACTATGGAAACAACCATGGCTGAAAAGATGCCGAGACTAAACAACTATGGCTAAAAAGATGCCGAGACTAAATAACCAGGGCTGAAAAGATGTCAAGACTAAACAACCACGGCTGAAAAGATGCCGAGACTAAACAACCACGGCTGAGAAGATGCCAAGTATTTTATGAATTAAAATGAGAATGAAATGGAAATGAACGAAATGGAAATGAAATGTGATATGTGAACGATGCAAAATGAGAAAGAGCCATGTAAAGTGAAATGCTATGAATCGTCAAAGCTGAGAACATGAACAGATGTGAACCACATAATAATGACAGATGGAATAATGTATTATGGTATTATTAGTATTTGACTAGTAAAACATGTTATGTTTGAACAGGGCAAACTCTTCGCCCCGAGAGCTTGCTGAGGAAGGCGAGTGCTCTAGTAGGTATCAAATATAGCAGTAGGCTGCATAATATACTAGAGCAGAGGGAAACTACTTATATGGGCGGGTAGATTTCCCTATTCTCGGGAGCCTTCGCTGGTAAACTTTTGTATGAACTATGTGAGTATGAGATTAATTTGTCACTTGAGGGCTTACTGAGTAAGGTGAGTGCCTTGGTATGCTTCAGCTATGACCTTTGGGTTGCCTAATGTATTATAGCAGAGGGGTGCTACTTGTATGGGCGGATAATCACCACTATCCTTAGGTATTCTCGTGGGTAAAATACCTTTCATGTGTTTGAATATAATCAGAAAATGATTTCAGAAATTACGTTAATGATTTGGAAATGATGAATAATATGTTATATACAAACCTCATGTTGGCCACACGCTGTTTTAATATATTGTTTCTTCCCTTACTGAGATGTGTCTCACCCAAATGCAAATCTATCTTTTTCAGGACCTCCACAAGATTGAGCTTAGAGAGTTTGAGGTTATTATAGCATTTTTAGGTTATAAAAATAAAAAAGGGTATAATTTTTATGATATTTTGGGATGTACATATTTTATGTTTTATGCTTTATGTTTTAAATCTTTTGAGAAGTGGATGGTTGTGAATATTGGAAGTTGTAGATTAAGTTTGTTTTTGGAGATGTATATATATGTAGATGTGGGTTGATGGATGGATTATTTGGGTTGTTATAGTTAGAAACTCTAGTATTTTATTGTTGGAGGATTATATTTCAGTTTTTCCACTACGTGATTGAATTGAGTATCAACTATAGGAAAATGAATTACGTGGCACCCGGGTCGCACCAGGCGGGTTCGAGGCGCCACAAAGCACAGTTAATCAGGTATAATGAATGGGGCCCTATTATTGGTTTCAGGGGTGTTACAATGTTACTCTGTATTCACGTCTGCATTCACATGTTCTGTTCTCATATTATTCACTGGTTAAATTAAACAATTATGCATTTAGAACTCACTACCAGATGGATAATCATTGTCATGCTTCCCCCCAAGACGGGTTGTGCAGCCCGAAGGATGGACTTAACCGTGGTCGGCCCATTAGAGTTAAATAAAAAAAAAAAAAAAACAACTCTTCAGTTTTTAAGTCAGATTGGCTTTCCCACACTGTTCCAGACTCTAGGGGGAACTCTATCCTACACGACACAATCGACTATCCCGTCTCCACACTCTCCACGAGACTTGTGGGTGCACCAACTCTTCAGAGATCACGCGCAACAGTATTATCCATAACATGAAACCATAATCCACTGGAGTTCTCAAACCATAACTTGAAATTTAATATTCACATTCAACTTTGATTTAACAATCACACAATAAATATTTTCAACGAATTTCAATATTTCCAACATCTATAAACATATATATCATAATTCATCGCAATATATTCTTTTTTAATACACATATTTATACATTTACTAAAAATATGCCAACCCACATTCATTATTCACATTACTGAAAATACACATTTAATTATCTCTACAATTATCTAGAAAATTCATTACTTCCATCATTCCATTTTCGCAAATAATAACTAATAACACAGCCCTGGACTCAAAATCACAGTTCAAACGGTTGATTTTTCTAAAATTCGCATAATAAACATATCCTTACATATATTATTCTTTTCCATTTTAACTGGTAAATTCACAAAATTACTCGCCTAATCTATTCCCTTTACCTTCATCCATTCATAAATCCTAATTTATCAATTCCTCCCCAAATAAAATACTATTTTAATATTTCCTAAATTCATAAACTTCAAATAAATAATTAAATTACCAAAAACCACAAATTTGCTCAATTTTCTAAATCTTACCCTAGCCTTGGATTGGTGCCTAGAAAACTCAATTCAAAAATCTGCTCCACTAGACTTGTAGAGAAACGCTCCTAAAACCACGTGGTGGTTTCAGATCGTTAGTTAGGCTGAAGATTTGAGAGAAATGGAGAAGAAAGAGTGAGTTTACCTTACCTGAGGAGTGGTGCCTACGATGCTCCTACGAAACATCCATTCTAGTAGGAATGTCAGTGGCGGAGATAGGAACACAACGGTATTTTTCATTTCCCGATCAGCCGAGTATTTGTCAGGAAATTAATGAGAGAGAGAGAGAGAGAGAGAGAGAGAGAGAGAGAGAGAGAGAGAGAGAGAGAGAGGCCGGCGGAGGATAGATGTGAGGGAGAGCTACGGCCAGTGGGGGGGGGGGTGTTCTTTGGATTTCAATTGAAATCATTTCCTAAAGCTAAAAGCTTTAGGAAAGGTTGCTTATGTGTGTGTGTGTGTGTGTGTATTATAATAATATATTATATCATATTAATATATTATATAATATAATATAATTAATAATTATTATTTAATTTTAATTTTTTTACACTTCCATGCATACTATTTTGTGGGGCGTTACATTTTCCACTTTTTATAGAAATTTTGTCCTTGAAATTTGCGAACCGATAATTCTATTTAGATTCCATTATTAGCGAACCACCCCATACCATATATTCCAATATACCTTACAACTATAATTAACCACATTGATCTAAAACTGAGAATAAGTATTGCTTATCTCATAATATAAATTTATTACCTATTCCTGCGCCACAGGCAATGTCCGCACCAGTCGGGATACAAATATAAAACTGAAAAATCAATAAAAGTGGAAAACCGAAGTCAGTGCTCAAAAATATCATCGTCGATGGATTTACCGTGGTTTTCTGAAACTCGCGATTGAATCAGAAAATCACAGAAGTCCATCAAGGGATTTTTGTCTCTAAGTTATGAAAAAACAACTGAGAATTCCTAATAGTATCTTAATCTACCCATTTTTATCCTCATCATAACTCGATCATATACTCTGATATTAATCCCTCATAGAATCTACAGAACCTAACAACCTAATGCTCTGATACCACTCTGCCACGCCCTAAACCCACCAAGTGGGGCCCGGGGTGTGATGTGATCCAATCACCTGTGTCTGATACCGCAATCTCAATCACGTAGCCGAAAAAATAAATAAACATCCTCAATAATGTACCAGAGTTTTATATAAGCATCCCAAAAAGAAATTTTCCAACATCCGGTATCCATATATATTCATCTTAGAAAAATTTAAAAAACATAAACCAAAAATACAACCAAAATCTGTACCCTCTCACAAAATACTATGCCAACAAACCCGACCCCGAGCTCGCTAAGCTCGATCACGCAGAGGTCCTAAAAAAGATGAAATTCATATCGAGTAAGACACATCTCAGTAAGACGGAATACATTAATACCTGTGTGTGGCTATCATGTGGTTTGTGTACAAAATATAATCATCATTTACAAATTAATCCACAATTATGAAATCATTCTCTGTCCCTACTCACACATGCAACGTATTTTATTAACAAAAGTTTCTCGAGGATTGGGATGATTACCCACTCATATAAGTAGAACCCCTCTGCTTTAATACCTTATGTAACCGGGTACGGCTACAATTGATGCTCATCATGGCACTTGCCTTACTCAATAAGCTCTCAGGTGGATAGTTTATCTCATACTCACACACACATTTAAATAAAAGTTTACTGACAGAAGTTCTCAAGAATAGGGAAGATTATCCACCCATACAAGTAACTTCCCTCTACCCTAATACGTTATGCAGCCCAATATTGCTACATCTGATATTAATTAGGGCACTCTCCTTTCTCAGCAAGCTCTCGGGCGGAGTGTATACTTTACCCCAAATATATATAATACTACAATATAAAATACATATTTACTTTACTCTGTATCTGTTATTTTTTTATTACTCATCTTTTCATGTTCTTAGTATTTCACATCACAAAGTTCACTTTCACATTTCACATTACTTTGATTTTGTGCTACTCTGATTTCATACTTCCATATTTCATATCATCCACATTTCACATTACTCTGATTTCATGCTACTCTGTATTCACGTATGCATTCACATGTTCTGTTATCATATTATTCACTGGTTAAATTAAACAATTATGCATTTAGAACTCACTACCAGATGGATAATCATTGTCATGCTCCCCCCCATGACGGATTGTGCGGCCCGAAAGCTGGAATTAACCCTGTCGGCTCACCAGAGTTAAATAAAAAAAACGACCTCTTCAGTCTGTAAGTGGGATTGGCATTTCCACATTGGTCCGGACTCCAGGGGAAACTCTACCCTACACAGCACAATTGACCATCTTGTCTTCACACTCTCCACAAGACATGTGGGTGCACTAGCTCTTCAAAAATCATGCGCGACAGTACTATGAATAACACGAAACCATAATCCACCAGAGTTCTTAAACCATAACTTGCAATTTAACATTCACATTCAACTCTGATTTAACAATCACACACAATAAATATTCTCAAAGCATTTCAGTATTTCCAACATCTCATAAACATATATATCATAATTTATCGCAATATATTCTTTTTTACTCATGCCACACGATTTAGAATAATACAAATATTTATACATTTACTAAAAATATGCCAACACACAATCATCATTCACATTACTGAAAATACACATTTAATTATCTCTACAATTATCTAGAAAATGCATTACTTCCATCATTCCATTTTTGCAAATAATAACTAATAACACAGCCCTAGGTTCAAAATGACAGTTCAAATGGTTGACTTTTCTAAAATTTGCATAATAAATATATCCTTACACATATTATTTTTTTTTCCATTTTAACTGGTAAATTCATAAAATTACTGGCCTAATCTATTCCCCTTACCTGGTTTCCTGAACTACACCTGCAGGAATCGTAAAATTATACCCGCGGCGTTCACCCATTCATAAATCCTAATTTATCAATTCCACCCCAAATAAAATACTATTTTAATATTTCCTAAACTCATAAACTTCAAATAAATAATTGAATTATCAAAAACCATAAATTTACCCAATTTCCTAAATCTTACCCTAACCTTGGATTGGTGCCTAGAAAACTCAATTCAAATATCCGCTTTACTAAACTTGTAGAGAAACGCTCCTAGAACCACATGGTGGTTTCAGATCGTCTGTTAGACTAAAGATTTAAGAGAAATTAAGGAGAAAGAGTGAGTTTACCTTGCCCCAGGAGTGGTGCCTATGACGTTCCTACGAAAAATTCACTCCGGTAGGAATGTTGGTGGCGGAGATAAGACCCAGGAGTATTTTTCGTTTCCCAATCGGTCGAGTATTTTTCAAGAAATTGAGGAGAGAGAGAGGCAGGCGGAGGAGAGACATGAGGGAGAGGTATGGTCAGTGGGGTGGTGTTCTCATGATTTCAATTGAAATCCTTTCCTGAAGCTTAAGGTTACTTATGTGTATGTGTATATATATATATATATATATATATAATATCATATTAATATACTATATTATATTATTTAATTAATAATAATAATAATAATTAATTAATTAATTAATTTAATTTACTTAATTATTTATTTAATTTATTTTAATTTTAATTTTAATTTTAATTTTAATATGTATATGTGTGTGTGTGTGTGTATATATATATATATATATATATATATATATATTATTTTTACACTTCCATGCATATTATTTTCTAGGACATTACGTGTTGTGAACCAAATGATTCTTAAGAATAACAATGCTTATATTTTACGTTTTAATTTATCCGTAAGTATGCAGTTTTTTTTTTGAAAATTGAAATATGAAATTTAATAATACACAACTTGTAAAAAAAAATTTGTTCTCCAAAGTTATGAATAAAAATATTGTTGTAGTATGTGACTTATATCGAGTGGAACACCTGTACAGAGAAAGTAGGTTGAAGAAAACTATGAAGTTGGCCTCAAGAAAATCGTCGACGGTTTTTCCATAGGTACATTAATGGTTTCTTCTAAAAGCCAACTAAGAAGCTAGCCTGAAGAAAACATTTCATGGTTTGATGAAACCGTCGACAGTTTTGTTTGGCATCAGCTATTAGAGTTTGAAATTTATTGTTTTATTGGCTGGGATGATTAATGTGTATTATAGAAAATGCAGGACCCTTTCATTGATGTAGAGATGCCCTATATATAGGACTTGTACAAGATATAGTTGTTACAAATTTAAATACAAATTCAAAAGTATTTAAATACTAAATTAAAGAGATTCTAGACTATCAAATACAAATAGATGTTCAAGTAATACAATCTAAAGAATCCCAGATTGCCGCATACAATTGAATATTCGTAAATCTTTAACTGCTAGGATTCTTGGCAATTCTGTAACAAATGTAACTGTCGACGGTTTCACCAAACCGTCAATGGTTTAATCACAGTAACCATTATGTCTTAATCCTTTGAAGCAACCATCGAATGGTTTATTAAAATCGTCAACAGTTTTCTAGAAAACTCAGTAATTTCCTTAATACGCCCCTACAAGATAGGCATGCCAGAAAACTCAGTAATTTCCTTAATACGCCCCTGCAAGATAGGCATGCCATCAGTTAAGCCAATCTTGGAGCACAAAGAGTCAAATTTTTGATGGGATAGAGCCTTAGTTAAGAGGTCGGTAAGTTGATCGTGGGTGCTAACATGAGAGACTTGCAGCAAACCTTTTGTAACCAAATCATGAATAAAATGAAGATCAATAGTGACATGCTTCATTTGTGAATGCATAACAGGGTTAAGACTCAACTGGCAAGCACCAATATTATCAAAAAATAGATGTGGGGGCTTAGGAATCAGAATACCAAAAATTGGAAACAATGAGCAAATCCAAACAAGTTCGGAGGTGGTCGAAGCAAGAGCCTGATATTTTGCCTCACTGGAGGAACGATCCATAGCATGCTGCTTGGGCGTGCTCCATGAAATGAGACAATCACCTAGAAAAATAAGATAGGCAGAGGTGGAGGATCTGGTATCCCTATCACCAGCCCAATTAGAATCTGAAAACCCTTGACTAGTGAGATTCCCAGTGCGCTTAAGGAGGATGCCATGATGAAGAGTACCTTTCAAGTACCTTAGAATACGCTTGGTAGCAGTCCAATGGAGTTGATATAGTTTATGCATGAATTGAGCTAGCTTATTGACCAGGAAGGCCATGTCGGACCGAGTTAAAGAGAGATATTGAAGAGCTCTTATAACTCAACAAAATTCAATCGGATCAGCAGGAGAAGAGCCATTGTGGAGCTAAAGAAGATCCTTTGTGGCAAATGAAGTCATCACTACCTTAGCACCATCCATCTTAGTGCGAGAAAGGAGATCTCGAATATAATTTTTTTGGGAGAGGAACAGTCTGTGGGGAATGGAAATCACCTTAACACCAAAAAATTAATGCAAGGGACCAAGATCCTTAAGAGAAAACTGATGATCGAGTTGTTGAACAACCTTAGAAAGAGCAGTAAAGTTACTCCCAGTGATTAAGAGACCATCTACATGTACCAAAAAATAGCGAGTAACATCAGCACTCATGTAGATAAATAGAGAAGAATCGAATTTAGACTGCTGAAAAGTGAGTTGAAGAAGACAAGCACTCAATTCTTGATACCAAGCACGAGGTGCTTGTTTTAAGCTATACAAAGATAGCTTTAACCTGCAAACATGAGAAGACAAATTAGGATAAAAAAAATTCGAAGGTTGAACCATGAATACATCCTTCTAAATGCAGTCATGGAGAAACACATTATTAACATCCAGCTGGCGAAGGGGCCAATTTTTTTTAACAACAATGGAGATGACAACATGAATAGTTACCGGCTTCACAACAGGGCTAAACATCTCATTATATTCAAAGTCAGGTTGTTGATGAAAACCTTTGGTCACTAATCGGGCTTTATAACGAGAAATACTATCATTAGGATTCCATTTGATACGAAAAACTCATTTGCAACCAACGGGTTTGATCGTAGAGCGCAGTGGAACCAGCTCCCATGTACCATGTTTAACCAATGTAGTGAACTCCGCGGACATAGCATGTCGCCACTTGGGATCTTTTCAAGGCCTAAGACACACATGTGGGCTTAACAAGTTGAGAAAGAGGGTGTTGAGTGGCAAGGTAAAGTTGTTTGGGTTTATGAATATTATTCATAGACCGCGTAGTCATACCATGAGTATGGGTCGACCGGGCCAAAGATGCAGGGTATGGTGGATGAAGGGATTACCTCTAGAGGAGAAGGTGCAAGGGAGGGTGATGAAGCCGGAGTTATAGGAGCGCTGTCCATCACGGTGGTATAAGAGGAGGGTATCTGTCCAATGGAAGGCATCGCTGGAATGTCAAGGTCCTTTGTCATAGCATCTGAAACTAACAAAGAAGACACAACAACATGGACAAAGGAAGAAAATGAAAAAATACATTCATCAAAAACCACATGTCTAGACACATAAATGTGAGAGGTAACAAGGTCCATATACATATAGGTACTCTGAGAACTCAAGTATTCGAGAAAGAGAAAAGGCATAGATTTTGGGTGAAGTTTACCAGTGGCATATGGTTTGAGCCATGGGTAACACTGACAACCAAAAATATGTAACTTTTTGTAATCAGAGCGATGACCAAACAAACATTCAAAAGGAATTTTATTTTTCAAAATAGGAGTGGGCATACAATTTATTAAATAAACCGCTGCCTGAAATGCATAGGTACAATAAGAAAGAGGAAGACTTGCTTGACTTAACAGGGTGAGACCGGTTTTGACAATGTATCAATGCCAGCATTCACTTGTACCATTTTTCTCAAGTGTGTGAGGAGTAGTGGTAAGCCAACTAATGGAATTAGAGGAGTGAAAATGACGGAGAGCTTGAAATTCTCCCCCATTATCGGAGTATAAGTGTTTGATGTGAAAGTCAAACTGTTTTTCAAGTAGCCCTTTCAATTGACAAAAAGTGTTGCAAACATCACTTTTTCGTCGCATGGGAAACAACCAACAACATTTAGTGAAGTGATCAACAAACAAAACATAAAAACGAAAACCAATCAAGCGAAGTGGAATTTGTAGGCCCCCAAACATTGGTATAAATGTATTCAAGTGGAAGAAAAAGACAACTTATGACTTTCATTGCATTGACAAGCATTACAAACGGAAGATACAAAGTAATGTCATCCGCTAAGATGGGAGAGTCGATCACAACAAGTTCATTGACTAATACCTTGATGACGTGGAGATACTCCGAGACTGAGCAGGACTCTCGCTGAATGAGACTCAACTCTTCCTTAAGTTGCATAACACGAGTGCGTGAACGATTGGCGTACAATCATTGCAACTTGGAGCGGCATAAGCGGCTCGGAGACAGATGCAAGGATGGCGTGGAGGATCAACTTATCTTACCAAAGCCAATTCTAGAAAGCCAAATTGGAGACACCTGTAGAAGATGAACCGACAGAGGAGATGCTAGGAGAAATGGCTTGTGACGGACAAACTGTTGTACCGTCAAGATAGCCTTGAAGGTCATAGCCAATGAGCAATGACGTCAATTGGGCACACCAAGAAGGGAAGTTGGAAGGGGTAAGCTTCAAGGGAAGTTGGGAGCCAACATTAATGGCAATAAAAGAAGAGTTTCCATTGCTGGGAGTGTCGAGGGTGGTGACAACAATAAAATTTAGAAGAAACAACCATTAGGAGAGAGAGAGAGAGGAGAGATAGAGAGAGAGAGAGAGAGAGAGAGAGAGAGAGAGAGAGAAGAGAGAGAGAGAGAGAGAGCTCTGATACCATATAGAAAATGCATGACCCTTTCATTGATGTAGAAATGTCTTATATATAGGATTTGTACAAGGTATAGTTATTACAAATTCAAAGGTATTTAAATAGTAAATCAAAGATATTCTAGACTATCAAATACAAACAGATATTCAAGTAATACAAACTAAAGAATCCCATATTACCACAAACATCAGATATTTGCAAATCTTCAACTGTTAGGATTCTCGACAATTCAGCAATAAATGTAACTGTCCACGGTTTGGTGAAACCATTGACGGTTTAATCATAGTAACCATTATGTCTTAATTCTTTAAAGCAACCATAGAATGGATTATTCAAACTGTCGATGGTTTGCTAGAAAACTAAGTAATTTCCTTAATAGGTACGGGTGCGGAGGGTAACGCCCCTACGGTACGGTACAGAGGTATTTGAGGAATTTTTCTTATACCTCTATAAAGAAAAAAAATTGAAACACGAAAAACAATGATATTTTTATTCAATAGTTGAGCCATGAACACTAAGTACTTTAGAGAGGATACAAGTAGGGGTATTTAAATACTATTACATGATATAGGTCATAATTATAAAACTCGTGATTTGAGATAAGATCTCTTTTGTTACCATATACATCCTCTTTTTTAAATAAATAGATTCTGATTTGTTAGCATATATGACCATTAGACATTGACTTTGGATCTTTGACGCTGCTTAGTCTTTATTGTGATAATTTGTCTCGAATTTTTGTCATTTAAATCTATAGTGGAAAAAAGTGACCGTCGACGGTTTGGTGTAACCGTCGATAGTTTTGCTTCGGAATTGCTTTCTGAGTATGTTGAGCTATGATGCATTGTTAACACTCTGTACTATTAGAGTTGGTATAAATACATATGATATAACCCTACTTGCTACAATAATGAAATTTAGCTGCCCCACGCTCCTGTAAATGTAGGCATACTGATGAACCACGTTAAATCCATGTATTTTTGTTGCTCTATTTCTTTGGTTTTTTTTTTTTTTTTACCGTACTATTTATCTTAATTGCCGCACGTTCCTCAACAAATTTTAAGATAGAAATATTGAATCTTTTTTGTATAATGACTCCTTGGTTCCTCATGTAATGTCTATGTATAGACAATGTTTTCATAAATGAAATATATAGAGAATTGCAGCAGATTCCATTCTGTTTTAGCATCAGCAAATTCTTCCACTCTGCTGACAGAATTGTTGAAGTTGCAGAGACAATTCTTCATAATATTCTGGATCTTCTTCCCTCTTTAGCAGAATCTGAGATCCAGAACTACATAATATTCTGGGTCTGCTTCTTCTTTTTCTTCTTCAGCAGAATTCAATTTTTATCATGTGCGTTAAAATGCTGTGTATAACACAGTGAACTGATTCAGTTTTCATTGCAGTAACCCCTGTCTCACTTGATTTTCAGACTTGCTCAAATGTATTTTTTATTTTCTAATGCTGTAGAATGGGAAGAACTGATGGAACAATATATGGGGCATACACTTATGAAAACCTTGAGAGGGAACCATACTGGCCTTCGGAAAAGCTCCGAATCTCAATCACTGGGGTAGGTGGATTCATTGCCTCACACATTGCAAGGCGATTGAAGAGCGAGGGGCATTATATTATTGCTTCAGACTGGAAGAAAAATGAGTACATGACTGAGGACATGTTTTGTCATGAGTTCCAACTTGTCGATCTTAGGGTGATGGATAATTGTTTGAAGGTCACTACTGGAGTTGATCACGTGTTCAACCTTGCTGCTGATATGGGAGGTATGGGCTTCATTCAATCCAACCACTCAGTCATCATGTATAACAACACTATGATCAGCTTTAACATGCTTGAGGCTGCAAGGATCAATGGTGTAAAGAGGTCGGTTGGATTTGCGGTATTTTATTCCTAGTTAATGAATTCTCGAAGTTGATTTGAAAAATCAGTGAGCGGATGTTTCCTTTTTTAAGTACACTGATGCAGATTCATTTCACTTTGTTGTTTCCCATCACATTTGGAATCGGTTGAGTTTTTTTGTTTCCTAATATTATTAGAAATAAGATGATTCTTTCCATCCTATGATACTATATTTAATTAACATTTTTCATCTGGTTTTCAGGTTTTTAAATTCCTCAAGTGCTTGCATTTACCCAGAAATCAAGCAATTGGAAACTAATGTGAGCTTTAAGGAATCAGATGCTTGGCCAGCAGAGTTACTTTTTCCTATATTAATTAACCGCTATTGGATTTTCACATATTAATTTGAAATTTTAATCGAATTAAGATTTCATTTTGCTTTTACTGTAGCCTCAAGATGCTTATGGGTTGAAGAAACTAGCAAAGAGGAGTTATGCAAGCACTACACAAAGGATTTTGGGATTGAATGTCGGATTGCACGGTTTCATAACACATTCGGACCCTTTGGAGCATGGAAAGGTAACCTTCTGCATGCCGTAATTGCCATAGATAAATGGATGATTATAATGATCTTGTCTTCTTGGCTTTCTTTTAAATATAAGTTGTTTCTCATTTGTTGATTTTAGGTGGGAGAGAGAAGGCACTGCTGCATTTTGTTGAAAATTTCACTTGTGAGTTTGTCTCATGTTGAAAAATTTGAGTGGATGATAGGTGCTTATATACATGTTGGACCCAAGACCCAATAGGTTTAAACTTTTGAATTAAGTTGGTGTTCACTCATGTGTATCGAACCCACCCATGGGCACACATTCTATAGGAAGGGCTACAAACTCGATCGTTTACTTTCACTGATGAATGCGTAGAAGGCATCTTGAGGTAAACTTAAACTTGCCTATTAAATGAACACATGATGAAAATTAGGATGTGATGTAATGGAACTTACATTTGTGTAAGGCTCAAACACACTATTTTGAATGTTGCTTGATGTTAGCCATGGTGTGACTAGTTTGTCCATGTGATCAAATTAATAAGAGCCATCTTGAAAATGGAAAGAACAATTTTGTCTGAGTTCGAATGTAAGGCTTATGCTATTTGTCGTGAAGAAGTGCATAATGTTAGGTTATGAAGCTTTGGCAGTCAGCTTGTATCACAATAGAACAATTTTCTACAAACGTTTAGTTATTTTTATTCAACTTGGCAATAGAGATTTTTTCTTAACAATGTATCATTCCTTTTCTTCTGCTTCGAAATGAGTATTTTGGAACAGTTTCTGAGATTGTACGTTTAGAATACATAGGCGAAGAAGAAGAAGTAAACTCAACCCCCCCCCCCCCCCCCTCTCCCTCTCTCATGGAATCTTTTCGTCTCCAATTTCCAAATAACGGGAGTTGAACTTCTTTGTTTTGGAGAAGGGATTTATCTTGATATTTTATGCTCAGGTTGACAAAGTCAGACTTCCGGGAGCCAGTGAATATTGGAAGTGATGAGATGGTTAGCATGAATGAGATGGCTGAGATTGTCCTCAGCTTTGAGAACAAGCAGCTCCCTACCCACCACATTCCTGGCCCAGAAGGTGTGCGTGGTCGTAACTCAGACAACACTCTGATCAAAGGGAAGCTTGGTTGGGCTTCCAGTATGAAATTGAAGGTACTTGTACCTGTTGGGCTCCTATCAAGTCAATCCACCTGCTATTATAAGCAAACTAGAAGACTTACTGATATTTATATTTTCATGACATTTGCAGGATGGGTTGAGAATTACATACTCTCGGATCAAAGAACAGATTGAGAAAGAGAAGACTCAAGGCATTGATCTGTCAGTTTACGGTTCATCAAAAGTTGTAGGAACACAAGCTCCTGTTCAACTGGGCTCACTCCGTCCAGCTGATGGCAAAGAGTGACAATGGTGAATTTCATTGGTTGTTTTAGTTGCAATGGAAGGCCAGGTTTTATGACAGTGCCTGTCATATTTTGTTGGTTCACAATTTCTGTCTGAATGCATTTTCAGATTGCTGTCTACTAGTGTTTTTCCTGCTCTAAATCCCTTTATATGCAGGAGAATGCCTTAAATTCTGTGCTGACTGTTGTTGGTGGAATAATTACCTAAAGAAGTTTCATGTCCACTTCATTAATATTGTTAGTGAATTGGGTTATGTGAATTGTTTGTCCTGTACAACCTGCCATCTGTTATTTTGATGAAAAGCCTTCCTGCTACGGGTTGTCCTGGAAGTATTGTAAGCGGTCAATTTTAATAAATGGCATTTTTGTTCTTTGTTTGGGAGATTTGAACTAGTGGAAGGCAGGAAAAAGAAGCCTGCCTAATTGTTACTCCCATTACAAAGTTCTCCTTTCATTTGCACATTTGGATCAGATGAGATTTATGTTAAAGCAGGATGTTTTCTCAATTTAGTGCAATTTTGTTGTCACAGCACACACAGGCAAGGGCACAGCACCTCATATTTGGCACATAAGACCTGCGTGAGGCCTCTCACGTGCCAGACACCATATGCTGTGCCCCTTACAATACGTGCTATGGCCATAGAGCCAGCGTACAAATTATTTCTTTTTAATCCTTGTTCTTGCTTCTGCCTGATATGATTATATAATTTCGGGTACAATGAAAGGGTAGGAAGTAAAGCCAAGGCCATATAGCCCTTGGCTTGGAAGAGGAGTATTAATGGTTACGGATATGAGAAAACCACATCTATACCATGCATATTAGGATTTATAGAACTTGCCCATGAAATAAATGGCTGCTTAGGGAGAAATGAAGTTGTGAGGAAACCTGAGGCATCCATATGATTGGCTTCTCATGTAGAATTTGGTTTGCATTTGTAGGGTTCTCAAATTTTATTGGGAGTTCTCTATGAGGCACTCGCAACTTAGATCTGTACAAGGGTTTAAAACAGAAAGGAAAGAGGATGTTTATTTGAATACCATCTGTTAACAAGTTTTTTGGAAATTTTGTTTCAGACAATTGAACACCATTATAGGCACTTTGCTTCATTGCTTGCATCTAATGTCTATCATCTGGCAATGCTTGATTCACCTCCACCGCTACTGCTATGGAGGACTGTGAGGCATGATTGGTTGATTAAAAGTTTTATTGTTGCAAGATTTATTCTACCATTCAGTCCTAGTAGGCCTTGCGGCATGCCAATAATTGATGGACATGTGTGGGGAAGGGCCCAAACGATTAGGGCAGTAGGAGTTTTGACCCTACAAATTGAGAACCTGCCAAAGTGAGGAGATATTTTTCAGAGAGGAGAAATGAGGGGTGGGAGTTGGATGGCATGAAGGGTTTCTTGCAGAAAGAGGACTTAGCCAACAATGAGAAGGGAAGACGTTTGCAGCACAGTTAAGAATTATATTCAAATCACTCACATGAGTCTAAGGCCCTTCCGTTTGTAATAGCCTTCAAGTGGATAACCCTCTAAATATGAACCACAACTCAACAATCTCCACCTTGATGAATATTCACACCTTTAGAATTTTTAAACTTGTACCTCCACTTGAATTTATACATCACTGATTTACTAACGAGCAATATGGAGAAAGTTTAAGCAATGTAGGAACTTCTACTTGGTAAAAACCTTCGTCAACATGTCAATTGCATTTTCTTGTATAGCCAATTTAACCAACTGAATCTCATTCATAACAATCAACTCTCATATCTTATAATATCTTAATGCAATGTGCTTTGTTTTGGCATGATAGATCTAGTTCATTGTTGAGTAAATAGCACTTTAACTATCACAACACAAATGAATAGTCCAGCTACTCTATGCCAAGTTTAGTTATCAATTCCTTCAACCAGAGAGCCTCCTATGCAACCATTGTCACTTTCCTATACTCCACTTGAGTGATAGATAATGCAACAATTGACTATAACATGAATTTCAAACAAATAGGTCCACCTGCCATAATGAATGCATAACTTGTTGTAGATCTCCTACCATCCAAATCTCTTACATAATTTGCATTAATGAATCTTTGAACTAAAGCTAAATCCTGTCCTCTAAACTCAATGCCAAAAGCTATAGTGTCTTTCAAGTACCTAAGGATCCAGTCCAAAGCACTTCAATGTTTCTTGCCTAGATTTTCCATAAACTTACTTATTATACTAACTGCATGTGTAAGATTTGGATAAGCAACCCATTACATCAGTGTATATACCCTTGTCGTATCCTCCACATCCTTATCTGATTGTGGACATTGTGTTGAAGATAGCTTGAAATAATTTTCCAATGGCGTAGTCACTAGATTACATGCCAAATATCTCCAACACCTTCTCTATATATGCCTTTTGAGAGCCCCAAAGCTTTTGATCTTTCCTATCTCTCTGTATTTCCATGCCAAGGATCTTGTTTGCAGCACCAAGATCCTTAATCTCAAATTCCTTAATCAAAGGAGTTTAAACCATTGACATCATAGATATTCTTTGCAACAATCAACATATCATTAACATATGTGTAGTGCCTCGAACCCAGTGGGGCTCGGAGTACTAATATTCTATAAATAACCCTACAAAAACTCAAATACCACAATATCAACATCCATAATTAATATAAACATACAGCTAACGGAAAAAACATACTTTTACAATCATGCATACCAGAGTACTACCTCTTAACCTTAATATCAACATCTCCCCAAAAACATATTACAACATTGAATAACCAAAACAACTAGATATAAACAAAATATTGTCCCAACACTACTCACTCTGCACTAGCTCGTCTAGGTCCCACCTTGAAGCTCCTAGACTCGGTTTCCTGAAGGTCTTGAAAAATTTGTATATTTAATGGGGTAAAACACTTCTCAGTAAGACGGAATAAATTATTATCAGTGTGTGGCTAACATGAGTTTTAAAGAAATCAAACACCTTATTTAATTTACTTTAACTGGAAAATATATATAGCATTTGTGTAATATAACTCACACCTATACAGTTGGAAATACACATTTTCTTCACAATATAATATGTTCAATAAATAATAGCATTTACATAAATTTACATATATGTATAGAAGAAACCCCCTTTTGGACATGCAACATCATCATGTATAAACCCCCATGATCGGGTTGTGTGGTCCAAAGACTGGACCTAACCCTGGTTGGCCTACCACCAGGCTAAGTCAAATCTCATGTCTGCAAGTCCGATTTGCCTACCCAACCTGGTCTAAACTCCAGAGGGGGTACATAACCCTTTCGTGACCAAATCGACTTTTCATTACCAACACTTTTATCTAGAACAGTGTGGTTGCACTATCTCAAATATTGGCCACGATACCGTGCTCTCATCACATCTGGTCCCCAGGATTCTCAAACCATATAATACAATTAAAGTAATAAAAACTATTATTTAAACTCATTCGTCATTCAGGACAAAATATGTCATATAAAAACCCAGCATTCAGCCGTCATATCAAACCCTTGGCATACAGTCGTTATATCAAAACTTGGCACTTAGCCGTCAAATCAATCTCGGCATACAACCATCATATCAAAACCCGACACTTAGCCGTCATTTCAAAGTTTCACCATTTCCCACATTTCCAGTATTTTCATCATTTAGTATAAATCACCTTTTTTTTTCCACAATAATACCACAAAAATACTCAGATTCAATTATGCAGTAAAATATAATTAAATCTCATGTCATACGATTTATTCAATAATTATAATTTCACCAATTGCCTGCAAAATTTTCAAAATATATAATTGGTAAATTTAATTATGATGCAAGTATGATCAATTCCCCATTTTTAAATTTAATCCCCAATATATTTTAAAAACCTGAATATGATCAAATCCTTGCAATTTAATTTAACTCCAAAATATTTTTAAAAAATCTGATTTGATCAAATCCCTAGAGTTTAACTTAATTAGGATATACTCCCAAAAATCCCTATCTGAACAAACCCTGCAGTTTAATTTAATTAAAATTTATTCCCAAAACATATGTATAATAATTCAAAATTACCATTCTCATAAGCCTAAATATTAAGAAAATCATGTATATTATTCTTGAAACCAAATACTACAATTTAATCGGGAATATTTTCAAAATAAACTGACATAATCTATTCCTCTTACCTCATCCCAGGAGTGGTGCCTATGACGCACCTACGACAAATCCACTTCGGTTAAAATGTTGGTGGCTGAGAATATGGAACCCAATGGTTTTTTCCATTCTTCAATCGGCCAAGAATTTGCCAAGAAATTGAGGAGAGAGAGAGAGTTTGAGGTGAGAGAGACAATGGCGTGATTTTTGGGGGGGGGGGGGGCTCCTCTGGATTTACTTAATCCTGAAGGATTCAATTCCTTCAGGTTATAATATAATAATATATATAATATTATTTTATTATTTTATTTTATATTATATTAATATATTATTATATTATTAAATTAATAATTGTTATTATTTGTTTATTTATTTTTATTTTTTTGGATCACTACATAATAGTAGAAAGATAAATGAACCATCAAATAGATTGTTAAAGTAAACACAACAATTATACTCACATCGGGTGTATGTGATACTCATAATGTATGAATCAAAGCATTTGTATCGCTACTTTGGTGACTACTTCAGGCCATACAATGATTTACTCAATCTGCAAACATAATTCTCCTTTCCAGGTTCCGTGAAATCTTCTGACTGCTCTATATAAATTTGCTCTTCTAAGTCATATGAAGACATGTTGTTTTAACATCCAACTGCTCTAATTCTAGATCAAACTGAGCTATCATGGCCAATAAAATTTGAATAGAGGTATGCCAAACAATTAGAGAAAATACTTAATCATATTCTATCATTTCCTTAGAGAGTACCTTTTTTCCACTAATCTAACCTTGAATTGTTTACTGTCTCTTTCTAAAATATCATCTTTCTTCTCGAAAACCCATTTGCATCCCACTACTTTCCTTCCCTTAAGAAGTTCCTCCAACTTCCAAGCCTCATTTTTATGCAAAGATTCCACCTCTTAGCTAGCTTCCATCCATCTAATTCTCTTTAGGCCATAAATTGCATCCTAAAAAGAATTTGAATCTCCACTATCACTAACTAAAGCAAAAGAGACCATATCCTCAAAACCATATCTCTGTGGTGCAAAGGTAATGTGTCTAAGTTTGTTTGTAGCTACAGTGTGGTAATCTAATTGTCCCTTATAATGCTACTCAACTAAGGGCACTTTTGGTTGTCAGTCCTAAAGTTTAACAAGCTCCACCTACACCACTGGCTCCTTCTTGTCAACTTTACCATCTTATCCATCTTCCTTGTACCTTAACATTAATGCCTCATCGAACACCAAATCTCTGCTCATAAATACTTTCTTATCCGTTGAAACCCACAACTTGAACCCTTTAATCTCCTTTTTATAGCCAATGAAAATGCACCTTTTGGATTTAGGGTGTGATTTGGATCGAAGCTCACTAGGAATGTGAGCATATGTTGGACAACCAAAGATCCTTAATATAGAGTAGTCAACCTCTTACCTATCCAAACTTCCTCAGCCACTTTAGCATCCAACTTTGTAAAAGGCCACCTATTAATAATATAACAAGCTATGCTGATTGCATTTTCCCAAAAATTCTTGGGCAATTCTATATGTAATCTCATACTCGTAACTATCTTAAGTAGGGCCATGTGCATCCTTTCAACCAATTCATTCTATTGTGTAGTCCGATGAACTGTAAAATGTCTAGCAATTCCTTTATACCTGTAGAAGTTCAAAAACTCATCAGAGTTGTATTCCAGCCCATTATCTAACCTAACACACACTTCACTGACTTCCCCATTTGTTTCTCAACCTCTATCTTCCACTTCTTGAATTTGAAGAATACCTTTGATTTTTCCTTCATGAAGTAAACCCAAAGAATCCTAAAGTAATCATTAAGAAGCCAACAAAATACTGAGCTCTGCTCCTAGCCGGTACCGTTGTAGGCCCCTAAACATCACTGTGAACAAAATCCAGAATGTCTTTACTCTTATAGGAAGGCAACTTGAATTTCACTCTACATTCTTTAACCAAAACACAATACCTACAAAAATCAACTTTGCACTCCTTTATACCTTTTAGCAATTTTCTCTTGTGGAGTTCCATCATACCTCACTCACTCATATGTCCTAGGTGCATATATCAAAGCATATAGTGTCAACTGTGTAGGTATTTGATGAAGTGACTACTGCACTCCCATAATTGTACTGCCTATTAGCTAATAAAGATTGTTATCAACCTATTTACCCTTTATAATAACCATAGAATCCGTTGATACCTTTAGGATTCCACTTTCAAAAGTTGCTGAAAAACCCATGCATGCAAAGTATTTTCTAAGTAACTTAGATAAAATAGGTTCTTCTTCAATTATGAAACATGTCTAACATTTTGAAATGTTCTAATAATGTTATCAAACATTCTAACTTTCATAGTACCAAATCCAATTACAGGATAAGGATGATCATACCCAAGAACTACTAATGCACTATCATTTTCTAGGGGTGAGCATAATTCAGTGAAAACCGAATTAACCGGCCGAAATTGGCCGGTTCGGTTTGAGTAAAAATCCCTCTTCGGTCGGTTCGGTTATAATTCTACAAAATTCCGGTTAATCGGTTTCGGTTCAGTTAAGGGTAAAAAAAATTTTGGTTAACCGATTAACCGAATTACTAATTAATTAACTTTTAAATATAATTTATGAATATAAATTTTGCTTATGCAAGTGCATTAAGGAGTTTAATTAAGCTTGCTTATACTTAGCATTATTATTATTATTATTTTTTGTCGTTGTTTTTCTTGTTTTGGATTCTTTGTTCTATGGTAAAATATTATTTTCATTAATAAAATTAATAAATAAGGTATTTAATTAAACTGGATTTGGTTTTAAAAAAAAAATTATAATTGTATTCTATTTCTAGCAATTAATTTAAATGATTTCGGTTAAAATCGGTTAACCGAATTACTCGAATGGGCAATTCAGTCGGGGTTGGTTCGGTGTCCTTCATCAATTCGGTCAGTTCGGTTAATGATATTATTTAACCAAATTTTTTCGGTTAATTCGGTTAACTACCCAAATTTAACCGAACCGACCGTTTGCTCACCCCTATCATTTTCAATATAAGTATCAAATCACTACCTATATGGACAATAATGAAAGGAACAACTAGAATTAATACTCCAAGTATCTTAAAAAGAATTGACACCTAAGGCAACCAACAAGAGCTCTTCATCATCTAAACTATTTGCCACAATACTTGTAGAGCCTAAAGGTTGGTCTTTCTTGTCTTCCTCTTTCTTCCAAAGAGGACAGACCCACTTATAGTGCTTCTTCTGTTTGCACTTGAAGCACTCAACGTTCTTGGCCCTTGATCTAGACTTTGTTCTATCTCTTTATTTCTCCTTTGATTTCCCTCTCTTATGCTCATCCTTGGCGACCAAGCCCTCTAGTTCATGGTCCTCTTTGTTAAGTATTCTTCTAGCCTCGTTTGACTTGAGAACCCCAAAAACGTCTTTATAGATTAGAGTCAATTTTCTATAGAGTAGAGTCATAACCAAGTGTTCAAAAGAAGAAAGAAGACAAGATAAAAACATCAACACTTTATTTTCATCTTCAATCCCTACATCCACTTTGTGACAATTGTTGAGAATCTAATTGTGCTGATTCATATGTTGATTCAAATCCCCACTCTTGAGCATATAAGGTAACAACAATGATTTCTTCAAGAGTAATTTGTTAGTGTTTCTCTTTGTTATATACATGCTCTTTCAATTTCGTCCATAAAACCTAGGCAATTTTCTCCTCCATCACATCGAATACGATAGAATCTTTCTATCACGCCCCAAACCCACCAAGTGGGGCCCAGGGTGTAATGTGATCTAATTACCTGTGTCTGATACCATAACCTCAACCACGCAGCAGAAAAATAAATAAAACATCCTCAATAATATACCAGAGTTCTATATAAACATCTCAGAAAGAATTTCCCAGCATCTAGTATCCATATATACATCTTAGAAAACTAAATAAAACATAATTCAAAAAATGCATCCAAGATCTGTACCATCTCACAAAAATGCTATGCCAACAAACCCAGGCCCGAGCTCACTAAGCTTGATCACGTAGAGGTCCTGAAAAATATGAATTGTATAATGGGTGAGACACATCTTAGTAAGACGGAATACCATTACAACTACCAGGACACTCACCTTACTCAATAAGCTCTCAAGGTTATGTTTATAAGCGAAGTCTCCAAGAATAGGAAATATTACACGCTTATACATGTAACTTCCCTCCGCTCTGGTATCAGATTGTAATTACCAAGACACTCACCTTTCTCAGCAAGCCCTCGGGCGAAGAGTTTACTTCACCCCAAATACGTATAATACTACTATATTTAATACATTTAATACTTTGTTACTTTACTCTGTATGATGTTATCTCTATAAAACCCCAACTCTTCATAATCTCTGTCTTTCATATATTACCCAAATCCTCATATGCTTTGTTTTCATGTACTCTACTATGTTCTCTTATCACATACTCTGTTTTCACATTTCGCATCCTCTGTCTTCATATATTTTGTATTCACATACACTGTTCTGTATTTACATGCACTGTTATATTATACTTGGGTTAAATCTACAATTATGAATTTAGAACTTACTGCCATATGGATAAAAACAGACATGTGTCCCCCCATGACAAGTTGTGCGGCCCATAGGCTAGACTAAACCCTAGTCAGCCCACCAGAGTTAAATCAATTCCCAACTCTTCAGTCTGCTAGTCCGATTGGCTTTCCCATGCTGGTCTAGGCTCTAGGCGCAACTCTTCCTTTCACAGCTCAATCGACTATTCAATACCAATACTTTCTCTAAGACGTGTAGTTGTACTAAGTTCTCCATAACTCGCAACGGTACCATGCATACTATGGTCCACCAGAGTTTTCAAACCATATATTGCAATTTAACATTAATATTCTGCTCTAATTAAACAATATTATAATCCCAACGCATTTCAATATTTCCAACATAATATACATATTTCATAACTCAACACAGTATTTACATTTTTCCTCATGCCACATGATTTGAATAATACACATATTTATATAACTATTGAAATAACAAGTCAATCCATGTTCATTATCTACTTTAATGAAAATATATGTTAAATTATCTCCACAATTTATCTAATACTCAAAATAAGCATTAATAATGAAAACGGAGATAATTAACCCTACTCACCTTGACCAATTTTAGAAAATGTAAAACAACTCCAACCAATCAATTCAGCTAGTCAAATTATCCAAAGATTCTATTACTTAAATCCTGTAACCTTTTTCTTTACTTTAATCGGTCATTTTCGAAAATAATAGCTATTAACACAACCTTAGGCTCAAAAACCTCAGTTTAAACGGTTGGCTTTCAAAACTTGCATGATAATCATATATATACACATATAATTTCCATTTTAACTGGTAGAATTTACAAAACAGTTAGCTTAATTTATTCCTCTTACTTGGTTTTTTGAAACTACGCCTGTAGGGATCCCAACACTATTCCGACAGCGCTCACACGAACCCTAAATTCATAATCCTAATTTAATCAACTCAACCCCAGGTAAAATATTATTTTAACATTTTCTAAACCCATAAACTCCAAATAAATAATTAAACTACCAAAATCATCAACTTGGCTTAATTTCCTAAATCTTACCCTAACCTTGGGATGGTGCTTGGAAAGCTCAATTCAAAAATCCGTTCCGGTTAAATTGACGAGGATCGACACTGGGCCCTAAAAATGGCATTTGATCGTCAATTAGACTGAAGATTTGAGAAAATTTGATGAGAAAGAGTGGGTTTAGCTTACCATAGGAGTGGTGCCTACAACACTCCTATAAAAAATTTACTCTGGTTAAATTGATGATGGCAGAGAATGGAACCTAACAGTATTTTCCGTTCTCTGATTGGCGCTCGGTTGGTCGAGGAAATCGAAGAGAGTGAGAGAGAGAGATGGAGAGACATGAGGAGAGAGAAAGCTCAGAGAAAGCTGAGAGACTGAAAGGCGCAGGCAAAAATCTAAATTCAATTTGGATATATATATATATTTATTTATTTCAATTAGTTTTTTTCATACTATTCATTTTATTTGTTTATTTAATTAATTAATTTAATAATATTTAATTAATTAATTGATTTATAATATTTTTTTTTCTAGGCTACTACACTTCCAAATAAGATTAGATAGTACTGAAGGCGATTTGTTCTAGTTCTATCCAATCATCTTTATCCATCTTCTCCAATTTCTTTCCTATCAAAGCCTTGTAAACCTTCTCTTGGACCAACATATCGGTTACCCACATTTGCCATAGGTTGGAGGTTTTTTTTTTTTTTTTCCATGGAACTTTTCAAATATGGTTTTCGCCTCGCTTATCCTTGTTGCGATCTAGATACAAACCCTAGAAAGCCTAGCATGAACCTAGGGCTCTTATATCAATTATTGCGAAATCAGTCCATAAGGTTATACATGTGTACACATAGCAAATACAAAAATAGTGAAAATCAAGAAGGAGAAGAAGAACATGAATTTTAGTGGTTCGACAATGTGTCTACATTCATGAAGTAGACAAAGAGGTCTCATGCATTGAATGCTTAGGGGGCCCTGAGCCCTCCTATTTGTAATAGCCTTTAAGTGGATAACCCTCTAAATATGAGTCACAATTCAACAACTTACAAAGGGACTTCCATCGTGGATCATTTTTTCAACTCTTAGATGTTTCACGATTGTGAGAATTTGATATGAAATTGTTCTACTTGAAATTCATGGGTTTATAGGTAATCTAGAATCCATATTTAGAGTTTTAAAATACACAGTCATGCTATCAGATTAAGTTTAAAAATTAAATATAAGCAATATGTTCACATTTGAACTTCGTCAATCTAAATACACAATCAAAATTTGTGTTTTCAAATATATCATCAATATTTTGCTTAATATATTTTAGTCCATTAAAAATCAAAACTTGTGACTACCTAGCAAGACCATTTCTACTAATATTTTAAAAAAAATATGCACAAAGTTACAACTTCCTTGACTATATTGTGAATGTTGTACAAATCAAGATTGTCAAAAATAAAAAGAAAAGGAAAAAAAAAAAAAAAGAGAAGAAACAGTGAAAAATTCACCAGTAGTGAAAACTATCACACGTTATCTTTTGAATAGTCAAAAATATTCTTTAATTGGCATTGGATAAACTTAAGAATTTTACTCTTTCGTGAAAATTTATTATATGCAAATTAAAATCAGTAAAATCTCAAATTCGGATCTTAAAATGTACTAGAGAAATATGAAACATTTTTATTAGTCCAATATATATTTTTAATAAATTTTTTTTTTTTTTTTTAAAAAAAGGAAGAAGAATTCTATTTACCACCATAACCTATGCCCTTAAAAAATCCAAAAAAAAAAAAAAGGCTAAAGAGCACACATCATGGGACAACAAAAGAAATCAATAGGCGCCCCACTTTTTCCTCTTTTGGGGAATAAGCCATTTAAAATTAGAACAAAACAAAATCAAAAGGCAAAAGAAATAAAGAAAAGAAAAAGAAAAGGAAAAGGTGGATGCCGCTCACAGGACCACGTGTCCCTGTAGCAGGGGGCCATGTCATACCAGATAAACATGGAAACAAGCGCATAGGCTCACATGTCAAATCATGATTGGATGTATTACCCGAAAGAAGAAACACAGTGAAAACAATCGGATAAAGGGCAGACAGAGTCTTGAGGTGCCTGCGTCTCCTCCACTTTTCATCATTCAATTTGTAACCTTCCTCGGAATTTGCAACGGATCAACGGCTCTTTCCATCCAACGGTGGGAACGCAGGGCCTCACCTCTCTTACCATGTGGCCTCACGCATCTGAACCTTGCCCCCTACCCCTCCCCTCCCCCTCCCCCTCGCCCTCCCCGGCCTCTCTCAATGATACTCTGGTTTCGTGTGCCATTGGCAAAACCCTTATCGAATTTACACCTCACAAGCAACCTCATGAAGAGAGAGAGAGAGAGAGAGAGAGAGAGAGAGAGAGAGAGAGCTGGTGGAGGGTTGCTTTCATAAAGGTATCATCATTAGCAAACTTGGGTATATGCTTTTTATTATTTGCATTGGACAGGGGAGACCCTACCACCATCATCCCAGAATTAAAAGCAGATGAAAGAGGCCCCGCACCTCACTTCATCATTTTAAGACAAAATTTTGTTATCTTATTTCAAGTATCTGCATTAGTGGTCATCTTAGATTGAGTTTTTTTCCCATTTTCTTATTATTTTATAATAAAATATTAAATAATATCCTGTCCGGCAAAATTATTCCTGAAATAACGTTCACGTAATCTCAGAATTCTACATCGGAGGGTCACCCAGAATTCTACATCGGATGGGGCCCCGAAATTCTACATCAAGAAGTACTCCCCAGGACTCCAATCGACTATCCAATACCACACTCTATCTAAGACGTGTGGTTACACTATCTCCCAACATATAGTTACAATATCGTACTCATAACACAACATTATATTCACAGAACTCTACAGTCATATATGGCAATTTACATCATAAAACTGAAATCATAATTCATTTTCATAAACTATATAAAATATAAATTATCTCGACATAAAACCGGCATATTAGACTCGACATTCAGCTGTCATATCACATATCGATTTATAGTCGTCGTATCACATCTCGGCATCTAGCCGTTACAAATCAGTATTACACAAAACCTATTCATTCATGCCAATTAAAACTATACTCATGCAACACAATTTTCACCTGGTAAATCATAAATAAAATAACTGTTTGAGAAAATAGACACTGTGCTGAAAATAGGGGCATTAGTATCTCCAAGTTGTTATTTTACTAAAATATATATACATAGTTAAATATAGGAAAAACAGAGCTAATCAACCCTACCGCCTTTGGTTCGTATTAAAAACACGCCTAAGGTTTGAAATCATAAATTCCAATAGGTGAAAACGTTCAGAAAGCTAGGTACTTTAATAAAAAAGTATCATATTTGAATTTAATTGGTTGGTTTTGAAAATAACATCGATTAACTAAAGCCTAGGCTCAGAAACCCTAGAAAAAGCTGTTACTATATACATATAAACATATCCTATATTTTCAACCAGTAGAACTCATAAGGTTAGCTGACATAATATAATTCTCTTATCTATTTCTCGAAAAATGACTCAAAACGCTCGAAAATCAAAACCCTACCTTTTCCCGAACATGCTGAAAACGAGCTCCTATGAACCGGAATGAAAGAACCGCGCCCGAAGCATATGCACGTACTCTGAGTAGCCTTAGGAGAGCGAGATATACCTGAGAGAACCCCTAAAATTCAAAACCCTAGCAGAGCAAAAGAGAGGGACTTAAATTTTCTATAAAAAAATGAGCTCACATCTATTTAATAGGTGAGCAGCCTAGGAGAAAACTGTCGACGTTTTTTCCTGTACCCACAAAACCATCGACGGTTTGACAGTTGACTCGCCCTGTTGACTGAAAATCATCGACTGTTTTCTCACACTCTATGAAACCGTCTTCCTTTTCTTTGATTTTCCTTTATTTCTCTCTTTCATATTTATTTCCTTTTATTTTCCGAGTTCGGGTTACTACATAGACTCCCTAGTTCAATTAATAGGATGAACCCAACCGATATGATAAAAACATTTTTGTATATGTAAAAATACTTCTAAATACAAGCAGAAATGTACAACATTAAAAACTTAATACAAGCACTCTAATATGATATGCAATAATGCTCAGTAGAGAAATGGTGTTTTCTCAAAACAATATTTTCAATCTTTGAGAAATGATGTGTATGCTAAAATACTCAAAGATGTGACCCTATTAAAATTTTCTCCCAAAAATAAATTTCAATACAAGTATAGGAGAACCTAGGGTTTGCTCTTCAAATAGTTTTTGCACAAATAAAATATATGTGAATATATATATGTATATATATATATATATATATATATATGATAAATACATTCTATAATAAATATTTTTACAAATAAAAATCTTTGGAGAATTTGGGATTTTAAACTCAAGAGTATATGTGCAATAAATACAATTAAAAACAAATGCCCAAATAAATTGCTCTCTTAAAAAAATATTTCAAAAAATGTAACAAAGAGAGTTGGAGAGTATGAAAAATTTAACCATAAAATGATTTTTGAAATAAAAGAGCATGGTGTGGAAACTTTGATTAAGTGAAAAATTAGAGAGAAAATATTTGTTAATCAAAGTTGTTAATTAAACAAATGGAAGGGGTATTTATAGTTTTTTTAAAAAAATATAACCGTTGGGGACATTTTGGAGATTTTTGAAATTGTTTAATTAGATTTTAACCCCAATTATCGCGGTTAATTTAGTGAACCTGAGAGGTTCGGTCGCCCGATTCATAGGGTCGGTCGCCTAAACAAATTCATAGCCAAACTTGGGTTCGGTTTGTCGTGAGGAGACCCAGTTGGTTGGGACAAGGCGATTTCCCAAACCTTCGTAGGTTCGGGCGCCTGGTGCATAGTTCGGTCTACCAGTTCATAAGGTTCGGTCGCTTGGGGCCTTTTTGAACTACAAGTTCGATCGCCCGAAGATAGTAGAAAAGTCAAAGACCAGGGTTCAGTTGACCGCAGAAGTTATGTTCATTTTTAGTTCGATTGCCCGAGGCTTGAGTCAACTATTTGACTTTTTGGCCAACAGTGGGTTCAGTTGACCAAGAGCTATAACACATAAAACAATCGATCACCCGAGGCTTTTAATAAAGCTTAAAAACCAACTTTGGTCAACCGAAGTCTGTCCTAAGGTCTATCTATAGCCTATCTGAGCATTAAGTCATATCATGCAACATGTATGCATTTATTACAAACCAAAATATAAAAAATTTAAATGCAATAATAATAAAGAATAAACGTCTTCTTCTTCTTTGTTTTGCTCTTATTTTCATGGAATACGCCAAACTTTTATGTGGGTTTTAAGTTCTGTCTTGACTTTCATTTCTCTTGTATCTTATGTCTGTGCTGACATGTAAACATGTTCACATACTAAATGCACACATAAGATATGTGCTTTATTAGCATCAAAATAGAGATCGGACTTAAAAAGTCAATAATCCTCTTGGCCACGCCAATGATGCTGATCCTCCTCGCCCGGTGGTTGTCTTCAATAAAGGACCCCGCCAGTTTCTTTGGGTACTCCCCCTACGACTGTCACTGCCGTACCCACCACCATCAGCCGGAGGGAAGCTCACCATGGGGAGTGGCTGCCCTCATCCTCCTCCTCCTTGTCTTGGTGCAGATGGCCATGTTGCAGCGACACCCTCGTCCTTTGCTTTTTTCTTTTTTTTTTTGGTTGCGAGTTCTACTATTGTTTCAACATTCTGGTTTCTTTTGTTTTAGTCTTTGATTTCTATAATCTGAATTAGGTTGTTCCTGTTTTGGCTGAGAGACATGTAGAACAACTAGGTCTGGAATTTTTTATTTTTATTTTTACCATTTTCATTTATTTGTTTGCACATTCCTCTGGAAATGAGGGACTCTAGAAGTTTTGTACATGTAGTTGAGAGCACTAGGTGTTTGTTAAAATGTCCAACAGAGGAAATGAGAAAGAGAAGAAATAAAAGAAGCACAGGCAGAGCATGCACCATGTGCAAGGATCCCCTCATTGCAAGTCATATGTACTGTTAATTTAAAAAATGAATGAACATGGAAGTAATTTTTGTCTAGGTCTGGATTTTTTTTCCCCAATTTTCATTTATTTGTTTGTACATTCCTCTAGGATGAGGGACTCTTTTTGCTAGAGCTTTTGTACATATAGTTAAGAGCACTAGGTGTTTGTTAAAATGTTTAACTAAGGGAAACAAATTGATTAGCTATTTTTTTTTTCATAAAAAATATTTCCATACCAATTATTTTTCAAAATATTTCGAGCGATCGGTTCTTGAAATGCAAATGTTTTTACCCAAATGCTAACACAAATTATGAATACATCAAATGTATGCCATATTGCAATTGCTCTAAAAAATATTTCATTTTATCTTTAAATCAAATAATATTATAAACATATGATTAAAATAATAAAATTACAAATAATGCATATTAAAAAAATTATTTTAATACAAATAAAATTTATTACAACTATTTTACCTAATTATTTTTCTATTTTTAAAATTTATTTTATAATAAAAATTTTATTAGACATGATAATTGAAAAATAATAAAAATATTTTGTAATTGGCTTTATTATAACATGTAATGTTCTTAATGCTCCATTAAAGCAACAAAATGCACTACAAGCATCCCACAACCCAGTGCCTATGTTGTGAACGTGTAAGAACCCGAACCAAAGAGAAGGGTAAAATGGTAATTGAGCAGGCTTTGTCAACGAAGCCAAAGTTCGTCGACGAAGACCTTCTGTTACTCAGCGACGAATTTCAAAGGCTCGTCGACAAGGAGAAGCCGATAGGTTTCAGGAAATCGGGAATCTCAGGCTCGTTGACGAGGCCACCGTCTCGTCGACGAAGGCGCCATCTCGTCGACGAGGTTGGTCGAGTCAAAGGGCTATAAATATATGTTTCATTACTTCTCAACTAAGAAATCAAAATATCCCCTCTCTCTCTCTCTCTCTAGATTTCTTCATCGTACATAACTAGAATCATAAATCCAACATTACCACGACGATCAGTGAAGGATTCTCTACAAGATGTGCAGATCAAATCTTTGTTCTAGGCATTTTCGGGTTTTGGCTCAAAATCGAGGTAAGGTTCGATTTTCAATTCTGATCTAGTAGTTATGTAGAGAATAGAATTGTGAGTATGTTTTGGACTGTGGTTCATAGGTTTTGGTTAGGAGCCATAGAGTTCGGGATTTGATTTTCGGGGAAAGGTAAGGGGATTCTGTTTATGTCGGTTATTTTCAAAATCAAACTCGGTAGAACTGTGGTTCACGGTCCTCTGTGTGTTTTGGTTACTCATTTGGGGAAATTTAATGGATAAAACTATGGGTTTTTTCATGTTACAGTTTTGGAAAAAAGGGGGCATTGGGTGACATCTCTTGTTTTGTTGGAAAATTGTAAATATATTGTGATATATATTGTGTTATAGGGATGGTCGTGCCTTGACTTGTTTAAACTATATATGTTTGGAAAATCATGATTTTAAATTACCAAATGGGTGTGGTTTGTTTGATTATATAAGAAGGCGTGATTGTGTTTTGTTAAAATGCAATAGGAACGGGGTTTCGAATTGTTCTAGGTACCGAAAGAGTGTCCTGCTCTATATCTAAGGGTGTGAAATATCACCTGCCATGTGTGGTAAGAGTATCCAGCTCTATATCCGAGGGCGTGATCCTTACCGACTGATCACCGAATGGTGTGGATCCACCAGTTATACTGGTACGATGCCATGAGAGCCTAGGGCTACGCCGTCTGCCGGGGACGCCGTGTAATACGGGCCTGCTTCGGGCCGAAAGGTGTGATGACACCGGATTACTTGATCATGTGTGTGTACGGAATGCACTGTACTGGAACTGTTTTGTAAAAATACTAGAATTGCATTGAATAGTGTATGTTTTTCAAGTTTGGGGCGTGATAGAACGTATATGCAATAGGGAGGCTTTTCAATACCATATTCTATTTCAGGTGTCAATAAGAGGGGTTTAGCATGACACTTTTAAAAAAGAAAATTAAATAAAAGGCGAAAACAAACAAACAAACACAAAAAAAATTGAATAATGCAAAAGCAAAGTCACCAATTAGTTCCATGTTCATTCATTTTTTTAAATTAACAGTATATATGACTTGTAGTGAGGGGATCCTTGCACATGGTGCATGCTCTGCCTATGCTTCCTTTATTTCTTCTCTTTCTCATTTCCTTTGTTGGACATTTTAACAAACACCTAGTGCTCTCAACTACATGTACAAAAGTTCTAGAGTCCCTCATTTCCAGAGGAATGTGCAAATAAATAAATGAAAATGGGGAAAAAAAACTCTAGACCTAGTTGTTCTACACCTTCCTCGGCCAAAACAGGAACAACCCAATTCAGATTATAGAAATCAAAGACCAAAACAAAAGAAACCCGAATGTTGAAACAGTAGTAGAACTTGCAACAAAAAAAAAAACAAGCAAAGGACGAGGGTGCTGCTGCAACATGGCCATCTGCACCAAGACGAGAAGGAGGAGGATGAGGGCGGCCACTCCCCACGGTGAGCTTCCCTTCGGCTGGCGGCGGTGGGTATGGCGGCGACGGTCGTAGGGAGAGTACCTGAAGATCCTAGCGGGGTCCTCTATTGAAGACAACCACCGAACGAGGAGGATTAGCACCACAAATGTGGCCAAGAGGATCCAATTGGTCTGCTCCTCGGCAGCTTCCACAACGGACTTGTAGTCGGAGAGCTACCGCATGCCCAGAAAAATTGAGGCCACGGCGAGAATCAGAGAATGAATCAACAAAAAATACGTGCCATGTCAATATTACGGACCAACTAGCGATATTTGTTTGCTGCACATTAGTATATGAATGGGTTTTTCAAAGGAAATCTCGTTGGATGATCTAACAAGATTACGTGAGCGTCATTTTAGGAATAATTTTACCGAATAAGGTATTATTTAATATATTATTTTTAAATAATAATAAAATGGGAAAAAACTCATCTTAGATTGCTTCATACTATGTTTTTTTTTTTAAATGATAATATATGTGTGTTGTCGTAAATTTATAATTTGGATAAAATCTAACAACACCCTCTGATAAAATCTAACAACACCCTCTGACATTTCTAAACATGACACTTCACCCCTTGAGTTTTTGAAAGTTACTACGTAACCCCTTAGGATTTCGACAAAATGAACCCTCCCTTAGTTGACTATTAAGTTTAGTGAAAAACTTAAATTTTATTCTTAATAAAATAACAATTTTACCGTTTCATTCAATTTTAGTAAGATAAATTTAAAAAATTTAATTTAATTTAATAAATTACTAGTCATGGGCACGCATTATGAGTAGTTATAAAGAAAATAAAAAAAAAATTAAATAGTATAAGAACACTTTGGAATAATTGTAGATAGTTATAAGGGTAGTTTAGGATAATTATGAGTAGTTATAAGGGTATTTTAGGATAGTTGTGGGTAGTTAAAAGATTATTTTTGAATAATCTTTGGTAGTTACAGGGATAAATTTGACATTTTTAAAAGATGATAACAAAGGGGGAATCCTCTTTATAGTATTAGAGAATTTAGAAAAATTGGTCAATTGATTGCAATATATTTTGAAATTTAAACTTGTAAGTGAATCGAACATCCAACGACTAAGTCACGTCAATCAGTAGACATAAGCATGATAAGATAATTAAATTATTCTTCTAAAATTAATTATGAAAAAATATATGAAAAATAAAAATCATTCAAAAAAAATACTTAAATAACTATATTATCATTACAAAAATATTTGCCATATACATTTTATGAAAATAAATGACTGAATATATCTTTTATAAGCAAAATATAGTTTTAAAAACTTGGCTTGGATCAGACCATTGGTCCATTGATTGACGGCCAACTAATGGAAGGTTTATTTTGTCAATAAATGAAACCTCATGGGATTTTTTGATAGTTTTTGAAAACACAAGGAGTACAGTGTCATATTCAAAAAACTCATGGGGTGTTGTTAGATTTTACCCTTATAATTTTTAAAGTGCAAGCAAAAAAATGTAGATAAAATATATATATATATATATATATATATATATATATATATTTACATTTGACATTAGATTTGTTCAAGTGCTAAGGACGAAGTTGGACTTTGGTAATCCCAAGGTTGTAGATTCGATTTCACACTTATGGTTCGTTTAATGAATTAATTAGAAATGTGTCAATGGGTGGGCAACAATGTTTTCATCTCTTGAAATAAGAATTTTAATATTTCAATGGGTGGGCAGCAATGTTTTCATACCTTGATTTAATGTCGCCTTGATGGGTCCAAAGGGGTTACTTATGTTAAAATTCTAGGTCATAAAAAATAATTATTTCGACAAACACCTTTTTAAATAAGAATTCTAATATTTCATGTGTGGGCGAGGATACCCAAAACATCACTTTATTTCTAATATTTCTGTAAGAACACACAATTGATAGGTCCGTCACTGAATTTGTGGATCAAAACAAAAGTAATTTGAGATCATTTACATAATCGATAGTGGTACTTCACGATCATCTAAAAAATTTTCGATTTTGAGAGATTTACGATCGACCCATTTCACCCATAACATATATAATAAGGTACGCAGATAGCAACGGATCATAAAAATCCATCACAGAATCATTACAAGATATAATTAAAAAATGAAAAAAAAAAAAAAAAAAAAAAAGTAAAAATTTTATAAACAAATGAGACAATTGAAAGGGAGAGTTGTGCTCAAACATTGTACCAAAGATTAGGATTTGCCTGAATGGGTCCATTGCCATGATGTGTGTCTGGGCATTCCTTTGTGGAGGAATGCAACTTTTGAAACACAACTGCCAAAACAAACTTTAGGTGGATGAGAGGTCCCTTCAAAATGGTGCTCATAAAAGCTATCTCCAAACTTAAAAAATTTCCCATGAATCATGACTTCCACTAGCAATGGGTTTGATTTCCATTGCTGAATTTTATGCTTTTTTTCTTATTCTACCTTTGTTCTTTTAAAATGGTAATTACCAAGTCAAATAATTTGTCTAGCATTTGACATATTTTTGAAAAAGGAATAAAGGGTATAGATCTTTTTTTTCTTTTTTCTTTTTTCTTTTTTCAAATAAGTTTCACTGTGGATCTAGGGGTCACTTCATGTTGTCTCCCTGAATTGAGGCAACCATCTTATATGTGGTAAGTCATGTACTTCATGACCTTTGACCCATACCATTATTACTTGTAACCCTCTTGATTTTGCTTTAATTGCATTTTTGGCCTAAGAGGAAATTTAGTAATTTGTAATAAAAATAAAGTAAAACTTATAATGGAAATAGTTCGATTAATGATGGTGATTACTATGTTTTATCCTAATTTGCATTGGATTGTAACTTGCATTATTGTGTTTAAATAAATTTTATGTGTGATATTCAATCATTTGATTTTATAATAGGATGTAACGTTACCAGATCACTTTCACACACTAATAATTATTGAAAGATTACCTAAAAAAAAAAAAAAAATTGCTAGGACCAATAAAACTATGCAATCTTGATTTTTGTATTGTGTTTTACATATAATATAAGTATACAAAACATGGATGAATCAATTAAATCAATTGTCATTGACTAACCATAATGGTCCATAAGTCTAATTGTACATGAAAATTGAGATATGCAACATGGAAGTGTAGCCCATCCTC
The DNA here is from genome assembly GCF_029873635.1 of Malania oleifera. NCBI lineage: Eukaryota > Viridiplantae > Streptophyta > Magnoliopsida > Santalales > Ximeniaceae > Malania > Malania oleifera. Next base: position 7,851,875 of record NC_080419.1, read on the forward strand.
TGATTTCAAATCTATTTTCATTTTTTCCCTAAAATTAGAATGTCAAACTTTCAATATAAAAGTTCTATTTTCTAGTCGTTGAAATATTTTTAAGAAATTGGTCAAGCTTTTTTATTAGCATAGTGGCGTAGCTAGATTATATGAATCTCAAAATTTCTACAATTATTATGAGCTTATTAAATAAAAAGATTAAAATAATATTATATAGAATTTTTTTGAATCAAATTATAGCACATGTTTTCACCATGCATTTTTTTAATAATATATAATAAATTATGTATCAATTGTAGTAATCTGGATAATTATAGAAATTAAATAATAAAGACAGGAGAAATAATCTTCTCGGGCTCGTCGACGTGGACACATGTCTCATCGACGAGAACTTACCGAGATGGCTAATTTCAGGACCTAAAACTCGTCGACGAGGGTTAGGTGTTCGTCGACGAACCCCCTTCTTAGACTCGTCAACTAGGTGTCGTAACTCGTTGACAAGGCCACGTAGCAACAGGTCTATAAATAGCTGAAAACAAAATTTCAGCGAGAAAATTCATTTTCTCTTAGTTTTTTTTTCTCTCTTGCTCGGTTTGTCTCCCCTTCTCTCTAGATTTCTCACCTTGTTACTCCCCGGCTCGATGATCAGAAGCCACCACGTTGATCTTGGGGAGTTTCTCTACAAGTCTGCTGGAACAAATTGTTGATTGGGACAACTTGGGCATCATCCCAAAATCAGGGTAAGTAGATTATTTGGGTATTTTCAGTTTTATTAGGTTTATTTGAGTTTAGAATTTGAGTTATATAGGAATATATTGGAGTTTTGTGAAATAAAACTAGGGTGTTATATTTTTAGGGTTGGGGTGTTTTGGGACCTTGCAGTCATGGGCTGAGGACCCCAGCGGATATCTTTACAGGAGTCCAGGTATATTATAATTTAGGAAATTATGAATAAGCAGGTTCAGGAAATATGAGTATGATGATTTTCTGAAAAAATCCAGTGTTTTACTGGGGAATATCATTATTGTAGGATTTTGGAGATAGTACAACATGAGCGTTGGAGATGAGTCTCCCAACTAATTAGGTAAAAGAAATATGTTATGTTGGGAATTTCAGAAATTTTATCAGTAGTATATATGTGTTACAGGGTGAATTCTACAGGATATAAATTATTTTTATTATTATCAGAAAATACAGATTTTATTACAGAGGTTTTTGTTTAATAGTGTGACATGAATTAATATTATATCAGTTCAGGATTTATATAGTTTTTTAGAGTATCATGATTTATAGTGTTTTTGCATAGAAACATGTTTTACTAGATTTTACAGAATTATGAATTACAGGGTATATATAGACAGATATATTTTACTAACAGATATATTTTGCAGACATATATTATTTTGCAGAAAAATATTATTATACAGACAGATATTTATCAAACAGATATTTTACAGAAATTATACAGACATATTTTACAGTATTTACAGAATACCATGATTTACAGAATTTCAAAAAAAACTATAACACTCAGATATTACAGTATATACAGTTCAAATATTTCAGATCAGATAATACAGATATTTCAGCTCAGATAATATAGTATATTCAGATCAGCTTATAGTGTTATAGTTATTTTGAAATCATAATAAAACAGTAAGATAATTATATATATATATATATATATATATATATATATATTAGTATTATACAGTATCAGATCCCTGATGAATTATTCAGTCAGATTAATTATTTCAGACAGATTCAGTTAGTAGAGCACGGTACCGTTGCTAATATAGATCAGAGTGCAATCATACATCTTAGATAGTGTGTGGAAGGTTTCCGTCAACCATGCTTAGAGGGAATGCAGGATCCCCAAAAGTCTAGGTTGAGGTGGCCGGTTTGATGAGGTAGATACCAGTACCGTGCCTATGAGAGGTTGCAGATTAACCGGACTGAGGATTGGTAGAGTTACAGTTAACTTACCTAGTAGGTTAATCAGAGTTAAATCTCACCTACGGGCCGCACAACCCCGTCATGAGAGGTTAAATCATTACGTACAGCTTTTCAGGGTATTTTCACAGTTATGTATATGTATATAGATTTACAGAATATCAACAGACATATTACAATTCTAGAAGCATGAATAAGTAGAAACTCATATACCCCCAGGGTGTGGTTCAGGTGGTATTGCAGGCTGCAGGAGTGCCTCTCACGAGGTTAGGTGTTCAAACCCTCTCATGTTCGTTTTCGCCCTTGGATTCCTGAAATTTACCTCCCTTTGGAGTTGTGGGGTCGACTTCAAGGGACGCAGGTGTTGGGAGAGATATCAATAAACAATCATAGCGGAATAATTCTTCTCCCTATATGCAAGTAAATATAGTGTATCTTTACTTTTATACATGCTGGAAATAATAAGAGAAATAATCAATCACACCAAGCCACAAGAACACAAGCAGTTTTTTACGTGGAAAACTTCCCCGGTGTGAGGAAGAAAAATCACGGGACCTAGTCTAGTTAAAATCTCCACCATCAATCAAATAATGAGTACACAAAGTCTTCTCTAACCGTAATTAGAGGATTCAAGAATATCTCATCAAGATATCTACAATCTTGGCAAATACAAAGAGAATTGGAGAGAATATACCAAATTCGTGGTTACTGTTCATGGGTAAAAACCCCAACTCCTGAGCTCCAAATCCGATCTCCACCATTCAGATTGTAGCTCCTTGAGTCCTAAACCTCTCCTCCAAATTTCAGCTCGATCGGACCACAGACGAAGCAAGATCGGAGTCTTGATGAAATTTGGGCAACATGAGAAAAAACCACATTTTTCTCTCTTTCTTTTGAGAAGTGACGGCTCCTCTCTACTCCCCTCTCTTTTTACAACTTCCTTTAGGTTTTCCACACTAAAAGGGCTGGGCTTTGGTCTTTTAATAAAGCCCACTTGGGCTTTCCTTCACATGGAAGGAAATAACCCAACAAATCTCCCCTTTCCGACTATGTGGAGGGAATCGTCATCCCGGCGATCGAACAACAAACTTCAAGCTTCTCCCTTGGTAGTGTCTTTGTCAACATATCAGAACCATTATCATCAATGTGAACCTTTTCAAGTTCCAATAACTTATCGTTCAACGCATCTCTGATCCAATGGTATCGTACATCAATGTGCTTCGATCTTGCATGGAAACTGGAATTCTTAGCAAGATGAATAGCACTCTGGCTATCACAAAACAACACATACCTCTGCTGTTCGAAACCAAGTTCTCTTAAGAACTTCTTTGCCCATAACAACTCTTTAGTCGCTTCCGTTGTTGCAATGAACTCTGCCTCTGTCGTAGAAAGAGCAATGCACTTCTGAAGTCTTGATTGCCAAGCTATAGCCCCACTTGCAAAAGTTATCAAATAGCCCGAAGTAGACTTACGAGTGTCCACATCCCCAGCTATATCTGTATCTGTGTAGCCAATTAACAATGGTTGTCTATTTCCCAAACCAAGTCTCAAACTGGAAGTGCCTCGAAGATACCTTATGATCCACTTCACTGCATTCCAGTGCTCTCTTCCTGGATTTGACAAGAATCGGCTAACTATACCAACTGCATAGGCTATATCTGGTCTTGTACAAACCATTGCATACATCAAACTTCCTACTGCCGAGGCATAAGGAACTCTTTCCATGTCTTCCTTTTCCTTATTTGTAGCAGGACATTCCTTTGTACTTAGTTTGAAGTGGGTAGCAAGAGGAGAGCTAACCACTTTAGCTTTGTCCATATTGAACCTCTGAAGCACTTTCTCAATGTACTCCTTCTATGACAAATACAATTTCTTGGCACTCCTATCACGACTGATTCTTATGCCAAGAATTTTCTTTGCTGGCCCCAAGTCCTTCATAGCAAATGACTTATTCAATTGCTTCTTCAACTGGTCAATCCTTGAAGCATTCCTGCCAACAATTAGCATGTCATCCACATAAAGCAGTAAGAAAATAAAATCATCATCAAAGAATTTTTGAACAAATACACAGTGATCTGAAGTTGTCTTCTTGTAGCCTTGCTCCCCCATAACAGACTCAAACTTCTTATAACACTGTCTCGGTGCTTGTTTCAAACTATATAGGCTTTTCTTCAATTTGCACACATAATCCTCTTTCCCTTTCACTCTGAAACCCTCTGGCTGCTTCATATAAATCTCTTCCTCCATCACCATGAAGGAAGGCAGTTTTCACATCCATCTGCTCAACTTCCAAGTCAAGACTAGCTGCTAAGCCGAGTACTGTGCGGATCGATGACATCTTTACAATTGGAGAGAAGATCTCATCAAAATCAATACCTTTTCTCTGAATGAACCCTTTGACAACCAATCTAGCTTTGTACCGTGGTCGTGAAGAGAACTCATTTGGCTTCTTCTTGTAAATCCACTTGTTCTCTAAAGCTCTTTTTCCTTTAGGCAGCTTCACTAACTCAAAGGTTTGGTTATCATACAATGACTACATCTCCTCTTGCATGGCCTCAACCCACTCTGTCTTGTGTTCATCTTCCATGGCTTCGGCAAAACACTGGGGCTCTCCCCCGTCAGTCAATAACACATATTGTTCTGCTGAATACCGAGTGGAAGGATATCGGTCTCTAGCTAACCTCCTGGATGGAATCTCTGGTGGAGTCTCTGGCACTATCAATTGCTCATCAGTCTCAACATCTCCCTAAACCTGTAAGGGAACATCCACATCACCTCTACCCTGGTGGTCATCTTGAACATCATCCTCAACTTGAGAAGAAAAATTCTTCAAAGGAATTGGATCCACATTAGTTAAACTGTCACCCTGCTGAGACATAGGTTTCTCTGCCTTCTCAATATCCTGAATCGTCTGATCTTCTACAAACACGACATCTCTACTTCTCACAATTTTCTTCTCAACTAGATCATAAAACTTGTATCCAAATTCATCTTGACCGTAGCCAAGGAATATACACTGTCGTGTTTTCTCATCAAGTTTGGACCTTTCATCTTTTGGAATATGCACAAATGCTTTGCACCCAAAAACACGTAAATGATTATAGGAAACATCCTTACCTGTCCAAACTTGGGCTAGCACATCAAACTGTAAAGGAACACAGGGTGTAAGATTCAACACATGAACTACAGTGCTCAATGCCTCCCCCCAAGAGGATTTTGGCAACCGGACTTGTGAAAGCAAACATCTCACTCTCTCAAGCAGTGTTCTGTTCGTCCTTTCTGCTATGCCATTCAATTGAGGAATTTTCGGAGGAGTCTTTTGATGCCGAATACCTTGCTGTCTGCAATACTCATCAAATGGACCAGAATACTCTCCACCGTTGTCAGTCCGAATGCACCTCAATTTCTTCCCAGTCTGTCTCTCAACTAAGGCTTGAAATTTCTTGAACTCAGCCAACACTTGGTCTTTTGACTTCAAGATATATACCCACAACTTCCTTGAATGATCATCTATGAAGGTCACAAAGTATCTGGAGCCACCAAGTGTTTTCGTCTTCATAGGGCCACACACATCCGAATGTATTAAATCCAATATCTCTGACTTTCTCGAATGAGGGGAATTCTTGAAGGAAACTCTGCTCTGCTTCCCTGACAAACAATGAGTACACCTTTTCAGAAGTGTACTTTTCAGTCCACATAGTAGACTTTTCTTCCCCAATAGAGCTAATCCTGTAACACCCCGACCCCGAGGGGTCTGGGATATTAACTTTTTACTACTAATTTATAGCGGAAGCAAATAAACTCAATTATTATCAAACCAGAGCGCTAATATTCCATATTACAATCATTTATTTCAAAAGAAGAAAAATTACACAACCATAAATATCTGAAACCATAATAATATTTCTAATCAATCTTTATTTTTCTAATCCCCACCCGCATGCTTGCTAAGCCTGATTTCTGACATGTCCTTCAGAGTTATCTGAAATAAAATATGATTGGGGTGAGACGACGCTCAGTAAGTAAATAAGATTATTATTAGTGTGTGGCTAAAATGAGCTTTTAAAGAATTTCGTAAAACAATATTTAATACTATAACTTCAAGACTGCTTTTAGAATAAATATAAATTTAAAAATTTCTGCATAAAACTTTTGTCATCAATTTCAACCGTAAATTTTTATAATCATATATTATAACTACTAAATTAAACTTTTAACTTTAAAACTGTAAAAATATTTAATGATAAACATATATATACTTTTCCTTATACGTTTTCCTTAGATCGTCATTTAAGCACCAAAATGATCATTTTTACGTAAACTTATACTTTTCCTTCAAATCATCAGTAACTTGTACACGTAATTAAATATGTATAAACATATATTATAAAAACCACCCTTAGGCCTATTTGCCGTAAGTCATGTTTACCCCCATGACTGGGTTGTGCGGTCCGAAGACTGGACTTAGCTGGCTGGCCAACCAAACTAAATCAACGTACGTAAACTTTAAGTGAGATTTTCCTTATTAAGTCCTGGTCCGGAACCAGGTGTGCACTCAGGAGAAATCCATTAACATAAATAACCACTCTGTAAATAGTGTAGGTGCACTCTGATCCGTATAAACTTTAAACTGCGGTACCGATCATCTGTAACTTTGAACTTTCGTTGCCATAAGGGGTTTTAAAATCATCTTATTATAATTTATGCAATTTAAAATAATATCGTGAAAATCTCATCTTTACTCATATTTTCATAAAAAATGTAACGTAGAAATAAACTCATGCCACACAATTTTTGTGTTAAAAATATATATAATTTTATTTTTGAATAGAAATAAATGCTGAAAATTTACCCGAGGGGATTAGAACATTTCTTAACCCAAAAATAGATACAAGTATATTAAAGATAGAACTGGTATAATTAAATACGCGTAAAAATAAATTCATGGAAATTTTGTGGAACTAATTGACATTTACTTATAAAATAAACTCGGGTATGAATTTTAAAATAAAAAAACTAACATAATCAAAATTTACTTACCTTTTCCTTACGAACACTGTAACTATCTCTAAGAAATGAGATCGGAAAGAGTGGGTGATTGAGAACTTACTCAAAAATTCTCTCTTCCAGCGTCTCCACACAATTTCTTTCACTCACTAATTCTTCTCTTCCTTGGAAAATTATTGTGAAAAATGAAGGTTGAGAGCTTCCTATTTATAGAAAAATTTTGGGGAAGAAATGAAATTTATAAAAGTGTGGGGAGATGGGTGAAATTATAATTTTTAAAAATTAAAGAATGGGCAAGGTATGGGTTGTGTATGGGATAGGGATGGAGGCCATGTGGGAGTGCTTGCCACCATTCCCACTAAATAATTTTTTAATTAATTACTTACCTAATTAATTAATCAATTACTTAATTTATTATTTTTTTTCCTAATCATTATTATCATTATTATTATCATTGTTATTAATTTTAAACTACTTTTAGTATTTATTTATTTTTGAACAAGAATTAAATTTAAATTTTGAAAACTTATGTGGGCCCCACACAACTTCGAGACCCGAATGGATCCTACGTAACTCGAATAAATCTTATACGATTTTATGCATCCTACATAGCTTTGAGACTTGTGTACACCTCCATACGGCTTCGGGACTCAGGTGGGCCCCGCATAGGATACCTATATTATTATTATTTTATCATATATTTCTTCAAATTATATCAGTTAAAACATTATTTTATGTACTTATTTACGTATATAAACAGTGTCTTGTGACTTCGGGACTCATGTGGACCCCACATAGTCTTGTGGGCCCCACATATGATACCTATATTATTATCATCTTATTATGTATTTCTACAAATTATGTCTGTCAAAACACTATTTTATGTATATATACTTATTTACGTGTAGAAACAGTGTCTATCCTGTTTATCCTATGAATTTCCATTTTGACCAGGCCGACCTCCAGGGAGCGACTGAGCCGTAATGGTCTCTGAGCACTCGCTTAGACAAGGTCTTTCTTAGGCATCAAACATGGAATCAAGGATCCTACAGAAAAACACTTCTGTATTAATATTAACTTAATGACTATTTTTATTATTTTATTATTATTGTACTTTAATCATATATATATATATATATATATATATATATATATTTTTAGGTCATCACAAATCCTTTCTCACTTATGTGAGCCAGACTCTTGTGCCACAACTCTGCTATACCATTATCCTCCATCGCATTAATAATGTCGTTGGAGATCTTTGCTTGCAGAATGTACAATGCAGAGTGCTTCATGCCTCGAGCCACAACCATAGCACCCCTGGTGAGCTTCCACTGGCCATCATTGAAAGTGTTGCAGTACCCTTCATCATCAAGTTTACCTGTAGAAATCAAATTCAAACGAATGTCAGGAATAGGCTTCACATCTCTAAGAACTAAACTCGTGCCATTATTTGTCTTCAGATACACATCCCCAATTCCAATGACTTTAAACCAAGCCATCGTTTCACATCTTTTACTGTCTCAAAGTCACCAGATCTATAGGATATAAAGAAATCCTTCCGAGATGTAGCATGAATGGAGGCACCACTGTCAATCACCGAACTGGTCTCATGATATGCAACATTTATCATCTCATCATCATAAACAATGAGGAATTCTGCAAAAGTGGTAGTAGCAACTCTATCATCACCATCTTTGTCATCTCCATTCTTCATTCCCTTCCCTTTCTCATTATTGTTTTCTCTATTCAAATTGCCTGCAAGATTCTTGCTGGCCCTTTTTCCCGCAATGATGACACTCAACATTTCAAACTTGTGGAACTTACTTCTACGGTTATCTTTGTTCTTCGGACCTATGCTCTACTTCTCCCCTCTTTTCTGTAACCAATATCTCTGACGTGAAGAGGACCCCTGTGTTTTTCTTCCACTCTCATTTAGCAAACAACTCTGGTTAATCAGTGTGATTACACCTTCTGAGCGGAGTAGCACACATGAAGTTCTGAGTGTCTCCACGAGTCTGGTAATGAACAAGCAAAATAACCATTGTATCTTCACATCAAACTTAACCCCACTTCCAGCCAAAACTGATTAAATAATTCCTTGGAATGTATTAGGTGATTTGATAAAGGAGTCCATCTGGTACCTCCCCCAAAGCCACATGTGTTAATCAGAAATAAACTTATTATTTTCCAGGCTTTTAGCATAAAATGTTTAAGCTTATGTCATAGAGACATGCATTGGTTCTCCCCACCTTTAAAAAATATGGTTCAAAACATTATCATTTCTACCCATTGCCGGATATACCCACACACATGTCAATGTAACAACTAAGTCATCCACATTAGAATTTTTTTTTGGTTTTCAGCACTAAATACGGTAGGTAATAATCTTTCACATAAAGACGATTCCTTATTTTTCCTTTCCATATGGTGATAATTTAAACTTGAGATTAATCATTCTACCTTAGTATTTGCTCCATAACTCAAACGCCAAACCTGACCAATCTGGAAAACGGGCTCTGATACCACTGTTGTTGAGAGAGATATCAATAAACAATCATCAACGGATAATTCTCTCCCTATATGCAAGAACATATAGGTATCTCTAACTTTTATACGGAGGAAATATAAGTGAAATAATCAATCACACCAAGCCACAAGAACACAAGCAATTTTTTACGTGGAAAACTTCCCTGGTGTGAGGAAGAAAAACCACATGACTTAGTCTAGTTAAAATCTCCACCATCAATCAAATAATGGGTACACCAAATCTTCTCTAATCGTAATTAGAGGATTCAAGAATCTCTCATCAAGATATTTACAACCTTGGCAAATACAAAAAGACCTGAAGAGAATATACCAAATTCGCGGTTATTGTTCACGGGCAAAAACCCCAACTCCCGAGCTCCAAATCCGATCTCCACCGTTCAGATTGTAACTCCTTGAGTCGTGAACCTCTCCTCCAAATTTTAGCTCGATTGGACCACAGACGAAGCGGGGATCGGAGTCTTGATGAAATCTGAGCAACATGAGAAAAAATTTCATTTTTCTCTCTTTCTTTTGAGAAGTGACGGTTCCTCACTACTCCCCTCTCTTTTTACAACTTCCTTTAGGTTTTTCATACTAAAAGGGCTGGACTTTGATCTTTTAATAAAACCCACTTGGGCTTTCCTGCACATGGAAGGAAATAATCCAACCGCGGGATTAGTCATGTGGACCATAAAACGGACACGTGGAAACCCAGTACGTAATCTAAAAAAAAACGTAGAAACTCAGATAGTACAGATGTATTTTAAATCATAATAGATATGAAATGTATTGTATATTGTCTTATCACCTTTCACTGTTCAGTTACTTATCAGTATAGTATTTATGCAGCTCGGTTGCCACACACTAGTAATAGCATATTTCCTCTTACTGAGCGTTGTCTCATCCCAGTGATTTAATATTTTCAGGTGATCCAATTAGGCGAGCGGATCAGGCTCACAAATAGAAATGGTGATTACACTATCCTATTTGTAGGGTAAGTGTATACAGAAGATTATATTTTTGAGTAGATGATACTGAAGTGATGTGCATATATATGTATATATGGTTTGGGAGTGGGAAAATTTACTAAATTCTGGTATTGTAAATGTGGATGTACAATTTATGTGTTCTGCTGTGTAGTTGTGTAATACAAGGGTATCAGAGTAATTTTAATTATTATTTTTTATAAAAAAAATGGTATAGATTTTTTGCATCGTTACATCAATAACCAAAATAATCAAACTAAAAGTTTTAATTGATTATCAAATATATGTGTGTGTGTGTGTGTGTGTTAACATTTTGAATTATTCGAGAATTAAAATAAAACATGGTGAGTTACTACAACATTGCTCCTAAAACTTACCAACATTGCCAAACGCAACCCTTTTGATAAGATCAACCCAAACACGAGAAACACACAGTATTGATCAAAATTCAGCACGCTTCCAGTAAATGAACGGCCCACGCGTGTCAAAGATTGGCCAGTCAAACAAAAAATCCCTCTAGAGGTAGTGAAAATTTTAAAATTGAAAAGTGAAAACTGAAACGAACAGTGAATGAGCGTCACGAGCCAGGTTGAAGGAAAAGGGACACGGTAGCGCTACCCCCAAAAAGGAAGAAAAGGAATATCACGCATTTCCCACGACTCCCATTCACTCTGTTGCCCTCCGCTGCACCGCGGCCAAGACCCCACGGGCCACCTGCCCTGCCCTCCGTCGTCCCCCACCTCCCTCACAATTTTTACATTCACAGAGAATATTTAATTTTAAAAAGGGCAAAAAGGACTCCATTATCATCGATCTTCTCCTTTGTTCCATCTCAAGACACCGCCATTGTACTCCATGGCTTCATTATCAAGATGCAACTGTCTAATAGCGCGGATGCGTTCAACACAATGCTTATTATTTAATGATTTTACTAGAACTTGATGTTAGCTACAAAAAAATTTATTACAATGGATCATAGATTTTGCTTCTTACACAGATAGACTCCTTCAAAGTTCAAACCAAAAAAAAAAAAAGGGAAAAGATCAAAGATTGTACCATTGTCCAGATTCTTCCGATTTAATATATATATATATATATATATATATATATATATATATATGTAATATTTCTTATATCTTTTTTTACTAGACGGGAATTTAAGGGGAAAACTGAAAAAAATATCCAAAATTTTTTAGATTTTCTCTTTGAGGAGGGTAGCTAATCCGGCGATGACCTTAGCTCCTCTATCACAACTCTTCGGTTTGATCGCCGGAGGCTGCCACGGAGACAGCACAGGAGTCGCCGGCCTCTCTTCAACGACGGATTTTGCAGCCGCTGGCGACGGCTGCGACTCGCCGGAATTCGCCTCCGACGGCGGGGAGTGATCTCCGAAAATTAGTTCTAGCTCTCCACCATCGCTATCTGAGGGCTGTTCATTCTCGGGATTGGTTTGTTTAATGGCTTTGATTGGTGATGTAGAGGAAGGTGTGGTTCTCGTGTGAGGAGAGAGCCATTTGGCTCGCATGTACTCGGCTTTTCTCCACGGCGGCAAGGGCATTCCCCTCTTCTTCAAGCTCTGTTTCGCGGCCTCCGATACGACGGAGATGATTTGCTGGAGGCGATCGGGCTTGCCGACGAAAGTGTACGGCAGAGATTGGAGGATCAATTTGTAGGTGCCGGTCGGGCGAGCGATCTCGAATTCTGACCTGAAGTCGATGTCGATCAGCAATCTCTCCTCTTCCACGATCACGTCTATGAATTCATACTCCCCTGCTTTTCAGAAACAATTGTTTGTCTTAGAGAACAATAGTGTGAGAGAGAGCAAGAGAGGGGGGGGGGGGGGGGTGAGGGAAGGAGAGAGTACCGGCTGGGTAAGAAAGAGATTTCTCCCAACGTGATTTACACATTGAAGCATCGTAAGTGAGAGCTGTTAAACCATCCGCGACAATTCGTCTCAAATCATCCTTCAGCTTGCAGAGTTTATTATTCTCTACGATCTTCGCAGTGTCTGCTAAGAGATTTCTCTCGGAAACACTCGCGCAAGGAATCAAACTCTGCCAAGATAAAAACAAAAAAAAATAATTATGGTTAACTGAACACAAATCGGTTCTTTATTTTTCCTTTTCCGTCTTGGGCTAGGATATACCTTCAGCATTTCGGTTGCATCGCTAGATGACGCCGTAGGGAGTGACTCGCCGAAAGCTCCAAGCACATCAAACTCATCGTCGGAGCTACTACTGTTTCCGTTGAAGCAATTGCAGCGATTACGGCCACATTTCACGGCCGACGGCTTCTCGTTGTTGTCCTCGATGAAATTCTGCACCATTTTATCCAAACACACAGAGCTCGGCTCGAACTCACTCCCTCCCTCTTTGTTATATTGCGGTTCACCTGCGCCAGGTTTATCCGCAGATGAAGTCCTCAAAACGCTTGTGAACCGCCGATCGAAGAGCCTCTTGAGCCGCGATTTCGACACAGGTTTGCCGGACTCGTTCCGTATCGATTCTGTGTATGAATCGATAGGTTGAATCTTCATCGGAAAAGGCATGGCTACTGCGTTTGCTCTGTTTTGAACGCGTCACTCTATGCACTATCTGCCTTGACTACGGCCTAATTATACTCAGCTGAAGCACGCTGTCAGTTCTGCTCCATTTTCAGAGCTTAAACCGAACACTTGCTGTAGGTTACAGACTCAAATTGACAAATCAAGCGCTATCACAAACCGATGACTCTGATTCTTGCTCGTAAATCCAAAACCCTCACTTCAAAATTTGCAGAAATACAAAACAGTAATGAACTGAAACATGCAATCAATGCTGCACAGGCCAGATTAACCAAACACAAGAGTACAAATTCACACACATCTAATCTACTCCCCGCTTCAGCTACGAAAGCTTTCAAAAGCGAACAAAAACCATTCACGCAATCTCCACCATCAGTCACGATGATCACCGCATCCGATCACACAAATATCAATCCAAATAAACCCTATCAAAATCTACACACGAACAAAACTGGATACCTATCTCTCCCTCGGCAACGCCGATGACTTGGAAAATCTGCAACAGAATCGCTCCCGGTTAGGGATTTTCGTGTAAAACGTGACAGCGATGATCAGCGACACGACCATTGCATTTGCCTGCGGCAGTAGAATTCTCGCCGGCCGGAATCTTCATATCTCCGCCCAGCGATCGGCGGCGACTGTAAGGTAAGAGAAAATGATAAGAGGGTGGAGGACCTGGAGAGGCTTTATGCTGTGATTGTACCTGAAGAGTGGAGGTGTGGGTTGGCCTTTTATAGGTGAAGACGAAGCAATGTTCCTGCTGACTGGAATTCTCAGGACACGTAGGATCCCACGTGGCACGGTTAACCCTGAAACTGGACGTTTGGTAACGTGAAAGCGGTTATAGGATTGCAGTTTTGTTGCGCCGGTGGATGGAGAGCACGTGGCAGGTTCTGTGTGAAACTCCCTAAATGCCCTTCCACTAAGGGACTAATGCCCCACGTATTGCAGAAATATGGAAACCGTCCCGTCGCCGAGCGGGCTGTATCTTGTGGACACACGTATCATGCAGGGAAAAAAAATTAATTAACTAATTAATTTTTTAAATATATATATTATGTATACTTATTCTAGCAGAGACTGTTCTTAGAGCTTACTTTTATGATTCTAATCGAACCCTCCACCTTTTAAGCTTGGATTTTGACGAATGGAAAAGGGGATAGATAATTCTTTGGACTTGCCGTGTAACATTGGGCCAAACCCAAAATAATCAACCGACTTATATTATTTTTTATATTCTAATTTTATGTTTGAAAGTTTAGATTATGTTTACTCGAGCGAATTTCAATTATTAAATTTGAGTTTTACAGATTTAGACAAAATTGATGTAACTTCGTATTGTAGGTCTTCTCAATCCCAAAAGTCAGTTCATAAGGTGAGACTTTCCCTCACACTTTATAACTGACCATCAAACTCCAACAATCTCCCCCTCCCACATCGGACTCCAAACTCCTCACGAGTTGGGCTCATCAAATTACTAGCACCACATGTTCGACATCCCACAGAAAAACCACTGGCTCTGATACTAATGTTGGGTGGTCTTGAGCCTTCTCAACCCCAAAAGCTAACTCATAGGGTGAGACTTTCACTCACACTTAATAACTGACGATCAAGCCCCTTCCACAATCGATGTGAGACAAATCCCAACAAAACCAAAATTTAAAGTCTACATACAAGCTCCCGAAGACCCAATAATAATTGAAATCTTGCACTTGAGTAAATTATAATATAAAATTATGTTGAATTTTATCAAAATCTATTCAAATTCAAATTCAAGACTTAAAATTTATACTTCAAAACACAACTTAAAAAACATGTATATTAGAGTGTTTATTATTTTTTTTTTCAAAATTTAGTGGATCAATCAACAATATGATATATCAATTGTCACACCCCGAACCCAGTAATGGGACCCGAGGGTGAATAAGTAACATAATCCTATCTCTGTATCATACAAATCATCAATGACACAGTACAATGAATGAGGGTCCGTCCCCATGAGGTTTCCAGACACCTTATACACATTCACATATACCACGAAAACATAGCGATAGATAAGTCTTACTATACATGTATAGTACCATATCAAAATCTATACAAAGAAGTCTAACTCCACAAAAAACAACACAAATCTGGGTGGCAATCAAAACCCCCAAAAGACCACCCAGCATAAGCTTAGGACTTACCTAGGTACTTCCCGCAGTACACCAACACTACGCTCCTACACCAGGTAGTTAGCTCCGGTTACCCGAAAGACCTAAAAAATAAGTACGTATAGTAAGGGTGAGACACCTCTCAGTAAGGTAGATACAAGTTATATCAGTGTGTGACATTTGAGTGTTATCATGACAGCAAAACATACACAGTTAAATACAGTTCTAGTACTTTCACAAAACAGTTTCAAAACAGTGCATACACCCACACACACATAATCAAGTAACCCAGTTTCCTGACACTCTTCGGCTCGAAGCCGACCCGCGATACCCAGTGTCGGCTCGTAGCCGGCCTGCAATACACGACGTCCTAGGCATATGGCGAACCCCAGGCTCCCATGGCATCGTATCGATACAAACTGGTGGGTCCACACCTTTCGATGATCAGCTGGTAAGGCTCACGCCCTCGGATATAGAGTCAGACACTCTTGTCAAACATGGCAAGCGATAAACACATGCCCTCGGATATATAGTCAGTCACTCTTTCAGTACTTGGAACAACTTGGAACGCAGTTCCTATTGCATTTCATCAAAACACAACTATACATGCTCATATAACCAAACAAACCACACCCATTTGGTAATCTATAAATCATGATTTTCCAAGCGTATACAGTTTAATAAAGTCAAGGCACGGTCATCCCTAACACAATACATAACACAGTATACCAAAGGTTTTCCAACAAAACCAAGGATTGCAGCCTAGTACCCCTTTTTTCCCAAAAATTGTTACATGAAAAATCCACTGCTTTACCCGTTAGATTTTCCCAAATGAGTAACCAAAACACACACAGGATCGTGAGCCATAGTTCTACCTAGTCCGATTTCAAAAATAACCAACATAAACTGAATCCCCTCACCTTTTCCAGAATGACAAATCTTGAACTCCAAGGCCCCTAAACCACGAATCGAATTCCAAAACCTACAACCCACAGTACAAAACTCGCTCATGACTCTGTTACCCACAAGACTACCAAATCAGAACTGAAAACTGAGCCTTACCTCTATTTTGGGTCAAAGCCCGAGAATGCCCGAAACGAAAATCCAATCCGAAGAACTTGTAGAGAATCCTTTCCTGATCCTCGTGGTAATGTCGGATCTACGATTCCCGCTACATACGGTGAAGAACTCTAGAAAGATAGAGAGTAGGTTGAGTTTCTAGAGAAATAGAGAGAGAATTTGAGATTTCTTAGCTGAGAAGTAATGAAAATATCTACTTATAGCCCTTTGACTCTACCACCTCTCGTCGACGAATAGCGTCCTCGTCGACGAGACCATATAGAAAGCTCGTCGACGAACCTAGGATTTTTGATTTTTTGAAACCCCTCAGCTTCTCCTCGTCGACGAAGCCCGCTCAAATTCCAACTGTACCCTTCACTTAATTATTTAAATTCATATATTACAGTTCGAGTTCTTACAACCTCCCCTCCTTACAAAAATTTCGTCCTCAAAATTTGCTATCTCTCATTCATAAACTCAAACACAAACACACAATTTTAGAATGAAACTGGTGACTACTACAACGCAGCCCCATCATAATATATACATACCCTCACTTATGGCGGAGGAACACTGTGGTTACAAACATAAACTGTCTTAGGAGTTCAAAAATACACATACTCCCCAAGATAAACCACCTATTCCAATATAAAGTAGGGTAATGAACATAACTCAGAACAACTATGGATACTTCCGGTGTATTTCTACTTCTAATTCCTAAGAAGCTTCCTCAACTTTGTGATTCCGCCACAATACCTTCACCAAAGGTATGTCCTTAGTACGTAACTTCTGAACTTTACGGTCCAGAATTTGAATAGGTACCTCCTCATATGCTAAAGTATCCCCAATTTTCAAGTCCCCATAACTAATAACATGTGAAAGATTTAACACGTACCTCATCAACATGGATACGTGAAATACATCGTGGATCCTCGAGAGCGCTAGGGATAGTGCAATCCTGTAGGCTACCGGACCCACTCACTCAAGAACCTCAAATGGTTCGATATACCTCGGGCTCAGCTTGCCCTTCTTCCCGAATCTCATCACCCCTTTCATCGGAGCGATCCTCAGAAATACCATACCCCCCACCTCGAACTCTAACTCACGGTAGCGAAAGTTTACGTAGCTCTTCTATCGACTCTGAGCTGATTTAATCCTTTCTTGGATCAAACCCACCTTCTCATATGCCTGCTGCACAAGTTCAAGTCCTAACACCTGACGTTCACCTACCTCACTCTAATATAAAGGAGATCGACACCTTAATCCATACAAAGCCTCGAATGGTGCCATCCCAATACTAGCCTGGATGCTATTGTTATAAGTGAACTCTACTAGTGGCATAAACTATATCCAATTGCTACCGAAATCTAACACACAAGCCCACAACATATCTTCCAAGATCTGTATCATCCTCTCCGACTGTTCATTAGTCTAGGGGTGGAACGCTGTACTGAAAGTAAGTTTCGTCCCCAATGCTTCCTGCAAACTCATCCAAAATTGAGAAGTAAACCTCGGGTCTCGATCTGATATAATGGACACTGGTACTCCGTGCATTCTCACAATCTCATGCACATATAAATCTACTAGCCTACTCAAAGGATAGCTAACCTTCATCAGTAAAAAAAAGTGAGCAGATTTCGTCAACCTGTCCACAATCACCCAAATAGCATTCTGCCCGTGGAGTGCTGTTGGCAACCCGGTCAAAAAATCCATGGAATTATGCTCCCATTTCCACTCCGGAATAGTTAAGGGCTGTAACAGCCCTGCTGGCCTCTGATGTTCAGCTTTCATCTGCTGACACGTCAGACACTGCTCCACGAACTGAGTAATCTTCCTTTTCATACCACTCCACTAGAAGGTCTCGCGCAAATCTCGATACATCTTCATACTACCCGGATGCGCCGTATATAAAGAGCGATGCCCTTCCTCCAGAATTATCCTTCTGATCTCTTTGTCGTTCGGAACACATAATCTGGTCCCAAACCTCAACATAGCTCCCTCAGTGATGTTGAACTCTATAGCCAATCCAAGTTGTACCTTTTCCACAACCTCTGTAAACTCCGCAACACTAGCTTGCGCGGCCTTTATACACTCAAACAAAGTCGGGTGGACCACTAAACTAGCAAGGAAAACCTGATGATCACCACGCACTAACTTTATACTTGAGATCTCCATATCCTGTTTGATATGATGCTGAGCTACAACTGCAAATACTGCCACGTGATCCGACTTCTGACTCAACACATCGGCTACCACATTAGCTTTTCCCGAGTGATAACTGATGGTGCAATCGTAGTCCTTAATCAACTCAAGCCACCGTATCTGCCTTATATTCAACTCCTTCTGCATGAAAAGGTAGCTGAGGTTCTTGATATTAGTGAAAATCTCGCATTGCACACAATATAAGTAGTGTCGCCAGATCTTCAGTGCATAAACAACAACAGCTAGTTCTAGATCATGTGTAGGGCAATTCTTCTCGTATTCCTTCAGTTGCCAAGAAGCATACGCTACTACTTTACCCTGTTGCATAAGCACACATCCCAAGCCTTTCAGAGACGCGTCGCTATAAATTACAAAACTGTCATCCCTAGAAGGAATAGTCAAAATCGGAGCAGTAACCAGTTGGTGCTTCTACTCCTGAAAGCACTGCTCGTAATCACTGGTCCATTCGAACATCACCCCCTTACTGGTCAATTGAGTCAGAGGCCCAAACAACTTAGAGAACCCTTTCATGAACTGACGATAATAACCCGCCAATCCTAGAAAACTCTGAACCTCCTGCACATTCTTCGGCCTCACCCAGTTGACCATAGCTTCGATCTTGCCAGGATCCACTGAGATACCGTCCTTAGACACCACATGGCCTAAGAATGAAACCTGATTCAACCAGAACTCGCACTTCTTCAGCTTAGCATACAGTTTCTTCTCCCGCATAATCTGTAATACTAACCTCAGATGACTCTCATACTCTTCCGAACTCCTCGAGTATACCATAATATTGTCGATGAATACCACTACAAACCGGTCCAGGTACTCATGGAAAATTCTGCTCATAAGATCCATGAACACTGCCGAAGCATTCGTCAACCCAAAAGGCATGACTAAAAACTCATAGTGGTCATATCTGGTTTGGAAAGCAGTCTTCGCCACATCCTCAGATCTAACCCTCACCTGATGATACCCTGACCGTAGGTTGATCTTCGAAGAGACCTGTGTCCCCTGTAGATGGTCAAAGAAATCATCTATACAAGGCAAAGGGTATCGATGCTTCACAGTTACCTTATTAATCTCATGGTTATCAATGCACATGCGCATTGATCCGTCCTTCTTATTTACAAATAAAACTGGAGCTCCCTAAGGAGAAACACTAGGTCGAATGAAGCCCCTGTCCAGTAATTCTTGCAACTGCTCCTTCTACTCCTGAAGTTCCGCTGGAGCCATCCAGTACGGAGTTTTAGAGATCGGTGCCTTGCTAGACAGAAACTCTATTGCGAACTCCACCTCACGATCTGGAGGTAAACTAGGTAAATCTTCTAGAAACATATCCTGGAATTCGCTGACTACCCAAGTATCTTCGAGTCTCAACTCATCCTGTGGCGGTTCCCTTACACAAGCCAAGTACCCCTGACATCTGTCCAAGAGTAACCTCCTCGCCTGTAGCGCCGATAGAACCTGTGGCGTCAAATGCACACACGATCCTACAAACTCATATTCCTGCTCCCCAGGAGGTCTGAACACCACCACCTTCCTACGACAGTCGATCACAATATAACTGGAGAATAACCAATCCATCCCTAGTATGACATCAAATCCCAACTTATTATATACCATAAGATTCGCTGGTAGTAACTTCCCCTGGATTACCACTGGGCAGTCTTCTAACATCCTCCTACAGAATGATACACTCCCAGATGGTGTAGCTACAGAAAAATCTTCATCCATGACTTGGGTCTCCACCCCACACAGTTTCACAAAATTAACAGATATAAAGGAGTGAGTCACACCCGAAGGATGCATGCATATGAACCTCTCATTGGTGCATCCTGCGGACGTAGGAGAGCATTCGCGTCTCCTGACACTCTACCCGATCTCCTACAAGACCTGTCTCATCAGTCCTCAAGGCACAGTAGGAGACTTATCACTCGCCATCTCCTCGGAGCCACTTCCCAGGTCATTATCCTTGGGCTCCATTATGAAAACACAATAGAGTTCTATCAAGACTCCTACAACACATACAGTTAACACAATTGTCTAACCCTAATCATGTTAACTACCACTTATCAGGTCCAGGTCTGTCCTATCACATTAACACGAAAGTCATTAATGGTTTGCCGTGATTTTATTGAAATTGTCATTCTAGGAAAAACACAGAACACCGCCGACGAGTCTCGGTTTAGCAACAGAACATCCCTCAACCAACTCTACCCACATCCAACCTCCTATGCTCTAGTATGTACACACAGCTATGCCTAACCAAGTCTGCAAAACCTAGCAACCTAGCTCGCTCTGATACCAAGCTGTCATGCCCCGAACCCAGTAATGGGACCCGAGGGTGAATAAGTAACCTAATCCTGTCCCTATATCATACAAATCACCAATGACATAGTACAATGAATGAGGGTTCGTCACCGTGGGGTTTCCAGGCACCCTATACACATTCACATATACCATGGAAACACAACGGAAGATAAGTTTTTCTATACATGTACAGTACCATATCAGAGTCTATACAAAGAAGTCTAACTCCACAAAAAACAACACAAATCCAGGTGGCAGTCAAAACCCCCAAAAGACCACCTAGCATAAGTTTAGGACTTACCCAAGTACTTCTCGCAGTACACCAACACTACGCTCCTACACTAGGTAGCTAGCTTTGGTTACCCAAAGGACCTGAAAAATATGTACGTACAGCAGAGGTGAGACATCTCTCAGTAAGGTAGATATAGGTTATATCGTTGTGTGGAATTTGAGTGTTATCATGACAGCAAAACAAACACAGTTAAATGCAGTTCCAGTACTTTCACAAAATAGTTTCAAAACAGTGCATACACGCACACACACATGATCAAGTAACCCAGTGTTGTCACACCCTTCGACCCGAAGCCGACCCATGATACCCGGCGTCAGCCATAGCCAGCCCGCGATACACGACGTCCCTGGCACATGGTGAACCCTAGGCTCCCATGGCATTGTATTGGTACTAACTAGTGGATCCACACCCTTCGATGATCAACCGGTAAGGCTCACGCCCTCGAATATAGAGTCGAAACTCTTGCCACATGGTAGGCGATAAACACACACCCTCGAATATAGAATCGGACACTCCATCAGTACCTAGAACAACTTGGAACCCAGTTCCTATTGCATTTCATCAAAACACAACCATGCATGCTCATATAAACAAACAAACCACACCCATTTGGTAATCTATAAATCATGATTTTCCAAGCGTATACAGTTTAATAAAGTTAAGGCACGGTCATCCCCAACACAATACATAACACAATATACCAAAGGTTTTCCAACAAAACCAGGGACTGCAGCCCAGTACCCTCTTTTTCCCAAAAACAATTACATGAAAAACCCACAGTTTTACCTGTTAGATTTCTCCAAATGAGTGACCAAAACACACATAGGACCGTGAACCATAGTTTTGCCGAGTCCGATTTCAAAAATAACCAACATAAACTGAATCCCCTTACCTTTTCCCGAATGACAAATCCCGAACTCCAAAACCCCTAAACCACGAACCGAGTTCCAAAACCTACAACCCACAGTACAAAACTCACTCACAACTCTGTTACCTACAAGACTACTGAATCAAAACTGAAAACTGAGTCTTACGTCTATTTTGGGCCAAAACCCAAGAATGCCCGAAACGAAAATCCAATTCGTAGAACTTGTAGAGAATCCTTCCTTGATCCTCGTGGTAACATTGGATCTATGATTCCCACTACATACGGCGAATAACTCTAGAGAGATAAAGAGTAGGTTGAGTTTCTGGAGAGATAGAGAGAGAATTTGAGATTCCTTAGCTAAAAAGTAATGAAAATATCTACTTATAGCCCTTTGACTCAGCCACCTCTCGTCGACGAGGACGCTATTCGTTGACAAGATGATATAGACAGCTCATTGACGAGACGATGGCCTCGTCGATGAGCCTAGGATTTTCGATTTTTCGAAACCCCTCGACTTCTCCTCGTCGACGAGCCCCTGAACTTCGTCGACGAGCAGTACAAGGCCTTTGACAACGAAGCCCGCTCAAATTCCAACTTTACCCTTCTCTTAATTATTTAAATTCATAAATTATGGTTCAGGTTCTTACATCAATTAAAAATTCTGTTTAGTGTTAGAATTGAATATTTCATCTTTTCAAATGACCCATTTTTTTGTTTTTTTTTTTGTTTTTGTTTTCTTTTTTTTAAGAAGGGCGGAACTTCCATTTATTTATTGATAAACCCTCACTTTTGGTAGAGGAATACCGTGGGTACAAGACAAGCAATGGGAGATAACAAAGACAAAACTTTAAAGGCCTCCCAAAAAACAACACCAACATCCAGCCAAAAACAGGGTTACAAGAGACCCCTTATAGTCAAGTAGCAAATAAATAAGAGACTTATATATGGATGTGGGCAAAATCTAAAATGAATAAAAAAGTATCTTGATTAAAAAACTTTTTATCCTTTTTCAGGGCTATGCTTATTAATTTGTCTTCCAGTGTCTAAAGAATAAGGGCTCTTTGAGGTCCAAAAAATGAGTTTATAAGGACTGATTCAATTTTATAATGTCCAAATAGCGAATATTTGTAATTTTTTTTTGAATTAGAATCAAAACCAAACGAAATGAAAGAATTAAAACTTGAAATTGAAATCCTTTTTATTTTAGGTATCAATAGTCATTTTTTTCACTCTAAAAGAAAAGTGTCAAGAGAAGAAAAAAAAAACTAAGATGGTCGACTGAACCAACCACTTTAGATGGTCAATTGGCTACTTTTTCCACCAAATTTGTTTGGCGCCTTAAAAAGTAGTCAATCGACTCCTCAAGAGGTCGATATGCCCTACCAAATTAAAATTTACAATTAATTGCTTCTAATATTAGAGATTTTAGAAATGTCACATGTCCTTTTGATGTCACATGTCAAACCTTCACATTGACAGTTTATAGTAGATATTTTTTTATGATTACATTTTAATTTGAATATTTGAATTTCAAATTCAAAAATACGTTTTCCCTCCCTTCCATTCAAGGTCTATAAAAAAGGACTTTCTTAGGAAGAGAAATTCGCACATCCAAATGAAAGCAAGAAGAGTATTTTCAAAATGAGATTCATAAGGGATTTGTTTGAAAAAGAAAAAAAAAATGCTAAAATATCGAAAATGTGCATGTATTGTCATTTCTGCATTCAGGCAGTCAACCAACCCATGCAAGTGGTCAACCAACCCCTTTTTTTTTTTTTTGAAAAGGTAGTCTTTGGCTATCAAGCAATCAATCAGCCCTTTACAAGTGTTCAATCACCAAGTTTCAAGAGTGCATTTTTTGTACTTCTCTTTTGATTTTCTTTGAGATTCTTTAAGTTTTTGAGTCTCTATAACTATTATAGTTTGTCAAGTTTGTTTGTTGTTTAGATGATGATTTCATGATTTTTCCCATAAAAACCAAGTTTTTTTTTTTTTTTAATGTTCAAAGCAAATTCACTCAAAATTAGAAAGTCTTGAAGTTTTCAAGGACTTTTTCCAAAATTCCTTAGTCATACATCCATGATGCGTCTTTTGGATGTTCTCCAAGTTTTCAAATGTGGTTTGAATACGAGTTTGTGGTTCTCGCACCAAAAAAACCATGAAGTTTTCAAATTTTTACAATAAAAGTCATTCTTTTAAAGCAATCACCCATAAAGTGGCTTGAGGGTGGAAAAAATAAATTTTCTAAGTGTTCAAACTTGATTTTAGTCTCTATTTTCATAGAGGATTCATTGAAAAATCTATTTTCTAATGAAAGAATAACAAATTTTTCAATAAGGTTTCAAGTACATTCAATGGTTTTCAAGTTATTTTCTCAAAAACATTCACCAAATATATTTTCTAACCTTGTTTTTTAAATATTTTTGGAAACGACAAGTGGTTTAATTCCTTCATTGGAGAATATTAGGCAACCTACCTTGGTAGATTCAGCCATAACCAAAAAACTTTATGTTTTTCATTCATGTCATTTTATTTTTCATCTATTTGTTCTATGTGATTTTGTTTGAGGATTTGTTAAGACATAAAGTAGTGGAATTCCCATTGGGAAATTTTGTGTAACGACCTACCTATTTTACCATAAATTTTCATTAAAACATAATAAACCTAATAAAACATAATCAACCTAAACCCATGGGTACCAGAGATATACCTGAAATACAACACTGATACCTAAGCAGCGAGAAATGTAAAATCATATACATATCAAATCATCCATCCAACACAATACCAGAGTTTTACTACAACTGTCATATACATGCACACATCCCAAAATATCCAAAAAGTGCCCTAGGGTCGCCACCCAAAAATCCGTCAGACCCTAGCAAAATGACTTACCCTTCAGACAGGGTAGAACAGTCGAACTCTAACGCTATGAAGCTCTATCCGCTCTTTTATTTGGGGCTCCTGAAATGTTTATATAGCTGGGGTGAGACACCTCTCAGTAAGGGAAATAAACTAATATTCGTGTGTGGCAACATGAGTATTTTCGTGTTGTACATATAACAGTACATAAATCACATTTGATGAAACTGTCTGTATCATATATGGGAAAAACATAATTTCTTATAACATGGTATAACATACTGAATTTCTATACATAAAAATCATTCCATATTACTATACATGAAATAACACCCCTGGATGGATAGCTGGCTGGTATCATATCTTACTTCCACATGACTAGGTTATGCGGCTCGAAGGTAGGACCGAGCAATGATTAGCCAACCACGCTAGATCAACATAAGTCTATAAGTACGATGGGTCTGCCCCTTCTAGTCCGGACACCATAGGGACGCCTGCACTACCATAAAATCATATCGACTGCCGATCTCCCTCTATCCCTTACGACAAGTGGTAGCACTAACATATACATGATCGTGATCATATAGCTACTCTACCGTGTTTCGTGAAAGTTTAAACCAATCCATCCAGCATCTGATAACATATAGTAAATTTCAAATAATGATACATAATTGTTTCATAATAATATCTGTCATGGTAATATTTTCATGAATTCTTGCATAACATATCATGTAAAATTTACGGCCCTTACGCTGGCATAGCATATCATATAAAATCATGGCCCTTATGCCGGCATATCTTATAAAATCCAAGGCCCTTACGCCGGCATATCATATAACATTCATAGTTTGAAAATCTCTATATCATTTTTAATATTTTCCTGAAAACAGTAAAAACATGCTTTTCTAAAAACATAATATTCTGATATTGCATAAAATCATGGAATTTCATACTCATGCCACACAAAAATGGATATTGTTTCATTCATAAAATTTACACAGAATCTTAATCCCTGCTAAACTGTATTAAAATAATTTTCCTGTTAAATAGTAGTATTCCCAAACTCAATTCTATAACATATATATTTTCCTTGAAAATAGAATCTAAATATTAATAAATAATCTCATAGAAATATTGACTTAGTTTATCCTCTTACCTGACTTATGGAAAAGCCTACAAATTACTCCAAAATTACACATGTGTGGTCCCCAGCTCAACATCCTAAAATTGATATTTTCTCAACAAAACTTCAGTATTATCTTACTTAACATATTCTTCTCAGTCCACAAACACCAAAAACCTAATAAAACTGAAATTAACTAACTTACCCAAATTTTGGGATGATTCCCAAGTTGGTCTGACCTACAAATCACTCCAATAGATGTGAAGAGAATCTTCCCAAGAGTGACGTGGCAGTTTCGGATCATCAAACCGGCGAAAATCCAACCCAGAATCCTAGAGAGAAGGTGTGGAGGACAAAGTGGAGAGAGAAGGGTGGTTAGGACGTCATTTTCACGCTGAAAAATTGAGTTTGAGCTATTTATACACCTGCCTTCATCGACAAGACACGTTACTTCGTCGATGAGGCCAAGTAAAAAGTTTGTCAACGAACACTTATTCATCGTCGACGAATTTTAGGCCCTGAAATAGCCCTCTCGGTAATTCATCGTCGATGAAACACGTGTCCCCGTCGACGATCCCAATAAGCCGTTTCGTCGATGAACGCGATCCTGCTGTGTACCCCTTTAAAAATTTCTTTTTTCTCTCATTTCTTTTATTATTTAATTGCTATAATTCACTGGGTCTCTACATTTTGCCTCTATATGAATTCCATAAAAGCCTTTTCAAATGGGGTAAGGGTTGAAAGCTTCAAAATTTATAAAAATGGAAGAGAATTAAAATCAGTAGAGGTAGGTCAACCATGATGTCTTTGCAAGAGATCGGCCACATGATGCTAAAATCCTATTTTTGACTATTTTTTAACTTATTTCCTAAAAAATCCTCATTTTAAAGGGAATATACAGACACACATATAGCAAGTGTTGCAACCACTTTGGTTTATTACAAGTCACCAAATATTGGCAACCCAAAATGGGTCTTTAAAATACGATGTTGACAAGGAACAAAGCCTAATAAATTTGGGGTTTGGTTTTGGATTCGAGCCCTATATGTTGTCCTCTTGGTAAGAACTAGATCAAAATCACCAAGCAAACTAATATAATGGCTCTAACTTCTTGTCTTTTTATGTTTATTCATCAATACCTTCAAGCATAACTTACTAAGAAATCAAAGTCATGTTCATTGTATTAAGCTTGTGAATAAGATAGGACATACTATGATCAATATTTTTACCCTTCATTCACCAATAGTGTCATGAATAACCAACCTCTACACATTCAAGTAGCTAAAAAGATAAGATGGCACCTCCAACCTAGTTGATCATCTACACATTCAAAATCCCAATGTTGTAAAGGGGACCCCAAGCACAATTATGTGACATGTCTTTGCAACCACTCGTAATGGTGCTACTAAATCTTGGTACAAGAGCCTAAAACCAGGATGCATTGAATCCATTAATCGGCAAGGTGGGAAGGTAGTTTTTGAGTCACTTTTTTTGTAGCCACTACCTAATAAAAATGTCATCAAATTTGATGAAAAAGGTGCAAGGGATCAAGAAGACTTTAAAGGACCTCATATGTTTGTTCACCCACCCTAGAAGTATAAAGCTATCCTACACGTTCGTGATTGTTGTGTTGGCTATGAGTATATAAGAACTAGGTCAGTAATAGTGGTGGAATAGTTTAGTTATTGATCGCTAATAAGAATTTCAAGTGAATAAATTACTAGTGTGAAGGTCTAAGGAAACACACATGACATGATCAATAATATGATTGATAGCTTTAACCTTTCATTAACCTGAGGATTTATGAGTAAGCCTCTCCTTAGTAAGTTCAAGTTATTAAAAAGATACGATGGCTTCATAAACCTACTTAACTATTTAAACATTTTCAAAAACCTAATGCTACTGCAAAAGGTCACTAGACACAATATATGAAGTACATCTTGCTAGATCTTGGTACCAAGCCTAAAATCACAATTTATAATGTCCTTTCATGAGTTGGAGAGATATTTCATAAGTCACTTTTTTAGTAGACTCTACCTATTGAGCAACAGGCACTTGAGGAATTCATGTATCTATTCACCAACATAGCATTCAAAGTGTAAGAAAAAAAAAACACCTAGATTAGATAATCGTGTTCATTGCACTAACCATGACTCTCCATCCTTGTATGTTTTTGCCATAATTAAGCAAGAAGATGTTGGTTAACATGGTGAAGCCAATTGTCAAGACAAATATACATAATATTTTGTAACCCGGGGATAATAATAATAATAATAATAATAATAATAATAATAATAATAATAATATATATTTTCACCGGGTTACTACAGCGCATAATATTTTCACCGGGTTACTACAGCGCAGGTACTGCTGGTATTAAGCGATATCTTCTTGGAACAAATGGGATTGAAGTGATGTAAGATCATCCCATAATAGCTTCATCTTGGTAAAATATGTAGCCACCGATGTATTGCCTTGAACAAGATTATGAATTTCTTGTTTAAGGTGATACATATGAGGGCCATTGACTTGGGAAAATGATCCTTCAAATCTACCCAAATATTTCAAGCAAGATCATAGAAAATAACACTAGTAGAAATGTCTTGAGAAAGAGAATTGATTAACCAAGCTTTTACATGTTGTTGCAGTGGGACCACTGGCGGTATTCTGCAGGGGAAGATTTGGAAAGCTTGGGAACAGCGCCATTGATGAAGTCAATCTTGTTTTTGGTGTCAAGGTCAATGAGTATAGATTGACTCCATGTGGTGTAATTGGTTTCCGTCAATGGTTGACAAACCAAACAACACCAGGATTGTTGGTACTACTGAGAAACAGGTGGTGACTAGGATCATCAAATTTTTGGGAAGGTTGGGTGCTTTTAACAATGGAAGCCATAATATAGGAAGTGTTGCAGACAGTAATCTCGAAAAGACAACCAGATAAACTCCGAGAAAAGTGAGGGGAGTCACAATGGACCACTTAAAATCCAAGACTCTCCTTAGCCAGGGCTTACCTAGACATTGTATTTGTTGAGATTATTATAAATCCCACTAACAAAAGTGGCAGCCTTTGTACAAAGGTAAAAAAAAAAAAGTTGGAGAGTTTTTTTTTTTTTTGCAAACTTATAGCAATTGAAATATGTTGTAGCTTATTAACAATTTGTTGCAAAGAAATAGTAGAGAATATAGGGCTAAACAACATGTGATAATAACGTTGAAGAGCCTAGAAAAGAAAAAAAGAGAGTGCTTTGTCTTGTGACCAAGAAGAAGAAATTGAGAAGAGAAGATTATGCCCTTTAGAATCCTAAAGCTCTGATACCTTGAAGAAATTCAGAGTCTATAAATTCATAGAGGGAAGATAAAGAGAGAAGGAGAATTGAGAATTGTATATTTCTCAGTGTGAAGATTATACTATATAGAGGCTCATATTTATACGCATTCTCTACAGACAAATTATACTGATTTAACCTAATCAATTACCTACAATCAAGTCAAATCAATCAATAATATTAATCTCAACAAATCAGCCCTTATTTGCTTCTTTGACCAATCTCAAGAGTGATTCTCTCATCAATTTTTAATGTCAAATCTCTCGTATCCTTAACAAATACGTTGCTAATAAGAGAAATATCACCAATTGTTGTGCCTCTACAATCAACAAGTTTTATAATATGTCTAGTGTTACAATCTACAATAGATATTAAAATTAAAAAATTTTGGATTTATAAAAACATTTTGGAATCCAATTACATATGTGAGACACCTTTTATATAATATAAAATTGTGACATCAAAACAAATAATATCTCATCAAAATTAGACTAGAGACCGTGACATTTAGTATATAGTAAATGAATTAAAAAATAAAAATTCTTAATAGTCTATTTGTGCCAAACTTTTTTATTTATTTTCTACTTTGTTTTTTTTTTAATTATGAAAGGGTACCATATTTTTAAATATATAATTTTTATAAAAAATCTATCAAAACAGTTAAAAAGTGTTCCTACCTTCTTATACAAATGTTAGAAAATTGAGAAATTAATATTTCTGTAGATCTTAAAGAACTAGAAATCAAAAATAAAATTATCCTCCATCAAAAAATACGTCCTAAAATTGGGTAATTCACTCTAAATTTCATAATACGTTGGTGCTATAAAGCCGTGTGTATATGTGTGTGTGAGTCTATATATATATATATATATATATATATATATATATATATATATATATGTTATTCAAATTTTGAAATTTGTAAAATACAATAAAAAGGAAGAAAATTTTAAAAGAATTCAAATTTTCATGTTTGGTTGTTGAGAAAAGCAAGAAGAAAAATAAGAAATATACAAAATCAATCAGCAACAATTTAGTTTTACACACCATTAACATTTGATTTTTTAAAATTTTTAGTTATATTAAAGTAAAATTGTAGTTAATAGTATTTAGTAGAGAAAAAAATAAATAAAAATGAATTTCCTCCTTATTTTTTAATCTTTGATTCAAATGGAACCTTAATTACTCAATTTGTCTATACTTAATAGTCTTTGAATAGAAAATCTCTTAGAGATTCAAGATTTAATGAACCGGCTTTGTTTTGTAAATCTTTAAAACCCTTTCTCATATATAAATACATATTTTAGTTACTAAATTATTGAAATAAGTTAACATTAAAAGTCATATTCAAAGCTCGAATCACAATCATAACTATAATTATCATTTAACAATTGATGTTAATTTATTCAGCGCTTCTTAATGCGGGCAAATATTTTGATCATCTAATATGAGATTTTCATGGCAGCGACTGTTTAATAATTTTTAAATAATTAATAAATAACATAATTTTTGTAAAAAAATTTGTGCTTGTTGCATAATTTGTGTTACAACGATTATAAAATAATACAATAATGCATTTTTTAAAAAAGAAAAAAAAATTAAAAGCAACTTGATATCCAAACCTTAGAAGTATGACCATACACATGGTAATAGACCTGGAAAAATGGATAAAAATCCGTTAATTTAAATCAAATCCAACCCACTTAAATTGACTCATAACCGATCCACACATTAAATGAGTTGAATATGATTTGAACTTTTTTTATCCGTCTCTAAATGAGCCGGTTGGCAGATTTAAAATTTTATCCGATGGATATCCGTCTATCTGCTAACATTTAAATTCATTGATAATCCGATATGCTCAAGCTTATTAGGCATCAAATCAATTAACATAACCTCTATTGGTCAAGGTCTAATCCCAACTCTCAACTTTTGCACTACTATATGCATCTCTGGGTTTACTCCATGCCCATATTCAAATTTAAGCCCAAATGGTCAGTTTTTTTTGTGATAAAAATAAAAATCTCTTAATTTATGTTCTGAAAAATTTATAAAAAAAAATTATAATTTTGTGATTAGTTATTAAATGTTTAATATATTACCAAATTAGAATTTTAAAACTAATTTCAGTTATTTTGTTATAAAAATAAATTATTTATTGGATGGTAAAAAAAATTACATAAGAGATGAGAATGACGGATTATCCGTCATCCGCCACAAATTATCCGATCCGAACCACTATAAATCCGCAACTTAAATAAGTTGATATGAATTGTAATAATCTCACCCGATAATCCACCTAATCCGCTTTACCAGTCTATATGGTAATATAAAAAAAAAAAAATCATAAGAAAATCCAAATAAAACCATCTGACACAGGGTAACATAACAGTTACAACAGTTGGGCCGTTAGACCGGACCAGGTTTTAAGTATGTGGGCCGAACCAGTGGGCCCTGCTTTAACTTGTGGATAGGAAAAAAAAATAGAAAGAATTAAAAAAGGAGAAGAGTTGAATGAGGAGGGAAGTCAGTGAGTGACTGTCTCCCTGCTGGCCGTCCGATCAGTGATCACTCGGTGTCCTTCAGATATGAAATGACAGGATATCTTGTTTTTGGACATTTGCTTTTAACGCTCCCCGTGATGGACCTACTCTTCAATACTAGCCCTTAGGGGTATCTTAAAATAATGACATTAAATTTTTTAATTTTGAATTATTTTAAAATATTTTTTATTTTTTATAGTATTTGATATAAAGAGAAAATACATTGAAAAGCAAAATTATTCTTTATTTTTTTTCCTTTGTTTTATTTAAATAAAATACATGATCCAAATGAAACCTTAAGGGACATTTGGTTTCAGTACTTTTAAACATTTTCAAACGCTTAATGTGAATGTTCTTACCTTTTTTTGACATTAAATATGAAATTAGGAGTCTTAAATTCTCTAACCTCATGTTTAGAGAGTCTTGAATTTAAATTTTTATCAATTTAAATATAACTCAATATAATTTTGTACTGTATCTCATTTAAATCCATACAATTTCAAATCGAGGGCATGAAATCTAAATTCTCAACTATATGGTGAACGAAATAGTCCTATCGAATACGAAAATTTTGCTCCCATGCTTTCATAGAAAAGTTTCACAATAACTTCATTCCCACGGGAGTATGTATTCTTTGGACTAAATCGTCAGCACTATTTCAGTCGATTAGACATTAATGTCCTTAATATAATATTTGTATGCATTATAATTATAGTTATAATAATGAAATATACTAATAGCAAAAATATAACTCAAATAAAAAATAAATAATATTGAGTGTTATATTAATGTAATATATTATACTAGTTGAAATTTTGAAATCATATTGCTCTACATTATTTTAGTTAATTGGATTTTTATGCATTGATTTTTTTTATTTATTTATGTTGTTTGAAATTTTTAGCATATGTATTTAATTTGATAGATATCTTTTATATGATTTGTGCTAAAAATATCATTATTCTTTTATATATTTAACTGCACGATGACATAAACATCCAATCTTCCTTCTTAAAAGTTTTATAATGTTGTAAAAAATATGTTAATCCAAACTGAAATTATAAATTGAAACATAACTTTAATATATATATATATATATATATATATATATATATATATATATTACAAAGTGAACCGATCAAATAATTTAAAAAATTATTCTAAGGAGTGGCTAATTATTTGTCATCATTATGGATTATCTTATCTAAAGCGTCATCAATTTGTTATTTAATTGAGTGAAATATAGATTGTAATTTGTTCTGATTATCTACTTGATATGCTACCAATCATCTAATCTGATTCACTTTATTAGGTTTATTGATCACCATTTAGAAAAAGTTAAGGCTTGTTTGGTTAAGGGAATAATTTTGATTTTATTTTGTTTTTAGATAATTATAAAAGCACAATTTTATATATTTTTTTAGTTTTTCAACATTTGTATACAAAAGTTGAAATAAATTTAATTTTTATCTTAATTTTTTTATAAATATTTAAAAAAATAACATTTTTGTAACTCATGAAGTAAAGGAAAAAATCTTTTACACAATTGTTCCTACCCTTGTTTTTCTTGAGGACTTCCAAATTAACTAAAGCAAAATGGAATCATATGGGGAGCAAGGTATGGATGTCAAGATGTGATGCCATATTCGTTAATCACTTTGAGGATTATTAGCTTTCAAATAATAATATTTTTTTCCTTTCAAATTAGTGTATAGGACATTACACTTCATAAATTGATAATTGAGATAAATAAAGTGAAGAAAATCAAGAAGAAGAAAAAAGATACAATATATTTAAGTCCACCATGGAATCCTATATTAATCATTTCATATGTCGAAAGTAATTTCCTTAAAACAAAAGGTTGAAAATGTGAAAAACATGAAAAATCAAGTTGGTGGATGCAGGCGGTCGACCGCCTCTCGTAATTTTTCTTTCCTTTGGCTTTTTCTTTTGAGAAAATCTTTAGCCCTTAACCCCTTTTGTTGTTATTTTTTTTTTTTTTTAGGGTTTTCTGTACTCTTGCTTTTGTTTTATCTTGTAACGACGGTATTTCTCCGTCAAAAGTGAGAGTATATTAATAAATAAATAGAGGTGCAGCCCTCTTTTAGTAATAGAAAAAAAAAAAAAAAACCCTATTGAAAAGGTTTTCAAAAGATTTATAGAGTTAACTTAACCTCATGAAAACCCTACTACTTAATACCTCTTTAAAATGAACATGCACTCACACAAATTTGAAACTAGAGAAGAGAAGAAAAAGAGACTTTGTTGGTTTTTGGTAGGTATGGTTAGATTTACAAAGTAGATTACCTACATATCCTCTAAAGATAAATTAAGTCATCTACGTTTCCCAAAAAAAAATTAATTTCAATTGTAAAATACTTTTTGAGTTATTTTATAAAAAATACTGAATTTTAATGATTTGATTTCTTTAGAGGAAAACCATAAACGCGGCTTGAAAACTTTAATTTTACTTTTTAAAAAAGGGGTTTTTTCATCCATCTAATAGTTATATCATGAATGGTTCATTAAAAGAAATAAATTTTTTAAGAATAATGTTTTGGTTTTTTTTTTTTTTTTTTGTAAGGAAATCCATAAAAACCTAAATTGAAAAAAGTTTAGATTTTTTCGGGAGAACCACAAATCCCCCTTGAAATCTTGTTTAGAAAAGATTTTGAGAGCATATAAAAGTCACATCATGAATGTATAACTCCAAGAATATTTGAAAACTTTACAAACACTTGAAAGCTTTGTGAAACTTCACACGAATTCATTTTTCTTAACGAGAATTTGCCTTTTTTTTTTTAAATAAAAAAAACCATGAAAACCTCTAGCAAAACAGCACTTAAAGTTGACCCAATACACTCTAATGAGTATATAAACCCAATAACACTTAAAATTCCCGATAAAAGTATGAAAAGTGCGAAAACAATATGCACTCTTGGTATTAGGTGATTGACTTTGCAGAAGGCAATCAACTGCCTGGTAGCTCTACGACAACTTTTTCAAATTAACCAGGTGGTTATCAACTGCCTGAATGGACTAATCGACCGTCTACAAACAAATTTCCATAAAACATGTAACTTTTGACCTTTGAACATGCTTTTTTCTATAAAATTAAGATTAAAGCATGTCCTGATATTTCTAACATGCATTATTGGAATGAAATGGAAAAATCATGACGCATTGAACATGAACATTCATAGAAACATCAACATATCTCAACATACAAAAACTCATAAAATAAGTGGAAATGAATAAAGTATAGGGTTAGACACTGACCTTATTGAAGAGCAATTCCCTATAGATCAAGTGGAGGACACTCTCGCTCCAATTCATTCCCCAAATACCCAAAACAATGAAGAAGATATGTGATTTTCTCTCTTTCTTCCTTTCAACAAAAATCCCTTTTTGACCTCATAAAACTCTTGGAAATCCTTTCTTGCCCCCACTTAGACGTGTCTGTATCCCTCTCCCAAGAGTTCTTTTTACAGAGCTAGAATGAAACGGAGGGGAAAACATCTTTGAATTTGAAATTTAAAAATTCAAATTCAAGTTAACTACCAATCGCCAATTGCCTATGTCATTGCTTAACATGTGACAAATTTAGGACACAATAGCATATGCCCAAATTTCCCAACCAATCACGAGATGATAATACAAAAATTCAAAAAAAAAAAATTGTTGGGATTAGTCGACTGCCTAAATGGGTCGATGGACCACCTTCTGGTGATGCCAAGCAATAGAGGGAGGAAAGAGGCCAATCAACTATATAGTAGTGGTTGGTTGACCACTTAATGGGAAAATTGATGTGTCTTTATTTTTTTTGAATTTAAATTTCTTCAATCGGGTTATTATTTAGTTGATAAAAAAATGACTATCGTTACTTTTATATAATTTTCTTTAAATCTAAATGAAATTAAGAACCAAAGGATTATCATCAAAGCATCCTTCATCTAGTTTTGTTTTGTACATCATTCCTGTTGAGAATTCTATTTGTGAGCTTGTCCCACATTGGAAAATTAGAGTGGATGATAAGTGCTTATATACATGCTTGAGCCCAAGACCCAATAGGCATAAGCTTTTGGGTCAAGTTGGTGTGCACCTATATGTATCAAGCCCACCCATGGGCTCCTCTGATCCTAACAAGTGGTATTAAAGCCTGATTGGAACAGAAAAGCCAGATCGGAAGTGATCCCGAAATCATAACTCTGTCCAGTGGATCAAAACTAAGTTTTGAGGCCACCATCATATTCAGCTCGCTGAGATGAAGAGAACCATGCAGACCCGAGCTCAAACAGAGTCCAAACAAAGCCTCACGCGCCTTGCCGGAGCAAGACGCTTGGCCATGCGTCGGTCATGCGCCGGTGACCAGCTCCTCACGCGCTGCACGCGGTTGCACACGTCTTCCTCGCCCGAATAGCCTTGACTCGACCTGAAGGGAACCCGACCCGACTGGATACAGACTTAGACCGGATCAACCCAAGACCCGATCCTCGAGAAACGGGTTCGATCTGCCGGCACAAAAATGGCCACGTTAGCATTGCCGAGTCAACCGCCGCCAGAGCTCCACGTCAGCCATCCAGAGTGCCACGTCAGCAGGGGTGCCACATCATCCAGGGTGCCACGGCAACAAATGGGCCCCACCCCTGCCGCATCATTAGTGGGCCCTATATTGCCATGCCAGCGTCACGTCAGCAAATGGACCCCACTGCCACGTTAGCAGGTGCCACGCCAACACTGCAACTTCAGCGGGTGACACGTCAGCATCTGTCACGTCAGTAGAGTTGACCAAGTTTGACCAAACTTTGACTAAACTTTTCGAAATCGTTTTGGGTCCATTTTTCGAGCAACTTGAACCATTTCTAGGGTTTTCGATTGTTCCGGATCCAAACATGCTATCTATTTGAGCTAATTCCATCTCTAAATTAGTGAATCGAGATGTCGAATGAAAAGAGCTCAGAATTCAAAATGTTCAATGGCAACAATTTTGGTTTCTGGAAGATACAGATAGAAGATTATTTGTTTGGGAAGGAATTGCACTTACCATTAAAGGGTAAGTCAACATCCATGAATGAGGACGAGTGGGAGTTGCTTGATCGAAAAGCCCTCAGAGCCATCAAAATGACGTTGTCAAAATCTATGGCTTTCAATATCAAGCATATAACATCCACCAAGTCTATGATGGATGCGCTCTCTAATATGTACGAGCAACCTTCAGTCACAAACAAGGTACATCTCATGAAAAGACTATTTACGATGAACATGTCTGCAGGTAAAAGTTTTAGCGGACATTTGAATAATTTCAATGAGTTGTCTGATCAGCTCGCCTCAGTTGGGATAACGTTTGATAATGAGATTCGGGGGCCATACTGATTCTCAGTCAGTTGTCTGAAAGTTGGAATGGTGTCGTTAGTGCCATCAGTAGCTCCACAGGAAAATCGAAGCTTGTATACGACGAGATTGTTAGCATGATTTTGACTGAGGAAATCAGAAGGTAGTCAAACCATGACTCCACTTTGAGTTCAGCCTTGAATATGGAGAGTCGAGGTAGAGGAAACAGGCATGGACAATCAAACAACCGCGGTAGATCTATGCCCAGGTAGTCTAAATCCGAAAATCCTAGAGGTACTCAGAACATAGGTTCCCAGTGCAAAAAAAGTTATTAAGTGCTGGAACTGCGGAAAGACTGGTCATTATAAGAACCAGTGCAGGAGTCAGAAGAAAGAATTCGAGACGAGGGCAAAGATAGAAGCAAATATTGCTTCCGAAAATGATAAGATGTTGAGCTGCTCTTTGGAGAGCAAGCAGGAGTCTTGGGTCTTAGACTCCGGAACCTCATTTCATGTCACTTGTTGCAGAGATTGCCTAGAGGAGTACACACTAGGTAATTTTTCTAAGGTGTACCTTGGCAACGATCAACCTTGCGACGTAACCGGCAAGGGAGTTGTGAAGATCAATATAAATGGGTCAGTATGGAAGTTAAAGGATGTCAGATATATTCCAGACCTAAGAAAGAATTTGATCTCAGTTGGTCAGCTGACAGATGAGGGATACATGACGAAATTCATTGGCAATGAATGGAAAGTTTCAAAGGGTGTACTGATGATTGCGCGAGGTAAGAAAAGTTTTTCTAACCTCCAATGCCTCCATGTCTATTTTAGTTGCTGTAAGAAATGAAGACAACAACATCTGGCACCAACGACTTGGTCACATGAGCGAGAAGGGATTTAGGGTGATGCACTCAAAGGAAAAATTGAGTGGTCTACAGTCAGTGCAGATTGACATGTGTGAGGATTGTATAGTCGGGAAACAAAAGAAGGTTAGTTTCCAGATAAACACCCATGCCCCAAAGAAGAAGAGACTAGAACTGGTCCACTCAGAATGTGTCAGGACACAACAGCAGAATGCCGAGAATCCTCAGGTGGAGGAACTAGTGGAGCAGATCGTCGCACCACCGTCTCCTACTCCAGCTCCGGAGCTTAGGAGATCTACTCCGTCTCATATACCAAACAGAAGGTATATTGATTACTTACTTCCTACAGATGGAGGAGAGCCCGAATGCTATGATGAAGCATGTCAAGTGGCAGATACGAGCAAGTCGGAGCTTGAGATAAAGGATGAGATGAAGTCCCTCACCTCCAACAGAATGTGAAAGTTGCCCAATGGTAAGAAGGCTTTTCACAACAAATGGGTTTATAGAATCAAAGAGGAGCATGACGGCTCCAGGAGGTACAATGCTTGGTTGGTAGTTAAAGGCTTCGAGTAGAAGGAAGGAATTGACTATACCGACATTTTTGCACCAGTTGTGAAACTGACAACCATCAGATCTGTTCTGAGTATTGTTCCCTAAAAGGGTTTACATCTTGAACATTTAGACATGAAGACAGAATTTCTTCACGGTGATCTTGATGAGGAAATCTATATGTAACAGCCAGAAGGTTTCTTAGAAAAAGGTAAAGAGAATCTTATATGCAAATTAAAAAAGAGTTTGTATGGTCTCAAACAAGCTCCTAGACAGTGGTACAAGAAATTCGACAGCTGTATGCAGAGGAACAATTTTCAGAAATGCAATGTCGACCACTGCTGCTACTTCAAAAGGTATCGTGCTAGCTATATTATTCTACTGTTATATGTTGATGATATGCTAGTCACAGGATCAGATATAGAAGAGATCAGAAAATTGAAGCAGTAACTGTCAGAGGAATTTGATATGAAAGACTTGACTCCTGTAAAGCAGATTCTTAGGATGCAGATCTCTAGAGATAAGCAACAAGGCACGTTGCAGCTATCTCAGTTAGAGTACATCAGCCGTGTTTTACAGAGGTTCGACATGAGCAACACCAAGGCTGTAAATACACCATTGGCAGGTCATTTTCGTCTCTCAAAGGATCAGTCTCCTCAGACAGAGGAAGAGAAAGATTTTATGTACCATATGCCTCAATTGTTGGAAGTCTAATGTATGCTATGGTTGGTACCAGACCGGATATTGGCCAAGCAGTGGGAGCTGTCAGAAGGTATATGTCAAATCTAGGGAAGGCACACTAGGAAGCAGTAAAGTGAATTTTGAGATATCTTCGTGGCACTATTGATAAGTGCCTATGTTTCGGCAAAAGTGATCTGAAAATTCAAGGATTTGTAGATGCTGATTTTGCAAGTGAGATTGATCATCGCAAAAGCACCACTGGGTACATATTCACTGTTGGCTCAATAGTTGTTAGTTGGATGTCACAAATACAGAAGATTTTTGTTTTATCCACTACAGAAGATGAATATGTAGCAGTGACAAAAGTTAGTAAAGAGATGATTTGACTTCAGGGTTTGTTAACGGAGCTTGGATTAAAGCAGAAGAAGAATGTTTTGTACAGTGACAGTCAGAATGCGATACATCTGGTAAAGAACTCAGCATTTCATTCCGGAACTAAGCATATTGGATTGCGTTACCACTTTGTCAAATCTCTTATAGAGGACGGTGTGTTGATACTTGAAAAAATCCAAGGTAACAGAAATCCGGTAGATATGTTAACTAAGGTAGTGACTACAGAGAAGCTGAAGTTGTGTTCAACTTCAGTTGATCTTCATGCTTGAAGACACACATTTTGAGCACATCATTTATTCATGATACTCTGGTGAGGAGGCGTCTCTGTCTCCAAGCGGGAGATTGTTATAGCTGGAGCCAAGAGATAGCCAGGAGCTGAGTTGGAATGCGGTACAATTAATCTCATGCGGTGAAATTAATCTCCATTTTACCTCTCCATTGTAACTTCTCATTTATGTTTAATTGTGATTAAATAGTAATTTAAATATCAGCCCTATAAATACAGGGCTAAGAATACAAGAAAGGTACAGTGAGAAGCTCAGAGAGCAAAGAGGAGAAAAAGGAAGAAGAGAGGGAGGGAGAGAGTGAGAATTGTAATTTTTCGGTGAAATAGTGAATATTTGGTGTGTGCTCCATGGACATAGGTCGATATTGACTGAACCACGTTAAATTTCTAGTGTCACATCTTTCTAGAAGCTCACAGGTTCCTAACAAGTGGTATCAGAGCCGACGGTTCGTAACCTGGGTGAGCGACATCGTAAAAATTGAGACCGGAAGCTAATTCTTCTGACATGCTAACAGTTGAATGAACAAGTGTGTGGCTGAGGCCAATAAGGATCATCTAGGCTGCGGATGGATCCGAATAGGGTCAAGACATGAGAGGTAGAATTGATTCGAAGGCACGTGGAATGCAATCTGACGCACGTAAGGCACCAGTGGTAAGGCCCACTTGAGCAACTACTGGAGAATTGTCCTAGATAGGAGACGGTTTCCCTTCAAGGGGGAGCAGCTGGGACTCACAAGTGAGTAAGAGATTGTTGAGAATTCCACTTGTGAGCTTGTCCCACATTGGAAAATTAAAGTGGATGATGAGTGCTTATATATATGGATGGACCCAAGACCTAAATAGGTTGAACTTTTGGGTCAAGTTGGTATGCACCCATGTGTATCAAGCCCACCCATGGGCTCCTCCGGTACTAACAATTGCCTGCATACCAAGGATGAACTCGCTAGGCTTTAATCTTGACTTGCAAAATTCTTAAATCAACGAAACCAAAAAAAAATTGAAACATAATGGTGCTCTATGTAACCAATCAATAACCTCGATATATATATATATATATATATATATATATATATATATATATATATATATATATATATTTGTGGTTTTGATGAAGTATTATAATAGCGCCAATCGAGCACACATTATGTTTGTGCACATAAAATGAAAAAAAAAATTATAGTGGGAACTATAAGGCTAATGAGCATGTTGCAAGGTTCTCTAGTAATAGTAGGTCTTGGATTCTATTCTACATGAACGCCAATTGTTGATTTATCATGAAGTAGCTAAGGTCTTGGTCATTTCCTCCCCTAATTTGGTGCTGCCTAAGGGAGTCCAAAGGATTCATTCAAGTTGGTATTTTGGGTGATCAATATATCTATATATATATATATATATAGTGTTGTCTAGGAGATTCCAAAAGGCTCATCCAAGTTGAAATTTTGGGTGATAAAATATATATATATATATATATATATAGAGAGAGAGAGAGAGAGAGAGAGAGAGAGAGAGAGAGAGAGAGAGAGAGACCAGGGGCAATGGATGAGGATAATGATAAGGAATTTTAACTCTTATGTCTAATTATGTCTTTAATCCTATTATTCTAATTATATAATTGTACAAGTTTGTGAACTAGAGATGTGTAAAATAATGACAATCGAAAATAGTCTCAATCCTTTTTATTTTTGGTTAAAGAATGATTTTAAATATTTATTTAGTGTGTCCTTATATATGAAAGCATTGTAAGTATAAAAATGAATAGAGAATTAGACCGCCATTGAAGATTTTAATAGGGAAAAAAAAAAAAAAAAGGTTACAATGAGGATTGAAGCTTAAAATCAAAGTAAAAAAGGTTCACATACAATGTCAAAGAAGTGATTCACTTAAATAATGTAACCTTGTCCTTGTTTGATAAGACCTCATCAATAGCTTTAGTATCTCTCTAATATCTTTTATTGATACCTCAAATTTGTTAGAAGATAAGTTGAAAGACATTGTGAGTGTGTACCGCTATATGAGGCTTTAAGGTATGGATATTTAAGGAGAGAGCTTGTAATAAAAGCTTATTTAATTGTGAAAAAATAATTTTTATTTTTATTTTTTAAAAAAATTTAAAAAATAATTTATTTTTTATTTGTAAAATATTTGTATCAAATAAATGAACAACAACAAGAAAAAAAAAATCACACTATTTCTTTTACTATTTTCATGATTTCTAACTCTTACTTTGCGTATGGGATCAGCGATGAAATTCAGATCTTAAACTTTAATTTATGTGACTCATACATTGAGTTTCTTTCAAATTCATAGAATTTCAAATTTAAGTCTTAAAATTTATAATATCAAATATTTCCTTCACATGATTGTTTAAGAAAATTATAAAGCAAGTTGTCTTTCTTATAATTATTGTAAAATCTAAAAATAATAATAAACAATTTTACATATTTGAACAAACTCTCTATTTTCTAAATTTTTAATATGAATATTGAAAAATTAAAAAAAATTAAAATTCTCATAATTCTTAAGAAAATTAGAAAAAAAAATAGAATGAAAAATATTTTTCACGGCTAAACAAACTCTAAATATTTTTGTTTTGTACATCCGCGGAACCTTTAAAGCTAAATGTCAAGTATAAAGTGTGAATAAAGAATTGGTCCACCGTACCATGTGCTAAACTTTTTAATTTTGACAAATAAAAAGGGCATGGTGAAGATCAAATTTTAAATCCGAGTCAAAAAAATTCACATGTCATGTCAAAGAATCGATTCACTTGAAAATGCAACATTGTTAGATAATGCTTCTTGTATAATTTTATACCTCTTTACTACTTTTTTAAATGTGGTGAAAGCAAATTGAAACACAATTATGAGTGTATATGACTATGTGACGCTAAGCTATGGAGATTTGAGCTTAAAATTTGAAGCCGACTTTACATTTAAAAGCAAAGATGTTAGACATAGAATTTGAATTTATGTGAATTTAAACAAAATGTAGTGCAAAATTATGTTAATTCTCGACTAAATCTACATAAATACAAATTTAAGATTTAAAATCTATGCTCTGAATCAGTAACTAAGGTGGTGTTTGGGAGTATAGTTTTCAAGTTTTGAACTTAAATTTGTCTAAATTTAGATAAAGCTAAATACACCTTTGTATTACATTTTATTTTAG
This sequence comes from Malania oleifera, assembly GCF_029873635.1. NCBI lineage: Eukaryota > Viridiplantae > Streptophyta > Magnoliopsida > Santalales > Ximeniaceae > Malania > Malania oleifera. Next base: position 7,894,920 of record NC_080419.1, read on the forward strand.
TTTAAAAAAAATCTAAATTCATAACCTAAAAAATCTAACTTCCCCTATAATGCCCCGAACCCGAGAGTGGGCCCGTAGGGTTATTTTCTAATTAATTCATCTTTGATTCCAATTAATTATACGGCGGAAGATTATCATAACAAATACTAGAGTACTAAAAATCATCATTTATTACAAGAAAATCTTAGTATCACAATAATAGTTCTAAACCCATCAAAAACAAAAATAAAATATTAACAATAACTCCAACATCAATTGTATACATCCTTACGAATTTCAAGATAAACTAAATTAACACAATGACATTTTATCTGAATCTCACTATATATCTAGTCTCACCCATACTTCAACCGCGCACTCTGATTACTATATACTCCTCTTAGCACTGAAAAAAATTTGATCATGATGGGATGAGACACCTCTCAGTAAGAAGGAATAAATTATCATCAAAGTGTGGTCAATGAGTTTTAATGTATCATTTATATAAATAACATTCAATGCGTATATCATATAAATAACTCTATATATTGTAGGTCTTATTGACGTAAAAAGCTATCCATCATTCGGCAACCACATCTGGTGCATACCCAAGCACTCACTGACATTGGGCCCTCTTCTAGTACCCTACCCTATACGGTAGGCCTACTTAGCAAGTCTTCCCAATTCAGCAAGCCCTCGGGCTAAGACCCGAGGATCAGGGTCCATAATCAAAATCGCATCCCCCTCTGCCTTAATATCACCAAACATATCCCTCAGATTTGCAATTGTACAATACTATGATACCATATTCATAACACTCTTTTTGCATTACTTTCAATCATCCACGTGTTCTCAATAGGTTTCATTTATACAATAACTGAAATATTCCCATGTCACACATTAAAATGATAACTCATACTTTATTAAAAGAACAACATAATATCCATATAATCATTTCTTGCAATTTAACCGATTATTCTTTAAAAGCAACTGACATAATTTATTCCCTTTACCTGATCCTAAAGATCTGCCTACCAAGTTCTCTGGAATAATACCCTAACTTCCTTGGACAAAACCCTAGCTTCCGAAATCTTGCCGCGGAGAGAAAGTCGGCAAGCCAAAAATGGATAGGGACGATCGGAGACCAAGCTGAAGTACCGGGAGGCCTTAGGAGAGCGAGAGACTCGAAGAAAAGAGAGAAATCCATAGGAGGGTCGAAACCCTAGTAGAGAGAAAAAGAGGAGAGGAAAAAATGAAATAAAAATGTTTTGAATCCTATTTATAGATGCTCAGAACCACAGGAAACCGTCGAAGATTTTTCTGGACTTTACGAAACCATCAACGGTTTGGTACTTAAATTGCTCTCAGTTGTTGTAACTGTCGACAGTTTTTATAAAACTCCCTGAACCGTCAATGGTTTGGTCCTGTGCCAAACCAATTTCCTTCTTTCCTTTTCTTTTATTTATTTTCCTTTATTTTTCGGGTTCAGGTCCTTACATCCCCAAGCTTCGGGTAAATATAATTTTTTTTTTCTCTTTTGAAAAATAAAGATAAAAAATTAAATGTAGTAGCTCAAGAAAAAAATAAATAAATACAAGTAGAAAGGCAAGAAGCCAACAAGGGAGTTACCCCATCAAGAATTATTCCTTATAAGTGTCTTTTTGTCACGTACAAGCAACAACTTCTTGTGAAAAAGGAAAAAAAAAAATGTAAAAGTAGAAACCAAGGCATCTGCTTTCCAAAACACTTTAATGGGGCCATGCCATACATTTTCTTGAAAAAAAGAAAAAGAAAAAGCGCTATTTATTTATATACACACACAAACACGCACGCTCTATGATAAAACATTATAATTTTAAATAAACAAAATAATAAGTAAATATTAAAGAATATTTATTTTATAAATATTTCAAAAAGGACAACCTAATTACAACTTAATAGTATTGTACATTTAGCCTCCGAATATAAGCTCAGGTGGTAAGGTCTTGCGTCAAACGGTATTCGACAAGGGTGAAGTTTGGGGTTCGAACCCTACCGCCTGCAGTGCACATCCGCGATTTATCTCCTATGTGTTGGTCGAGGGCATGGCTAGCGTAAGCGTGGGATTAGTCATGTGCGTAAGCCTAAGACACCCAGCGATATAGAAAAAAAAAGAAAATAAAAATAGTGTTGTACATTTGGTACGTAAAAATAAAATATGATATATATCAAAATATCCTCATTAAAAAGGGGGAACGGTTTCGAAAGCACCATTAAACCTCCTTATTAGGAGAAAAGGTAAGCATCTCATTCATATCCACTTATTTCTGCTATTACAATTCAAAGTCTCTCATTAGTCTCTTACTTAAGCATCAAAGTGATACCCTAGAGTACACCATGAGTCCTTCAAGTCATTATTGCTTGATCTTTTTCAAGTAGCCGTAATCGAGGAACGATTCGTGAAGGTCGTTCGATTTTTAGGCAGCAACAGAATAAATTAAACTTAACAAAATTTAAGTTCGTCATTTGATTCTTGACATTATTCAGTTGGATATCACAGTTTTTCTTTCTTATTGATCATCATTTCAGTGATCAAATGTTAGACTTGAACTCTAAAATTTTCATTTTTAGATGAAATGTTGCGAAATATATAAGCAATGTTAGTGAAATAAAACAAAATTTGTGAAAGTGTATTCACAAATCCATTAATTTTGTTAGAACTTTAATGGCATTGATGGCGCTTTAATAAGCTTTGTTCTAATGATGTTTTATTGAAATAATTGGATGTCTTTAAAGCTCCTGATTCCCTCTTTAGGGAACATGGGATTGTTGTTAATTGGGATTTTCTAAGTTTGAGGCTCAATTACTTTCATACTAACCATTATTTTCTTTTCTTTTTGGGAGCAGAGGAAAAGTTGCAAGCTTTTAAGAACTTCAAGAGGAGGCCCTACCTTCATAATTTGAGCCACTTCCTCGAAACCACACCCACAAAAAAAAAAAAAAAATTTGTCTTTGTACTTTGTCCCATAAGACAATCCTCATAAAATTTGGATCTAAGGAACTATTTTTTTTAAAACAAAAAAAAAAAAATGAATTATTTAGGTTCCATTTTAATTATTTTTGTTTTGTTGCTTTTTTTGTGGACAAACATATTGTAATAGCAATTTTTGTTTTGACAGTTTCCTATTTTTGTTGTCGATATTGAGTTGTTTTTGAATTAAAGATTAAATTTCATGATTTTTAGTTATTTTAATAATTTGTGATTAGAATAATTTAATATGCAGTGCTAATTTTTGTGAATTAAATCATTCATTTATACATAATTTTTAATCAAAACTAAAACAAAATGATTATTTTAATTTAAAATATAATAAAATAAAAAGTTCATAAAATTTATAAAATTTAAAAATAATAAATGATTTAAAAAATATTAACTTTTTTTTATATTTTCATGTACAATAAATTGACTGAAGGTCGGGACCAAGGTTTGCAACAGGAGGATTTGGCTAAGGGTTATTCGTCTGAGAGGGAGAAAGGTGAAATATCAGTTTTAAAGGGCAAAGAAAAAATGTATCAGTCTGATACAGGACAGGAATGGATTTCCATAAAAAATTTGGTGAGAAAATCTCAGAGGGTTCTCATCCGACCACATAAATTAAATTTATAACGAATACAATTCTTTTCTGGAATATTAGGAGGTTGGGCAGGTCTAGAGGCAGGTTAAAGATGCTAATTAAAAAGTTTAATGTTAGGTTGTTTACTATTTCAGAACTATTCGCGGCTGAGGTGCAGATGGTAATGCTGGGTAATTTTTTGAATTTCAACCATTTTATATCTAATGAAAATCAGGACGGTAAATTATGGCTATTTTGGAAGGATATAGATGCTTTTAAGATGACTTCAATCATGATTCAGATGATTTTTGGGTGGTTTTTTAAGGATGGACAAAGAATTTTGGTGAGTTTTGTCTATGCCAAATGTTCTTATGTTGAAAGAAGAGAGTTATGGCGGCAACTAGAGGAATGCCAATCAGATTTTCCTTGGTTGGTCATTGGTGATTTTAATGTGATTCGAACGGATACTGAAAGAATTGGTGGAAAGCCAAAACCAATGTTACCTATGATGGAGTTTAATGACTGCTTACATCATTGTGATTTCTTTGATTTATCAAACACAGGCTCACGAATGTCGTGGTGCAATGGCCATGAAGGGGTGGCTCGTAGTTGGGCTAAGTTTGATCGTGTTCTTATTAATAATGGTTTTTCCAACCTATATGGTTCTGCTCAATTCAAATATCTTAGTCGGAAATTATCAGATCATAGCCCTATGGTGGTGTATACAAATACGTCTTTCTCTCGGTATAACCCTACCCTATTTCGGTTCTTAAATATGTGGAGCTCGCATGATATGTTTTTGTCGTACGTTAAAGATGTCTGGATCAGGAATGACTCGGCCTCGGGTCTTCTGAAACTTGCTATTCTCCTTAAGAGAACTAAAGTTGCATTACATGCATGGAATAAAAATGTCTTTGGGAGAGTGGAAGAAAATTTAAAAGCTCTTGAGGAAAGAATGGAATATCTAGAAAATCAACTACAAGCAGGGTTTTCTGAGGACGTCGAAGTTGATTACTTGACTACTAAGGTGGAAATTTAGGTGTGGGAGAAGAGGGAAGCATCTTGCTTAGGACAAATTGCAAAAAAAAAAAATGGTTGACCGAGGGGGATCAGAACTCTAAATTCTTTCATTCAGTTATCAATCAAAAGCGGAATAAGAGTCGTATAGACCGTATGGTTCTGAATGATAGGAGGATATTGGAGGGTGCGGAAGCAATTCATAATGAGGCAACTGTTTTTTTACAAAATTTTCTTTCAGAGTCTTCAACGGTTGAACCATGCGATCTCTCTGAGTTAATTCAACGGCAAATTTCAGATGTTGAAAATAATTTACTCTGCGCTGATCCGACAGAAGAAGAAGTAAAAAGAGCGGTGTTTTCTATTCCCAAAGAAAGCAGTCCAAGACCGGATGGATTTGGATCTGAATTTTATAAATCTTGCTGGGACATTGTTAAAAAAGATCTCTTGGATGCGGTAATGGATTTCTTTCGGGGCACTACTCTTACTAGGTTTTTTTCCTCTTCATTTATTGTTTTAATTCCGAAGGTGGATAATCCTTCTAGTTTTGATAAATTCCAGCCTATTAGTTTATGCTCTGTGGCTTATAAAATTTTTTCCAAGATTCTTGTTTTTAGACTAACCGAGGTTGTTGATAAGTTGGTCTCACATGAACAAGGCACTTTTATTCCTAGGTGAAGTATTTTTGAAAATATTACATTGGCTCAAGAAATGGTTCAGTCTTTGCACAAAAAAATAGTTGGTGGCAATGTGATGATAAAACTATATATGGCTAAGGCTTACAATAGAGTGAACTGGATTTCTTCTCGAGGTTCTTAAGGCTTTTGGTTTCTCTAAGAGATTTTGCAAGCTCATAAAAAATTGTGTGGGGTCTCCTTGCTTTTCTATTTTGATGAATGGAACCTTTAAGGGGTTTTTTCAATCTACGAGAGGCTTGCGGCAAGGGGATTCATTATCCCCTTATTTATTCATCATAATGGAGGAGGTTTTGGCAAGGCTGCTTAGGAAAAACTATGAGACTGGTCGGATTGGTAAATTTAATCATCCGATTGGGACCCCATTGGTTTCGCATTTGTTATATGCGGATGATATTCTCATTTTTGCGAATGGTGGGAAGAGGTCTATGAGAAATTTAGTTTACGCTCTGGAAAGGTATAAGAAGTGTGGTCGGGTTAAAAAATCAATAAGACTAAGTCAACGTTATTCCTCTCAAAATACATCACTCCCGCTAGGAAGCGTGGTTTATTGAGAATCACGGGTTTCACAGAAGGTAAATTCCCTATTTCATATTTGGGTGCGCCTTTGGTGTCTGGAAATTGTCTTCCAGGACATTGGAGCCTCTTGTGGAGAAGATTTGAAAGAAAATTGTAGGGTGGAAATCTAAGTTGCTCTCGCAAGGTGGAAGATTGATTTTATTAAGACATGTGTTGTCTAGCATGCCTATTCATTTGATGTCTATTATTAAGATTTCGCAGGTCACATATTCTCGCATTAACTCTCTTCTTTCAATTTTTTTATGGGGAGAGGCAAAAGATAAAAAGAAGTTTCATTTGCGCTCTTGGGGGAAAATTTGTAAACCTACCTCGGAAGGGGGTCTGGGCTTTAGAGATCTTAAGGAAGTTCAGAAATCTCTTCTCATAAAATTTGTCTTCAGATTGCTCACTTCTAACAATCTATGGGCATATTTTTTCAGAGCTAAATATTGCAGAAATGATCATTTACTAATAAGGAAGGGGAGATCAAATGACTCTCGGTTTTGGAAATCAATTATGGCCACCATTCCAGAAGTTATGGATAATGTTAAAATTTTGTGAGAGGTGGGAACTCTTCTTTTTGGTTCGACAGGTGGTTGTCATTAGGCCCGTTATTTATGAGCACTGAGGATATTTTGAACAAGAAACTGTGTATTAAGGATTGCTGGCTAAATAATAATTGGAACTCTGATTTAGTACGAGAATTGGTTGGTGCTAATAAAACAAGGAAAATTTTGCAACAGGTGTAGGCGGGGAAAAGTGGGCAGGATATTTTTGTCTGGAAGCCTGCCTTAGACGGTAATTTTTCTAAAAAAACGGCTTGGGAGGCAGTGAGGAGCAGAAATGATAATTTGTTGTGGAATGACTGGTTTTGGCATTCTTTATTGCCTAGAAAAATATCAATGTGTTTATGGAGAGCCTGGTTTAGATGCTTGGCTATAAATGATAGAATTTAGACCAAAGGAATATCGATGGTTTCGACTTATGATTGCTGCGTTCAGAGAAGTCAGGAAAACATTGATCATATTCTTTCTTTAGGAGAGGTGGCTTCAGAGGTTTGGGGTCGGGGTAGTGTGACATTGGGGATTCCTTTCCAACGATCTCTTCCTTGGAAAAATAAAATGCCAAATTAGTTCCACTATGCAAAAAAATCGTCTATTAAAGGTATTTTAATCGGACTGATTCCATGTTTGATTACGTAGTGTCTCTGGAATCGAAGGTGTAAAGCGAGAATGGAAGGAGTTTATCAAAGTGCAAATCAGATGTGGAGAAGTGTTCGATTCTGGGTTAGTTTTATTGCTAAGAGCACCATTTCTTTTAAAAAAATTGAAGAAGTCGGACATTAAGATTTTGAATGAGTTTCAAATTAAGCATCAGGGAGTTTGCGATAGGCCTGAAAATATTATTTCATGGGTTAAACCCCCAGTAGGGTGGATAAAACTTAATTGTGATGGGAGTTGTAGGGGCAATCCAGGTACTTCAAGAGATGGAGGAATTATTCGAGATTGTCATGACATGATAAAAGCGGCCTTTTCAAGTTATTTTGGCAATGGTACGAATAATAGTGCGAAATTAAAAGCAATCAGGGAAGGAATCTTTTTGTGTAAATGTTTGCATTATGTTAATGTGATTATTGAAAGTGACTCGCAAATTTTAGTTGATTGGCTTCGGAAAGGTAGATGTACTTTGTGGTATCTTTGGAAATTTTGGGAGGAGCTCGTGGCAGAGTTAGAAGGAGTGAATGTCATGGTGATGCATCAATATAGGGAAGACAATAGTGCAGCTGATTTTCTTGCTAAAGAAGGAGAAATGGAAAACAATATAATCTACGAAAAACAACACCTTCTACCACGTTATCTAAAAGGTATCCTTCGGATGGATAGGTGGGGTCTTGTTTCCGTTCGTCGTTAGTTCATCTCTAGAGTTTTGTTTGGTGTATTTCGTTTTGTTTTTTGTTGTTTTTATGTTTTTTTTATCTCCTTTGTTAGTTATGTTTGAATTTGTTTGTCCTAATTTTATTAGTTGGTTTTAACTTGTAACCACGGTATTCCTTCGCCAAAAGTGAGAGTTTATTAATAAATAAATGGAGATACCGCCCTCTTTTACCAAAAAAGAAAAAAAAAAGAAAAAGATTGATTGTATAGCACTGTAAGTGAGTTTTGAAAGATAATAATTTAGTGGAAATTTTAATAATTCATGCTTTATTGTAACATTTTTAAATTTGAATTTTTAGTATTATTATTTAAATCATACTTCTAATTATTAAATTACAATTCTAATTTGTATTACTTTTATAAATATTAACCAATTAGATTGTTGGTTTTTTTATTTTCACTTTTTATTTCTAGTTTGTAGTTTTTATTTCTGATTTACGTTTTCAAATTATTGACATTGATACGAAATAGCTGCTTGCGTTTTTGTGTTTTCAATTGTTTTCAAAAATTAAAAACTAAGGATCTTTTTTATATCATTTCTATTTTTAGTTTTTATTTTATTTTTGTACAATGAATTTATTTATGTTGGTAGTTTTCTATTATGTTATCAATTTTTTAATTGTTTACGAAAAAACTAAAAGTCAGATTTTATAATTTTTAATTGTTTTGAAAACCTACAACTAGAATATTTTATTATTTATAAATAACTCTTTATGGATTAACTCACTCATTTTATGCATACTTTTTAATTAAAGTTAAATAAAATGATCATATGAATTTAAAATATAATTAAAATAAAAATATCCATAAAATTTCAAAACAATTAAAAAAAATAATATGTTCTTTGAAAGTGAATTTTTCAATTGTCATGTAAAATAAAATTGTTAACTTTTATGCTTTTCAGTCAATTTGGGTATTTTGAAAACTTGATTCACATACTACTTTGACATTTAAGTTTACTTTTGTGAATTAAAATGTGAATAATAAAATATCAAAATTAAATAATTTAATATAGTTAATTTTATAATATTTTAATTTGAACTCTTTCGTATGTTAATTATTTTAATGTTGTTTTTATATTCAATTATGTTTTTAATTTATTTAATTTTGAAAAATATTAACCAAATAAACGTTGGTTTTCAATTTTTAGGTTTTGTTTCCCGTTTTAGTTTTCATTCCATAATTTTTTATAAGGTGTAAAAAGTCATACAAACAAAAATTAAAATTAAAAAATAAAAAATACCAACCCTTTTAGTTACAATTTTTTATCTAATTGAATTTTTCTTAAATAAAATAAGAGTGCAGAATATATGATTAAAATAACAGCAGTGCGAACGAATTTAAGGGTTCGGGCCATTACATTTTGGTATCAGAGCAATAGATTTTGGGATTCTATAGGCTTAGGGATGATTTATACCAGAGTATAGGATGTTGACTCTATGAGTCCAATCTGATTTTTGATAATGACAAATCACTTGATATTTGATCTATGCATTGAGTTTGTGAACAGGACTTACACTAAGCATGCACGGAAAGATAACAGGTCATGGACGCCATAAAGTAAAGTTTATAAATATTAGAAAGTACCATGGAACTCAAAGAGTATGAGAATCAAGATGCAAGCGGCAAAGTTCAAAAATGTCTTAGGAATGGGTATTTAGAACTCATGTACCTACATTTTCGTATGATTTATCTTGAGGCTCAATACAACTTAGAATGATTTTAGGACTCGTGCATTTCATGTACATCATTAGAGTACTTACATGGGCTTAGAAATGTGTTTAAAATCATGGAAAACTTTTTTTATAAAAGACCCAAGCAAAGAATCAAAGTAGAATTTTAAACTAGAAATGAATATGTGTGAAAAAGGTGACTTCGGTAGCCTGAAGTTAACCTTAGGCGCCTGAAGAATTTCTTCGGTAGCCTGAAGAATTAAACGGGAAAGACAGAACCTGGCAGAGGTACCTCGGTCGCCTGACCTTGGAACCTCAGGCACCTGAAATTGACACTTCAGGAGCCTGAAGTTGAGTTTGGTTGCCTGAACTCACGGAAAAGCCTAAAAATCAGTTCTTTACTAAAAAGACACGCGAGGTATCTTATTAATCCAACGGCTGAGATCAATCTTAAGGGTAATATACTATATATCATGAATATCTAAACCCTAGAACAAGAGAGTTAGACACACAAGAAAGAGAAGAACACACCTTATTGCAAGATTGTTGATTATCTACTCTTAGTGCTATTCGTTTTCCTATACATCAATCTCACATCTTCAAGCTTGGGCAAATCAATTCAGATTTCCAAAGGGAACTTGTTTACTCTACTGTACTTCAATCTAGTAGTGAGGTTTGATCTTTCAAGTTATTAGTCTTGTGATTTTTACATGTCATCTCATCATTCGTTCTTGACTAGTATTGAAAAGTATTGATCTTGAGTGTGCCTTTCTTACAAAAATTAATTTTCTAAAAGATCATTACTTGAGAAAGTTTATCTAACTTGGTAGATTAAATTTTGATTCAAGAGCATATAAATATACATATATTTTCTCAAAGAGCTTCTTATTGAAAAACCTAGTTTTGATTAAAATGGTGGTCTTGAAAGTACCTTTATATATACAAAGCTATTTTAAACAAGATCATTATTTGTTTTATGGTGTGTGACTGATTGAAAGGTTTGATTCAAGTGTGTGGTTTCTAAAAGGATCTATCTTTAGATACATTAGAACTTGATTTAATATCCTTGATACTTATAACTATAATTTTAATTGAGGGATATTTTTTCTGCAAATTAATATACTCACTTTTGTGAGTACTTGAAATAAAACTTTGTGATTTTGATTGAGCGTATATTCAAGACAAAGTTTTTTCTGACTAGTTCACTTCAATTATATAAGTGTGCATCTTTGCAAAGTGAACCAAGAACCCTAGTTTATTCCAAAACGTTTTGAATTTATCTTTACTTGAAAGGTTTGGTTAAAAAGGGATTTGTGTGTTGAGGCATCTCATATATAAAACGATTTTATCGTTTTCATTCATTCACCAGCTTCAAGTTATATCATATGTCAATGTTTTAGGAATTTGAATTGTACTCACCATCTTTTGTTAGAAGCATTGTTTTTGAGTGTATTTTCCAGATTCTATTGTATACACGGTTCGGTGTGTGAACCGGTGTGAGATGAGAGAGTTGTATCTCTTATAAGCAGTGGAGTAAGAGGAAGTTGTGCCTCTTGTAGATAGCGGATTGTAAGGGAAGTTCCGTCCCACTTTAAGGAGCAGGGTTAGTGAATCCTTGAGTGGTTGCTCAAGGCGAGGACATAGGCCAAGTAGGCTGAACCTCATAAAACTGTGTTTGCCTTCTCTCTTCCCTTCACTATTTATTTTCAGCATTACATTTAATTTCCTACTTGCTTGTATATGTTGAATAACTTTATACGCACTTAATTGAATAAAAAGGAAGTCATTGATAAAATAATTTTATTTAAGACATAAGTTCTATCATTGATTAGTTAACCTTAGAAATAGGGATTGATTGGTAAATAGGTTTCAAAGAATTTTTTAAAATACCCAATTCACCCCCCCCCCCCTCTTGGGATTACACCTTAATCAACATAGGAAACAATTAGGATAAGGACACTAGATGAATAGGTTAGGTGTTGAGAAGTAGGTTTGGTGTAGGGAAGTATAGGATTTTGTTTTGTAGTTTAGAGGCGGAAGTACGTCGATGTTTTCTTGTGATTTTTCTGAAGTAGTTGACGGCCTCAGAAAAGCCACGGTAAACCTTAGATGATTTCGTTTTTGAATTGTGAGACTAGACCTCATATGGAGAACTTGGATGTATATTGGATTTAAATTGAATAATTATGTTGTTAGGGTTATGATATGGAATTCTTATCTCTTTTTTGTTCTATTTTTAGGATGGATCCTAGAGATGAGAATATAAATGTTGAAGGAAGGAAAGGTTCAGATACTTCTAGTGAAGAGGACGTTGATACCTCCAAGGTACTGTGGGGTATAACCAGCTAGGTTAGGGTAGAAATGAAAAAGGAACCTAAAGAACTGAACTATCCACCTGCAGGTTATGTAACGCCCTGCATGTCCGTCTCCGTCTCTTTCTCTCTCAATTTCTTGATGAGTTTGCGACGAATCGGGAAATGGAAGGTGTCGTTAGATTTCTGATTCCGCTGCCGACATTTCTACTGGAGCAGATTTTTCATGAGAACGGCTTAGGCACTGCTCTTGGGGAAAGGTAATTTTTTTTCATTTTCTCAATTTCGCTGTTAATATGCTGTTAAATCGACGATCGGACACCACCACAGGCTCCTAGTCGTCGTCGTCGTCATTTTGATGTGGATAAATTTCCAATTGGGGTTTTCTAGACCCTACTCCAAAGTGAGAGTGGGATTTGAGAAATTTGATAATTTGACTATATTTAAGAGTATTATTATTTATTTAGGAATTATGGCCCTAGGAAATATTTAAATAATATTTTATTTAGGAATAATTTATTGGAACTAGAAATTTAATTTCAGGGTCCGGGTGAGTGCCGCAGGCATCTTTTCGAGGTCCCTGTTGGCGTAGTTCAAGAAATAAGGTAAGGGGAAAAATATTTATTAAATCAGAATTTTTATAAATTTAATGAAAAATAAATTGTGTTATATATACGTGTAAATTTTTCGGTATGGGTTTAAAATGCCAACCATTTAAATTATATTTTTCTGAATTTAGGGCTGTTTATTATATATGTATATACGAAAATGAACTGATGAAAGTGGAAAAATATTTTAGGGGTAATTATGTAAGGAATGAAAGGTATTTTCAGTATATAAAAATTAAATGTTGGTTGACTTATTTTACAGGCAATGTATGAATTTTATTACTAAACTGTGTGACATGAGCTTCTGTGCAAATATATGTTAAATGTATGAGATACACGTTAAGTAAGTAATGCATTGTGAATAAAACATGACATGGACTATGTTGCTTGTGTGTGTTAATGTAACAATGTAAACAACTGAAATATGCTGGGTAAAACAGTTGAAAGTGGCTGGATAAATGTGTAACAGCTAAAGGTGGTTGGGTAAATGTGTAACAGCTAAAATATGCTGGGTAAAACAGCTGAAAGTGGCTGGGTAAATGTATGACAGCTGAAAAATGTTGGGTAAAACAGCTGAAAGATGTTGGGTATGAAATGAAATGAAATGAAACGAAAAGGGAAATAAATGAAATGGAAATGAAATGTGATATGTGAACAATGTAAAATGGGAAAGAGTCACTTAAAGTGAAATGCAATGTAATGTTAAGTCATGAATATGAACAGATGTGTATGATTGAATAATGATAGAAAGAATGATGTATTATGATATTAGAAGTATGTATGTACGTAGAATATGTTACGATTGGGCGAGGCATACCTTTCGCCTGAGGGCTTGCTGAGTAAGGCGAGTGCACTAGTAACTATAGATGTGGCAGTAGCCGCATAGCGTACTAGGACAGAGGGAACCTACTTGTATGGGCGGGTAGATTTCCCTATCCTTAGGGCCTTTGCCGATAAACTTTTGTATGAACTGTGTGAGTACGAGATCAATTTATCACTTGAGGGCTTACTGAGTAAGGTGAGTGCCCTGGTATGCTTTAACTGTGACCTTTGGGTTGCCTAAATATCATAGCAGAGGGGTGCTACTTGTATGGGCAGGTAATCACCCCTATTCTCAGGTAATCTTGTGGGTTAAATATTTGCATGTGTTTGAATAGGATCATAGAATGATTTCAAAGATTGTGTTAACGATTTTTAAATGTTAAATATTATGTTGATTATAAACTCATGTTGGTCACACACTGTTTTAATATATTGTTTCTTCCCTTACTGAGATGTGTCTCACCCGAATATGAATTTATCTTTTTTCAGGATTTCCTCGAGATCGAGCTTTTAAAGCTCGAGGTTTTTATACCATTATTGGGAAATAGAAAAAGAAAATGGTATATTTCTATGTTACTTTTGGGATGGATAAAATTTATGTTTTATGTCTTTATGTTTTAAGTCAGTTATGAAAGGAATGTTTGTGAACATACTGAAATGTTTTGGAGATGCATGCATTTATGGAAATGCAGGTGATGGTTGGTTTTTATGGATTTATAAATAGAAAATAGAAAACTCTGGTGTTATGGTATATGTTATATGGAGATTATGATTTATGTTTTCCATTGCGTATGTTATAGATTATGATCTATTAGGATATTATCAGGTATAACGCACCGAACCTGTGATTAAGGGTTCGAGGCATCACAGGTTAGGGCTACAGCATTAAGGAGTTTATGAGGATGAACCTTTTGGCCTTTGTAGGAGGGCCTAATCTAGTGGCTGCAGAGAATTGGGTACAGAAAATAGAGGAGATCATGATTGTACTCGACTGCACAGACGAGCAGAAGGTCCGTTATGCCGCTTTCAAGATGACTGGAGAGGTGAAACGCTGGTGGCTTTCTGTAAAGCTACTAGAGGACCAGAGGCCGGAAAAGATATCTCTTACCTAGGAGAGATTCAAGGAGCTGTTTTTTGACAGGTATTTTCCTTCATCTGTCAGAGAGGAGAAGATTGAAAAGTTCACTAATTTGACTTTGGGGGAGATGACCGTTGCAGAATATGTAGCGAAATTTGTGGAGCTATCACGCATCGCACCATTTCTAATTCCAAAGGAGGCAAGGAAGGCCAGGAAATTTGAAAAAGGCCTGAGGCGCAGAATATACGAGCTGGTGGTGGGGTTTCAAGTTCAGATTTTCTCGGAATTAGTTGATAAAGTTTCGGTGCTGGAAAAGAGTATCCAGAGCAGCACAGAGCCTTCAGAGCAGAAGAAGAGGCCTGCACCATCTAGTTTTCAGGCCGAGGTTAGTTAGGGAATAAGGAAGAAAGGAAAATAGGCAGTGGACACCATATGCCAGAAATGTAATAAAAGGCATAGGGGTGAATGCTGGTTTGGCACTCCGAATTGTTTTAGGTGCAGTAAGCCAAGGCATATCAAGAAAAATTGTCAGGAATCGTTGCTTATGGTATCTGTTCAGAATTAGGATCGGGGAAAATAGTAGGTACCACTTGGGAGAGGTGCTCCACCCCGACTGTATACACTTCAGGCTAAGGAGGATGCCATCAGAGAAGCATGTATGGGTTTAAGGTTAAGGAAATTACAAATTAATTCAGTTATGGATGATTGAGCAGTACATATGATGATCTAAATGTTTATGATGGTGTGATTAAATGTAAATAATGTAGGGATTTGGGTGATATACATATTGAATTGTATGACTTAATGAATTCTAATGATGTGAAAGGATGATTAGTAGGTAAAATTTTGAGGATGAAATTTCTTAAGGGGGGAAGAATGTAATGACCCAAAAAAATTTAATGATAAAATAATTGGGAAAAATAATAGATGAAAAATATAAATAAAGAATAAAGGAAAAGAGGGGAAAAGAAAAGTTTAGATGAGAAAGGGAAAAGAAATTGTAAAAGTATGACAAACAGGTGCTCGTCGACGAGCAGGATTTTCTCGTCAATGAGAGATCTTCAAAAACTCGTCGTCGAGTATGTATGTCTCGTCAACAAAGATTAACCGAGAGGGTTTTGACTATTCTGAAACTCGTCGACGAGCTCATGGTCTTGTCGACAAGTGTTCGTCAGTGGTTCATCGACGAGTTCTATCTTCTTGTCAACGAGTCTACGTGGCAACATCGTTTATAAATTGAACCAGGGTTGCTTCCATGCGAAGGAAATCAATTTTCCTTCGATTTTCTCTTTATAAGTCGTCTCATCTAAGAACCTGGCCTCGATTCAACCTGAATCGACGATCTGAGGTCTCTACGGTGTTCTAGGGAAGATTCTCTACACATCTAGCGGATCAGTTTTCTAAACTAGGCTTTTCGGGAAACGCTCCTAAGTTCAGGTAAGGCTTCGGATTCTCAGTTTTGGGTTTTTAAAAGGTTTATTTAAGGTTTATAAGTTGAGAAAATGTAGAAATAATAACTTATTTGGGGTTTATTTAATTAAACTAGGGTTTTTGAACCAGGGTCTGGGTGAACATCACAAGTGTCAATTTGGGATAACTGTTGGTGAATTTCAAGAAGTGAGGTAAGGGGGAATTTATATATATTAAATTAGGTTTTCATAAATTAAATGAAAATGGATTGTTGGCCTTACAAGGCTTAAAATCTTGTTGTCTTGTTTTGATACTAATAAACAAGTGAAATTTAATGTATTTGTGTGAGTGATGATATTTCAGGGCTCATATATGAGAAACAAGGTCAAAATGCTCACAAGGATCAAATGAAACATAAACGAATCAAAACATGGATTTAAAGATGATATATGAAACCTTGAAGAATATGAGGACATGAATGAGTTGTTGAAAGCCAAGGCAAATTAAAGTTCAAAGAGCCAAAGAAAAGCAAAGTGAGAAAGCTCAAAGAATATGAAAGCTTGAAGAAAAGATGGAAGCTTGAAGAAACAAAACATGAAGACTCAAGAACCTAGAATGAGAAAAAAGTTTTAGTAGTTTTCATGTAAGTGTTTTAATGTTTAAAATATCGTTTGAAATATTTTGAAGCTCTTAGGTTAACTTAGACCTAAATACTTTTTAAAATACCTGGAAAATATTTTAATAAGGTCAAAAATTATTTTAAAAAGGTTAGAGTCATTTTTGGAATAAAAAGTATCAAAACAAGTTTTTCCATTTGCTGTCAGTTTTTATACAAGTTCATTAAAGTGAATTTTTATCTATCAAAAACTCATTATTTTAAAAAGTAGTAAACATGAAAGTTGTAGGATTTTCTCTTATCTTTAATTTGACACTAAGAACACCTAATTTGGAGTTATACAGAAAAATTTATGGCCAAAATACTGAAATAGGATCACTGCTGACAAAGAACAAGACAAAACAGGCAGAGAGTTGCACCAGCAAGTTCAGACGACTGAACTTTCTACTTCAGATGACTGAACCTGCGACATCAAATGTCTGAACCCTGACTTCAGACGTCTGACCCTGTATCCAGTTCTATTTTAAAGGGATTTAAGGAACTTCAGATGACTGAACTCGAACCTTCAGTTATCTGAACACTATTCAACGGGAAAAATTTTTAAATTCTAATGTTTTAAAATATAGTCGTTTGAGCTTCAAATTTTCTAAAATTTTGGGAAACTCTCTAAAGAAACTTTTGCAACATGGAAATAAGTTTGAAAGCCTATAAATACATGGTTTTGCAAATCAAAACTCATCCAAGAATTGAAAAATCTGCTTGTAAAGCTAAAAGCACTCTTGTTCTTCAAAAGCTCTCTTGCTCACTCATTGAAAAATTCTTTTGTTGAGAATTTTGAAGTGCTAATCCTTCCTCCTTTGAATTCCTACTGCTAATCCTCTTCTAAGAAGGATATTGGTGAATTCTACTCTTGAGTTTCATTGTATTTCATATTGATATTTTACATTCAAAGTATATAGTGCTGAAATTGTACTAACTTGCTCTTTGAGAGAGTATACTTGTACGCAGATTATATCTTATTTCTTATAGTTCTTTGACGATTCCAAGGGTTTTTTGGATCGTTGGCTAAGCAAGGAAATATTGCTTAGAGAGGCGAGCTCTAGCCTATGTAAGGAGTGACCGAACAAGGGAATATCGTTTGGAGAAGGCAGGCTCTAGCCTTAACCAAGGAGTGTTGTATCGGTATTGTTCCACCCGTCAACGGAACTAAACTAGTGAATCTTTTGGTGGTTTGCCAAAGGCGAGGACGTAGGCTGGGTATAAGCTGAACCTCATAAAAATCTCCGTCTCATTCTCTCTTTCCCTTACTCTTTATTTTCAGCATATTTAAATTGCGTGGATGGTTTAAATTTGAAAATCATATAAACTACATATATTTGGAAATCAAACAAACTTAAGGTTTAATTTTGATTTGGGTTGCGAAAACCGAAAGGGAGTACGTTGGTTACACCATATCTTGCGAAAACCTTACGGGAGTACTTTACTTGGTTAACATCCCAAAGATAAATTTATCAAGAGTTTATTTGAGTTCTAAATATTTGGAAAGAGTGATTTGACTCATCTATACAGTACTTTACATCAGCAAACATAAATTCTCATTTACTACAAGGCTTGGTTCAAATTTGGCAAATATAAACAAACAACCATCTTGAGTTGTTATATTATCAAAGTGCTGAATACATTATATCTTGGTTTGGTTGTTTGTTGTTTAACTTATACTTGGCAAATAAATTGAATGTTTGGATTGAAGATATTGTTCAATTGATTAGTTGGTTAATTGTGTTATTGATTGGATAAAAGAACTAAGTTCTCGATTGATTAAAGAATTAAACAAACAAGTCAAGAATTGGTTAAAAGAAATAAAGGAAGTTTAAGGTATCTCAAAGGGAATTAAAAGAAATTTTTAAAAGCCAATTCACCCCCCCTCTTGGGAAGCTATTCCTATATAAATATATATATGTTTTCATGTGGATATAATATGTCAACCGTCTAAATTATGTTTTCTGAGCTTATGGCTACTTATTTAGTTATGTATATGTGAAAATTAACTGATGAAAAAGTGGAGAATATATTTTCAAGATAAATATGTTAGAAATGGAAAGTATATTTTCATAATATAAACGTTAAATGTTGGTTGGCTTATTTTACAGGCAATATATGAATTTTATTGCAAAATTGTGTGGCATGAGTAGATGGTAATGCAGTGAAAACCTACGTTATATGTAAGAGATGCAGACTATGTAAGAAATGCATTGATAATGAAATGTTATAAGGATTACGTTGTTTATGTATGATAATACAACCATGAATGCAATGACAACTAAAAGGAGCTGCAAACTAGTTGATGACAACTAAAAGGAGTTGTGTTAGTAGATTCTAGCGCATATCTATGTGGACTAATTGATATATAGCTAAAAGGAGCTGTAGTACGAATGAATGAAATGAAAATGAAATGAAATGGAAATGTGAATGAAATGAATATGAAATATGAAATGTGAACGATATAAAAGGTGAAAGGTTACGTAAAGTGAAATGCTATGAAATGTTAAAGTTATAAACATGAACAGTTATGGATGATTGAATAACAACAGACAGAATAATTTATTATGATATTATCAGTATGTATGATAATAGAACAAGTTACTTTAGGGTGGGACAAACTCTTCGCCTGAGGGCTTGTTGAGAAAGGTGAGTGCACTAGTAGTATCAGATGTAGCAGTGGGCTGCATAACGCACTAAGGCAGAGGGGAACTATTTGTATGGGTAGGTAGATTTCCCTATTCTCAAGTGCCTTTGCTGGTAAACGTTTGTATGAACTGTGTAAGTATGAGATTTATCTAATACTTGAGGGTTTACTGAGTAAGGTGAGTGCTCTGGTATGCTTCAGTAATGACCTTTGGGTTCCTTAATATATCATAGCAAAGGGGTGCTACTTGTATAGGCGGGTAATCACCCCTATCCTTGGGTAGTCTCGTGGGTGAATATTTTGCATGTGTTTCATTAGGTTCAAAAAATGATTTCAGAATATATGTTAATGATTTTGCAAATGATGTTAAAATGTTGACTATAATCTATTGTTGACCACACGCTGTTTTAATATATATTGTTTCTTCCCTTATTGAGATGTGTCTCACCCGATTACAAATTAATCTTTTCAGGACCACCACGTAGACGAGCTTAGAGAAGCTCAAGGTTGATAACATTTTTGGGGCTCTAGATAAAAAGAAAAGGGTATGAATATTTTTTATGATATTTTGGGATGTAAATAAGTTATGTTTTATGTTTTATGTTTTAAAGTTTTCTGAGGTAAGGATGGTTGTGGAACATACTGGTGTTTGTGAATACTGTATATTTTTGGAGATATATGGATGTATGAGAATACAGGTGATGAATGGTTATTATGGAATACAGATAGAATTAGTAAACTCTGGTATTTATTTTATGATTAAGGATCATAGTTACGTTTTTTGCTGCGTACATGTATTAATTTATGGATTTTCAGGATTTAATCAGGTATAACGCCCTAAACTGGGTTCAAAAGATAGATTGCTAACACACTCTCATACTTTGATTGTATATTGACATTATCTTGAGAGTTGTAGTATTGTCTGCATTGAACTTATAGATCTTACCATATTGAAGTGCATTGGTTATTGGTTATGCGTATCGGTACAAATATGCTTGTGTTCGAAGCATTTTATTTGTACACATATTTTATATTCATTATTATATTCTAGGCGTGGCTTAAGGGGGTTTGATCTAACCCATAAGGATCAGTTGGTAAGACCTTCTTCGCCCCATAAGGAGAGTGTGTAAAGGTTGAGGTCAGCCCTCGTAATTTGAATTGGTTGTAACCAGTGCCACTCCATCTGTTAAGTGAACATTAGTGGAATCCTTGGACTTGCGAGCTAAGGCGGGGACGTAGGCAGTATTGATTGAACCCCAATAACATATCATGTGTGCAATTTATATTTCTGCAATTTATTTACTACACGTGTGTGTACTTTCAATAGTCCGTGAATGTTGCACATGACTTAATTTCTACACTTTATATTTATCTGCGCATTTGAGATTTCATAGACAAACCCTTGGTTGGGAAATACTGTTTGTGGAATTGAAATCCACTTAGAAAGTTTTAAATACCCAATCGATTCCCCCCCCCCCCTCTTGGGAATACTATTGACCTTATAGGTCACTCCCGGTTTTGATTATGACAA
This sequence comes from Malania oleifera, assembly GCF_029873635.1. Taxonomy (NCBI): domain Eukaryota; kingdom Viridiplantae; phylum Streptophyta; class Magnoliopsida; order Santalales; family Ximeniaceae; genus Malania; species Malania oleifera. Next base: position 7,915,432 of record NC_080419.1, read on the forward strand.
ATATTCATTATATCTAATGAGTGTTTGAGATTATGTACAAGAACTTAAATTGTCAAGATCAAGATGCACATAGAAAAAGTGAAGAGTCAAGACCCAAATCATTATATGTTGTAATATATATTTCATTTGTGTAATTGGTCTGTAATAGTAATTAGGGATTTTACTTGTAATAATCACACACATCACATGCATGGTCTAATAGGTAAGTTCAAATTGAATAATAACTAAAACTGGACCTAGAAAAGACCCTAGGATACTCACCATTGCACTTGTATGTGTTAGGCGCTTAAATAGGGTGATTGTCGAATGAAACAGGACCGAAATGCACAAATTGTGCACCTTCGATCGACCGACCTGTGCAATTTATTCTACCCCCAATCGACCAAACACGGTCTGGGTCAACTAGTTGACCACAGTCCGATCGACCAAGCTTTTGAAGCTCATTTGACCTCGATCGACCGAACCTATCTGAAGTCAACAGTTTGACTTCCTGATCAATCGAGAGAATTTTGTATTGCACCAACCTGGTCGACCGAGTTCCCACGTGTGGGAATCCAATGGTCTGGTCGATCAACTAGTGTAGTTCATTCTTGCCTTGGTTGACCGAACCTCGCAAAATAGGAAAAATCGCCTCGGATATACTTGTTCAGTTGACCGAACCTGAAGTTCATTTTTTGCCCGATCAACCGAACCCATCCTGGTCGACCGGTGCTCTCGGGTTGCCCTGCATTTTTACCGTGGTTAACTATTTTTTAACAGGGTTAAAATAACTAAATGTCATTAAAATTTTTCTAATAATCCCAACCTTATCCCTAACTATTATAATTTTAGGGGAGTCTATATATACCCCTTCATTTGGGATAATTAGCAAGAAGATTAGCCAACCTGATTAAGAAATTCTCTCTCAAGCTCCAAACCTCTACTACTCATTTTTACACTCCACTTTCACTCATACTTACCTTCTACTATCGTCTAAACTCTCTGTAAGTTGATTGAGTAATTGTTTTGGAAAGGTTTGCTCTCCTTGTCTTAATTGATTGATTCTATTTTCTTGAGAGCAAAACCTTGAGTATTCTTAGGACACTTTATTAATAAGTCTTGCCTAAGAAGACCTTGTTCGATCTTCTGAGATTATATATTCATTGCAACATCTTGAGAAGTTTGTATTTTATTTTGGTTGCCAAATCTTTTCAAAATCATTTACAAAATATCTATTGTGTCTTATCTTGAAAAATATTTGAAGTGATAATTGTTTGTGAGTCAAAATCTTTGTGGCAACATTCATTAAGCTTTATCTCTTGCTAAATACAAAGATTAAATTTCCTTTTGCAAACCAAATCTATACGTTGCTTAAGATTTATATGATTGAGATATTTAGCTGAATGAAATATTTTAGATTGAATGCATATTGTGATACAAAGATCATAAAGGTTTGCACTCTCACGCACCAATTACATCAATAGAAAAATATATTTGAGAGTTGATATACATTAATCCACATTGAGCTTACTTATTATATCTTATTGGTGGTGTATGTGATTGCACGTAACTGGGTACATATCTGTTTTACATGAAAGCATAATCACTGTACCATTTCATTGTGAGCAAATCTGTTGTATTTCTAGGCACGGACCTAAAGAGGGAGACTAACCCTTGGAAATAGTCCCGGATTGGCTTAGACCCGATTAGGAAAGTTAAGTGCACCATTTTGCTAAGGTGTAGGTTGTGGTCAACCCTGCTAATTGACCTAATTGTAAAGGTTGAGGTCAGCCCTGTGCTAATTGACCTGATTGTAATCAGTGTCACTTCGCCCGTTAAGTGAACCTTTAGTGGAATCATCGGGCTTGCAAGCTAGAGGCAGGGACGTAGGCACAGTTGGCCAAATCCCGATAACATATCGTGTGCCTCGTTTATATTTATGCACTTTACATTTACTACACATGTATGTTATGGTGTGAATGATGCACTTGATTTAAATTTCCGTAAATTATATTATTGATGCATTTGGAATTGCATAAAAAGACCCTAAGTTGTATTATACAAGTATTTCATTTAAACCTACGAGATAAATTTTAAAATTCCAATTCACCCCCCCCCCCTCTTGGGAATACACCAATTCTAACAAATACACCAAAGTCAACAAAATGTATATTGATTTGGTCGTTTGATCTACATTCACTCCCTAAGTCAACCAGTTACACCAAATGTATATTGATTTGGTCGTTTGATCTACATTCACTCCCTAAGTCAACCAATTTGAGTTTTCTACTATATCATCAATGATTTTATATTAAAGAGATACTCTTGCCAAACAACCATATAACGAGTCAACTTGCTCACATACTTGATATACTGTCAAGCAATTCTTGCCGCTACACACAAGCCTCATTCCATTTCGGAGATATACTTCAGATTACAAAAGGAAGGATAAACACATGAATTCGCATCTTCTTTGACAAAATCATCATATTACTTTAAAACATGAAGTTGGGGCACCTCTAAAGATATAACAATGACAACATACTGTTGGGAATTAACAACAAATTCCCGAAACCTGTGAGAAACAAAATAGAGAAAGAATACACGCCAAAGAAAAATCAATCACACACACAAGACAGTATTTACGTCGTTTGGTAATTTTGCCTACGTCCACGGAGTTGCAAAGATTTCACTATTATCAGGAAGAAAAATACAAAGAGTGCGGCAATACAATGCTCTCTCTCTCGCTCTCTCGCGAAGTGTGACCGCTTACCCTAATCACCCAAAAATAATCATTTTATATGTTGAGCACAGGGTTCCAAATGGGCTACAAAATGAGCCAAAATGGACTAAGTCTTAAGATAGAAATCTCTCATTAAAAAAAAAAGTCAGGTCATTATCCAAATTGAACACAACTAGACTCCACAAAAGCCCAACACATACAACAAATCAAAAATATAATGGAAGTTAAGTATTTCCTAAATATATGTATTTTCGATCAAACTTCTTCTTTGATCAAGCCTTCCTATTTATAAACCCTTTTTGCAAGCACGATCAGGCTTAATAGATACATGTTTATTTTTCTCATAAAAGATGTTCCAATTGTATGGAGCTAGTTTTCCAAGAAAACTTGAATTTGAATTTGAGTAAATTCAAATTCTAAATTCAGCATGATTTGACAATTTGAATCTTTCAAATTACTAAGGTTATCTTATCACATGACTTCATATATTTCCTCATATTTTGAATGTCACAAAAGAATATATTACATAAACTACTCCACTAAACTTGCATCTGCATCTAACCAAGCGTCTATTTATGTAGCTATGATATTTTGTTCATGTATTTGTTCATCTAAAACCACAAATGCATAACTTACTGTCATTCACTTTGTGATTAGACTCCACCTCATCTATTATAGTCTTGTCACTCATCAAAATTTGATCCCAACAACTTTAGTAAGCAAAATAAAATGAATAAAGGTTGATATAATTAACCTATTTCATAAAAAAAATAGGAAAAAAAACTTAAAACTCAAAACTTAAATGTCATACCTTAGAATTAAATGTATGTATACTAAAATTAATTACAGTACAAAATTTTGTTAACCTTTATTTAAATCATACAAACACAAAAATTCAAGACTTCAAATCTATAACCTCAAAAGGATATAAAAACATTATATCGCATTGTATCTAAAGTAATACAACTTCAAAATTTCAAGATCTAAAAAACTATAACCAAACACAGTCTTAAAACATTTTTTTTTTTTTAATAAATTTTACTTTTGGGTTGTTGTTGCAAACACAAGGGGGGTGAATGGTTGGTGGGACTAAAGATGGGTCAATTTCTATCAATTTGTCATAACAATTGATGGAGATATACAATAAATGGGTGTTCATGAGTGGGGCCCCTTTTATATATTTGTGGTGGTGGATGAGGTGTCAAATCCATGATGCCCCCTCTCAATAATGTTGGTCCATAAATATAATTATATCCATACCATGGCATTGGTAAACTTTGATGATGACAACTTTAGACACATTAATAATTTGGGATATAAAGATTTGGTATTAAAAGTTATAAGGAATAGTTTGTGTAAAATCAAGGCAACTAATGGAGAGTGAAAAAGGCAAGGCAATCATAATACAAATATAGATATAAAAAATTATAAGGATGATCAACAACTTTCTTTTACGAGTTAAAATAATATTTGATAATTCCTATATAAAATCGAACACAGCACACATTCAATGTCCAAAACTTAGTAAACGGATTTTTTTAAAGATTAATATATTCATCGAATTATCATTAAAATAAGATGACCATCAACAACTTCAATTATTAATCTATGTTTTAATATATATATATATATATGTTTTTTTTGTCTTATATATTTGTGTGTGTGTGTGTGTGTATGTGTGTGACCAAATATCAATGGAATTCAGTGATGGGCAAAAAACGCATTGCTTGGAATCAATGAATTTCTTATTGAAACATAACACAAGCAAACGCTAACCAAAAATTGCACGGCGTAAAATGCATCACATCATTTCTAGGATTTGAGCCATTTGAAATAAAATTATCACTTGTGAACAATATAAAATGATATAATTTGCAAACACCTTAAAAGTAGCAAGAACCGAATAGTGTTATTTCTATATTACTAAATTATTGAAATCATATAACTACTCAAACAAAGCGTCTTGTCAGTCATTAAGAGTAATTGATTTTCACATTTGCACTCTATAACAGTAAAACTTTAGAATCAATCACTAAAAATAAATATGAGTATTATGTTTAATTAGTTTGTGACATATCTATTGTGATAGAATGGTCATAACTTAAAAATATTATGACTTACAAAATGTGATAACATATAATAATAATAATAATAATAATAATTATTATTATTATTATTATTATTATTATTATTATTATTATCTCCAAATTTTTCAAGTAATTTTTTTTTTATAACGAAATGGGGATTAGCACAAAAAATATGATAACTTACAAAATGTAACATAAAATAAACAATAAATAAAATTTCTTATTTAATTTTGAATGTAATAACACACTTACACTAACTTATGATATTTCGTGAACCTAACTAAACATAACCTAATTGTATAAATTAGTATAAATAGATATTTTAAATAGCGACAGGTATTGTTTCTTAATAATTGAGTAAACATAGGTGGTCAATTGGTGCAAAACAAATGGATAATAAAAATTACACTCATTGCCAAACAAAAGAATTATTTTTGGGGATGAATTGTAAAAGATATATCATAAATAAAAGTACATATATTTTAATAAGCCCTAACTTAGGAAGCTTATATAATAAGGGCATTTAATATGAGTGTGGCAGGATATGACCTAAAGCAACCAACCAATTATAACCTTATCTGAACCAAAACACAATTCTCACCCACCTCTATCTATAACCCAACTTAACTATTCATTTTATAAAATAAAAAAATAAAAAAAAAATTTGAATTTAAAATTCAAAACTATAATTCAAAAAAAGAAAAGAAAAATACCCAGAAGATTTAATAAAGGGAGAAGCATATTATATACACATACAATAAAACGGCAATAGGTATGTAATAAAACGGCAGTAGGGTAGGAGGCAAACGTCAGACCTAAGCTAGCTGTAGCTGCCCTATGTCAGAAGTCAGAACAACCTTAATTTTGATAGCCTACCATTCTCTCTCTCTCTCTCTCTCTCTCTCTCTCTCTCTCTATATATATATATATATATATATATTATATGAAATTTTGCTTTAATGTATTCGATAGTTAATGCGTATACCCTTTTGGTATTGGGACACATGGCCGCCGAATAATAGTTTCAATAATTAAATCAATTATTCATTCATTTATTTGTTTATTTAATGGCTATGGCTTATACTTTTGAAATTCTTTAGGCATTATTAGTGTGTTTCAAGGAAATGCTTTTAATATGTGAGAAGTGCTCCTCAAGGACAGGTGCCTTCAAAGAAATTAATTCAAGAAAGAATCTCGTGAGCCTTAAAACTCCTTTAATGGGAGCAAGAATAACTCCTAAGAATTTTATGACACAGTATAAATTTAGAAAAAAAAAATTATTATATTTTATTAAAATTTATATAAATCTAAATTTGAAATTTGAAATTCATGCTCTTAAACATTACGTGAGAAAGTTTTAACGAACTTTTCAATTATAAAAACAATAAAATTTTATCAATGTACTCTAGGGGAGAGAGGAATATCAATCTTCGGATTTAGTATAGTTTTATCGCAACTCTCACTAACACATGCTTCACACAATCTTGAAGAAATTAAGAGAGAGAGTGTCCCTTCCTAGGGTTTATAAAAGATGGGCAGAATACAAGAGAGAGGTCATGTCTTCAATGGTCCTATGAGCCCTACTTTTAATTTGGATATAATATTTCTCTTTGTTTTATTTTTACCTCTCCTTATTCATCTTATGAATTTTAACTTTTCTTTTATTTCTAATTAATGTGTTTTGCCCTTTTTAAATATTTTAATTTGGCACGGGAAGTTGTCTTTTGCCTTGTTAGTCTACTGGACCACTGTACATACTTCCACAGGAGCTACCCCTACTCATTGGTTTATAGGATGGAGGATGTTATCCCGATGGAGATCGAAATCCCCTCCTTGTGAGTCCTGAAAGAGGTAGAATTGACAAAAACTGAATGGATAAAATCAAGGTATAACAAGCAAAATCTTACTGAAGAAAAAAAATATGTGTGCTTTGGTTCACGGGCAGCTTAATTTATCAGAGAAGAATGATGAATGCTTTCGACAAGAAGGTACGTCCTTGTCGATTCCAGGAAGGGGAGTTGGTATTCAAACACATATTGTCGATTCATAGTGACCCCCGACGTAAATGGAATTCAAATTATAAAGGGTTTTATGTGGTGAAGAATGCCTTTTTTAAGGCTAGCATTGCTATTAGCAAGACATTGATGGGACAAATCTTCTACACCCTATTAATTCTGATGTTGTAAAAAAGTATTTTGCCTAGAAATATTGTACTTCTCAATGAAACTTAATGAAATGGTTATACTTTTTTTACTCCCAAGTTTTGGTCATCTTTTTATGCTCGTGTTCTAATCAAATGATAGAAGGTCATTCTTGGCTGACAGGTGTATCCAAAAGGAACCCAATAATGAGTTATCACTTGTTAACTTATTTGAGCTGGAATTTAAACCAGTTTTTTCTTAAAGTCGATTTTCCAAAAATTTTAACTTGGGTTCGTGATCTTTAGTGCTTAATAATTCGTTTGAGACAACAGTTATTGGTCAAAAGGATGGCAGGTCATTTTTTCTACTACCAAAAAGAGAAATCAAAGAAGAAATCCCTTGGTAGCCTCGTTGAGTCTGAAATTTTTCTTCAAAAATACCCTCCAAGGATCATTTCCCACACTGGGGCAATGACATGAACATTAACATGAAGTCCTGATAAAATCCAAGAAGATGAATAAAATAGACCCCCTTTGCAAGAAAGAGAATAAGATAAAGGGAAAAAAAAAAGGCACAAAAGTCAAAGGAAAATAATAAGGGGCAAGCGTTATAGATGATCCTTTGTCAAATACAACCTTTAATGAAGTTGATAATTTTGGGCCTTATCAAAAAATTTTCTTCTTAAACCTATACCCCCAGCCTACATTATTGTAGCGACCCGAAAAATATAATAATAAAAGAAAATGGGAAAAGTGAAATTTTTGTTGGAGGAGAAAATCGGTGACGGTTTTGGGGTTTTACTGCAAGTCAGTAAAGGGTAAATGATAAATTCTGAGCCAATTAAATAGAAAACTGACGACGGTTTTCTAGAAGTTTGAGAAAATCGACAACGATTTTCTTAGCAGTACTGAAGATTATAAAGGAACCCGAGAGATTCATTTGAAACATTAAAATTTAACTCTCTCTCTCTCTCTCTCTCTCTCTCTCTCTCTCTCTCTCTCACTGAAAACCCTACGGCCCTTCTCCCATTTTTCTTCGTTTTCAGCTCCGTTTAAGCCCGGATTGATGATCAGGAACCACCATGGGGTTCCTGGGAAGATTCTCTACAAACTAGGTGGAGCGGAATTTCAGTTTGGGGTTCCGGGGCCCCATCCCAAAACTGAGCTAAGGATGTTGTTTGGGTATTTATGGTTGGTTTATTAATTTATTTAAGGTATAGGTTTAGATGTGAAATAATTTTGGGGTTGAACTAAGGAAATGGAATTTTGTGAAATGCAGGGTTATGGTGTAAAAGCTACAAGGATGAGTTAGAGTTTCGGCGAGTATTTTCCCAGAAAATAAGGTAAAATTGATAATATTTGTCTCGTTGATATTCAGTAGATAAACTAGGAATATGCAAGTTTAGGAAAAATGTGAATACGATAATTTTGGGAAATTCAGTTGATTGACTGGGGAAATAGATGTGTATAATTTCAGGGCGTTGAAATTACGAACGCCGCAAGCGTGAAACAGAAAAATAATAAACAGTCCTCAGAAAGTCAGGTAAGGGAAATATGTTATGCCAGTTAAATTAGAAATTTTATCAGTAAAGCATAGTATTTGATTATGAGTTACAGAGTATGATTTTTGAACAAATTAGAGCATTAGTAAAGACCCAAAAATTATAATAATTAAATAATAGAGAGGAAGGAAAATTTAAAAGGGGATTAAAGCATGGTTCGTCGACGAGTTTCAACGTTTGTTGACAAAGAGATATCGAGGGGGGGTATTTCAGACCCATTGGTTCGTCGACGAGCTCTTCACCTTCATCGACGAACTCCCTTCTTCGGTTCGTCGATGAGTACACGTGGCTCGTCAACAAGGCCACGTGTCAAGTCACCTATAAATATGCTGAAATCGGGATTCAACGTGAAAAATCTCTCTCTCTCTCTCTCTCTCTCTCTCTCTCTCTCTCTCTCTCTCTCTCTCTCTTTTATTTTCTCTCTCTACCCTCGATTCCTCCTCCTCTCTACAAATTCGACTTCGTTTCACTTCGCTTCAACGATCAAAAGTTACCACGATAATCCTAGGAAGATTCTCTACATCTTAGCTGGAGTAGAATTTCGATTTAAGAAGTTTGGGAACCATCCCAAAATTAGGGTAAGTGGGTTATTTAAGGTTTATTTGGTTAGTAGGCTTTTCTGAGCCCAGATTCTGTATTAAATATTGATAAACTAGTGTTTGGGATGAGTAAACTAGGGTGTTACGATTTCAGGGTTTGGGGTTCCAAACACTTCAGGCATGGATTGAGAAGCCTATAGGTATCATCTTAGGAACCCAGGTAAATGATAAATGGTTCATAGTTTAGAAATTTGGGTATGATAATTATTCTGGTTATTCAGTTGATTGATAGGGATATATACAAGGTTTGGAATTACGAGCGTCGTAGGCTTGAGATAAAGAAATAATAAATAGAACTCAGATATTCAGGTAAGGGGAAATATGTTATGCCAGATAATTTAGAGATTTTATCAGTATAGCACAGTATTTGAATGTGTGTTACAAAGTATGGTTTTTAAACTAAATAAAGCATGGAAATTATACAGTACTACAGTTTATATTTATAGAGTTTTATTTAATTGTGTGGCATAAGAAAAATACTAGAATATTTATAGAATTTTATATAGATTTACAGACTTATGATTATATAGTTTTTACAAAGTTATGAAATACAGTTTTATTTACAGAACTACGGCTACATAGAGTTTTATAGAATTATAGTTTACATGGTTATACAGAATTGCAATACATGGTATTTTACATAACCATGTGTATACAACATTATATAGAACCATGTAATACAACATTTTATAGAAACATGTTTATACATAATGGTTTACAATACTATGATTATACAAAATGCTTTATAGAACCATGATATATAGAGCATAGAACCATGACATATAAAAATACAGTTAGACATAAATACAGTTATACAGAAATATAGTTATATAGAATTATAGAGATTTACAGCGTCATAGTTAATACAGATGATATAGAATCATGGTAAAATGGTTAGATCTTATATAGAAACAGTATTATATAGTATCAGACCCTAACAGAACAGAACAATTTACAGAGCACAATATCGTAACTATACAGTATAGACAATACAACCATGCATCTCAGATAGAGTATGGTACAGCCGATTGTGCCAAAGGTAGAGTAGAGTACTCCCTGGCATCCAAACTAGGGGAGTGGGGCCTTTCGTGCTAGAGACATATACTGATGCATACAGTTAGGTTGACATTGGAGGGCCAATTAGTGTCTAGCCCCGCCTATGGGCCGCACAACCCAGTCATGAAGGGTTAAATCATGACATACAGCCATCCAGGAGAGGTTTTTAGAGTTGTGTATGTATTATAGCATTCACAGAAAACAAAGATTACTTATTATAGATAGAACTACGATTGAATAGATAACTCAGAAAATAATGTATTTTAAATGACACAAATGTGGATTGTTATACTGATACCTTTTACATGATATCATATTTACAGTTTTAATTAAAGAGTATAATTTATGTACAGACTCATATGTCACACACTGGTAATAACATGTTTTCTCCTTTCTGAGAGGTGTGTTACCCCAACAATTATAAATATTTCACGTAAGCCAGAGAAGCAGGCAGGGCCAACTCAAAGGTAGAGGAGGCTGTTGAATCGGCATAGTTTTGGGGTGAGTCTTGGGCTGGATAGTAGAGCCTACAGTATTCTAAGATTTCTGGAAATAATGTATACGTGTTTATGTATATACAGGTGGGTTCATAGAACTATGGTATTGTATATTTTGGGGTTATGTTTTGGATATTTATGTTTTCCTGCTGCATAAGTGATATACAGGAAATGCACAGGTTACCACGATACCCACTCTGGACTGTGATGATGATAGAAGTTTACTTAGAGGTATTAGAGCTTATGTTATATAGTTTAATAGATAATGAAAAAAAAATGGATAGAAATTTTGGGTCGTTACAGCATGAAAATTATACAGTATCATAGATTATATTTAATGAGTTTTATTTAGCTGTGTGGCATGAGTAATACTGGAATATTAGAGAATTTTATATAGATTTACAGAATTATGATTATATAGTTTTTATAGAATTACGCTATACAAATTATACAATTTTATTTATAGAGCTATGGCTATACAGTATTTTATAGAGTTATGAATGTACTGAGTTTTACAGAACCATGATTATACTAATTTTTACAGAACCATGATATACAGAGCATAGAATCATGACATACAGAATTATAGATGATACAGATATACAGTTATTATAGCGTCATGGTTAATATAGAGAATTACAACATCATGTTAAATACAGTTGATACAGAATCATGGTAAAACAGATAGATATTATATAGAAATAGTATCAGACCCTGATGGAACAGAGCAGTTTACAGAGCATGGTACCGTAGCTATATAGTATAGATAGTGCAACCATACATCTCAGATAAAGTATGGTGCTGAATGCCAATTGTGCCACAAGTAAAGTAGAGCGCTCCCTAGCGTCCGGACCAAGTGGAGCAGGCCTTTCGTGCTACACACATATACATAAATACAATTAGACTAGTACTGGTAAGCCAACCATTGTTTTGTCCCGCCTACAGACCGCACAACCCTATCATGAGGGGTTAAATCATGACATACAGTCATCTAGGGAATTTTTCAGAACTATATACATATACAATATACACAGAAAACAAATATTAGTATGTTCTAATAATTAACTTAGAATTACTGTACTTTAAATGACATAGATGTGGGTTATAGTACAAATACTTTTACATAATATCTCATTTATAGTTTTAATAAAAGATTATGTTTTGCGTATAAACTCATATGCCACACACTGGTATAACATGTTTCTCCTTACTGAGAGGTGTCTCACCCCAACATTATAAACATTTCAGGTAACCCAGAGAGACGTGCAGGGCCGGCTCAAAGATAGAGGAGACAACCGAGTCGACATAGTTCTGGGGTGAGTTTTGGGCTGAGTTGTAGATCCCTCAGCATTTTGGGATTTTTTGGAAAGGTGTACATATATGTATATGGTGGATCTGTAGTACTCTGGTATTGTGTATTTTGGGTTCTGATTTGGTATATATGTTTTTCCACTGCATAGGTATTATATATGGAATGCACAATTTATCACAGCACCCACTATGGGTCGTGATGATGATATCTATATGTATACAGAGTATTAGAGTTAAGAAATATAGCTTGATAGTGTATATATATATATATACATAAAATGATATGAATTTTTGGGTCATTACAACTAATGTGATACCCCGTGGAAGAAAGACTTAAAATGGATTAGATGTTACTACCTATATCAACAAGGTGCACCTGTCTTTTTGAGAGTCTTCCCATAAGAACTCCACAATTAAGTGTGCTTAGCTTAGAGTAATCTTGGGATGGGTGACTTTTTGGGAAGTTTTCACAGGAAGTGTGTGAGTGAGGACAAAACACACTGAAAATGATACATGTTGGTCTGTGGGGCCAGTCATTAGTCCGATAAGGCCCGCCCCCTGTTGTCTGGTCTAGATGGAGGAAGAAAGACAAAGTGCTCCTTGTCAGACCCAGGTTGGGACGTTACAAATGGTATCAGAACCGTTATCCAGTCAGAAGTGTGATGAGATTCACATCACCAGGGTTTGGAAATGTGGGTTCACAATGAGAACGTTGTATTCTGTAAGTGGGGGAGAATGTGATACCTCATGAAAGAAAGGTTTAAAATGGATTAGATGTTACTACCCATATCAATAATGTGCACATTTCTTTTTGGGAGCCTTCCCATAAGAAATCTACGGTTAAGCACGCTTGGCTTAGAGTAATCTCGAGATGGGTGATCTTTTGGGAAGTTTTCTCAAGAAGTGTGTAAGTGGGGACAAAACACACTGAAAAGGACACGTGTTTGTCTGTGGGACCAGTCATTAGTCCGATAAGGTCCGCCCCCTATTGTCTGGTCCAGGTGAAGGACAAGAGACGCAGTGCTCCCTAGCAAACCCAAGTTGGGACGTTACAATTACAGTCCAAATGAAAGTCCTGACCATATTGGTACATATTGCTATCTTGAATGAATTGTCAGACTCAATTTCGAGTTTGAACTACATTATGACCTAATCCTAATAAGGTACATAGGTAGCTTGTCCAAATAACAAGTTTAGTCAATAAGGTACATAGGTAGCTCGTCCCATGTCTCAAAGACCATCTTGAGATTAGACATAGGCAAAACACTTACCACATTTTGGGAGTAATGGAATCATAACATCGGGATTGAGAAGAACTTCATTTTGAGAAGAGCATCAAACTCACAATAGTAGGGTACATAAAAAGAGGCCTTTTCTTGCAAGATTTGTGTAACGCCCCGATTTTTCATACCATTTTTTTTTCCATACAAATAAATACATATAATCACATATCGGCCATGTCAACCCCTGATACCACAATACATAACCTGACCTAAAAATGGGTACTGGGTACTTAATCAAACTTATATACACCAACCTAACAGCAGAAGTCATTTCATATATATACATACCACAACGAATACACATACCAGAGTACTACCATCTATATATACAAGTCAACCATAGAAACTCTAGGGAAATCAAACCTCCCTAACTCCAAATATTCACCCTGACTACTCAAGGCATCTACCCCCCTTTATCTTAGAGCTCTATCACCGGGTCTATCTCAGTTTCTTGAAATATTTAAATGATTGGGTGAGACACATCTTAGTAAGATGGAATAAATTATCTACAGTGTGTGGCAGTATGAGTTTCATTATATCATAACATATACACAATTCAATGATAGTATCTTCTGACAAAATATATCATTTCTACATTTACAATCATATAGATATACAACACAAGCTTTCATAAGCTTTTAATTCATTTCCAAATCCAATCATACACAACCCATGTTTACCAGCGAAATTCCTAAGAATAAGGAAGCTTACCCGCCTATACAAGTAGCTTCCTTCTGCCTTAATATCATTTGTATTCTTACCCGAATAACTCAGGTTCGGCAACAACTGATACTTATCAAAGCACTCACCTTACTCAGTAAGCCCTCAGGCGGAGTGTTTTACTTCACTTAAATTATTTCTATTATTAACTCACGCTATTTCATTCACATTTCCATTTTCATTTTCATTTCATTTTCATTTCCATTTCATTTCTAACTCATAAGTATCCTTGATAACCAACATATCTATGTCTGTAACTCATAGCTGCACTAAGGATTTTTCTCCATGTCATGCTTTCCCCCTATGAATAAGGTTGTGTGACCCGAAGGTTGGATCCAACCACGGTTATCCGACCCGGTTAGATCAAAATGTCATATCATATATCCCGTGTCTGTAGTATGACTAGCTGGCCTACAGCCTTGATCTGAACTTAAGGGGCACAACAACTCTACTAAATAACTCAATCGACTGTCACGCCACATGCTCCACGAGTCCGTGTGATTGCACTATCTCCAATAACAATGATACCGTGCCTAATATCACAACCCATCATTAGGGTTTCCATAACCATTCATCAGGGATATCACTACCACATACCCGCAATCATTATGCGGTATTGGCATTTCATCATTCACATTTTTGTATTCATATTTCATAATTTCACATTTCAATTCTCACAATTCAATATTCATATTGCAGAATTAACGTTACAATATTTCACATTTCTCATATTCACATTTCAATATATGTATTGTAGTACTCACATTACAATACTCATATTCTCATATTCTCATTTTAGTATTTCTCAATTCAGCTTTCCTAATTCAGTATTCACAACTCATTTCATCTCATATTAACGTATACATATCTCATTTCATATTATTCAATATTTCTCAATAAAATTTTTCCATATCTCATGTTTCATCATTTCTCTCAGAAGATATATAACTATTTCAGTACATTTCACTTTCATCATTTTTTCACATTTCAAATCCCATATATCAATACACATTACGGAAACTCATATTTCTCAGGGTAAATCATTTAACCCAGTTTTAAACATATCTCAATATAAATCATATGTCACACAAATTTCATCTGATATTATATCATAATAAATTTCGGGTAAAATATTATAATACCTTTTTCACATAATAACTCAATAAGAATTTCTCAAATCGACTGTAATAATTTATTCCCCTTACCTGACTTACTGAGAGGTCCATTAACAGCTTAGAAGCCTAAAAATCACATTTTTACTAAATCGATCAACTCATTTCCCACAACAATTTCTGTATAATACTTCCCAGATTTCAATTACTTCAAACAACCCATTAAACCCTAAAATCTCTTACTTACCCTAATTTTGGGATGATACCCTAGAACTCCAAATTGAAAATTTACTCCGCCTATTTTGTAGAAAATCTTCCTAGGAACCTCGTAGCAGTTCCCGATCATCAATCTGGGCTTAACGAAGCTGGAAATGAAGAGAGAATGAGAGGAAACCGTGGGTCTAGAGAGAGAGAGAGGGAAAATGCATGCTAAAATGAGGATTTTCAATATTTATAACTCGACATTCGTCGACGAATTCAAGTGGTTCGTTGACGAACCCATGAAAGAACTTCGTCGACAAAGAGGCTATTTGGTCGACGAACCTAAAATTCCCTGAAATTCACCAAACTCTCGGTAATCTCTCACCGACGAGACATGTGTACCTCATCGCCAAAATCTATGGGTCATTCGTCAACGAAGACCTTGGGTTTGTCGAAGAAGCCCTGTTTTCTCCCTTTAAAATTTCCTTCCCCTTTATCTATCCTTTATTATTATCATTATCCATGAATAAATTTTCCAGGTCTCTACAATTTGGGTCATCAAAGGGAAGAGACTAGGAGTGTTTTCTTATTAACTGGTTTACTAAGCTGACAAACAGTTATACAGCATCAGAGTACTAGAAAAGTCCTTTCCCATTGAAACTGCATGCAAACCAGGTTAAGTATCTAATTTTTGCATTTGGTCCTATGATTAAGTAAATGTGTGTCACATAAATGCATGATCATTTTTCCATTCAAGAAGGTTTCATTCAATATATAGACACACACACGATCCCGCCAGGATCCACAAGCTCAGGAAAAACTCAAAATGGGAGTCGCAAATTGGAAAGGATATCCTTCAAGGACAAACCGCGAGGACATTCGCACCCAAGCCACATGGTTGGTTTTTCATGAAACCCCCTTCAAAAATGAGCAATTGGGAGACAGAGTAACAAGGAGGAACAAAACCTTGGTCCATCTGAAGAAGAACAACATGCATACATATCATCATGCCATGCATAATAGGAAACAACATGCATACATATCATCATATCCTAGCATGAGAAATAATAGGAAACAACATGCATACATATCATCATATCATGCATCCGTTCATCCATGATACACATATTTTTTAGGCTTTTTCATCTATTCCTCATGAATTCATGTAACGACCCAAGAAAAAAATAATAATAATTAAAAAAAATTAAATTAATTAATTAAAAAAATTATTATTAATTAATTAATTATTATTAAGAAAATTAATTAAATTAAGAAATTTGAAGATTGTTGATATATATATATATATATAAATGTATATAAGTATAAGTATATATATATAAGTATATAATAAAGTTTAAAGTAAAGGATAAAGGAAAGAAAAAAGAAAGAAAGAAAACTTGGTGGCTAAGTCTTCTAAGCAAACAGAGAAGGAAAGAAAGAAAAAAAAGGGGAGAGCCTCACGCGCAGAGAGAAAAAAAGAAAGACAAAAAAATTCTCTTAACTCACGCTCTCCACTGCTCTTCTTTCTATGATTTTGCAACGAATTCTCACTCAATTGGAAATCTGAAAATATTACCGAACTCCATTCTCCGCCACCGATATATCTATCAAAGTGGATTTATCATAGGAGTAATGTGGGCATATCTCTTAAGGTAAGCTAAATTCTCATTTTTGCCTCAATTTTTATTAAATTTTAAGCCAAATTGACGATCGGACACCACCACGAGAATCTAGGGATGATTATCTACAAATCTAGCGGAGCAGATTTCTCGTGGGGTTATTGTAGAAATAGCCCAAAATTAGGATAAATGAGTTATTTAGAAATTAATTATTATTTAGTTATTGTAAATTAGGAAATGTTAAAATAATATCTTATTAGAGGTGATTTGATTGAATCAGGGTTCGAGTGAGCACCGCAGGTATAATTTTAGGAGCCCTGCAGGCATGGTTCAAGGAATCAAGTAAGGGGGAATAAAATTATATCAGTATTTTATTAAGGTGAACCAATTATTTACGAGCATATGAAATTTATTATTTATCTATATGATTTTTTAGAATAGCCTGATTATTAGAAAAATGATGATTTTGGTTTAAGGTTATATTTGGGGATAATTGCATATGATATTAAATTTGTGTGACATGAGAGTAATTTTTCCTAATAAATTAAATATGAATTTCTGTGGTATTTGGGCTTACATGAGGGATTGTTTAGAATGATTATGACATGATGAATGAATTGTTATGTTTGACTCCTATGTGGAAATGTATTGATCTGTTTGGATATTATGTGGGAAATGAATTGATCTGTTGGATTCTTGTGTGGAAATGCATTGATGTATCTGTATGAACTAACTGGTGTGGTTATTCGTATGCATCTCAATATAACATTGGCATAAGGAGGTTGTTATATTGCCTAGATATAAATCATGATATGACGTTGGCAAGTTAAGGAGCTCGTCATACTGTAATTTATATAGGGTAGGATATTGGCAGGTCGAGGAGCTTGTTCTACTGATGTATGACGGGTAGTCCATGGGGATTGGATACTGGTGAATAGTGGTTCCTGTGTGGGCCACGTGTCGCGAAAGCTGGAGTGGGGCCTGTATGGGCCACGTTATATCATGTGTGGATAATGGCGCCTGTGTAAGCCATGTTATGTACCTTTTGTGGGTAGTGGTGCATGTGTGTGCCACGTTATATCATGTGTGGATAATGGCGCCTCTGTGGGCCATGTTATGTACCCTGTGTGGGTAGTGGTGCCTGTGTGGGCCACCTTATATCCTGTGTGGATAATGGCGTTTGTGTGGGCCATGTTATGTACCATGTGTGGGTAGTGGTGCTTGTGTGGGCCACGTGTAGATAAGAAGTACGTAGGTGTCTGTGTGGTCCACGTACTGACATGTATAAAATTGCTCTGTGTGGGCCACGTACTGAGGACATTGGAAGATGAAGTATGAGATGCATGATTCTAGTGTAGATGTGTTGTGCGCATGTGAATTTAATTATAACATAAAAATAATGGTGTAGAATATTGTGAATGCATGTGTGTGCATGCGGCGAGATAAACATACCACTGGGGGCTTGGTGAGAAAGGCGAGTACTCTGTTAGGTAGTTTCTTGGTATCAGTGTAAAGGGATGCTACTTGTATGGGCAGGTAAACATCCCGATCCTCGGAAACCTTTGCCTTTAAAATAATAAAGATGTGTATACTGGCGACAAGGTAATTCTTCACCTGAGGGCTTACTAAGTAAGGTGAGTGCTCTGGTAGGTAGTTTTTAGTACTAGAGCAGAGGGAAACTACTTGTATGGGCGGGTAATCTTCCCTATCCTTAGGGACTTTCGTTTGCATAAAAATTATGTACTTGTGCATATTAGATGTGTGAATAACATTAGATGTCGAGAATGTTATTAATGGTACATTTTCTCGATTTTATTGATATTATGTGAGAAGCAGTTTATTTTTATATGTAAATATTAAAACTCATTTGTCACACACTATTATAATTTATTCCACCCTTACTGAGAAGTATCTCACCCTAGTGGATTAACAATTTTTCAAGTTCTTCTGGAGATTGGGTTTGAAGGCCTAGGCTGGGATGGTATTTGGTGGTTTTTTTTTTTTGGGTATTGTGAGATACTGGTACATATATACAGATATATATTTGTAATGGGTTATGTTTTAAATGCTGGTTGTGGATATGGATATCTAGATGTTGTAGTGTTCGTTTTTGGGTTGTTATATAAAACTCTGGTATTTATTTGAGGTTATTTATTTGTGTTCCGCTGCATGCATATTAATTATGGTATCAGATACAAGTGATTGGAAGACGTGGCATCCGAGCCCCACTTGGAAGATTCGAGGCGTCGTCAAAGTTATACTTTGGGAACCTAGGGCATGGGCCCTCAGATCTCAGAAGTTTGCGAAAAATGATTTTCAAAATGTTGGGGCCTCTGCCCTCAAATCCAGGATGTTCCAACAAAAATGTTTGAAAATATTGAGGCGTTGGCCCTCAAACTTCCAATATATATAATTTTTGAATAATGGAGCATTACTCCTCCAAAATTCAAAATATCATTTTCAAGCCATTTTGACTAGCTCGTTTATCTGAGTAGTCATCTTCCAAGAAAATGCTCTAGTTGTTTTGGAGGTTAAGTATCTAAGTAGTCATCTTCCAAGAAAATGCTCTGGCTATCTTAGAGGTTAAGTATTAGAGTATTCATCTTCCAATAAAATGCTCTGACTATCTCGGGGGTTAAGTATCCAAGTAGTCATCTTCTAAGAAAATGCTCTAATTATATCGGAGGTTAAGTATCTGAGTAGTCATCTTCCAAGAAAATGCTCTAGTTGTCTCAGAGGTTAAGTATCCGAGTAGTCATATTCCAAGAAAATTCTCTGGCTATCTTGAAGGTTAAGTATCCGAGTAATCATCTTCCAAGAAAATGCTCTAACTATCTTAGAGGTTAAGTATTCGAGTAGTCATCTCCAAATTTGCGCTGACCACTAACACTCCAAATTTGCATTGACCACTAATACTCCAAATTTGCACTACCCACTGACACTCCGAATTTGCATTAACCACTAACACTCCAAAATGGCACTAACCACTAAATTTGTACTATTCACTAACACTTCAAATTTGCACTAACCACTAACACTCCAAATTTGTACTAACTGCTAACATTCCAAAGTCTTACTAACCACTAACATTCCTATATTTCCCTAGTTATCACTTTCCATCCCTAATTCTCGTGCAATGGAAGCAAGGAATGCCTAGTCAATATGAAATCATAGCAAACTTTAGTGGCCCAGCGTAAAATAGGTGTCTTTTTTCTTTATAGACTTGATGATGTTTCCTACTGTTACCTTAAAACAACAAAGCCTATAAAGAATGGCAGTTGTAGATACCGCAATTTTAACAGGGTCTCTCTTTTCTTCTCAGTGTGGATCCTCTGTTGTTTGTTCCCTTGTACCGTGGAGAATCTATAGGGACCCTTCGTAACAACGTGGTAATTTACATAAAGAGGGGTCAATTTTATATTTCGAAAATTTAAAGGTCCTTCTTGAAAAAAATCTTATTGAGTCCTTTTATTGTTGATTCCTCCTTGTGTTGAAATTAATTCCCTGTTATTTTAAAATTAAGTCCTTGTTATCTTGAAGTTAAGTCCTTTTTATTTAAAATAACGGCCTTCTTTTATTGAGTCCTTTTGTGTTAAAGCTTAGTCCTCTTTATTGAGTCCTTGTGAGTTAAAATTGAGTCCTTTTGTGTTCAGATTTGTAACTAAACTCGTTACAATCCAAAGTGTCTAACGAAACTATATTCTTCCTCCTCAACCCTGGTTTAAGCCTAACCTCACATAACGTCCTCATCACACCATCATACATCTTGATTCTAATATTCCTCATCCCGATCACTTTGCACGCAACATCATTCCTCATCAGAATAGAACCAAAACTCACCAATCTCTATGTAATGAATCAGTCCTTGTTGGGCATCATATGATAAGAACATGTTGAGTCCAAAATCCAAGAATCTACAAACTCATCCGACGCCGATGAAACCGAGAGCATATCACCATCACTGCCCATGAAGTCTCCTTCTTCTTCTACATTCTTTGTGTTTGAAAATTCTTATTTGCTTTCAACATTCCTCTTCTTCCTTTCCAGATACTCGGGTTTGGACCAAGCCCTATGGTTGCCCAATCCACCTCGAAAGTTGCTCCTCCCACGATCTCGATTCCTCTTCACCATGAGCCTTTCACCATGTGAACCCTCATCGTTGGCCTTCTTCCTTTGATGGAATCCTAGCAATGCACTCGTGATGTCCTCCAACTCCGGGGTTTATTTTCCCCATGTTAGAGTCGTAACCAGATTCTCGTATGACAGAGACCTCAGTAGGGAATTCAACTGCATCAATGCTTTATCCTTTTCCCAAAACTTCATATCAATTCACTACAAGTCACTAATGATATGATTGAATGTGTTGATGTGCTAAGTCAAGTCTAAACCCTCTACCATCTTAAGCCAATAAGCTTTTGCTTAAGATGCAACTTGCTCGTAAGCGACTTGGACATGTACCGACTTTCAAGTTTCAACCAAACTGTGGCCATTGATTCCTTATGCATGATGTGATACATCACATCATCGTCCAGACAATGTCGGATAGTGGACACAATCTTTGCTTCTAGCTCCTTCCAACTTGCGTCGTTCATATTGTCCGGGTTCTTCCCATATAGAGCCTTCACCATCCCTTACTGCACTAGCAAGTCCTTCACCCTCCTTTGCCAAATTCCGAAGTTTCCGGTTCTATCAAACTTGTTAACATCGAACTTCATCGAAAAGACCCCGACCATTGAGAACCAATAGCTTTGATACCACTTGTTGTTCGCGGATGCACAGCGGAAGCCCTTTCACACGCTCACAAATTAATCATTAAACAACCAATGCAATCACTCAATGATGAACAATACTAAAGAAGCAATCACTTAGCAATGAGAAAAACGAAAACAACAATCAACGACACAAGATTTACGTAGTTCAGCAATGTGCCTACACCCACAGGAGCAACAACTCTGATTCTCACTATGAACAATGTCAAGCTTACATTAGCATTACAAAACATTGATTATATATGAACTCTAAGCGTACAGGAACCTTATATCCTATCTAAACCATCCATGTAGCAATCTCCGGAGGAAAATCTTTCTATCTACCCAATCTACTGATCTCTCAATTTGAATTACGTGACGTACGCTGACTAAAACCGTCGACAGTTTGAAGCCGAGAAGTAGTCTCCTACATTTTGCCTAAAATCGTCGACGATTTGCCCTCTTCTTGCAGCCTTCTTTCTTGCTCTGACTCCTCGCTTCACGTAACTTTCCTAATGCATGCGTTCCACTCTAAATATGAGCCACATCCCCAATAATAAATAAAGAGAATAAACTAATAATTTTAAAGAATAACAAATGTTATGTTAAGAATGATTAATAACAATAAAATAGTAGTTCAATGTGTTTGAATGAGAGTAGTTTTATTTTTATTTTTTTCACCTAAGAAAACATAATTTGCAACATGATGCATTTGAATTCACTTTTTACAATTCGCTAACTAATATCATTTGTAAATTATTTGGGCAAACATAAATATTTGTGTTATTCACTTTCTTATAAATTTGTTGATTTAATTTGACATGCACTTATTAGTTACTTGGTGCAAATCAGTTTGCCCCTTTATCAGTAGGATTTTAAGGGGAATATTAAAAAAATAAAAATAAAAAGATGACATCGATACATCAATAGGTAAAAGAAATAAGAAAAAAAATAATACTTGGCATAACCCGATGCACTTAGAATTCACTTTTTGTATATGCTTTGGATTCTTTCACGAAAATTTGCTTTAGTTTTGTGCATGTTAATGCTACCAAATGCTTTAGTTACATAAATAAAGTTCAAATAATCTTTTGAGTTTTTTTATTTGTTTATTTATTATTTATAATATATACTATACTTGGTTTCACTCTTTTTTATGGTTGTCACATGATGTGTTATGTTTATTCACTTTATCATGTAGATTTGGCTCAAATTTTGGTTGGACAAGTAAATTTGATTTGATATAATAAAGACACCTTTTTTTTCTTATTTCATCAATTGACATGTGTTTTTTTACTTAAAAATTTTATTTGGAAGACAATTTCGTGAAATTAATTTATCTATGTTATTTTTGAAAACATGCTACAATTTTGTATCTGTTAATGTTTGCACACCCTTTAATTACACAAACAACGCTCAAATAATTTTTTGAATTTTTTTTATTTATCTACTTATTTATTATTTATAATATATTCTAAAGCTGGTTTTGCTCTTTATTTGGGCTCTTCACATTATGTTTTTATGTTCAATTCACTTAATCATGTAGATTTGGCTCAAGTTTAAGGTGAACAGACAAATTTGGTTCAAATAGTAAAGACCTCTTTTTTGTATTTGATCATTTACATACACTTTTTAACTTGAAAATTTTAATTTTCCGAAGAAAATTTGGCAAAATAGTTAATATGAGAGGTTCAAAGGTTTGAAATGAAATAAAAAAAATTATCTAATCAATTCATTCTACATTTATGAGGCAATGGTATGCTAACTCCTTTGTGATTGGTTGGTGATGGATTTGAATATAAGGAAACAGTCTCTCTACACATAAGAGTAAGATTGCGTATAGTAATGCATACGCTCGTAAAGCGGGAATACATCATTATTAATCATTTGCCCTCCATTTGAGAGGATAAATTTTGATTTTGCATTTATATTTGTGTGGAGTTGAGCAAAACATGTCATAAAATTATATTCAATTATTTTAAGATTCAGGCAAATTGAACTTTCAAATAATATTTTTATACTTTGGATATAGATTTTGAGTTTTAAATTTACATTTAAAATTTAATGCTATTTGCTACTGTAGTTTAAATTTATATAAATTTAAGTTTGAAACTTAAAATTGAATGGATCAAATGAACAGGGTCGGTGAGGACAGTATTCCCACCCAAAAATAACCTGGGAAGTGGGAATATGTACTGTGTTGCTTACAGTCTGAAATGGTCAGACTCAGAGGCAGTATCGATCGGGGTGCAGGTGGAGCCACGGCGTTGATAATGGATTGCTGCTGCGCTGCACCTGTTCTGCTATATTTAAGAATTTCACAGAAGAAAGTTACTTAGGCCCTGTTTGTCTGTATCGATTATGACAAAGCTGGGTGGGTGCTTGATAAGTCTCAAGTGAAGAAAATTTTCTGCTGTTTCTATAATGGAGATAATGACGGATGATGACATAAAGGTGGAGGT
The DNA here is from genome assembly GCF_029873635.1 of Malania oleifera. Classification (NCBI taxonomy): domain Eukaryota; kingdom Viridiplantae; phylum Streptophyta; class Magnoliopsida; order Santalales; family Ximeniaceae; genus Malania; species Malania oleifera. The sequence continues at coordinate 7,939,551 of NC_080419.1, forward strand.
GGGTTTGATAAGAGGAAGGCTGTGGAATGGTGATGATGAATTGATGATGATGACGATGATGGGTCTTGTCCCCATCCTCATCTCTTCTCCTGTGGGTTTATTGTGGTTGGTTTCTTGTTATGGGTTTTCTTCTTTTCCCTTGGCAATACCAAACAGGACAAATTCTGACCTTGTTTTTGTTTATTTGGTATATTATCTTATCTACGTGGTTTAGGTCACCCTTCTTCAAATAATGCACACATATAATTAGTGTTCTTAACGTTTTTTTCAAAAAAAAAAAAAAGAAAAACATATCATTTGTTGGATTAACGGAGTTTGGACTGACTGATGGGTGGTTTTATAGGCCACTTGTTGGGCATTGCCCATTCATGACGACGAGAATGCAAAAAATCAAATATCAAAGATTTAAAAAAAAAAAAAAAATTGGTATGATGTGTAAAATATGTGACTAGAATAAATTATTTTGTGAAAAAAAATATATATATTTTTTACTTTTTAAGAATGAGATAAGATAGAACTTTCTTTAATTTAAATTAAATAAAATATATTTAAACACTTTATTTTCAATATATTAAGATTTAGATTTGAAAAAATGAAAATTTGTTTGGCTAAAAATATAAGTATAATATTATAAATATTAAATAATTAAAGCATATCTTGAACGACAAAAGGTAAAACAAATTACTCTTTCTCAAATTTTTTAAAACTATTGATTCCCAAAAACTATTGGAAAGATCTAATGTCCAATAAATAAAGCTAAGAGGTGCCGCCCTCTTTTTTAAAAATAAAAAATAAAAAAAATAATAATAAATAAATAATACTAACTAATTGAGCTGCTTACTGAGAATAAAATTATAGGCGCAAAAAACAATCAAAAACACATAAGTCAGATTTATTTAAAATTTAAAAATTCATCAATTAACCACTAAATAAATAAACAAATAAACAATTATAAAAATTTTGTCAATATTATTACAATGTATACATATGTACTTACCCGACCCAAATTCATAACCATGCACACCCAATGTTATGCATGTATGGTAGGTACTAGGTGCATTTTATGATTACATATAGCAATGACTACACAGCACTAATATTTTGGCAGTAAATGTAACATTACTGTTTTTCTGAAAGACTTCCATTTCCAAAAGGCTCACTCACCCATTGAAGAATATTTACCAGGGGCAAATGCGCCAAACCTGCTAGTGCAATGGGTGAAAATGAAATAGAATAAAAAACTTAGAAACAAAAATTAAACAATAAATTCACTTTTGAAAATGATATAGAATAAAAAACTTAAATATAAAAATTAAACCAACCATAAATTTAATTTAATCTTGTTTAATCTCATTCCATTCTTACATGCCAAACGATCACCGACGCCTAATCCCTAGCTGTGCTCCACAGCCTAATGTCGGACTCCGCAGAGAAGTCCTTTCTTTAAACAATGCAAAATCACAACCCAAGGCAGGTAACCTCATTTTTGATAATTTACCCTCAACTGGTTAAATATGCAGAAGGAAGCTGCCGGGATGGGATGGTCATCAAATCGATGGGGCTCTGCAATATAAAACAAGAAGGGAGAAGCTGCACTGGATTCATTATGAATTGTGTACATTCGCTTCACCCATGCTAGCTGCTTGATAACGTTGTCTCTAAACAAAAGCATACATACATACATATATGCTAGACGACAGAAATTTATAGTAGAAAAAGTCGGGTACATTTTCTATACTAATAATAGAACAAAAAACACACAAAGGGAACTACATTTGCCGCCATCAGCAGTACTTTCCTACAGACATAACTCAAGCTGCAAGGAAGAACAACAGGTACTGTAATAGTCTGCCGGAGTAATAGAGGAGCCGGAATGGCAGATGATCTGTTAAACACGAACATAGGCTCACTTGCACAAACTGAAGCTGGATCCAGTTGAAGTAGTGGGAAAGCAGAATTGCAACTCGTGAACCCAGAATTCTTTTCTTTTCTATAACCAAATTGTTGCACCAGTAGCAAAATAAAGAGCAGCTTAAAATGATACATGAATCTAAACGATTGAAATAATGCTTGCAACCTAAACAGAGCTCTTTTCTCTTTTTTTTTCAGGGAACGTTCATCACTTGAATGGATTGCAACATGTCTGATACAGCAATGACAAGGTCACCTGATTTGATCATCCCCCTGGCCTTAAGCAAGAAGAAAGTTTTGTTAAGGTTGCTTTCCATATCGTCTGAAAAGCTGACACGGAAAGGTATGAGGCCCCACTGCAGGTTCAGACGTCTACGCATGGATGCTGTGCTCGTAAAAGCAAAGATTGGGCAGTCAGGGCGGCAGCGTGAAAGGAGAGACGCCATGTGCCCTGTCTTTGTGTAAACAAAGAGTGCATCTACCTCCAAATTGTTAGCTGCATCACAATTCAAAATAAATGATCTGCCACACCAAAAAAAAAATGTTCAAATAATAAGAATCCCCAGCTGCATCCCCCATCCAAGAGGAACAAAGAAATGTGCTTTTAGAGCAAGGAATTCATGGATAGTATTATCCTGAGCAGCAATTCCCGGTAATCAGATCAGATCTTGGATTCCATTTGCAGCTTAGGACTCTGGCCTGGCCAAACCACTTACCCCAAGAAGCATAACACAAGTGTGTCAAGTTCATACAAAAATTTATGCTAAATAAACATACACAACTTTAGAAAATTGCACATAAATTCTATAAGAAACACAATAGACACATTATAAATCTAATGCAAATCAAAATGGTCACATTCAGGAAGCAGCCTTATTTCGCAATGGAAAATAATTATGAAGTCAAAGAAATACATTTTCTAATACAAAAGAAAAAGTGAGCGTACTGATGCAATAGGGCCAAATTATAAGTGGATATCTAGAACCAGAGAATCTTACCCATCTTAGCAGCAGAGTTGCAAATCTCTTCTGAAATGCTTTCAGAGAATGAAGATGCTATGCCAGGAAGTTCCATAGCTTCATGTCGTTTCTGTTCTCTCCACCACCTTTCAATTCTCAGACTAACACTTCTCAAAACAGTCAATGCTTTCTCTGGGTACTGGCCCATGGCAGACTCACCAGAAAGCATTAAAGCATCCGCTCTCTGCCTAACTGCTTCAGAAACATCAGCCACTTCTGCTCTGGTCGGCGTAGGGTATTCAATCATGGATTCAAGCAGCTGTGAGGCAACAATGACAGGCTTATTTAGCTGCCTGCACACCTGAACAATCTTTTGTTGGGCCGATGGAACCTGTTCCAATGGGATCTGAGCACCAAGATCTCCTCTAGCCACCATAGCACCATCTGAAGCTTGAATGATCTCCTCTAAGTTCTTCAAGGAATCAATACTCTCTATCTTCGCAATGACAGCAATATCACTGCATAATCACATTAAAATGAACTATTACAAACTTGGGAAGTGAAGGGCATATCATACTAATCTTAATATAGTAACCACAGGAACCGCCATAAAAAGGGATGTAACAAGATGATTTTTCATCATCTAGATGAAAAAAAACCAAAAGAAAAAAAAATGCATAATACACTAATATCTACATGTACGAGAGCAAACAATGACTGGTGTGGTGCGTTGCTGATTACTGTTTGGAATGTTCCCCAAGGTATGCAGGGGACGAACCAATGTTCCATGTGAATCAAGTATCATTCAGAGAAATGTAGTGGCGATGATTCACAATAGAGCAGAATAGCTTGTGGGGAGTGATGACCCAGAATATGGAAATTTGGAGGGGGAGGAGGCACACAATTATATCCCAATTCTTGCACAATCCGAATTGTTGAGTGCTAGGTATCATTTCCATTTTCTGTTTTTTGCTTTTGTTGCAATACAGTGAAGAAACAGATAGTGAAAACACCATCCAGAAATTACTTTTTTGGAATTCTATACAACCTTTCAATAAAAAAAAATTAAAATAAAATGACCATGTGAATTTAAATATAATTAAAATAAAGATATCCATAAATTTTCAAAAATTTTGAAAATCATGTCATTTAACAATATTTTTACCATTTTTCAAGTCATATATATTAGATTTGTTATTGAAGACTAAAAAGAAACTTTAAAATATAATAATTATATCAATAATGTACAAATATTTTTCATTTTTTATTATACTATTTAGCATTTTATTATTTTGATGGTATTTTTCTATTTGTTATTTGATTCAAAAGCAAAAATGAGCATGCATTCAATAAGGTTTTTTTATTTGTTTTGTTTTTGGAAATGTTAACCAAATAGATTGCTAAATTTCAGTTTTAGGCTTTGTTGCAAACAGCCTCTATTTTGTTTATCTTGCAAGGATGCAACTGTAAATAGGAATTTAATGATGAATCATCTTGTCAGTAGAAACTGCACTGTCCCTAATGCATGCTCCTTAAAAAAAGGATGCAGGATCAAATTCAACTTCTACATTGCTCCAAGGGAGAATACCATGATATTCTCCCTCATAAAGACTTAGGGGCGACTAAGATTGTGCCAGATCAGCTCCTTAACTCCTCAAATGTGCGTTCATTGACACTAGGAGAAAGGATGGTGGTCTGATTTGGAGAATCTTATCCTTCAATGAATTCCTCGAAAGAATAAACTAAAAGACATTTGAACAAGTTGAGCTTCTACCTCTTCAGCCCAAAGATATTTTCTTAAATCATTGTTCATTTAAAGCCTCTTTGGAACTTAAAAAACATTAGGTAAAGGAAAGGAAAATATGAAAGAGTACCTCTATTCATGTTTGGTTATCAAGGAAAGCAAGAAAGAAGATAAAATATTAAACAAATCAATGAAACGAAAAAATTAATTTTATACATCAATAATATTTGACATTTATAACATGAATCCTTACCAAACATTCACTAGGGCATTCCTACAAGTGACGCTTTGCACTTATACCACCCGAGTGCAACGAGAAATGGAAGGGTGGAGTAGACCGAGTCAGTCGAGGGATACTTACGGACAAAAGCATGGAGATAGCAGATACAATGATCAGAAGGAAAATTAACTTATCTACCTTCAAGAGACGAAATGGATAGGGGAGAAAGTCAGAGAAATTGAGAAATCAAAATTTAAACTTTGGTATCCTAAAAAAGAGAGACAAAAACAAGGTAGGAATCATTGTAGAAAAAGACCAAAAAGATAATGCAGATGTTAAGAGTAGGGGATAGGACCATAAAAATCATGGTAGCTCTAGGCCTAGAGATAGTAAATGCTAGTGCGAATGCTCCCCAAATAAGCCTAGCAGGAAACCTCAAAAGACAATTTTTGGAAGATATGGATATAGTATTATACAAGGGATACCAATGTCTGAAAAAACATTTATAGGAACTAATTTGAATGTACACAGTGGAAAGTATAATATAAGTTATGAGAAGATACATGGAAGTCATGGATATGGAGATAAAAATGAGGTTGGTGATACAATTTTAAATATTTCCATGTCCAAAAATTCGGTTATGTGCTTTATAAAAAAGAGAAGAACATTTAATAACGTTCAATAGTGGGCAAAATAAAAGCCAAATAAGTCTCTTCTTAACTAGGACGAGGAATCGTCTACATTGTAAAGATTGTACGGCTATCCCAGCTGAAAGTTTGACTACACAACGTAGAGTCCTAGTGTGTGTGTGTGTGTGTGTGTGTGTGTGTGTGTGTGTGTGTGTGTTTGGGTGTGTGTACACTAAAAAGTGGGGGAGAAAGAGAGCAACATAAATCAACCAAGAGGAGTAGCTGGTGGATCTTGAAGAAAAAAAATATAGTAAAATTCAAAGTTAAAATGATTAAATAGAGTGATTAGACAATAGCAGATAAGGTAGATGTGAACACTATTAAATTTATCATAAAAATAGGAAAGGAGGTCTAAGTTGAATCCAAGGGAAGAGCTCAGGCCGAAAAAATAAAAAAATAAAAAGCCACACACACACACACAACTTGTATAGAACATGGCTAAGCCGTAGAAATATAGAAATCTTGAAAAGTGTAGAGGCAAGAAAAAATGCAAAAAAAGCCTATTAGTGAAGCTAAACGTAGAGCTTATGATACTTTTAATACTAGACTAGAAAAGGAGAAAAAGGCATTTATAAACTTGCTAAAGCTAGAGAAAGAAAATACAAATATTTTGGTAATTTTAAATGTGTAAAGGACAAGAATGATAATGTCTTAACTAAATTGAAAGCTTGAACTTGGAAGGGACAAATATAGAACGGACTAAAAACAAGAGATTTATTCGCAAATTAGAGTCCTTGAAATTAATATGGCTTTAAATAAAAAATGAGAAGTGAGAAATCTACAGGACTAGATAACATGCTAATTGAAGTTTAGAAATGTTCAAGGGATAAAGGAAGTATATGGTTAACCATCTATTCAACACTATTATAAAAACCAAGAAAATGTCATCACATAATTAAGGTTAAGGAACATATGATGAAACTATGGGAAAGCATAATTGAACAAAGAATAAGACTAGAAATGAGAGTTTCAGAGAATTAATTAGGCTTTATGCCTGGGAGATCAAGAGTAGAAGTTAAATATCTTTTAATAAGATTAATAGAAAAGTTTAGGGAAAAGAAGCGAGGCATGCATATGGTTTTTATTCACCTAGAGAAAGTCTATTATAGAGTACCTAGGAAAGTTCATTGCTAGATTTTAGAAAAGAAGGGAGTCTGCAGTATATATACTAAAGGTCATTAAGGATATGTTGATAGACTAATGACTAGCTTTAGGACTATAGGAAGGGAATCTAGAGAATTTGCAATCACAATAAGTGTACATCAACGTTCTGCTTTGAGTTCTCACCTTTCTGCTTTAGCGATTGATGAATTCATTAGGAATATCCAAAACGAGATCCCTTGGTGTTATCTTTTGTAGATCATATTGTCTTGATTGATAAAAGTAGGAGTGACGTGGAATCTAAGTTAGAACTTTGGAGAGCCTTTTTAGAGTCTAAAAGTTTTAGGATAAGTAGTAATAAGACAGAAAAATGTAATTTCAGTAACATAAGGGGAGAGTATTGGAGAGAAGATTAAACTTGATAAGAATTTAATAGCACTAGTAGATTTCGATATCTTGGATCTATTATGCAAGCACCTTTAAAATTAAAATGGAAGTTCTATAAGACGACTATAAGGTCAGTCATGCTTTATGGATCCATATGTAGTAAGAAACAACATGTACAAAAAGTTAAAGTTTCCAAAATGCAAATATTAAGGTGGATAAGTGGTATATTAAAAGAAAACTTAGAGAAGGAACATATATGCAATAAACTAGGCATGGCACCAATCAAAGACAAGATGAGGGAGGGAAAGCTTAGATGGTTTGGCCATTTAAAACACAGGCCTAGTAGCACACCTGTGAAGAGAAGTAAGTTAGTTATTGTTTCTAATATTAAAAGGGTTTAGGGGTAGACCTACAATAACCTGGAATGAGGCAGTAAGGAAGGATTTAATAGCTGTTAAGCAAGAGGAGGAAAATTCTCTCAATCGAATGAATTAGTGGAAAAGGATTTTCATGTAGCCAACCCCACCTAGTGGGACTTGAGGCTTGTTGTTGTTGTTATAATAGTCGACATTTCTTATTTTTAATCATATTAGAAAAAAAAATTTCTTTTTAATAGAACTTTGATATAGAGAGAGAATACAATAAAATAAGTTTCCTTCTTATTTTCCTTTCTTTCCCTTTCCTCAAACTAATCCTTGATCCAAGTCTTAGAGTTAGGCACTTTCCTAGGATTCTTGGTATTGGAATGCTATGCCCTAGTGCCTTGTGTGCTTCATGAGGATCAAACATGCTTACTTTGTTTTAATCACATTGCCTTTACAGCCATTTTTTTTTTTTTTTTCACCTTAAATAAAGGTAATCCATTGCCTTGATTAATAGTCCTTTCTTGAAACAAATTTAAAAAAAGCCTTTTTTAGAGGGAGAACATGAAAGGGGAGAGAAAGAGGAAGGGAGGGAGGGAGGGAGGGAGGGAGGGAGCGATCAAAGCCATGCTCACTAGAGGATTATAGATAAATAATAAATATACAATTACCTATCACGAGAACGTGCAGCAATATAGCTTTTAAGATGTTTAATAACTTCAGCAGACTTGACAAATGAAATTGCAATGAAATCAACACCCTCTGCAATTCCAAAATCAATGTCCAACCAATCCTGCAATATTAAAAGTTTGAATCGGTCAAAAGAAAGACTAGCATTTTAAAAAATATAAAAAATTACAGCCAAAATGAGTAAACAGGGGAGGCGACCTTCAATCAAACTAGCAAACCAGTGCAGTCCCTCCCTCTCTCACATCGGCCCGAGCACACACACTCACACACAGTGAACACAAACATAACCCAAAAAAATTGAGGGGGGGGGGGGGCTACCTCAAGGAATACAATTGCAACACCCACTGCACAAGGCTCTCATACCAAATTGGGGGACCAAAGAGGGCTGGATAAGTTCTTAAAAAGTATACATGCCACAACATCAAAGGAAAGAAGATTCAGATCTCACATTTGATGGATATAGTGATCCACTAAGATATTGAGCCTAAAAAAGTAACTTGTTTGATGAATTTTAACCATCTAATCTCATCCTGTTGCCAGTTTAAATAGAATTTGGTTATACTATGTACAAGAGTAATCAAATTTAGCCACTTTTGGATACGTTCAAATTGAGCCACTTTTGAATACATTTGATCCCCCAAATAAGACTCTTTAATGTGAGTTTTTATCCCCATGTTACATAAGAAACAAATAACTTGTAAGGAACAAAAACATAAGTAGTCCCCACTCTCCACAAACTTAATCATTACAATGAGCATTTTTATATGGAGCTAGAAACATATGCCAAAACTATAAACATGTCCTAGTTAGCCACCTTGGTTCCTTTAACCAATTGAATTGAAATTTTCTTTTTAATAATTTTTTTAAGTATTCATTAAATATTTTATAATGCTTTCAACATTTAACTTACTTACTATTTTTAGACCAAGTTTTAGCAATTTCACAACTACCCTAATCAACCATTGCTAACATTGATTTTGAAGAAACTATTAAAAGATACCATGCTCAATTGAATGCTTCAGCAGCACACTTGGAACCGTAAGTTCAGCATTATATAGCAGAAACCTGAATAAACCATATGTTATGGCAAGGATTAATGATATAGAGAATTAAATAAAGAAAGACGCTTCATTTTTCTGCCTTCCTCATTTTGCAAGAGGATGGCATTCATTGGATTTTCATTTTAGAAGGAATCTTCTTTTTTTTTTTCTTGATAATAAAAAAAAATACATTAAGGATGAGAATGTACAATTGAAGCTAGGATAATAAATCCTCAATATACATATATATATATATATATAAAAACTCAAAAAGGGAAAAAAGAATAAAAGCATAACAAAAATAATAAATAAAAAACTGTAACAATCAGCTAAGAAATCCCCTCTTCAAATCCTTCCCACCATAGTTCACCGAACACTTAAATTAGCTACTTCCCTCTAACCCTTCTTCACGTTGGATTTGCCACCGTCAAGCCTGACTTCATTACCTCCTTGCTCAGATAACCTCAGGCCCAAGTCATCCAACAGCCTCTGAGCATCAATATCCTTCCCAGGAATTTCATCTTGAACAGGGGTCGGCAGAATTCCATCCTCAACCTTTTTATCAACTCTTTGAACCTTGTCTTCAAACAGATTAATACCTTCTAAACCATCTAAAGGAGGAGAAGGCACATAAGTTAAATCCCCAAGAGTAACGAGCTTGTTTTTCAGACTATTATGCTTGATTCTTTACATGTCCAATTGGGGAGTGATAAACGTGTTTGGAGTATAGATTCTTCCAGGAATTTTTTGTACAAATATTTCTTTTTTCATTTGATCCATGACCCTAATGCTAGCCCTTTTGCCCTTCATTCATTAACCTAAAGTTCCTTCAAAGATTAAGCCTTTTGTTAGACTGCTAGAGAAAATCAATAGTAATGATTTATTTCAGAAGCGAAGACCTATAAGCGTCCCTGGTGTTTGTTCCCCAGTTTTAGGAATGTGGAAAATTGCTCTCACTTGTTTTTACATTGTCCTCTTGGGTTCTATGGAATAATTTGTTTATGATGTTTGGTGAAAATTGGGGGTGTGGGCCATGTCCCCTGCTTATTTGGAGATTTTTTGTTGCGTCAGGTTTGGAGGTTTTGATAGAGGAAACAGAGGAAAGTTTTGTCATATTGTATTACCTGGGCTATTATTTGGTGCATTTGGTTGGGAAGAAATGCTAGGATCCTTCAAGGTGTTGCGACTTACAGTAGCATGCTTGGAGCAGAGTGGTCTTTCTTGTGTCCCTTTGGTGCTCAGAAAATGGATTATTTCATTGTGTTTCTTTTGAAGACTTGCAGCTGGATTAGTTGGCTTTACGTTATTAGAATTGTCTTGTATTTACTTTATTTTTATTTGGCAGTTTTCCTTTTGTAATGGGAGGATATCTTTTTCTCCCAGGTTTTTTCTTTCTTTGTTGTACTCTCTTTCTTCCTTTAATATAATTCTTTGTTTATCAAATAAAACAAGGAATGAAAGGATGCTTTTTCCCTCCCCCTCTTCAATTATTCTTCCTTTTCTTAATATATCTTAATGTGGTCAGTGAGAAATCAAGAAAATATTTGTGGACCAATACAATATCTTCATGAATCCTCTTCCTAGGATCCTCCTCATGAATCTATGCTTCCCATTCAGAAACTTCTAGAATAAAATTTTTATATCACAATTAAAATTTTGTATAGTAAAATCTTACACCTTGTTATCAGGAAGCCAAATAATATGCCACCTGCAAGGTAGTTTATAATCCTGGAATCCAAATGAAAGATATTCTGATGCTAATAATTTTTCACATCCTATAACAACAAGAGCTTAGCTCCTTTAATCATTTACTAAAGTGTGGGAAATGAGGAGTTCAAGAATTTTTTAATCAAGAAGAAACACATTATTGTACTTTGTGGTACAAGAGGCTTCCTTGCCCACTGTACTTTTAGACTTTTTTGACATGATACACTAAATCATCAACTCTAAGAGAAGAAAAAAGAGAAGCGAAAAGGGATCCAATAAGAAATGGAATAATAATTGTTTTTTGTAGATGATTGTCATAATTCTATAAATTCAGGGATTCTACATCTGAAACAAATCTCTGAAATGATATGACAATCCAATAATGTGAGGTTAATGAATTGGATGAGAAAGATCTCACATCATTTTTATTTACTTTCCAGGCCAGTTCAGAGCATTAATATTATTCTAGTTGTTGCAGTCGCAAGTGACTTGTTAGAAAGATTAAATTGCAATTATCAGGAAACTCAAATGAGAAAGATGTCCTAAAATTGAAGGGCCCACTAAATTACAATGTTTTTGCAGGTACAAAGGTAAAAGATATTATAGTGGACCAGTGATAATTATCTCTTTGGAACTGTGCCAATGATATTGTATAAGAAGTATTACATTGAATCAGAGCTGTGAAAAGGCACCCACGTGCTCATCTAGGCACTCAGAGATCACCTTGCCCATATCTAGGGGACTTGATGTCAATCAGGCATGCCAGGCTGATTTCTGCCATTCTCTAGTTCACCGTTTTTAGGCTCTAATGATCATGTGGATGAAGACAATGATGTATAAGAATTTAATTTTCCACAGCAAAAAAGTGACAGCAAAAGTGGAAATAGAGCATCAAGCAGTAAGGTTAATAAATCCAAGGATTTTTTTTTTGCCTATTGCCTAGCAGTTTCAATCTATTGAACTTTAGAGCATCTTACCATTTTTTAGTCTGATGCATCATTAGATCTTTTTTCGTTCATTGAATTTTGGAGAATCTTAAGATCTAATGATGATGGTTTTCTCTACAAGTCATTATTTGATCAATGGAGCTTATGTGTTGAACAATAGACTCTTTTTTGGGTGGATCTAATAATTTTACTGGTACTCTTTACTTCATGATAATTAAAATTGATTTCTCCATTCGTAAACAACTTAACATTTTGTGTAAAATATTTGCTAATTTTTTTACCAGAACATCGCTGCATTGGCGAAGGGGAGCCTTTGCGCAGCGATAGAGTTGTCGCCATGTGATGTATAAGGTCACAAGTTTGAGGCATAGAAACAGTCTCTAGCAAAAACGCTAGATAAGACTGCATACCATAGACCCATCGTGATCCACCCCTTCCTCAGACCCGCAAACGCAGAAGCTTCACGCACCAGGCTGCCCCTTTTTTTTTAAACTCACTGTGATGGCGCTTTAAAGGCAGATCAAACTTTTGACAACACTATGTTGAGTAAAATTTTGAATTCAAATCTTAATGGGTCCAAAGTTCAAAGCTTAAGATTGAAAAGGCAGAACCATTTGGCTTAACTTGGAAAAGTACACTAGCCTCGTAGGGCCACATCACACATGTCAACTAGGCAATGCGCACACACACGTCAACAGCTAACCTTGGAATGGGCAAATAAACTGCACATAATTTCTTATTGTTTTTCAACAATGCTTAGAAATCAATTACAGCTAGGTATTTATAAAGCTAGTTCATGAGGCTCAAGTAAAAAGCTTAGATACTAGTTTCCAAAATTAGAGTTAAATATTTTTTAAATATTTCCCTAAAAAAAAAATTTTCCAAAATATCTATGGAAATAAAGAATCTGAAAATAAATAAAATTCATAATAATTTCTGAAATTCCTAAATTTGGACTTTCACCTTGATGTGCATACTCCAACTTGACTTCAAATTTTAAGTGAGAAAGCATGAGAAAGCTTGGCTTTCAAACTAGCGCTGACACCACCTTAGTCACCTCAACGATGTATAAGAAGATGTCGGATCAAGTTCCAGCAGGGTGGCAAATATAAGAGGAATAACAAACTCAATCACTAAAATGCCTTGAAATTAACATCAATATTCACTTGCTCATCATTGCTTGGAGAGTTATTAAATCTTTAAGCTTGTGGTCACACCCACCAATCTCAATAACATTCTCTTTGCTCTCTTAAGGTAAAGATTGTGAAGTCAAAATTGCAAAGAGGGCTGATTTTACCCCACTTAGCTTTTAGATTCAATAATGCTCCTTTCAACCCAATCTCTTGGCTAGGATTCTTTGTGGCCTGTTATCTTAATAAATCTTCTTTATCAAAAAAAAAAAAAAAGAAATTTCCTTGGTACATTAGAGGTGGTTAGGGAATTAAACTTGATATGGATGGCATCAAATAATAACAGCAGTTAAAATTAATATTGAGTGGTGATGCAACCGAATTGGGGTAGGAGTAGATAACAAGGCTGATAGGCTCATTGTGGTAAAATGAGTGAATAATGGGATAAATCTTTGGGAACTAGGAAGGGGATCACTAAAGCTCCAGACAAAATACACTTAAAAGAAAGGATTCAGATTCTCAAAGGCTTGTCTCATTGACGATCCCAGGTGAATCACCTGAAACATATGAGGTGTATGGCAGACCCAATAACGCATTTAATAAGGGGATTGGAGCAGCACCATTGGACAAAAGATCTTCTTCAAAAGTTCAATTTGAAATTATTACATGCCCAAGGTCCAATGCCCAAAATTATTACATGCCCAAGGTCCAATATCCAAATAATTTCAGGGGTTTTCCATGACTTTGTCGTTGTCAATAAACAATCTGAAATACCTCAACTTTTTCAGTTCAGGCCCATGGCTGGAGTAGTAAGGGTATGCCTTGAGGGGTATGGGTCAGTTTAGTAGTCTGGCTTCTAGCTATTTGAAGTCTGGGATCACTGCACCGACTTGAGGAACTAGCTCGAGTCAATTTCATTTTTAGAAGAGTTTTTTCTTCAGTTCAAATATTCTTCTAAAAAAGACAGCATTCCTGATTATTTAGAACTTAGCTTACCCAGATACCATTTCTAATCCATCATTAGAACATGCTCGGACACATCGAGTACTCCCTATACATGTATCATAAATTTTTACTGAAGGCAGCCAAGGTGATTCTCTACTTTGTGTAAGAGTCTTAACTCGCTTCTTTTTTTCTTTGTGAGTTTCAGGAATGGGCTGAAGCAGGTTAATGGATTCGGAGGGTTGCAAATTTGGGCCAGGCAAGAGAATGGATCAAATCTGATAGCTCTTTAACATCATTTGATGCTGCAACTTCATAATATGTATGCGTAGAAGCTAGGCTCGACTCATGTAATCAAGTATGGACAATGATGATAGGGAAAGCTGATGACAATGTCGACAATGAGGGCAGAGTAGAACGGGTTTATATAGTGGCAAGGGATTTGTGCCATTTACCGAACTCAAGTGATTGAACAATATGGGTAGTAATCACTGTGACTACTCAAGGGGTGTTCTGTGACGTAAAAGATTCAAAGCTTGCAGTCTAACCAAGATTTGTCATCAATTGAAGATGTCTCCCCAAATAGTAACATACTAACATTCTTTAATAAATTTGAGCTTCTGACTTGAACCTATGTCCTCATCAACCTCTTTCCCTCCTATTGCCTCTACCTCAATTCATTCTCACCAGTGCACCATCGAATCTAAGTTGCAACCAGCAAGCCCCAGACCACCTAAATGCCCTTCGCTTATCTTCTGCAAGTGCCAATTGCACCTGGTTACAAATATTCATTTCTTTCTTCATGTTTTACAGTTATACCGCTAGTAACCCATTGATACCGGAGAATGCAACACACTCAATTTCAATTCAATTCCAAATAAAATTCACATATATAGGCCCTTTTATGGACTTTAAGTACTTGGGAAGTAGTCAAAATAATGTTACAAACCCAAATAAGCTCAAATACCACTTTCCCTAGAACCTAAACTATATTGGCCAAATTAAAATACCCTAAACAAAAAACAATTAAGTACTTTCCATACTCTCCTACTGTATCAACCCCCTCCCCCCCGAGAGGGCGGCAAAGAAAAAACAACCAGAAAAAAGAAAAAGAAAAAAGAACCATACCTCAAGTTGAAGCATTTGTGCTTACTAGCTAACATTACTCTCTTCAACTTTATTGAATAGCTCTCTCCAGCTTCATCCTCATTATTTTCAGCATGCTCCACAACATTGATATGTTTTTCTTAGGACAATTCCAAAAAGAACGCATTTTTTGTCCACAATTGTAGCAGTCAAGTTGAGGCAACAATCATTGAGTCAAATGACTTGGGGGGACACCAAGTGGCTCATAATATTTTCTTGCAATATCCTTTCAATCCTAGCAAAGGGAGCAGCCTTATCAAATAAGCTAAAGACAAAAGTTGCATGATTGCAGCTCAAATTGTAATCCATAGCAAAGTCCCCTAATGTATCAAATAATGGACTGATGTTCATCTTCCACAAAAGAATATCCAACACAACCAGTGCTTATGAAACTCTTTAGGGTGTGACCCTATCATGTTGAACCAATGCACACAACTTGAAGTATTGACAGGGATGGATTTCCCTTCAATGAGATGCTCGTAAAATTTCGACATACCAGAACCTGCCTACAAAATCAGCACCAGTAAACTAGGGATAGCTAACGGTGATAGGGATGCTTACAAGTCTTTTCTTTCCTCTCACCCATTTCGGACTGCGTAATGGCAATAGGGTTCGGTTTTGGGAGAATGCTTTGGTGGATGAGAGAACTCTTTGGTGTTTGGGTGGTTCCAAGCTATTCTAAGTTGTTTTATTATTTTATTTATCACACCTATGATTAATGAAAAGTGAAATACACACACACACACACTATATATATATGTATATATATAATTCATAAAATCAAAGTAACCCTAACTAAACAATGTTACAAGTTGAACTAAAGGATCCAAAATACATCAAAAGTTCAAAACTCTTTTTCTAAGAAGTGTTAAGGGTTTAAAGCTTGCAAATATACCAATATGGATAATGCTGTGGATGCTCAGGAAAAATTCACATACACCTGCTTCCCGCTATGTATCATCCGCAGCTCTGCTTTCTGCTGCACCAATTACTGTTATGCTACAGTACCCGCTACGCTATTTAAAAACCATGTAAAGAATGGCCAGGGACAAGGGGTTGGTATGGATTGGTTAAAGAATGACTATGGGGCTTTGGTAGAACATGTATGGGAAAAAGGCTATATTTAAGTGGATCAGATATGGATCTTGGGCTTTAAAAAGAAATAAATAAAATAGAAGTGAATAAAGAGAACAGAGATAGCTGATTTTTCAAAAAGTAAAAAGGAAGATGAAGGACTAACTCCAAATGATTCAAATGTGACGCAAGTGAATTCAAATTTGACACAAGTGGTCGCAACTAAGTGTCACTTTTAAGCAACCCTATCAGCAAATGTTCTAACTAATTGGGGATTATCATCATTTCCAGTGGTGGAATGCAGCAATCTCGAAGTGGAGCAGTAGTCTAGACTCAGGCAACTTTTTCCCCTATTGCAATTTGAGTCTAAATTGCAAAACCTATGAATTTGAGTAGACTCAGAGAAAACTTAGTCAAACACTGACAATCATGGCAATTTGAATTGAAATTGCAAACCATATCAAGGCATTGATAGACAACCGATTCTGCTGTGACTTGATGCAGCACAAAAGTGCAACATATATTCAATCCCAATTCAAGTATCAAAATAAAATAACACTATGGGGAATCAATACTCCAAAAATAATTTTAGAAACCTAAATAAACTCAACTAATGTTTTACTAAACAATGAAACTAGAGTCTAAACAACAACAATAACACTTTCCTTGCTCTTTTACTGCATCATTCATCTTAACACTTCATTCAACTTTTATTTACTCTTGCCGTAGTCAATTTCTAATTGTTCACCATTCTGATTGATAATATAGCCGGTCAATATCAGGACTCCAAAACTATCTGATGGAAAGGCCCACAAAATATGTGAATTATTTGTGACCTTTATTAATGAGCCATACGATGAAGTTGGGGGAAAGGGTAGTTGAACAAAGATTAATGTTAGAAACGAGGGTCTCAAAAAATCAATTTTGGGGTATGCCTAGAAGATCTGCTACAAAAGCTATATATCTTTTAACAAAATTATTGGAAAAGTTTAGGCAAAAGAAGAGGAACTTGCATATGGTTTTTATTGATTTAGGGAAAGCGTATGATAGGATACCTAAGAAGTTCTATGGTGGGTTTTTTTTTGTGGGCCGGGGGGGGGGGGGGGGGGGGGGCGGGTGAGTCGAATGTAGTAGGTATAGTCATGTCACTATGGATGTGTACGACGGAGTAATGACTAGCGTTAAGATTACAAATAGAGCGACCACAGAATTTCTAATCGTAATAGGTGTATATCAAAGATCTGCTTTGAGCTCTTATCTTTTTACCCAAGTGATGGATGAGCTTACTAGGAGTATCCAAAATGAGGTTCCATGGTGTATGTTATTTGAAAATGATCTTGATTGATGAAACTAGGAAGTCAACTAGTATCTAAGTTAGAATTATGTAGAGAAACTTTAGAATTTAGAGGTACTAGGATAAGTAGAAATAATATAGAATATACTAAATATAATTTCAGTCATGGTAGGAGGAATATTAGATAAAATATTAAACTTGATGGTCAAGAAATCAATAGCACTAGTAGATTTTGATAGCTTGGATCTATTATGCAAGCTAAACAAGAACTTTAAGATGTAATACATACACTTAAAGCAAATTGGGTAAAATAGAGAGGTGCACCAGGTGTGTAGTGTGATCATAGAATACCCTTAAAAATAGAAGGGAAGTTCTATAGGACGGCTGTAAGACCAGCTATGCTATACGAATTAGAATGTTGGACAACTAAACAACATATCCAAATAGTAAAAGTTGCCTAGATGAGAATGCTCGGTGGATGAGTGGTTTAACGTTAAAAGACAAATTAAGGAATGAACATATTCGTTGCAAGTTAGGCATAGCTCATGTGGAAGATAACATAAGGGAGGGGAGGCTCAAATGGTATGGCATGTGCAAAACATAGGAATAGTGCAGCAGTAAGAAGAAATGAGCTAGTCACTATGAGGGACAATAGAATGGTTAGGAGTAGACCTAAAATAATCTAGAATGAAATAGTAAGGATTAATCGTCCTGAATTTGTCGGAGGAAATTTGAGATGATTGAGTAAATTAGAAAAAAAGGATTCATGTAGCCGAGCCCTCATAGTTGTTGTTGTTCTTGTTGTAATTTTAACCTTCATTCAATAAGTTTTCATATTAAAATTATGATAGATAAACTGCACATGCAGACTAATTACCATCATACCAAATATAGGACAATTTCAAGAGATTCAAAAATCTTCACCAAATAGTACAGCAAAATCCTTTTCCCCCCTATAACATCATGGACTAAGTTGTTGATCACTTTTATCCTCTACATTGAAGCAAAGGTTTAACTCAGAAAGCAGAACAAATTAGGTCTGCCCTAAACAGCAGGGAATTAATTAAGAAGTCAGGAAACATTTAATTATAATTTTTAGAGAGGTGGCATCTTCTGATCCATTATCTTTTGTTATCATTCTTTTTTTTCATGTCTTTAGCACCTCTACTTTTCGCAGTTCACTACAAAGTTGATTTCAATGAATACTTGAAATAAATAAAGCATGAGTTACCCACTTTTGAAGAAATTGTTGGGAGCATAGCATTGCGTTCTCGTACTAGATTCCCATCTCGCCAAAAAGTCAAATTAGCACGTGGTAGCAATAATCCCGGATCAGTGCAACGACACTTGACATCTGGCCCAATCTTCTCAATCACCTCAAACCTCACCATTCCACCGTCCACCAAGAGTTCATCCCCAACTTCCACATCTGTGACACAGTAAAAGCTCACATGAAAATTTATGACATTTCAACTGCATTTATATACATATAAATTTTACAATAGAACAAGTATCCCACAAAAAAGATAATTCAAGAATTACGACCTTCAGCAAAGCCATCATAATTTACAGTTATGGTCCGCTCTGGGCGAGGTGCATCAAATGCTCGAACACTGAAAGTCCATATCTCGCCATCCTGCAAAAAAGAGTAGATGACCATAATAAGTTCCTCCACCATGAACTAGGTCTGGTGATAAAAACAAAAAGGGTATAAATGCTGCAGAGACATTTGCATAAAATTCAGACAGACAACATGTGAATCAATTAAAAAATGCCTCCTAGCAAGGTCAACCCCATCTATCCCAGATATGTTTATGGCTGCAATATAATAAGAAGCAACTTTTATTATTTTGACAGAATCAATGCCATTCTATTCTCTGATAAGACAAACACAGATGGATGCTATTAAATGCTCAGACACTGGAAAGTCCAAATTTCACCATCATGCACAAAAGAGTAGTTGACTATAATAGAATTATCTCCATATTTCAAATTATGAAATTTAGAGGTTTGAAGATAAGTAGAAATAAAACAAATATATAAAATGTAACTTTAGTCATGTTGGGAGGAATATTAGAGAAAGGATTAAACGTTATTGATAGAATTAATAGATTTCAATACCTAGAATCTATTATGCAAGCTCAAGGAGAAACTGAAGATGTAATACATAAGAGTTAAAGTAGGTTTCGTAAAATAGAGAAGTGCCTCCAGCAGCATACTGTGTGATCATAGAATACCCTTAAAATTGAAAGGACAACTCTTTATCAAGGCAATTAGACCAACTATGCTTATGGATCAGAATGTTGGCAGGTAATAAACAACATATCCAAAAAAGTAAAAGAAGCCAAAATGAGATGCAGTAAGGAGGAGTGAGCTAGCTGATGTTCATGGAAGTAGGAAAGGGAGGGTAGACTCATTATAACTGGTATGAGAGAGTAGGTGAGAATTCGACAGCCCTACATTTGTCAGAGACTCAGAGGATATTTCCCTGGATCGTGTAGAATGGTGAAAGAGGATTCACGTAGTCTGTAGTAGACCCCACCTAGTGAGACTCATGGATATGCTGTTCTCGTCGTTGTTTTTTTTTTTTGTTTCTCTAGATGTCCAAAGAACCTTATCAACTGGGAAACAGAAGATTGTCCCTAATGAATGAGCATTTATGAAAATGGTTTATTAAAATTGATGATGTGGTAAAGACCTCGTGAGCTATTTCAAAAATCACACAGCAGTCACTATGCACACCATTCCACATTGCAATGTTCAAGTGTAATGAATCGGAACGAATTTCCCTAGTCTTTTTTGGTTAAAAACATATGTTTAACAACCATTCAGTCACCATAACAGACTCCGAGATAAAATCCGCAAGATAGTAGCCATGTAATTAGGAGCAGGAGCAGCAACAGTGTTGGCTGTCTCACAAGTCAACAAGACATCAATAGCACAATTAACTCCCCTGACCAAGGTCACCATGAAACTCAAAGCTTTCACCGTCAACGATTTTATATGGAATGAATCTAAGATTGAATACTGACAAATATTTGAGCAATGCACATACCAAGTGAACGTACTAATAATAACAAATACATAAATCAGATCCACAATGAAACCACACTGTTAATTAACAAAGATTTTTTCAATCATGAATTCTCTCAAAACTGTTTCACATATATTGTCAAAACAGACATCAATACCATGTCCATCTCTCATCCTACTCAAATTCACAACAGCAAATCCTGCAAAGATCTTATTTATAAATTCTGAAGGTGCAGTTCCATATGTGTCATTCAAGATACATCTCAGTTGAGATCAGAATTCTGTTCCCTTCATCACAAACCTATCATACAGATTTCAGAGTTGAGGTTGTTCCTGGCAATGAACACCTACTTGATCTACATAACCATGGGATGGATGCAAAGTACCAACTACAAACTACAAGGATTCAAGCAAACAGCGACTGCACTGGGTACCAATGTAATGCCTCCAGCCTAAAAAATTAAGGACGTATCTATGGCCACCCTCCTCAACCAAAAACAACTATCCCATGGCAGGAAAAAACACAAGAATAAATAACAGAACAAGAAGTGGAAAAGGTTCAAATTTTGTCTCTCGCCGCATGAACTCTAGTTTACTGTAGGGACTCGAAACAAGCAGAAGCTTTTAGAGAGAGCTATACGTAAAGAAACCAATTTTGTATTAAACCTTGAAAAGGTATTTGGCAGTTATACAAAAAGGTAATCCTTGGAACGATGCCAACGAGGACCTTACCAAAACTAAACCTAGAAAAAAACAAGTTATTTAAGGAAATATATGGAATCAAGAAATAAGTATGAAAGATGACATTAAAAAAAATATATGGGCCAACTGTTAAGGCAATTGGTAAGGCAGATCAGGACCTTTGCCTGTGCATTTTAATAAACAAAGCATAGGTGATTTTTTATAAGCCAACGCGATCTAAATGACATTACCTAGTGACATCACTTTGTACAAATATTAAATTTTATAAAGTCTTGATATTATGAAATCGATAGATTTCAGCAGCATAATTGATGTTTTGTAAGGGATAGCTTTGAAACTCTGAGGAATGGTGTCCACTAGCATATCACCACATATATCCTCATCTACAGGATGAAAGAGAATAATGCAAGTTCCAGTATCGCAGAAAAAATACTCAACCTCACAAACTAGAAAAAGCATGAAAAAGGGAAGAAAATGAAAAGCAGATAGAGAAAGAAATTTTATTAATAGGGGAGAAAGAATGTACAACAAAGAGGACAAGAAATCCTCAAAAAGAGATAACAAAAATAAAATGCAATCATCTTAATAAAGCCTTCCAATCCCACTGAAATCCTCAAAACATGCACCTTAAAACAGTGATGCCAAGAATCATCTTATCCCAAAGCAAGGTAGAAAAAATTTCTTAATAGTGAAATATTGTGCATTCCATGCCGACAAATCCCACACATAACAGCAAAGAGTGCCCACCTCCACGCACTTTCAGCATCTTCCTCTTCCCAAACCCAGTGAAAAAATACCCAATAGCTTTTCCACCATCTGAAGGGGAGCTCAGGCACAACGGTAAGGTTGTCGCTGTGTGACCTAGAGGTCACGGGTTTGAGGCGGGGAAACAGCCTCTTCCAAAAATGCACGATAAGGCTGCGTACTATAGATCCATTGTGGTCTGCTCCTTCCCCGGACCCCGCATACGCGAGAGCTTTGTGCGCTGTGCTGCCCTTTTTTTTTTTTAAGCTTTTCCACCATCTTCAAGCACACCCAATCCTCACAAAATAATGCAAACAATCCAATCCACATGCCCCAAGAAAATGGGCACTGTAGAAATTTCCGGACAGTGCCTTAGTAACCCTCCTACTCTATAACAGATTATTAGTATTAACTCTATTAAGGGCCACCAACCAAACAAATCCCTTGATCATAGAAGGGACTTTAGTCTCCCAAATATGTCGATGAAGTAGGGAAGACACAATAGACTTGATAAGATGACCCACAAAAAAAAATGAAAATTTCTTTGGCACAAAGTTATTCAAAGTAAATTTGGCATGCATGGTATCAGTAATGAGTGGGTGCTAATAACGGGCTAAGATTTCCTTCTAGGAGCCCTTTTAGAAGTGTATTTCGCAGACCTATTTTCTTCTTATCCCATATATCAAATTTATTGCAGGTAAAGGAAACTGCATTCAATTTTGGGAAGACACTTGGGCAAGTGATTCTGTACTTTGCGCTTCCTTATTCATAGAGGCCTTCCTCATTGCATAATGGATCTATATATTCTTCATTTCCAATTCAAATGGGGTTGAGCCTCTTGGTACTTTCATTTTCATAGGTCTCTTATTGATAGGAAGCTGTTGGAGCTCACTTCTTTGTTGTGCTTGGTGAATTTGTCCTTATATTGAAGGGGACTATAAATTGTGGGTTCTAGATTGGCTAGCTAAAGTAGTGTTGATGGAGAAGGCTAATGTAATGTGATAGATGTGCATCAATTTCACCAACCTAAATTAGGCATGGACTGCTTCATGATGCCAAGAATTGACGGTGGACACAACCTCATGGCATGGCCTTCTCAATTTTACAAATACATACTCAAGGTATAATCAAATTCATATGGCGCCAAAGGACAAGGATAAGATGTCATTTATTAGCCAAATCTTCAGGAATCAGATAGGTTGGAGCAACGTTTCAAAGGTTGGTGAGCCAAATCTTCCAACATTACTCAAACATGGAGGCCTCCGTCAACTATCTAATGGAGAATATCAACCCAAAGGACCATGTCAAGATGTGGCGAAACCTTTAAAGTCTAGGAAGAATCAAATGAAGTTGGACCCCACTAAGTACGCCTTTAGAGTGTACTAATAAAATTCCTTGGTTTCCTGGTAAGCCATTGAGGTATTAAGGAAAACCCTGAGAAAATACAGGCACCAGCAGACATAAAGCCCCTCAGAACATCCATGAGGTCCAAAAGTTGGCGAGAAGAGCTGCTGCCCTGGGAAGGTTAATCTTCCAAGCAGACAGTAAGTGTCGCCCCTTAAGGTTCCTAACTTCTACAAAATAGTTCCAAAAGGCATTGGAGTTAAAAGAGTTTTTGGGCTCACACTCGGTACTCTCTCAACTAGAGGTCAATGAAATCCTATTGCTCTGCTTGGAAAATTTATACAACGCTATCCTCATCTGCGATTATGAAATGGGCAATCGACACTAACAAGCCAATCAAGCAAATAAAGTGCCCAAGAAGCTAATAAAAAGTACTTTACAGCTTACTCAATTTGACATGTAGTATCAACATTGACCCGCCATTAGAGCACCAGTGTTGGCTGACTTTGTTGTTGAATGCACCGAAGACCAAGCACATCAACACTAACAACTCTACCTGAGGCCTCAACAACCAACTTGAAGGGCAAGTGTGATAATCAGTGCCCTTCAACCAAGGGACCACCAATCGCTTTCTTTGAATCGGCCTCAAGTGACCAACAATGAAGCTAAGTACGAAGCTTTGATCTTTGGAGGGGGTCAAAGAAGCAAAGGCCTTTAACAATTCCCATTTAGCAAAAAAACAACTGCTCGAGGGGTTCAAGGTTAAGGAACTTGTAATGAAGCAATGCCTGGTGTCACAAACTAAGCTTGTTCAGGGAATTACGCTGCATGTGACCACTTGCCTTGTGTGCATGGGATGGATTACCATCATGTAAATAGTAGTATAGGTTTTATGGTTTATGTATAAGCCTTAAAGTAAAGCGGAAGTATGACTCCTCGGATATTTTGATATTTCCTAGCGCCAAAGCTAAAACAACATTAAAGCTCTTTAGGGTAGGGTGAATATTTCAACAGTCTTGTAAAACTCACTAGCATTTTGTAAACATGTTTAACCTAATTGCCTCCTTTACCAACACATGATGCTTACAAAGGTGTTTTTAGCAAATTATGTTGCTTCAATGTTTACCGCTTCTTGCCATTTGCTTTTATGAATTGCTTACTACTTCCGTTTACTTTTCATTCAACTGTTGTGAATGTGTTCTTGTGGTAAACCGCAGTAATTTTTGGCTAACTAATTAAACAAGAGTGCTTTAGCTAGTACAGCATGGCCCTTCACAAGGTGTAAAGTATTCAACCTGTGACACCTAGCAATGGCCACTTCAAAAGGAACCGCTCAATTTTGGTCACTTCAAATAACAGCCATCCTCTACAAATAAAACACCAAAGTGGATGCACTTTCCTGCAACTACAACCACTACCAAGGTCAAAAGGACAATGATGACAGAGAATCGACGTCACAAGAACACCAAACAGCCAAAGGCAGTTGTCTTACTCATGTACGATACACCCCGAGCTAGATTGGTCCCATCCTTAAATAATGATGGAGCCCTACTAATGTAGGACAAGAAGCAAGACCTTGGGAAGACCCATGTTCGAGATCACTTACGAAGAATTGGATTGATAATTGTTGGGTTTAATTAGTAGTTTATTATGTATTTAGTTTAATTAGTATAGTATTATGTGTATTTTGGGGACTTGTTTGTAACATTTCTGTGAAGTAGGGGTTTGTTTGTAATGTAATGTAGTTTTTGGGGATTTTATGTAATTTCATGTGAAAAGGCTTTCTTATAAATAGTGTGTGAAAGCCATGTTGTAAGCGGTTGTTGATGAATTTGAATTGGAATTGAACGTGTCCCCCCATTGTATCCCCTCACCCCTTTCATTCCTCTCTTCTATTTCTTCTAAATTCTCCCATGGCTATAGAAGCTAGCTGCCCCTGCATCACCTTCCATTTGATGAGGCAGAAGTTTGGAAAGTTGTCCACCAAGCCCGGGGGTGGGGGGGGGGGGGTGTGGAGGTGGGGAGTATGAGCTATACAAGAAATCATACGCATTGCCTTACCTAAGGAGCCTAGCCCAAGAGGAGGCAGAATATGCCTTAAGAGAGGTCCATGAAGAGATCCAATGTAATCACCCCAACGAAAGGACTCCAGCACGCAAGGTACTCTAGCAAGGGTACTGACCCACCCTGATGAAGGGACTGTGGAACATGCCTGCAAGTGTGACCCTTGCCAATGCTAGAAGCATAACTTGGATCCACGCAACACAACTAACCCACAAGGAGCACATGGTCATTTGCACAATAGGACCTAGAGATGTTTGGGTCAATTCAAAAGGTGTCCTAGGCAGAGAAAGTTCTTAATCATTGCAGTGGATTACTTCACCAAGTAGGTAAAAGCAAAAGCTCACCTGTATCTCAAAGAGAACCTACAAATATTTAATCTAAAATTAAATGGTTTGCATGTTCAGGAAACCACATGCCATCAAGTAGTTCGATTGAATCTGAATGAAAAAATTTTATGCCAAATTGAATGTCTGCACTTGGTGGACTGGACTATCTTCAATCTAATTGACAAACTAAGGGAATCAATCGAACCATCCTTCATGCCACCCAAATAAAGAAGCCTCTGAGAAATGGGCAGACAAACTCCCAATATCTTGATGTCGTGCTGAACCACTGGTTGGACAGCACCAGCAAATATGGAGACACGTTTCAATCTCTCCTTCGACACCAAGACAATGGTCTCAGAGATCAAAATTCCTTCCCCACAAGTATAGTCATACAACTGCAAAGCTAAAAACAAAAACTTGAAAGGAAATTTAGATATCTTGGATGAAGCAAAGGAATAACTGCAAATCAGTAAGGCAGCGTACAAGCACAGAGTTCAATACTACAATCCAAGGAGAGAGCAACCATTCAGGGAAGGGGACCCTTTCTATGCAACCAGCGAAGGGAGAGTTCAATACTACAATCCAAGGAGAGAGCAACCATTCAGGGAAGGGGACCCTTTCTATGCAACCAGCGAAGGGATAGAAGATAGGAAGCTCCAAGCTCCCCTACAAGGTTCATGAAGCGGTCCACCCCAAGACCTAGATGTTGGACACCTTAGGAGGCAGGCCAGTCAAAGGACATGGAACTCCAAGAATTTGTAGAAGTATTTCTAGTGAACATCACAAAAACAAGGAACAAGGGATTGTAAGGGCAGAAGCCCAGACAGGAGATATAGTCATGCCATGTATATCTGTTGACGATTGATGGCAAAATTTTGGTTCAATTCCACCCTCCTTTTCCACTTTATGGTTGTAAGAAGTTAAATCCTCCCAAGGGATAGTATTAGGAGTCAGATTCAATTAAATCCTCCCAAATATCTACATCCTAGTATTAGAAGCCTGATTAGATTTGAATCCACCCAAGCATCTATAGCCTGATATTGAGAGTTAAATTAGAGTTGAATCCGCCCGAGAGTCTTGCAACCGGTATTGGGAGTCAAATTAGATTTAGATCCTCTCAAGGGCCTACAACCCAGTATTGGGAGTCAAATTAATTTAATTCTCCAAGGATGTGCACCTCAGCAAGGGCACTGGCCGTGGGATACAAATTAGTAGCACAGCATTAGGAGTTTGGTTAGATTTGAATTTTCTAAAGGGTCTACAGCCTGATATTGGGAGTTGGGGCAAGGTCAACCTCCCAAAGTCCTACAATCAAATATTAGGGGTCAAATTAGATTCAGGGATTAACATACCTGAGTTCAAAATCAAAAAACGCTGGAACACATCTAAGAAGTACAATACCAAAAATTAAAGAGAAAAGCACTTCCATTGAAATTACAACAACAACAACAAAACCAAGTCTTAGTCCCACTAGGTGGGGTCAGCTATATGAATCCTTTTCCGCCAATTTATGCGATCATAGACCATTTCTTTTGATAAATTCAAGGATATTAAATCCTTACTCACTATCTCTTCCCAAGTTATTTTAGGTCTATCCCTACCCCTTCTACCACCCCCCACTGTAACTAAGTCACTCTTCCTCACAGGTGTACTATGTGGCCTACATTGCAAGTGTCCATACCATCTTAGTTGTCCCTCCCTTATCTTATCTTCTATAAGAGCTATACCTAACTTACCACGAATATGTTCATTCCTTAATTTATCTTTCAATGTTATACTACTCATCCATCTAAGTATTCTCATCTTAGTAACTTTTACTTTTTGGATATTATATTTCTTTGTTGCCCAACATTTCGATCCATATAACATAACTAATCTTATAACTGTCCTATAAAACTTCCCTTTCAATTTTAAGAGTATTCTACAATCACAGAGCACATTTGAAGCACTTCTCCATTTTACCCAACCTGCTTTAACTCTATGCATTACATCATCTTCGATTTCTCCTTCAGCTTACATAATAGATCCAAGGTATCGAAATCTACAAGTGTTATTTATTTCATTATCATCAAGTTTAACTTTGCCTTCAATATTCCACTTATCATTACTAAAATTACATTTCATATATTCTGTCTTATTTCTACTTATCCTAAAGCCTATACATTCCCAAACTTCTCTCCATAATTCTAACTCAATCTCTACTCCGTCCCTAATTTCGTCAATTAATACAATATCATCTGCAAACAACATACACCATGGGACCTCCTTTTGAATACTCTTAGTCAATTGGTTCATCACTAAAGCAAAAAGATAAGAACTCGAAGCAGATCCTTGATGTACACCTATGGTGATTGGAAATTCTCTAGTTTCTCCATCTATAGTCCTTACACTAGTCATTACTCCATCGTACATATCTTTAATGATATCGGTATACCTACTAAATACACTCTTTTTTTCTGAAACCCACCATAGGACTTCCCTAAGTATCTATCATATGCTTTCTCAAGGTCAATAAATATCATATACAAGTCTCTCTTCTTTTTCCTAAACTTTTCCATTAATCTTCTTAAAAGATAAATAACTTCTGTGGTAGATCTCTCAGGCATAAAACCAAATTGATTTTTGAGACCTTCGTTTCTAACCTTAATCTTTGTTCAACTACCATTTCCCATAATTTCATTGTATGACTCATAAATTTAATTCCACAATAGTTATTACAATTTTGAATATCTCCTTTATTTTTGTATATAGGTATTAAAGTATTTTTCCTCCATTCATATGTCATTTTCTTAATTTTTACAATTGTATTAAATAAATTAATTAACCATACAATTACGTTATCACCTAAGCATTTCCAAACTTCAATTGCGATGTTATCTGGTCTCATAGCTTTCCCAGTTTTCATCTTTTTTGGTGCAAACTTAATTTCGTTAACTCTAATTTTGCAAATAAATCTCATATTTTTAGTCTTTTCCTCATTTGACAATTCTAAATTTAAGCCTTCTATTTGGTTTTCATTAAACAATTACTAAAGTAACTTCCATCTTTCTTTAAAATAACTTACTAAAGTAACTTCCATTGAAATGAAAGAACAAAAAAATACAAAGCCCTATTTTCCTTGGGGCAAGGAACTCCTAGCGCCCTCCCATTGACATCCTCGTCATTGGTATGGATGACCCCTAAGCCATTGGGATGGGCAGACCCAGCTCCGACCTTAGCCTTGGACGCTGAAAGAGATTACTCATATTCTAGAAGTTGCACATCCAAGGAGTCCAAGCCTTCTAGGAACCCAACACTCCCTAAGCACAAGACATTAGGGACCAACTTCTTGCATAGTTCGAAGTCATCCATCCAAGTGGTGAGCAACTCATCTTCGTAGGCCTTGGAAAGTTGAAATAATAAGGGGTGCACCTATGAGTGAATGTACATGTCCCATGAGGCAAGAGCACTTGGTTCTATTAAGTGGCTACATATCCCATGTCTTGCAAAGAAAGCCAACGAAAACCTCACCAAAGATTAATGGGAACTGCAGAACCCAAGGCATGGCCATGATCCAGCAATCCCACAACTAATGGTTCAAGTCATGATCAAATGTGGATCCTGAATATCAAGAGGATATTTAATGGGCACCCCATGTAAGAAAGGAAGAGCATGTAGACAAGATAATCTGAATGCCTAACAGTGTCTCTTGTTGAGCTTCTTCGTAGAACTCCCAACTAATTTATGCAAAGATTTTCCCAAAGTCCTACTCAGTGACTGTGCTCTCGTGTAGGGACCCATTCACTAAGGAGGCCAATGCCCACTTCCAAGAGACCACAGCCCAGACATTTGATTGTTGGTGCGTCTAAGCCAATTTGGCATCCAACAATAATCTATTTCGCGGACACCAAATGCAGATGTGGTAAAAGCATAGCAACGCTGACTGCTTTTGGAAACTAGAAGAAAAAATAAATGACGATCATAATTAACATCCCTCTCTTGCCATGCATTATAAAATTTGCCACATGGATTCAAAGTAAAGCCACGGATGAAAAAAGGAATTGCCGAGACTCAATGCTTTCAAGCGAGCATATACACTATTTCGAAGATCTTATGTTGTTAAAACCATAAACAACTGTCAGCAAAAATTAGCAGCAGGCATTTTCAAAAACTAAAATTCTATTGAACAATTAGGAATAATTGCAGACAAATTATAAACAAATAAGGTAAAAAATTAAGATCAGTTTCACCTCGGCTCTGGCTGATGAAGCACCCCCCAGATCCCCCATGTGAATCTCACTACCCTCCGTGTCCATCATGATTGCAACAGCAAACCCCTTCTCTTCATTCAGCCTTCGCACACGCTCAATGACGCCGCGATGCCACTCGCGCGTTCCGTGACACATGTTGATCCGCGCCATGTTCATGCCGCCCACGGCCAACGCTTCCAGCTGCTCAAACCCGCAGGTGGCTGGTCCAATAGTGCAAACAAGCTTGGTCCTCCTCGTGCTTCGGAACCCATTCTCCTTCAACTCCGCCTCCGTCACCGCATCGACCTCGATCGAGCTCGAATCAGCAACTGACACCGGAGCATACTTCGGCGGCGCTACCGACAGAAACCCGCCCTTGCCGTTGTCGGGAACAAGAACAGGCGAGGATGGCGAATTGAGATCCGACGAAGAGGCTTGGATAGGCTTTCTCACAGAGGCGACCGGCAAGCGCTGACTGCTGGAAGGCAGATAGGGTTTCGAATACGAGTGCTTTGGTAAATTGACTTTGGGCGACTGAGAGGTGATGAAGAAATGGATGGACTGTGACATCGTCATGGCGATTGTGGCGCCGGTGACGGCGGCGGCGATGGCTAATTGTACGGAAACAGTCAAAGGCCTATTGAGAGATGCGAATATCGAAATTTGGAATTCGGAGGAGAGCAGAAGAAATCACTAGTGACGAAGAAAGTTCTTCTATTAAAATGCAAAAATCTATATGTAGAGAGAGAGAGAGGGGGGGGCGGAGATTACGAAGGCAATGGAGTCGATAGTGAGCTTCGAAGCTGTCGCCCAAAGAACGAAGACGACAGCAGAAAAAGCTTGCAGACGCATTGGTAGGGGGAAATGTTTAGGTGTGGTCGACCCACTTGAACTTGTTTGCGTGTTCGAAGCCGATTGGTTAATTTCACACGTCAGAAGATAATAATTTTTTTGAGAGGTAGAAAATAATAATTTTTTGGGTGGGAATAGGAAAAATAAATTTATTTCTTTAATTTAAAAAAAAAATTGTATTTTTTATTTGAATGAAAAAGATATTAAGTAGTACTAGCATACACTGCTCGCGTAATAATATGTTTAAAAAATGAAAATTAAGTCATTGTGTATGTGTTATTATATTAAGAAAGATAAAAACAAAATAATTTTTTTAAATTATATGAAACTTAAAAAAGTGATTCATTGACCATTTTATATACAAAAAATAAAAGGTAATTAAATGATTAGTACATCTTTTTTTTTTTTTTTTTAATGGTTATCATTAAATTTAACAAAGTTTTAAAAGAAGTAGAGGTTGTTTTTAAAAGATGGGAGATTTTTAATTTGAATTTTGCATTAAAGATTATGAAAAATAAAGTAAAAGATTGGACAATGTTATTAAAGCTAGACAATGACCTAAGCCAACATGTATGACTAAATTGAAACATATTTTTCATGTGATATATAAATTTGTTAATCTTAAAGAATAATATTTTTGTCATATTGGATAAATCTATGGTTAAAATTTGGATTTTCACGTTAAATATTAATTTGTAAGGGTATTAGAGTCTATGGTTCATATTAAGTGGAATACATGTACAAGGAAAGCATAGTGAGTAAAAACAAGGAAGCTAGACTGCAGGATGCAACAATCGACGATTACATCAACAGTTTACCCTCAGGAGAAAACCGTCGACGGTTTTAGTCTATGCATTTCAATTGCAGTATTAAACCATCGACAATTTTGCTGAAACCGTCGACGATCTTGTTCAATGCTGATTTCTTGGGAAGATCAATAGGTTAGGGATTCGGAGGGAAAACCTCCAGGGATTGCTACTAAGGTACTTTAGGAACTTGCAGAGTCTTTTGTATGGGGTTAGCATATAAACAATATTGTAACCCTTGTTTGATGATTAATAGTGAAAATTTAGTTGTTTGCTCCCATGGACGTGGGCACATTGTCGAACCACGTAATCTCTTGTGTCATTGATTATTTGTTTTCCTTTATTATGCATACGATTGTGTTTCCATATTATTCATCATTGGTTGGTGCATTGTTTGATCCAAAGCGATTTGTTGGTTTTTTTCCATTGCACATTGGTAGTATTTTTGCACAACAAATTGGTATCAAATCCAGGTTTGCAATGACTGGGATTTCTTCTGTGAAGTTCAACATTGTCAAGTTTGACAGATAAGTAAATTTCAGACTTTGGTAGAGGAAGGTTAAGGACTTGTTGGTGCAGCAAGGAATGATGAAGGCATTATACGGGAGGTAGTCGGAAGGCATGGATGACATGAGTTGGAAGGAATTGGAAGCGAAGATTGTGGCAACTATCAGACTTTGTCTAACCAATGACGTGATGTATCACATCATGAATGAGGAATTGCCAGCGGCAGTTTGGTTGAAACTGGAGAGTCGATATATGTCCAAGTCATTGATGAACAGGTTGTATTTTAAGCAAAAGTTATATGGTCTTAAGATGGCAAAGGGTTCGGATCTGAATCAACATATAAACGTGTTCAATCAGATTATAAGTGATCTAAAGTGGGTTGATGTGAAGTTCGAGGATGAAGACAAGGCGTTGATGCCGTTGAATTCCCTGCCTACATAGAGTTAGAGGATATCACGAGTGCTCTCTTGGGCTTTCACCAGAGGAAGAAGGCCGGTGATGCGAATTCACATGGTGAAGGGTAACCAAGATCGTTGGAGAAATAAGTCTCAGAGCGGACCGAATAACAATAAGGCTCAGTCTAATTATAAGGAGAGGAATGACGTACGGTATTTTAAGTGCGAGAAAAAGGGGCACATAAAATTGGATTGTCCAGAGAGGAAGAAGGGGAATGCATAAAATAAAGAAGGTTAATTAAACTCGGTAAATGTAGTGGAAGAAGGAGACTCATGGAGTGGTGATAGTGATATGATTTCGATTTCATTGGATTCAAATGGTCTCACGGATTCTTGGATCTTAGATTCGGCGTGCTCTTATCACATAACACCCAACAAATACAGGCTCACCACTTACAGGTTAGGAAATTCCGGTTCTATTCTGATGGGGAATGACGTTTCATGCAAAATTGTTGAAATAGGGAGTATCAGAATCAAGATGTTTGATGGTGTTGTGGACGCTATGTGATGTTAGGCATATACTAGAGTTAAGGAAGAATTTGATTTCATTAGGCACTTTAGATTGTAACAGGTTTAGTTATAAGTTTGAAAGTAGGGTAATTAAGGTGAGTAAGGGTGTTTTGATTATGAGAAAGGGGCAAAAAGTATCAGGGAAAATCTATACACTGCTAGGTACCACAGTTGTAGGTAGAGCTGCAACTGCAGAGTCTGAGTCAGATAGTACCGTCTAGTGATATATGTGGTTAGGGCATATAGGCGAGCATGGAAATGATGGAGCTTTATAAAAAGAAATCTTTTAAAGGGGGTCAAATCATGCAAGCTGGATTTCTACAGATATTATGTGCTTGAGCTTTGGCTAAGAACCAAACCAGGGAAAAACAAAAAGTGTTACATATGTCTTTGCCTACAAGTTTTCTTAATTTAACTTATTCACACCGTCTTCAAATTCATTTGTTCGACACCAATTTCATTTTCATATTAACGTGTTAAACTCAAAAAATTTTAAAAAAATGACGGGGCATAGTTCGCACCCCCTCTTGCCAAAGGAGCTTGTTCATTTGGGGCCTTCTTGGAACATAGGAGAGGGCTTTGGGGGTTTTAAATAGGACTTGGGCCTTGGGGCTTTTAAATAGTACTAAGCCTTGGGGCTTTTAAACGGGGCTTGGGCTTTTGAATGGGACTTAGGCCTTGGGCCTTTTAAACAGAACTTGAGCCTTGGGGCTTTTAAACAGGACTTGGGCTTTGGCTGAGAACCAAATCAGGGGTCAATGGACCCAAGTCCAAATTAGACCTAGGTCTCGGGTCTTTGGGTTCATAGGTCAAATAGGTTGGGTCAACGGATAGGATCTGATTTTGTAAGAACCCGAACCATAATAATGGTTTATTTAAAGAGAGAGGCATTTTGGTAAAGAGCAAGTCTCGTCGACGAAGCCAGATTTCATCGACGAAGCTTTTGTTCTTCTCATCGACGAAATTCAAAGACTCGTCGACAAGGAGAAGCCGAGGAGTCTCAGAAAAACTGGAGATCCCAGATTTGTAGATGAGGCCACCGATTCGTTGACGAAGGCAATGGCAGATTCGTCGATGAGTGTGCCATTTCGTCGACAAATGCGCTCGAGTCAAAGGGCTAAAATAGGAAACTGTCTTGTGAGCATATTTTGTATTGTGATTTGTAGGTTTTGGAACTCAGTTCGCTGTTTAGGGACCTTAGAGTTCGGGATTGGCTATACGGGGTAAAGGTAAGGGGAACTATGTTTATATTGGTTATTTTTGAAATCTTACTTAGTGGAACTGTGGTTCACAGTCCTGTGTGTATTTTGGCTACTCATTTGGGGGGATCTAATGGAGAAAACTATGGGTTTTTCATTATTACAGTTTTGGGAAAAAGGGGGCGACGGGCTGCATCCCTGGTTTTGCTGAAAATCGAGGGTATATGTTGATTTATACTGTGTTATTGGGATGGTCATGCCTTGACTTGTTTAAACTATATTTGTTTGGAAAAGCATGATTTAGATTACCAAATAGGTGTGGTTTGTTTGGTTATATGAACATGCGTGTGTGTGTGATATGTTGAAATGCTAGTAGGAACGCGGTTCCGAATTGTTCCGGGTACTAAGAGTGTCCGGCTCTATATTCGATGGGGGTGTTTTTATCGCCTGCCACGTAGGCAAGAGTGTCCGGCTCTATATCCGAGGGCGTGAGCCTATTCTGGCAGATCAGGGCGAAGGGTGTGGATCCACCAATTAGCGCTAGTACGATGCCATGGGAGTCGGGGACTAGTCATGTGCCTGTGGCACCGTGTTCGCGGGTTGGCTACGGGCCAACGCCATATGTTGCGGGCCGGCTTCGGGCCAATGGGTGTGACGACACTAAGATTGCTGATCATGTGTATGTGTATGTGTGCATGTATGCACTTTGTAAACTAGTACTGGGATGCATTTAATTGCGTGTATGTTGCATCATGATAACACTCAAATGCCACACACTGACATACCTGTGTTCTTCCTTACTAAGAGGTGTCTCACCCCTGCTGTACATACATTTTTACAGGTCCTTCAAGTAACCAGAACTAGAGTCCTGGTGTAGGGAGCGTAGCGGTTGGTGTACTGCGATTAGCGCTTGGGTAAGTGCTAGGATTGTATTTTGGTGGGTTGCCATTTTGAGTTGTATTTGGGCACCCGTTTGTACATTTTTTATAGAGCCATATTCTGCTTTTGTATAGACTCTAGTATGGTACTGCATATGTATATATAGAATGACCTTTTTCCACTGCGTATATGATTGTGTTTGGATGTGTTTAGGGTGCCTGGGAACCCCACGAGGTCGGACCCTCATCCTTTGTACTGTATCTTTGGATGTTTTATCGGATACAGGGACAAGTTAGATTACCTTTTCACCCTTGGGTCCCATTTCGGGGTTCGAGGCATGACAGTTTGGTATCAAAGCTAACCAGGTTACTAGATCTTGTAGACTTGGTTAGGTTTAGTTGTGAGTACATATCAGAGTATAGGATGTGGATATGGGTACGGTTGGTTGAGAGTTGTTCGGTTGCTAGACTAAGATTTGTCGATGGTATTTCGTGTTTTTCCTAGGATGACGATTCCAGTAAAAGCAAGGTAGATCATTGATGACGTTCGTGTC
This sequence comes from Malania oleifera, assembly GCF_029873635.1. Lineage (NCBI taxonomy): Eukaryota > Viridiplantae > Streptophyta > Magnoliopsida > Santalales > Ximeniaceae > Malania > Malania oleifera. The sequence goes on from NC_080419.1 coordinate 7,975,097, forward strand.
AGTGTGATAGGACAGACCTAGACCTGGCAGGGAGTAGCTAACACGATTAGTGTAGATCATTGTGTTAACTGTATGTGTCGTAGGGATACTGATAGATTCCTATTGTGCTGTAGAATAGAGCCCAAGGATAATGACCTGGGAAGTGACTCTGAGGAGACTGCGAGTGATGAGTCCCCTTCTGTGCCTTGAGGTTTGACGAGGCAGGTATTACGAGAGATCAAGCGGAGTGTGAGGAGACGTGAGCGTTCTCCTATTGCTGTAGGGTGCACCATTGAGAGGTTCACATGCATGCATCCTCCGACGTTCTTTGGAGGACCTGACCCAACGACAGCAGAGGATTGGATGGAGAAGACTGAGAGGATTCTGGAAGTCCTGCACTGCACGGATAGGCAGTAAGTCCTCTATGTTACTTCCCAGCTGTCTGGGGAAGCGGGTCGATGGTGGACTGCGGTGAGTCTGCTGGAGAAGCAGAGAGTTGGTCCTGAGGAGATGATGTGGAGCCGTTTCAAGGAGGTGTTCTTTGATAGATACTTCCTGATTTCAGTACGTGATGTGAAGGCAGATGAGTTTTCTACTCTGACTCAGGGGAGTTTGACGGTGCAGGGGTATGCGACTCGGTACATAGAGCTGTCCCGCTTTGCACCATGTTTGATCTCGAGCGAGTATAAGAAGACTCGAATTTTTGAGAAGGGTCTGAGGAAGGATATCCGCAGACTAGTGGGTATGCTTCAGATCCGCAAGTTCTCGATGTTGGTGGATAAAGCCACGGTGATTGAGTCCGGTATCCGAGAGGATGAGGTGGATCAGGAATCGAGGAAGAGGACAGTACCTTCTAGTTCTTAGACAGGATCTTGTCAGGGATCGTGCAAGAAGAGGAACAAGGGCTCGGGCTACCGCCAGAATACTAAGCGCCAGGATTCTCAAGGGAGCCGGACCAGTGGTCGTTGTACCAGGTGCTTCAGATGGCACGAGGGTGAGTGTCGGTCTTTTGAAGGTAACTACTACAACTGTGGCCAGCCAGGCTACATGTCTCGTGATTGTCATGCACCGAAGCAAGATGTGCCTGCATTTAGTGGGAACCGAGGGGGCAATCAGATACCTCGGGGAACCGCTCAAACAAATATAGCTCTGGTCATAGTATATTACTCCAGCGGACGCTGAGTAGGAAGGGAACATGGTGACAGGTACCTTATTATTGCTTTTGAATAAAGCTTCTATTTTGTTTGATTCGGGCGCAACCCACTCTTTTATGTATGTGAATTTTGTGGGACAGTGTGGGGTTGAGACCTGAGTCATGAATTAGGTGTTATCTATTACTACGCCATTTGGGAGTGTATCTTTCTGTAGGAAGATGTTGGTAGACTGCCCAGTGGAAATTCAGGAAAAGCTGCTACCAGTAAATCTTGTTGTATATGACATGTCGGGCTTTCGATGTCATTCTGGGGATGGATTGGTTGTTCTCCAGTTATGCTGTGATCGACTGTCGTATGAAGATGGTAGTTTTCAAACCTCCTAGGGAGCAAGAGTATGAATTCGTGGGATCATGTGTGCGTCCAGCGCCACAGATTCTGTTGACACTACAGGCGAGGAGGCTACTATTGGACGTATGTCAGGGGTACCTAGCTTGTATAAAGGAACCACTGCAGGATGAGTTGAAACTCGAGGACATTCGGGTAGTCAACAAGTTCCCGGATGTGTTTCCGGATGATTTACCTGGTTTACCTCCAGATTTTGAGGGAGAGTTTGCGATAGAGTTGTTGCCTGGTAAGACACCGATCTCTAAAGCTCCGTACCAGATGGCTCTAATGGAACTTCGTGAGTTGAAGAAGCAGTTACAGGAATTACTGGACGGGGGTTTCATTCGACCTAGTGTTTCGCATTGGGGAGCTCCAGTATTGTTTGTAAAGAAAAAGGACGGGTCGATGCGAATGTGCATTGATTATCGTGAGATTAACAAGGTGACTGTGAAGAATCGCTATCCTTAACCTCGTATAGATGATCTTTTTTACTAGTTGTAGGGGACGCGGGTCTTTTCGATGATCGACTTGCGGTCAGGATATCATCAGGTGAGGGTTAGAGCGGAAGATGTAGCAAAGACGGCTTTCCAAACCAGATATGGCCACTACGAGTTTTTGGTCATGCCTTTTGGGTTGACAAATGCTCCGGCGGTGTTCATGGATCTGATGAACAGGGTTTTCCTTAAGTGCCTAGATCGATTCGTAGTGGTATTTATTGACGACATTCTGGTGTACTCGAGGAGTACGGAAGAGCAAGTGGAACATTTGAGGTTAGTATTACAGATTCTGTGGGAGAAGAAGTTGTATGCTAAGCTAAAGAAGTGTGAATTCTAGTTGAGTCAGATTGCGTTCTTAGGTCATGTGGTTATTGGGGATGGTATATCAGTTGATCCTAGCAAGATTGAAGCTGTGGTCGACTGGGTAAGGTCGAAGAATGTGTAGGAGGTTCGGAGTTTTCTAGGACTGGCAGGTTACTATCGTCGATTCGTAGAGGGTTTCTCTAAACTATCTGGGCTTCTGACTCAAATGACCAGGAAGGGAGTCCAATTTGAGTGGACCAGTGATTGCGAGCAGTGCTTTTAGGAGTTGAAGCACCGACTGGTTACTGCTCCAGTGTTGACCATTCCTTCGGGCGATGGTGGGTTTGTGATTTATAGCGACGCGTCTCTGAAAGGCTTGGGATGTGTGCTCATGCAGCAGGGTAAGGTAGTAGTTTATGCCTCTCGGAAATTGAAGGAATATGAGAAGAACTACCCTACGCATGATTTGGAATTGACTGCTGTGGTGTATGCACTGAAGATCTAGCGACACTATTTGTACGAGGTGCAGTGTGAGATCTTCACAGACCATAAGAGCCTTAGGTATTTCTTCACGTAGAAGGAGTTGAATATGAGGTAGAGACGGTGGCTAGAGTTGATTAAGGACTACGATTGCACAATCAGTTATCTCCCAGGGAAGGCTAATGTGGTAGCTGATGCATTTAGTTGGAAGTCAGGGTCTACGACTGTATCTGCGGTTGTAACTTAGTGTCACATCAGACGGGATTTGGAGAGCTCAGGTATAGATTTGGTGGTTGGTAATTATCAGGCTTATCTTGCTGGTTTGGTGGTCCAACTGACCTTATTTGAGCGTATAAAATCCGCGCAGGCTAATGATACAGAGTTGGCAGAGGTTATGGAAAAGGTACAGCAGGGACTGGCTATAGAATTTAACATCTCTGAGGGAGGTATGTTGAGGTTTGGGACCAGAATATGTGTTCCGAACGATGATGAGATCAAAAGGACGATTCTAGAGTAGGCGCATCATTCTATCTATACGATACATCCCGGTAGTATGAAGATGTATCGTGACTTGCATGAGACCTTCTGGTGGTCTCATATGAAAAGGCAGATTGCTCAGTTAGTGGAGCAGTGTATGACATGTCAGCAGATAAAGGCTGAACATTAGAGGCCGGCAGGGCCGTTGCAGCCTTTGCCTATTCCGGTATGGAAATGGGAGTATATTTCCATGGATTTTGTGACTGGATTGCCGCCAGTACTTCATGAGCAGAATGCTATTTGGGTGATTGTGGATAGATTGATGAAATCTGCTCATTTCATACCGATGAAGGTTAGTTATCCTTTGAGTAGGTTAGCAGATATGTATATGCATAAAATTGTGAGAATGCACGGAGACCGGTGTCCATAGTATCGGATCGGGATCCAAGGTTTACTTCTCGATTCTGGATGAGCTTGCAGGAGGCACTAGGGATGAAGCTTACTTTCAGTACAACATTCCACCCCCATACTGATGGACAATCGGAGAGGACGATATAGATTTTGGAAGATATGTTGCGAGCTTGTGTGTTAGATTTCGGTGGTAGCTGGATACAGTTTACGCCACTCGTAGAGTTCGCTTATAATAACAGATTCCAGTCTAGTATCGGGATGGCACCATTCGAGGCATTGTATGATCGGAGGTGTCGATCTCCTTTGTGTTGGGATGAGGTTGGTGAACGTCAGGTGTTAGGACCTGAACTTGTGCAGCAGGCGTCTGAGAAGGTGGGTTTGATCCGGGAGAGGATTAGATCAGCTTAGAGTCGGCAAAAGAGTTATGCAGATGTTCGCTGCTGTGATTTAGAGTTCGAAGTGGGAGGTAAGGTATTTCTGCGTATTGCTCCGATGAAAAAGGTGATGAGATTCAACAGGAAAGGCAAGCTGAGCCCGAGGTATATCGGACCATTCGAGGTACTTGAACGAGTGGGTCCGGTAGCCTACTGGATTACATTACCTCCAGCACTTTCGAGGGTCCACGATGTGTTTCAAGAATCCATGTTGAGGAGGTACGTGTTGGATCCTTCGCATATTATCAGCTACGATGAGTTGGAAATTGGGGATACTTTAGCGTATGAGGAGATACTTGTTCAGGTTCTGGACCGTAAAGTTCAAAAGCTTCGTACCAAAGAGATACCATTACTAAAGGTATTGTCGCGGAACCACAAGGTTGATGAAGCTTCTTGGGAACTGAAAACGGAAATATGCCGGAAGTATCCATAGTTGTTTTGAGCACTTGTACATGATCCTACTATGGTTGGGATAGGTGGTTAGTCATCGGGAGTGTGTGTATTGGGAACTCCTGAGATAGTTGTATATGTAACCATGGTATTCCTCCGCCATAAGTGAGGGTATGTATGTGTATGTGTATGATGGGGCTATGTTGTAGTGGTCGCCAGTTTTTCTCTATATTGGCATATATATGTTTGATTGTATGAATGAGTCTGTGAATGAGAGATGGCAAACTTCGAGGACGAAATTTTTGTAAGGAGGGGAGATTGTAAGAACCTGAACCGTGATAATGGTTTATTTAAAGAGAGGGGTATTTTAGTAAAGAGCAAGCCTCATCGACGAAGCCAGATTTCGTTGACGAAGCTTTTGTTCTTCTCGTCGATGAAATTTAGAGATTCATCAACGAGGAGAAGCCGAGGAGTCTTGGAAAAACCAAAGATCCCAGACTCGTCAACGAGGCCACCGATTCGTCGACGAAGGCAATGGCAGATTCGTTGAGGAGTGTGCCATTTCATCGACGAATGCGCCCGAGTTAAAGGGCTATAAATAGGAATCTCTTTACTTCCAAGCTAAGAAAACTTCAAATGTCTCTCTCTCTCTCTAGAACTCTCCCTAATCTCTCTCTCTCTAGATTTCTTCGCTGATCGTTGCTGGAATCGTGAATCTGAAGTTACCACGAGGATCGTGGAAGGATTCTTTACAAGTTGTACGGATTGGAATCTCGTTTCAAAGATTTTCAGGTTTTGGTGCAGAGGTAAGGCTCGATTTTCATTTCTGATCAGGTAGTTTTGTAGGAAACTGTCTTGTGAGCATATTTTATACTGTGATTTGTAGGTTTTGGAACTCAATTCGTTGTTTAGGGACCTTAGAGTTCGGGATTGGCTATACGAGGTAAAGGTAAGGGGAACTATGTTTATATTGGTTATTTTTGAAATCGGACTCGGTGGAACTGTGGTTCATGGTCCTGTGTGTGTTTTGGCTACTCATTTAGGGGGGATCTAATGGGGAAAACTATGGGTTTTTCATTATTACAGTTTTGGGAAAAAGGGGGCGACGGGCTGCATCCCTGGTTTTGCTGAAAATCAAGGGTATATGTTGATTTATATTGTGTTATTGGGATGGTCGTGCCTTTACTTGTTTAAATTGTATTTGCAAGAACCCGAACTGTGATAATTGGGTTTAAATATTAAGAGAGGGGCAAAATTGGAAATTTACTAGGCTTCATTGACGAAGCCATATTTCATCGACGAAGTGTGTGCTTTTCTCGTTGACGAAATTCAGAGACTCGTCGACAAGGAAAAGTCGAGAGGTCTGGGAATTTGGAAATATCAGACTTCATCGATGAAGGTTCCATTTCATCGATGAAATCGGGTCGGGTCAAGGGTTATAAAAGGGAAATTTCATTACTTCTTCATTAAGTAAACTCAATCTCTTCTCTCTCTCTCTAAACTCTCCCTACTTTCCCTCTCTCTCTCTCTAGATTTCTTCACCAATTGTTGACGGAATCGGAAAACGGAAGTTACCACGAGGATCGTGGAAGGATTCTCTACAACTTCTACGGATCGGAATCTCGATTCGGAGATTTTCAGGTTTTGGCGAAAAATCGAGGTAAGGCTCGGTTTTTAATTTTGATTCGGTAGTTTTGTAGGTAACTGTCTTATGAGTATTTTCTGTACTGTGATTTGTAGGTTTTGGAACTCAGTTCTCTGTTTAGGAGCCTTAGAGTTCGGGATTTGTTTACGGGGTTAAGGTAAGGGGAAACTATGTTATATTGGTTATTTTTGAAATCAGACTCGATGGAATTGTGGTCCACAGTCTTGTGTGTGTTTTAGCTACTCATTTGGGGGGATCTAACGGGAAAAACTATGGGTTTTTCATTATTGTAGTTTTGGGAAAAAGGGGGCGATGGGTTGAATCCCGAGTTTTATTGAAAACCGAGTATATGTGTGATTTATACTGCGTGATTGGGATGGTTGTGCCTTGACTTTGTTTAAAATGTATTTTTTTGGGAAACCATGATTTAGATTACCAAATGAGTGTGGTTTGTTTGGTTATATGAGCATCCTTGTGTGTATGATTGCGAAATGGCTGATGGGATCGTAGTTCCAAAATGAGTCCAGGTACTGAGAGTGACCGACTCTATATCCAAGGGCGTGTGTTTATCACCTGCCACGTAGGCAAAAGTGACTGGTTCTATATCCGAAGGCGTGAGCCTATTCCGACAGATCAAACCGAAGGGTGTGGATCCACCATTTAGCGCCAGTACGATGCCATGGGAGTCGAGGACTAGCCATGTGCCGGTGGCGCTGTGCTTCACGGGTTGGCTCCGAGCCAACACCGGATTGTTGCGGACCAACTTCGAGCCAAAGGGTGTGACAACACCGGGTTACTGATCATGTATGTGTATTGTGATGGGGCTGCGTATAAATGGCCGCCGTATATGTGCATGAATGCACTATGTAAATTAGTACTGGATTCCATTAAACTGCATGTATGTTTTTGTCATGATAACACTCAAATGCCACACACCGATATAACTTGTGTTCTTCCTTACTGAGAGGTGTCTCACCCCTGCTGTATGTACATTTTTACAGGTCCTTCGAGTAACCGGTACTAGCGTCCTGGTGTAGGGAGCGTAGTGGCCGGTGTACTGCGTTAGCACTTGGGTAAGTGCTAGGATTGTAATTTTATTGGGTTGCCATTTTGGGTTGTATTTGGACACCCGATTGTACGTTTTGATAGAGCTGTGTTTGGCTCATGTATAGACTCTGGTATGGTACTGTATATATTGATATAGAATGATTTTTTTCCCGCTGCGTATATGTTGTGATTGGATGTGTTTAGGGTGCCTGGGAACCGTACGGGGTCGGACCCCTATCCAGTGTACTGTATCTTTTGATGATTTATATGATATAGGGACAGGTTAGGTTACATTCTCACCTCCGGGTCCCATTTCGGGGTTCGGGGCATGACAGTATTTGTTTGGAAAACAATGATTTAGATTACCAAATGGGTGTGGTTTGTTTGGTTATATGAGCATGCATGTGTGTGTGATATGTTGAAATGCTAGTAGGAACGCGGTTCTGAATTGTTCCAGGTATTGAGAGTGTCTGGCTCTATATCTGAGGGTGTGTGTTTATCGCCTGCCACGTAGGCAAGAGTGTCTGGCTCTATATTCGAGGGCATGAGCCTATTCTGGCAGATCATGCCGAAGGGTGTGAATCTACCAGTTAGCGCCGGTACGATGCCATGGGAGTCAGGGACTAGCTATGTGTCGGTGGTGCTGTGTTCGCGGGTTGGCTATGGGCCAACGCCGTATGTCGCGGGCCGGCTTCGGGCCGATGGGTGTGACAACACTAGGATTGTTGATCATGTGTATGTGTATGTGTCCGTGTATGCACTGTGTAAACTAGTACTGGGATGCATTTAACTGCGTGTATGTGGCATCATGATAACACTCAAATGTCACACACCAATATAACCTGTGTTCTTCCTTGCTAAGAGGTGTCTCACCCCTGTTGTACGTATATTTTTACAGGTCCTTCGAGTAACCAGAGCTAGCATCCTGGTGTAGGGAGCGTAGTGGCTGTGTACTGCGATTAGCGCTTGGGTAAGTGTTAGGACTGTATTTTGGTGGGTTGCCATTTTGAGATGTATTTGGGCACCCGTTTGTACGTTTTTGATAGAGCCATGTTCTGCTTTTGTATAGACTTTGGTATGGTACTGCATATGTATATATAGAATGACCTTTTTCCGCTGCGTATATGATTGTGTTTGGATGTGTTTAGGGTGCGTGGGAACCCCACGGGGTTGGACCCTCATCCTTTGTACTGTATCTTTGGATGTTTTATCGGATACAGGGATAGGTTAGATTACCTTTTCACCCTTGGGTCCCATTTCGGGGTTCGGGGCGTGACAGATTTAATGATTTTGTATTACTAGGATTACATGATTAAGTATGAAAACAGGGTAGAATGCAAAAGTAAAATCAAACCAAACTTTGGTCTTCAACTCCTAGGGTCTTTTATATCCAATGTGAGTCCCTTTCTGCCTCGTATTTACTTTATGTTCATCGAATCTCTGGCCTCGAGTGTTTACCCTGCAAATTCCTTCAGGCCTCCTCAAACCCCATTTATAGGTTCTTCATTCTTCAACTCTTCAACAATCTAAACTTCCAGTTTGCTTTTTTTTAATCATAATTCTCTAATTCCCCTCGCAACTGCCTATATTATCTGAATATGTGTGTATCTCTTCAAGGGGCACTGAATGTGGGCCTGTGTGTGTCTCAAATAGCCTCTAAATTTTTTATGTCCTTGCTTATCTATGGAAGTCTCTATTTATAGACTTGGGGCCTTGGCCAGCATTAAAAACGAATCAACCAAATTGGGAAGTAGATCACACCTCCCTTATTGTTAATTTCCTAATTGCATGCCCCTCCATATGTTTGCTTTCCTACTTACAAAAAAATTTCTATTTTGTTGCAAACGAGAAAGCAAATCATTTCATTTTATTGCAAATCATTCAATTTGAGAAACAACTCAGTCAATTTTTCTTGTATATCAATTAATTTAAGAAATAAATCACCCAATCTTTATCAACTTAGGAAGCAAATCATCCCATTTTTATTACTGCTTAACCCTTTTCTTTGTGCGTGTGTGTAGGTGCCAGTGGGGACATTGGAGGATCCGAATATCCCTTTTTCTTTTCTATGTATTTTCCTTTTCTTTTTTTTTTTTTGTATTTTTTGCTGTATTTAGAATTTTCCTTGTACTTTTTTTTTTTTTTTGTATTTTTGTTGTATTCAAATTTTTCCCCATATTTTCTTTTGTATTACTTTTTTTTTTTTGTATTTTCCTCATGAAATAAAAAATGTAACATCCTCAAAATTTTCATCATTTTTTTTTTTACAAATTACTCCAATACTTGCGTGTAATGGCCATCCCTGTGCAGCGGAAAAACATAAATCACATAACCACGTATACATGTATATACAATACCAGAATTCAGTATTTTCAACCATAGTTACATAATACATCTCTCTCTCCAGTGTCAACTACTCAAAAATTACAAAACCCTACACAAAACTTACCCTATAACTAGGGTGACCAAGTGATCTCTATCCGCGAGCCTGATCTGCTCGCCTAACTGGCTCACCTGAAAAATGGTAAAGTAATGGGGTGAGTCGACGCTCGGTAAGTGGAAATATGTTATTACTATTGTGTGGCAATCGAGTCATAAAATAATAATAATAGTATTTAAAAACTACATAATCTGGTAATTTTGTACAACACATGTATAATATCTTAAAACATTTGTATCATTTGAACTTTCTATCATTCATAGTGCTACATCATACTATATACAATAAAAGCTATAAAAATGTATACATATACATAACTGAGTTCTTTCCTTGGGACTCTGTATGTCATGATTTGACCCCTCATGACAAGGTTGTGCGGCCCGTAGGCGGGACTCAACCTAGTCGGCCCTCCAGGTAAGTCATCATACTCTACACTACCTTAGCCCAACCAAACTGCATCCACTCCTAAGCATGGGACTGGTTGCTACCTCGTCTAACTGACCCCCTCTACCCAGTGTACTAGGGAGCTGTATCCTCTCCGAGCACGGTTAGATGGTACCCACACACTATCTGAGATATGTGGTTGCACTCTATCTGTATATAGCAACGGTACCGTGCTCTATAAACTGTATCTGTCTGTAATGTCTCCACAGGGATCCGATACTATATATATATACCTTTGTTGTTTTCATTATGTTTCCAAAATAACCATAACACTATAATTTTGTACTGTAAATACTGTAAAATCTGAGTAACTGTAGCATCTCGATGCTATAACTGTATAATCTGTCTTTAAAAACTGTGTGTTATGGTATTCAGGAAAACATAGCATTCTGTAAAAACTATGATATACTGAACTGAATAAAATCTATATAAATCTGTCTGTTAATCATTTGTGAATAATTGTATGTACATGCTATATAACATGATATGCTGAAGTACTGCATAAATTTTACATCAGGTAAATATCTACTCAGGTCACACAACATTTAAACATTCGTTCTGTAAAAGTTACATAATAACTAGTATATAAGTATCTATGAAAACTCTATTAATATTCCTAAAACCCTAACATAGCATATTTCCCTTACTTGATTTCTGCTAAAATCCCCTTTCTGTAACGGGTCCTACACCCCTTTGGGTTCTCCACTTTACACCCTAAAAACCACATTTGCCATAACAAAATATCAAACATCATTTCCTACAACTGTCAGAAGGCCAAAAACTGAATAAAAGACCTTACCTTGGATTTGGGATGAATTCTAACTTCATTTCACCAATGATCCGCTCCAGCAGACTTGCAGAGAACTTCGCCAAGAACGTCGTGGTGGCCTCAGATCATCGATCCGGCAACTGACGAGGCCGAAATTGAAGAGAGATGAGGGAGGAGTTGTAGGGGTAGAGAGAGAGAGAGAGAGAGAGAGAGCGGTGCTGATTTTCTGTGATTAAAATGAATTTAGGGCTATTTATACTGCGAGATTCGTTGACGAGCCACGTCATCTCGTCGATGAGTCCTTAAGAAATTTCTTCGACGAATCTTACCCTTTGTCGACGAAATTCAAAGTAGCCCAAATTCTTCTCTCAGTATTTTCTCGTCGATGAGTCATAACTTGTCGACGAGGTCCCCTTATGCACTCGTCAACGAACTCCCTCTATTTGTCGAAGAGGCCCTGTGGAAAATCTTTATGGTTATTCCATCCAAAACGCAATGTCGTCGACGAACGCGAATGTTTCCATTTCTCTCCCTTGTTATTATTTAAATACTATTATTCTTCGAGTCACTACAAAAAATGTACAATTTTGTTATATTTGGCTCCTGCACAAAATTGAGAGTCTATAATATATTTATGTATTCATGCATGCATGTATGCATGGTTTGATATTTGCATGCATATGTGCCCATCAACATATGTGAGTGCATGTGTATCATCATGAGTGCATTACATGCATTCATTTCTTCACCACTCAAACAAAACTCTTACTCTTCAAATACTTCAACTTTGCCAGTAAACTCGAGATTCCCACTATCAAGCCTCAAAATTTATTCTCCTTATTGGATTTTTATGAATTCAATTTTATCTATTCTCTTATTTGAATGGGATGGTGTATGTGAGTGTTGGAATATTGGCTTTAATTGTTGTTAGCTGATATATATGGGGTTGTCAAATTTGAGTATGATTATAGCTACTAATTTGTTTAAAGGTGACTCCTTATATGAGTTTTCATTCTCTGTACAAATTCAAACTCTTATGCATTTTATGACACCAAGTACTATTTCATCTCAATCTATACTTTAATCCTTAAAACCTCACATTTGTATCATTGTATGTCATCCTAATCAAGCAAACAAGCACTAATGACTCTGTTACCAACAAACTTGCATTCATATTTTTGATTTTATGAATAAAAGCATTTGTCATTCTAATTTTTGAAAAATCACACATCAAGACAATTCCTAACCAAACACTTTGTTCTCAAGACATGCAAATGCATTAATTATGCCTTGATCTCGTAAGCAATGTGCTTATCAAACACTCAAACTTCAGAGGTTATCAATTTTTACTTTAATAACTGAATGGATGATGATCAATATGATACTAACTCATTCTGATTTTTAAACTATGTACTCATGTTTTCAAGACAAGATTATGGCATAACATATATTTTCCTCTTTGTGTTCTCATTTATTAAACAAAACATGCATCAACTAGATTTTTCATCCATCACATTTCCTGCCTAATTTGCGTACAAAACCTATTATAAAATTGATTTAGTTGATAATCCCAGCATTAATCCCAGTTTATGTCATTCATGCTCTTGACTTGATTTTAAAAATATGCATTTATTATATGTTTTACATTACATATAACCAAAAAGCAAAGATAATGAGTAAGGATGCTCCAACCTTCTCTAAAATGTAATTCTACTCAAATTTTGTTGAATCAAAATTTGATTTCAGTTCTTGTTTCAACTTAAATCTTCCAAATTGCCTCAAATTCCTCTTTTTTAACTTCTATCTTCATTTACAGTTCTTTCAACCCTATATCCTTTTTATTCCAAACTAATCCCCTATTCTCTTTGTTCTTTAACCTTTCGAGCAGAACCCCTCTTTCCCTTATATTCTTTTTGTTATGCACTCTATTGTGCTCCCTTTCCCCTCTATGTTCCGTGCCCCCTATTTATAGCCTAATTACAGGCGCACAAGTCATACTTTGCACCTTATGCAAACACAAGCACAACCCTCTAACTGTCCACGTAATTAACTTCCTAAAATTTTTACATGCTATCTTTTATTTCAAAGCAATGGAATGTGAATTGTATTTGTGGTATGTATTCATTTGCATTGTATGTATGTGCTATAAATATACATTATTGTTTTCATTATATCAAATTTGAATAAGCACCCACTTTTACACGCCAACACACTCTCAACTGAAATTTCCTAATACAACATCAATTATTTTCAATTGTTATTAGCTTTACTACAACTATAATATTCCCACTGCCATCTTATTACATTTGTAGAACTACTATTTATTTGCCTCAAAATCTGATACTGTGCGCCTTTAACCACTTAACTAGTGGGGAATATTTCAATTTCCACTCAACACAGTTATATTACAATTGTAATAACTATGCCAAATGATTATTTAAAACTTTTTTATGAATTTTGTATTTCCAAATCGGCCCTTTTATTGAATCTTATATTTTATGTTTTTTGCATGTAGGAAAACTATTTCTTAAAAGGAACGAATGACTTAAGGAGTCGAAGATCATTTGATTGTAATTTTCATTTTTTCATATTTGAGAACATAAATGTAATTTGGCCTTCCATAAACTCTCATTTGTAATCTTTTCATGCTTTCATGTGTTGAATATTCATGCCGGAGCGATATGTGAAATGTACACAAAAAATGAGTAAGAGAAAGTGGCCAACCCGAGGCCTTAGGAAAGGGCTTAGATGAAACAAACATGAAGGAAATAAAAAAGAAAGAGAAGAAAGGTGGTTTCAAAAACAAACTTATTTTATATGTGATCTTGGACAAAATGGGGTATTTACCCTATATGTATGGGAAAATGAATGTATATATTTGAGAAGTAGGAGTGTATTACGATGCATGTGTATGCGTATACATGAGTAGGCCTGTGTAGGCGTATAAATGAGTAGGTGTAAGTGTGTAAGTGGATATGCATGTTAATGTTTGTAAATTATTTTAAATGACATATGAATGTGCAAATGTATATTTGAATATCTAGATTTGAATATAAACATGCTTTGACATGTATGTATGTATGCAGACATAGGTGTATTTAAATATGTATTTGTGGATGTAAGAATACTAATATGCATATTTTTAAGATTTGTGCACTTTTAGAGTATGATGTATATAAGCATGTATGCATCTATACAATTAGTGGAAGCAAGTTTATTCTTGAATGAGTTAGAAGAAATTTTAACATGTTCTATTAAGCATGCTTATGTCATTATGTGTGTTTCTTTTCAAGTTCTCTCTTCTTGTCATTCTTTCAAAACCCAAAAAATGTGAAAGATCCCAAAAATGGTTTTCAAAAAAGAGATAGTTTACTTTTTCAATGCTAGTTTGTCTTACATGTATGATAACCTAACCTTAGTTCTTGAAGTTTAATTTTGGCTTGTGATAAGATGAGGGGAAGACCTTGCTATATAATGTCTTCTTCCTCTTATCTTTTGGCACGGTTAAAATTTGAAACTATTGAAAATCATATGATTGAGGGGGATTATGGTCTTAATCAATGGGATTAGATTAAATGAACAAAAGACTACCTAATCAGAGTGGGGTCAAGACCCACGCATCTCCAAAAGATTTAAGGGAACTTTTGTCCCTCAAACCTATGATTATCAAGATTATATCAAAGTCTGGTTCAATACCATGTTTGTTCGGAATTTTTCACTTTCATGGTTTATTCATTTTGATCAAAAGATTTTAAAAAATTTTCCTAAGTGGTTCCTAATCTAGTACAAATTCTTTAGCCCAATCAAAAGCATTTTTCCAAAAGTAATTCAAAATGACTTTGAATTATTTCAAAAGAATTTCAATCACCCTCCCGATTTATCTGATGAATCTTCAAGCATGTTACTATTTTGTTCTTATTTCATGATTAAATGGATCACTTGCTGGGACTATATCATAGTTTCTCCTGAAGATAGTTTACTCTGTTATTCAAAAACATTAAGAAGAATTTTTAAAATCAGATGGTGGGACAAGTTCACCATGCCCGAAGGATAAGTTAGAGCATGGCTTGCTGAGACCTTTGATCGAAGAACCTCCCCATCAAGTTCTTATTTGAAATCAAAAGACAAGACGAAATTGATTGAAGAAAATGATGTTGTTTCAATGGTAATCATCACGAAAGTCAAAATCAAGCACAAAGTCAAAATTACTCAAGATGATCACCCAACTCGAATCAGACAGTTCTGATTCATCTAAAGATCAAAATTCTCCTCATACCATTGATATGAATCTACTTGGTTCAGATATCGACACATGGTACAAGTTTATTCAAAAGGAAGATTTGCAAGAGGAAGCTTCCTCGAAGAAGACCGTTTCAAAAAATAAATAATTGCCATGTCAAAGTTGTTCATCGCATTATCAAAAGAAGACAAACGTCCTTATCTCCATCAGATTTATTTGTCAAAGTTGCGGCCTCATTTTTCAAAAGTTGCGGTCCCCTCCATAATTATTCAAAAGACTTTTTCAAAAGCAAATTCCAGCTATGAGCTGTTTGGCTCAACTTGTAATTTATATTGTAAAATATGAAATATTTTTACACCTGTCCACTACTTGAGATCAGGGTTGTATTTTTAAAAGTGTTTGTAAATTACTATTTTTGTCTAGAGTCTGAGAATTATTTAAAGGTGGTGGATTCCCACACTAATGTTTTGACATGTACGTATGTAGACATAGGTGTCTTCATGTAAAGACCCGAAAAATTAAAATGATTGAAATAATTAGGAAAAAAATAATAAAAAAATAAAATAAAATAAGATTAATTATTAATTAATTAATAAACTATTATTTAATTAAATTAATAAATTAATTAAATGTTATTTAATTGAATTAATTAAATTAAGTATATGATATTTATACGTTTATATATATATGTTTATATAATAAGATATAATATTATAATATAGTATATTATATTATATGTAAGTTATGAATCTGGATGCTTCTCAGCATCTAGATTGAAATCCACAACCTCAGACAGAGGAGACCGCCCCCTGCTCTGCTCATGCTCGCGTTCGTCTTCATCTCTCTCTCTCTCAATTTTTCGACGGATTTGTGGTGGATCGGGAAACGGAAGGTGTCGTTGGATTCCTAGTTTCATTGTCGACATTTCTACTGGAGCAGATTTGTCGTGGGAATGGCTTAGGCACTACTCCTAGGGAAAGGTAACTTTTATCCATTTTCCAAATTTCTCTTTAAATATGCTGTTAAATCGATGGTCGGGCACCACCATGTGGTCCTAGTCGCGATTGTCATCATTTTGACGTAGGTAAATTTTTAATTGGAGTTTTCTAGGCCCCACTCCAAAGCGAGAGTGAGATTTGGAAAATTTGGCAAATTAGTTATATTTGCTGATATGACTATTTATTTGGAAATTATGACTCTAGGAAATATTTAAATAATATTTTATTTATGGTTAATTTAATGGAACTGGGGTTTTTGAACCAGGGTCCGGGTGAGCGCCGGGGGCATCTGTGTAAGATTCTTGTTAGTGTAGTTCAAGGATTCAGTTAAGGGAAAAAATATATATTAAACCAGAATATTTATGAATTTAATGAAAAATGAATTGTGTTATATATTCGTGTATATATTTCGATATGAGTTTAAAATGTCAACCATTTAAATTGTTTTTTCGAGTTTAGGGGTGTTTATTAGATACGTATATGCGAAAATGAACTGATGAAAGTGGTAAATATTTTCAAGATATGTAAGAAATGAAAGGTATTTTCGGTATATAAACGTTAAATGTTGGTTGACTTATTTTACAGGCAATGTATGAATTTTATTGTTAAACTATGTGGTATGAGATTCTGTGCAAATATATGTTAAATGTATGACATGCAAGTTAAGTAAGTAAAGTATTGTGAATAAAACATGATACGGACCATGTTGCCTCTGTATGTTAAATGCAACCATGTAGATGTAAGACAGCTGAAAGACAATCATGTTAGTAGATTTTAGCGCATTTATATGTGAATTAACTGATGATGGCTAAAGACTAGCTGTAGTACGAAGGAATAAAATGAAAACGTTATGCAATGGGAAAGAGTCACTTAAAGTGAAATGTAATGCAATGTTAAGTTATGAACATGAATGGATGTATATGATTAAATAAAGACAGAAAAAATGATGTATTATAATATTAGAAGTATTTATGTTCGTAGAATGTGCTATGATTTGGGCGGGGCATACTCTTCGCCTGAGGACTTGCTAAGAAAGGCGAGTGCACTAGTAGCTTCAGATGTGGCAGTAGCTGCATAACGTACTAGGGCAGAGGGAACCTCCTTGTATGGGCAGGTAGATTTCCCTATCCTTAGGGCCTTTGCCGGTGAGCTATTGTTGAACTATGTGAGTACGAGATTAATCTAACACTTGAGGGCTTACCGAGTAAGGTGAGTGCCTTGGTATGCTTTAATTGTGACCTTAGGATTACCTAAGTATCAGAGTAGAGGGGTGCTACTTGTATAGGCGGGTAATCACCTTTATCCTTGGGTAATCTCGTGGGTTAAATATTTGCATGTGATTGTTTAGGTTCAGAAAACGATTTCAATGTTATGTGATGATTTGTAAATATAATTAAAATGATATCTATTTACCATATATTGGCCACACGCTATTTTAATATGTATGTTTCTTCCCTTACCGAGATGTGCCTCACCCGAATATGATTATTTCTTTTTCAGGACATCCTCAAGGTCAGGCTTAAAGAGCTCGAGGGTGTTTAGACTTTTTGAGAAGTATTAAGAGAAAGGGTATATATTGATAAAACTTTGGGGAATGTAAATATTTATGTTTTATGTCTTTTTGTTTTAAGGCTGTTGAATAAGGAATGATTGTGAAAATACTGAAATGTTTTGGGAATTAAGTATTTATGGAAATGCAGGTATTGAATGGGTATTGTGAAATTTAGATAGAGTTAGTAAACTCTAGTATTACGAAATTATGGTATTATAAGATTATGTTGTATGAAGATTTTGTTTATGTTTTCCGCTGCGTATATGTTGACTTATGGATTATCAGAGATTTTATCAGGTATTAATGCACCGGACACGAGATTAAGGGTTTAGGGCGTTATATTATGGTATCAGAGCAATGTCTATTCGGAAGTGTGATTAATTTCACATCGCCTAGATATGGAAATGTTAGAGTATTAGGTTAGAGATGATTTATACCAGAGTATAGGAAACAGTTAGGATAAGGATGCTAGATGGATAGGTTAAGTTAGGTGTTGAGAAGTAGGTATGGTGTAGGGAAGTATAGGATTTTGTCTTATAGTTTGGAAGCAGAAATCCCTTGGCGGACTTCTGTGATTTTCTGATTCAGTCGATGGTTTCAGAAAACCATGGTAAATCCATCGACGGTGATGTTTCTTAGCCTTGAGACTGGTCCTTATGTGGAAAATTTGGATGTTTATTGGATTTAAATTTAATGAATGTGTTGATTAGGTTATGATAATGGGATTCTACATTCTTTTCTGTCCTATTTTCGGGATGGATCGTAGGGGTAAAAATGTAGTTACTAGAAGAGGAATTTATGACTTGGAGGCTTCAAGTGAGGAGAATTTTGATACCCTCACGATGCTGAGAGGTATAGCCTGTCAGGTCAGGGCGTAGGTACGAGTTTATATTTAAAATAAATAATGATTTTTTTAATTGTGGATGATGTAGTAATTTGGGCAATATAGATATATTGGGATATAATAAGCTAATGAAAGTTTAAAATAAAGAAATGAATGATTAACGTAAGTAAAATTTCGAGGACGAAATTTCTTAAGGAGGGGAGAATGTAAAGACCCAAAAAATTAAAAGGATTGAAATAATTAGAAAAAAAATAATAAAATAAACTAAAATAAAATAAATTATTAATTAATTGAATTAATAAATTAATTAAATGTTATTTATTTGAATTAATTAAATTAAGTATATGATATTTATACGTTTATATATATATATATATATGTTTATATAGTAAGATATAATATTATAATATTATAATATAGTTTATTATATTATATGTAAGTTATGAATCTGGATGCTGATTGAAATCCACAACCTCAGACAGAGGAGGCTGCCCCTGCTCTACTCACGCTCGCGTTCATCTTCGTCTCTCTCGCTCAATTTCTCGACGAATTTACAACGGATTGGGAAACGGAAGGTGCCATTGGATTCCTAATTCCACTGCTAACATTTCTATTAGAGCAAATTTGTCGTGGGAACGGCTTAGGTACTATTCTTGGGGAAAGGTAACTTTTCTCCATTTTCCCAAATTCTCTTTAAAATATGCTATTAAATCGACGATTGGGCACCACCACGTGATCATAGTCACGATTGTCATCATTTTGACGTGGGTAAATTTTCAATTGGAGTTTTCTAGGTCCCACTCCAAAGCGGGAGTGGGATTTGGAAAATTTGGCAAATTGGTTATATTTGCGGGTATGACTATTTATTTGGAAATTATGGCTCTAGGAAATATTTAAATAATATTTTATTTAGGATTAATTTAATGGAACTGAGGTTTTTGAATCAGGGTCCGGGTGAGCGCCGCGGGCATCTATGTAGGATTTTTGTCGGTGTAGTTCAAAGATTCAGGTAAGGGGAAAAATATATATTAAACCAAAATTTTTATGAATTTAATGGAAAATGAATTGTGTTATATATACGTGTATATGTTTCGGTATGAGTTTAAAATATCAACCATTTAAATTATGTTTTTTCTGAGTTTAGGGCTGTTTATTAGATACTTATATGCGAAAATGAACTAATGAAAGTGAAAAATATTTTCAGGATAATTATGTAAGAAATGAAAGGTATTTTCGGTATAAAAACGTTAAATGTTGGTTGGCTTATTTTACAGGTAATGTATGAATTTTATTGTTAAATTGTGTGGCATGAGATTTTGTGTAAATATATGTTAAATGTATGAGATGTAGGTTAAGTAAATAAAGTATTGTGATAAAACATAATATGGACTATGTTACCTATGTATGTTAAATGTAACCATGTAAATGTAAGATAGCTGAAAAATAGTCATGTTAGTAGATTCTAGTACATTTCTATGTGGACTAACTGATGATGGTTAAAGACCAACTGTAGTACGAAAGAATGAAATGAAAACGTTATGCAATGGAATGACAATGTAATGAAATGAAATTTGAAACGTGAACGATACAAATGAGAAAGAGTTACTTAAAGTGAAATGCAATGTAATGTTAAGCTATGAACATAAATGAATGTGTATGATTAAATAAAGACAGAAAAAATGATGTATTATAATATTATAAGTACTTATGTACGTAGAATGTGCTATGATTTGGGCGGGGCATACTCTTCTGAGGACTTGCTAAGAAAGGTGAGTGCACTAGTAGCTTCAGATGTGACAGCAGCTGCATAACGTACTAGGGCAGAGGGAACCTACTTGTATAGGTGGGTATATTTCCCTATCCTTAGGGCCTTTGCCGATGAGCTATTATTGAATTATGTGAGTATGAGATTAATCTAAAACTTGAGGTGTAATGACCCGAATAATAATGGGATTTAAATAATAAAGAGGGAGGGAAGTGGAGACAGTAACAGAAGGAGGTTCGCGTTCGACGACGACGTTGCACTTTGGAAGGAATAACCGAGGGGAATCATCAAGACTTCGTCGACGAATATAGGGGATTCGTCGATGAGGGTTTAAGAGAATTCGTCCATGAAGACTAAATTTCGTCGACGAAGAAATACCGAGAGAAGTTTTGAGCCAACTGAATTTCGTCGACGATGACTAAATTTCGTCGACGAATTTATTAAAGGATTCGTCGACAAATGACGTGGCTCATCGACGAATCCCGCAGTATAAATAGGTATTAAACGTGATTTTTAGTCATTTTTCCTGTGCCAAATCCCTCTCTCTCTCCCCATACGGTTTCTCCACCTTCTCTCTTTGATTTCAGGCCAGATTTACGCCGGATCGACAATCCGAAGCCACCACGACGCTCTTAAGATAGTTCTCTGCAAGTCTGCCGAAGTGGATCGTCGGTGGGGCTAAGTTGGAAACCATCCCAAATCTAGGGTAAGACTTTCTACTCAATGTTTGGATTTTTGGTAATTGTAGAAAGTGTTATACGCTAAGAAATATTGAACTTTAGTTCTGAGAAATGTTGTTTTCAGGGTGTTAAGTTGAGAGCCCTGCGGGTGCGGGGCAGATTTTCTTAGGGGCTTTTCAGGAATCAGGTTAGGGGATAAACTAAGATAGTTTTTTTTAATAAAATGTATGTATATATATAGCATTTGATTTCTGGAAAGTAAGTATGTTTATATATATGATTTATATTTGGGAAAATACTGTTAAAATGATGATATGTTGAATATGTGAAAACCTGTTCAGTGTGGCATGAGTAGGAATTATTTTGAAATACTGTTTTCTGGGAATGTGATTATGATACGGATTTTTATAATGAAAAACTGGCGCACGGGCTGAGATTTTTATATGTTTTGCCGGCGTACGGGTCGTGTTATGTGTATGATTTGCCAGCGTACAGGCTGAGCTATGGATATATTTTGCCGACATACAGGCCGTGTTATGGATGTGATTTACCAGCGTACGGGTTGTGCTATGATATGATTTACCGGCGTACGGGCCGAGCTATGGATGTGATTTGCCAGCGTACGGGCTGTGCTATGATTTGCAGGCGTACGGGCCGAGTTATGATAAAATATGAAATACCGGCGTACGGGCCGATGATTTTCATGATACACACATATATATATATGCAAAATGATATGATTGATCTGATAATTAATGATATGAGATATCCATGTATCAAAGTTTCAGTATATGTTATATGATATCAAAACCTGGTTGGCTTGGTCTAGGCTAACACTTGCACGGTACCGTTGCTATGTGTCCATGGTCTTCGTGATCATAATATCTGTGTTAACGCTATTGTACGGAGTGGTGTGAGATTGGATGGTCGATGTGATTTTTAAAAAGTGTGTGATCGCCCCTAGTGTATGGACCAGGTCAGGTAGACTCATCAGACTTACAGACTGTACTTTTGACTTGGCAGTGGTCCGCCAACCATTGTCAAGTCCTGCCTTCGGGCCACACAACCCAGTCATGTGGGGGTAATACATGACAACAGCCAGCTAACCCACCAGGAAAGTTTTGTGTTATTATCATTATATGAGATGAGATATGATTATGAAAATGCAGTATGTTCTGCCATGTTTTGATGATATATATGTTTTCCCAGATTTGACAAAACAGTTACTGAATATGTTCTGTATAATATATGTATAACACAGAATACTCATGTTGCCACACATTGGTATTAGTTTATTTCCTTTACTGAGAGGTGTCTCACCCCAAAATTTTATAAACTTTTCAAGAGCCCCAGATAGGAGAGCGGGAAAAACCCCACTGATCTAGAGCTGTTGTCTGCCCTTTTTGAAGGGTAAGTTTTAATAGGGACTGTTGGATTTTTGTGGGACATATCCCTAAACCTTGTTTTTGGGATGTATATACTAAGATATAGTGGATATAGTGACTCTGGTATTTGTGGTAATGAGATGGATGTTTTTGTATTTATAATATTGTGATTATATGTTTCCTGTTGTTTAGGCTTCCGTTTTGTATTCTGATGTATCCCTGGTACCCACGGGTCTAGGTGGACTATGATCTGCTGATTTGGAATATATGATATTGATTTTGTTATTATATATAAAAGAAAGAAAATAAGCAGGTCATCACATGAGGGCTTACCGAGTAAGGTGAGTGCTCTGGTATGCTTTAGTTGTGACCTTAAGGTTACCTAAGTATCAGAGTAGAGGGGTGCTACTTGTATGGGTGGGTAATCACCTCTACACCCCTTTGAATACCACTCTCAATAATCGCAGCTCTATCTACAACCTCTGTAAATGTTTGAGCCCTGAAACCAATCACCTGCTCAAACAGATTCTGCCTCACTCCCTCTTCAAACTTCCTTACCTTTTTCTCTTCATCAGGTGCTAGATGTGGAGCAAAATGCGACAACTCAACAAACTGAGCCGCGTACTAGGATACAATCATCTACCCCTGTACCAGATGTAAAAACTCCGCTGCTTCCTCACTTCGAATGATAGCAGGGAAATACCGCTCAAAGAACAGCTCCTTAAATCGATCCCACGTCACTGGAACTGGAACCGGCCTCTACTCCTCTATCAGATGCGCTGCTCTCAACCAGCGCTTCTCCTCCCCTGTCAACTTAAATGCTGCAAATACTACTTTCTACTCCTCCGTACAAGGAAGCACCGCCAATGTCTCTTCAATATCCTAGACCTAATTCTCGGCTACAATCGGGTTGTCATCTCCAACAAAGGATGGGGGCTTCATGTACGTAAACTGCTCAATCGAACATCCATGCTCCCCAGAGCTCCTGGCCATCTCAGCCATCACCTGCTGAGTGACGCTACACAGTACGGCATCTGTATCTCCTCCACCTATGCTGGAACGTCCTGGCCTATCCTCCCCAACATTCGTGCCACTACTTCCTGGATCCATCCTGAAAACAAGAAACATGGTTAAGCAACTTATCTTCTATACAGACCTATCCTGTACCAACTCAAAATTAATTACCTTCCCTAACCTTACCCAATATCCAGTTCTGTCACTTAGACACGCGACCCGACAATAGTTTACTGTGGTTTTCCTGAAATCGTCACCTCAGGAAAAACACAGAAACCACTACGGTAATCATGTACCCAAACACAAAACAAACCTCAAATCCTTTTCCTATACTCTGGTATTACTTCTGCTGCACTCTAAAGTCTATAGAACCTAACAACCAAGGCTTTGATACCAAACTGTAACGACCTGCTTAATTTCCATGGATTTTTTTTTTATATATACTATAATAATCTACATGCTCTGATACCAAATTGTATTAAACCCAGCCATCAACCTAAGCAGCGAGTAGCAGAAATCAAATAAACATAACCACATATAATTATATACAATACTAGAGTGCTAAATTGTTTCCCAGAATATACATGTACAACTATATTCCCAAAATACCCTTAACTGGTGAGGGCTATACAAAAATATTCCCAAAATATACTCACTCTCTACTGACAGGGTAGTACTATAGCCCCTCTATCTACGAGCCTGGTCTGCTCGCCTACCTGGATCACCTAAAAAATGTTAAAGTAATTGGGATGAACCAACGCTCAGTAAGACGAAATATGCTATTACTAGTGTGTGGCAAAGGAGCTACAATATCATGAAAATCTGTTTCTATATAATCATGTATAACTAGATACGTAAGTACAGTACAAGTAATGAAATACACCCCCATTTCCATGTTGTTTAACATAACAGTATTGTAGGTTACTATTCAAAATACTTCTAGTGTACATAAGTATGTTCCCTGTTTCTGTAAAGCTATATATACATAATAGTAACTGAAAACTTTCCCTGTGGATAACTGTGTGTCATGATTTAACCTCTTATGACAGGGTTGTGCGGCCCGTAGGCGGGATTTACCCTGACTGGCCAACCAGGAATAAATCACTATATTCCATCGGTCTAATCTGCCCACCTCAACCCATATCTAATGGGGAGCCTGTCCAAGTCAAGGGCCTAGGTGGTCGACCTACTACCACGTATTATCTATAGCAATGGTACCGTGCTCTGTAATTGCATAGTTCAACAGGGTCTGATACTATATAATATATTTCTATATACAACTTTCTGATTTACCATGATTTTGAAATAACCGTAATAACTATGATACTACATAAACTGTACTGTAATTCATACGTCATAATACCGAGAACTGTATAATCATAACACTGAAACTGCATAATCAAAATACTAAAATTTGAATAATCATGGTATTGAGATTCGTATAATCATGGTACTAGAATTCATATAATCATGGTACTGAAATTCGTAAAATCATGGTACTGAAATTCATAAAACATATCTCCGTACTATATTCATATTCTCAAGTTACACCATACTTTAATACATGATTTTCATAATTTAATAAACTGTATAATATTTTAAAAATACCTAACATAGCATATTTCCCTTACCTGACTATTGAAAAGTCCCTATGGTTTACTGGCCTAACACCCGTAGGGCCTTCTACATAACACCCTAAAAACAACATTTGTCAGAACAGAGTATTAGTATTTCTTCGCTTACATCATTTCCTATAACTGTCAAAAAGGCCAAAAATGGGCTAAAAGGTCTTACCCTGAATTTGGGATGAAATCCAACTTCATTTCACCAACGATCTGCTCCGGCAGACTTGCAGAGAACTTCGCTAGGAGCGTCGTGGTGGTTTCGAATCATCGATCCGGCGACTGGCGGGGCCGAAATCGAAGGGAGAAGTGAGAGGGACCGTAGGAGAGAGAGAGCACTGAAATTTGTAAAAAAAAAAATCTGAGTTTGCACTATTTATAAGGCCAGATTCGTTGACGAGACACGTCACCTCGTCGACAAGTCCTTTAGTAAATTCGTCGACAAATCCCTATATTCGTCGACGAAATTCAGAGTAGCCCAAATCCATCTCTCGGTGTTTTCTCGTCAACGAAACGAGAACTCGTCAACGAGATCCTGAAGACCTTCGTCGACAAAGTCTGGCAATTTCCTGAAATTTTTATTATTATTAATATCTCCAAAGTGTGATCCGCGTTCGTCGACGAAGTCTACTGCCTCCTTCTGTTCCTGTATCCATTTTCCTCCCATTTTATTATTAAAAATAATATTATTTTTCGGGTCACTACATAACGTCTTCTTCCTCTTATCTTTTGGCATGATTAAAATTTGTGACTATTGAAAATCATATGATTGAGGGGGATTATTGTCTTAATCAATGGGATTAGATTAAATGAACAAAAGACTACCTAATCAGATGTACATTATGTATCTTGGACTCTTCATCCAAAAATATTTCAAAAAATAATAAAAAACCAAAAGGGTTGATGATGAAATCCTAAAATTTTTCAATCAAATTCATGCACTTTTAAATTGTTTTAAAAAATCAATGATATAACCCGATACTTCCTCTTTTAAACTCATTTTCTAAACGCTCTCCTCAAATTTTAGTGAGACAACCGGGCTCCTCTTTCAAAAATCTATTTGTAGGCTGGTACCACAACTTGATGCTTTTCAAACCAACTTATTTCATCATCATTATTATTTTTTTTCAAGAATTACAGTTTTGAGACCAGACCCTTTTAAGAGTCATACCTTGAGCTTTTAAAAGCCGTGTTAGAGTGCTTATAGACAATAGTTTTTATTGGATGAACAAAATGAGTGTTTTCCTATCATTTCACGATATATATTTATATATATATATATATATATATATATATATATATATATATATAAAAGAGGTACACATATACATGTAATTGCGGTGACCGTTCCAAGAACGGGTGCCGATAAGGGTGCTAACTAATTAACCATAGCTGAGATTATTAGAGATTCACTTTTTCTCGTACAAATGTACTCCTAAACTCTGTCTCTGACTTTCATAATTTAAGATTTTTCTTTGTTTTTTTTATCTTTCAAAAAATAAGGTGGCAACTCCGTGACTTGTTTGCCCTTTTTTTTTTGGTCTTTACTTTTC
Source organism: Malania oleifera (assembly GCF_029873635.1). Taxonomy (NCBI): domain Eukaryota; kingdom Viridiplantae; phylum Streptophyta; class Magnoliopsida; order Santalales; family Ximeniaceae; genus Malania; species Malania oleifera. The sequence continues at coordinate 8,001,604 of NC_080419.1, forward strand.
TTGTTTGGGAATAGCACTATGTCGACACCCCAAACAAAATTCATCCTCGACTATAGTAATTTTTAAAATATAGACATATTTTTAAATAGATTTTTTTTTATTATTTTAAATTTCATGACTATTTTTATTTTTATCATATTTTAAATTGAGGTGATCATTTAATTTTATTTTTAATTAAAAATATGTGTAAAATAATGATTTAATTCTAAAATGTTAATTTTGGACAATAAATAATATGATAACAAGTTGACAAAATGATTAAAAATTATAAAATCTGATTTTAAATTTTTGGGAAAAAGACTAAAAATCAACAATAAAAACAAAAAGACTCACCATGCAAAACAAATTCATCTTCATAGTTTATTTATTCATTATAGATAAATGAAAAAAAAAATAGAATATAAAAATAATACCAAATAGATTCTTAGGAAAGTGGATCCTTCAACTCTTAATTTTTATTCTTATTATATAAGAAATAAAAGCTTCTCTTTATTTATTTGTTGGACATAAAGGCGAACCATTACTTTTTCTTATTATTTTTTAAAAAATTATTTTATATATAAGCTGAAATGTTACACATAGGCTAACACTATTATTAAGGGCTATTCTATGACTTTCAAAACCTAAATCTTAATATTTTTGTAATTTTAAATTAAAAAATATTAAATAATAACTAATATATTCATTATAATGACCCATATACTTCATAATATCAATTTATTGAACACATTTATCACACACCATGATGTAATTTATTAAGTGTCTTTTTTAAAAGAAGAAAATATATTCATTAAATGATGTGTATATACCAAAATTAATTACATGTTTTGTTTTAAAAAAATCCTAAATATATGTCATTTTAGTTTGTACTATCTATTTAAAATCACATGCATTTTGATTCTCACATTATTAATTAGTTAACAACTTGATAGCAACATATTTTTAGTGATTATGCTGCTAGTATTTTGGGGTTCTATTTATCAGTTTGAATGATAATCATGTGGAACCATCACATTATATTCAATATATAATGCTTATAAAGTTTTCAAGAGATTAACATTTTTCTTTTAATCACTTATTTAAATATTGATTGATTAAATTAAATGAGCAAATTAAATAAGAAATAGAAAAAAATTATGCTTATAATTTATTTTTATTATGTTTTAAATTATATTTTGTAATAATATATCTTGCACAATGCTTAATAAATTAAATAGTAAAAAATTTTGTGCATTGCATCTCTACGAGTAATGTTTAAAAATAAGAGAAATACAGATAAAAAATAAATTGATTCATCAATGAAATGCTTACAAAAACAACAACAAATATACATTGGTGGATGATAAATTCATGGTGAAAAAATAGTTTCAAGGTATATTATTTTGTCATTGCACGATATAGTCACTTTTATTTTTTGAATGTATTGTTTGTTAGTTGCTCAATTTTATGATACATAAAACAGTCTTATACAGTCATATAAAACTTTCCTCCTAATTTTAATGATATTTTACGTTTGTACAACACACACATCACACTCCTTTCAATTTATCAATCTACTTTGATTTTATGTAGTGTTTCATCCTCGAGTTTTTCTTGGACTTGTATAATAAATTCAAGATATTAAAATCTATTAATGGTATTGATTTCTTGATTATTAACTTTAGTTTTATCTTCAATATTTCTCCTTAATGAAGTTACATATTTCATATTTTGTCCTATTTTTACTTAATTATCTTGAAACCAACACACCGTAATGTTGTTTTTCAAATTAATAATTTATATTATGCCCCAAAAATCCATGTTTCAAAATATAATTTCAAAAAATTGAAAAATAAATCATTTTTTATAAGTATTTTGAAATTTAAAAATGAAAATTTTATTTTACAAAACTAAATAAATGCTTACTTTTTTATTTTTTTAATACGAATTTTACATTACTACAAAATAAGTTCAAAATTTTATAACTCTTTAGTGTTATAAAAATGCAGGAAAATAAATAGAGACGAGGCAGAAATTTACGTGGTTCGGCTATGCCTACTCCACAGGCAGATGGGGTAAAAAACTTCACTATCTTGGGAGGAATTACAAAATGATTTAGAATCAGCCTTATACAAAATATTGGAACCGACCTTGTACAAAATATCTCCAGCCTTGTACAAGATATCTCTCTAATCTTTATTGCTTCTCTTCTTTCTATATGCCTACTTATTTCAAGAATGCAAATGTGTATACGTGCATGCAATGTGTGTGTTACAAATGAGAGAGGGATGGTACCCTTTTATAGGACAATAAGGATAGCAAAGCATTTATTGGGGTGGAAAAACAAAGGGGTGGAAGATGAAGGAGTGGAAGATAAGGGGTGACATTCATATTATTCATAACACTCCCCCTTGGATGTCACTTATATATTAATTCCTTCTGTTAAGATTTTTAAGATGTCTCATTCCGATGAGATGAACAAATTTCTTGAATGTTGTAATAGGCAAAACTTTGGTGAACAAATATGTTAGATTATCACTTGATCGAATCTGCTGAACATCTATATCACCATTCTTCTGGAGTTCATGTGTATAGACGAATTTTTGAGAGATATGTTTTATTTTGTCACCCTTTATGTATCCTCCTCTTAGTTGAACTATACATGCAGTGCTGCCTTTATATAAAACTATTGGAATATATTTGAATGATTGAATAACACAATTTGCTTAGATATGATGAGCTACACACATTTTCTATTAGTTTCATGGATAGTTAGTATTTCAAAATGATTGGAGAATGTTATAATCGTTTGCTTTACTGATTTTCAAAATATAGCAGTTTTTCCGTAAAAAATACATATCCAGTTTGAGGTTTAGCATTGTGGGGATCAAATAGATATCCAACATCCGCATATCTTACAAGTTGAACTTTGGAATCAAATGAGTAGAATATACCCAAATCATATGTACCTCTCAAATAACGTAAAATATGCTTAATTCCATTCCAGTGTCATCGAGTAGGAGCAGAGCTATATCTTTCTAGTTGATTTACATCAAATGCAATGTCGAGTCTTGTACAATTGACCAGATATATTAAAGAGCCGATAGTTCTTAAGTATTGTAATGATCCGAAGAATAATGGTATTTAAATAATAAAGAGGGAGGGAAACGGAAACAGGAACAGAAGGAGGCAGCAGAGTGTTCGTCGACGACATTGCACTTTGGGCTCATCAATGAGGGTGTCCTTTGTCAACGAGTAGATACCAAAAATATATCTGAGTGACTCTGAATTTCGTCGACGAGTTGCCTTCTTGACCTCGTTGACGAAGGCCACAACATAAATAGCGTGAAACTCAGTTTTTACGCAGAAAATTTACCGAAATCCTCTCTCTCCTCTCCCTTATGGTTCTTCTTCCCTTTTTCTTTGATTTCGGCCTCGTCGTTTGTCAGATCGATGATCTAAGGCCACCATGCTGCTCTTGGGGAAGTTCTCCCTAAGTCTACAGGAGCGGATCATCGGTGCGACGAAATTGGATTTCATTCCAAATTCGGGGTAAGGTCTTTTTGTCGAAGTTTGGCTTTCCAGCAGTTATAGGAAATGTAGTACGCAAGGAAATAGTGATATTTTGTTATGAGATATATGATTTTTAGGGTGTTAAGTGGGGAGCCCTGCAGGTGTAGGACCTGTCACAGTAGGGGATTTTAGCAGGAATCAGGTAAGGGAAATATGCTATGCTAGACAACTCTAGTATGTTTTCAGTATAAATTATACATTTTTACCATATGATAATTCACAGCAGAAATTTATATAGTATATCAATTATGTTTAATATGTTTTAAATTACTATGTGGCTTGAGAATATAGATATAGTCTAGAAACATGTTTTACAGTAATTTTCAGGATTATGTTTACAGAATATACAAACAGGAAATATGTTTTACAGCAATTTCAGAATACTATGATTATACAGTTTACAGTACCATGACATACAGATTTACAGTTAATTTCAAAAATACAATTGTTATAGAAACAATTTATTTCAGTGTCGTGGTTAATACAGTTATTACAGAATCATGGTAAAACAGATAGTTATAGACAAAAACGTACTATATGGTATGAGACCCTGATAGATTATTATAGATACAGTTTACAAAGTATGGTACTGTAGCTATATACAGTTCAGAGTGCAACCACATATTTAGATAATACGGGGTAGATAAGTCGATCGTGCCTATGTTGTGGACAGGCTCCCCATCAGATATGGGTTAAGGAGGGCCGATCTGACTGATGGAGTATAGTGGTTTATCTTGGTAGGCCATCCAGTGATAGATCCTGCCTACGAGCCACACAACCATGTCATGAGAGGTTAAATCATGACATATAGTTATCTATCCAGGGAAGTTTTCAATTATTATTATGTATGTACAGTTTTATAGAAACAGGGAATATACCTATGTACAATAAAAGTAATATGAATAGAAACGTAGTAATACGGGTATGTAAGCAACATGAGGTTTCGGCCCCACACAGATTCACAAAACTAGCAGATATGAACGAATGAGTTGCCCCCAAATCAAATAAAACGACAGCTGAATTCGAAAGTAAAAACATGGTACCTATCACTACGTTCCCAGCGTGTTCCGCATCTGCTGGAGTTAGTGAATATACCCTCTTCGGAGCCGTGGTTGCCTAGTAGTTTCCCCGAGGCATCTAATTACTCCCACTGTTCTGGCTCTATGCAGGCGTATCTCTCCTCGGTGCCTGACAGCTCCGCGACATGTGGCCCGGCTTGCCACAGTTGTAGCAGTCACCCCAAAATGGCTGACACTCCCTATCGTGCCTTTTACGGCACTTAGCGCATGGGGTGGAGGATGGATCCCCCTGATAACTCTACCGCTTGGTATTTTGCCGAAAACCTGAACTGTTGTTCTTCTTTTTGTTCTACTGTCCCTACCGAGGGCCACTCTGAGAACCAGAAGATACTAGCCTTTTCCCTTGATCCTGCAGGACCTGCACCCCTTCCTCTCCCTGAAGGTCAATCTTAACTATGGTGGCTTTATCCACCAAAATGGAGAACTCACCGATTTGCAAAATCCCCACAAGACGGGGTATGTCTTTCCTCAGACCCCTCTCAAATCTCCGAGCCTTCTCGTACTCATTCGGAACCAAGTATGGCACAAACCGAGATAACTCGATAAATCTGGTGGCATACCTCTGCATTGTTAGAGTTCCCTGCGTCAGGCCCGAGAACTAATCGGCCTTCGTGTCCAAGTGGAGATCTAAAAGTATCTCTCGAAAAATACCTCTTTGAAGCGGCCCCACATCATACCAGATGGACCAGCTCTCTGCCTCTCAAGCAAATTCACCACAGTCCACCAACGTCCTGCCTCCCCAGTCAGCTAGAAGGTAGCGTACAGGACCTTCTGCCTCTCAGTGCAGTAAAGGGCTTCGAAAATCCTCTCGGTCTTCTCGACCCAGTCCTCTGCCACAATTAGATCGGGTCCTCCCATAAATGTCAGAGGGTGTATACGTGTGAACCTCTTGATGGTACACCCCGCATCAGTAGGAGAGCATTCGCGTCTCCTAACACTTCGCCCGATCTCTCGAATAACCTACCTCGAATAACCTACCTCGAATAACCTACCTCCGCATCTCCTCGGAGCCACTCTCCAAGTTATTATCCTTGGGCTCCATTATGAAAACAATAGGAATCGGTTAGAATTCCTATATCGTACATCGTTAACACAATCAAACACCTAATCATGTTAACTACCAATCCCACGGGTCTAGGCCTGTCTAGTCACACTGACACGAATCCATCAATGGTTTTCCATGATCTTTCTGAATCGTCATTCCAGGAAGGACACAGAACACCGCCAATGAGTCTCCGTCTAGTAACAACACAATCCTCGACCTACACTATCCATTTTCTACATCCTATACTCTGGTATGTACACATCAATACACCTAACCAAGTCTACAAAACCTAACAACCTGCTTAGCTCTGATACCAAGCTGTCACGGCCCGAACCCACAGGTGGGTCCCAGGTGTGAATATAGTAACCTAACCTGTCTCTGTATCGATTTAAACATACATGATACAATACAATAAGAGGGTCCGACCTCGTGGGGTATACGGATGCCCTATACACATACACATACGCATCCATGCTCATCAAATACATAGCGAAATACAATCTTTCTATACATGTACAATACCATACCAGAGTCTACACAAAGTTAGGATATACATTCCTATAATTACAACATATACCCCGGGTGTCTACAAAAACCAGCACGACAATCCGGTTACAAAAACTCGTACCTAAACAGGCACTAACAGCAACTAACGACACCCCCGCTTCCAATTGCTAAGATGCTAATTACGACTACCTAAGACACCTAAAAAACATTTGTACGTACATTCGGGGTGCGACACCTCTCAGTAAGGAAGAAAGCAGTTTATATCAGTGTGTGGCATAGTAGTGTTATTTTACATAAAACATAACACCATACAATACGATACAGTTCGAAAACATTTCCATACAGTTCCAGTATTTTCACAAATCCATTCCAGTACATACGATACCCAAACATACGGTCAGTGTCGTCACGCTAATACACAACTACTCTATGAAACTCGAAGCTTCACAACTATTATGTTGCCAATACGATATAGCTCACATTAATACGCAACTACTACATGAAACTCGAAGCTTCACAGCGATTACATTGCCAATACAGTGTAGCTCACACCCCTCGATGACCAGCCGGGATACAGGTGATATTTCACACCCTCGGATATAGAGATGGACACTCTCGCCCACGGTTTTGACACTCGTACATGGTGCAGCGTACGATAATTAGCTGCCATATAGCTGTTTTGGCGTATGATAATTAGCCGCCACTAGCCGATTTCACAAAACTTGTAATCATTTTGGAGTTCACACTCCTATACATATCAGCGTGCGGTAATTAGCCGCCACATATGTGACGACCTACTTAATTTCCACATTTTTTATTTATTTTTATTTTTATTATTTTTTATTTACAAATTCACAAAACTCAACTCAGCAGATCATAATTCGCTCGGACTCGTGGGTACCAGGGATACATCAGAACACGCAACGGAAGCCTAAGCAGCAGGAAACATACTATCACAATATTATAAATATGAAAACATCAATCACATTACCATAAATACCAGAGTCACTATATCCACTGTATTTCAGTATATACATTCCAAAAACAAAATCTAGGGACATTTCCCACAAAATTCAACTGTCCCTACTAAAACTTATCCTTCAAAGAGGGCAGACAAACAACACTAGATCAGCGGGGCTTTTCCCACTTTCCTATCTAGGGCTCCTGAAAAGTTTATAAAATTTTGGGGTGAGACATCTCTCAGTAAGGGAAATAAACTAATACTAGTGTATGACAACATGAGTATTCTGTGTTATACATATATCGTATAGAAACATATTTAACAACTGTTATGTCATATCTGGGAAAACATATATATTATCAAAACATGGCAGAACATACTGCATTTTCATAATCATATTTCATCTCATATAATATAATACAAAAACATTCCTAGTAGGTTAGCTGGCTGTTGTCATGTATTACCCCCATATGAATGGGTTATGTGGCCCAAAGGCGAGACCTGATAATGGTTAGCCGACCACTGCCAAGTCAAAAGTACAGTCTGTAAGTCTGATGGGTCTGCCTGACCTGGTCCGTACACTAGGGGCACTCACAAACTTCTTAAAAACCACATTGATCATCCAATCTCACACCACTCTGTACAGCGGTGTTAACACAAATATCATGATGACCATGGACACATAGCAACGGTACCGTGCAAGTGCTAGCCTAGACTAAGCTAACCAGATTCTAATATCATATAACATATATTGAAACTGTGATACATGGATATTTCATATCATTAATTATCTAATCAATCATATCATTTTGCATATATATGTATATCATGAAAATCATCGTCCCTGTACGCCGGTATTTCACATTTTATCATAGCTCGGCTCGTACGTCGGTAAATCATATCATAGCACGGCCCGTACGCTGGCAAATCATTTCCATAACTTGGCCCGTACGCCGAAAAATCATATACATAGCACAACCCGTACGCTGGCAAATCATATCCATGACACAGCCCATACGCTGGAAAATCATACACATAGCTCGGCCCGTACGCCAGCAAACATATATAAAAATCTCAGTCCGTACGCCGGTTTTCCATTATAAAAATCCGTATCATAATCATATTTCCAGAAAACAGTATTTCATAACAATTTCTACTCATGCCACACTAAACATGTTTTTCATATATTCAACATACCATCATTTTCAACAGTGTTTTCTCAAATATAAATCATATATATAGACATATTTACTTTCCTGAAATCAAATGCTATATATACATACATTTTCTTAAAAGAACTAGCTTATTTTATCCCCTTACCTATGTCCTGAAAAGCCCCTAAATCAAACACTCCTGCACTGGCAGGGTTCCCCGCTCAACACCCTGGAAACAACATTCCCTATAACTAAAGTTCAGTATTTCTACGCGTATATCACTTCCTACAACTGTTAATTAACCAAATACTGAGTAGAAAGCCTTACCCTAGATTTGGGATGGTTTCCAACTCAGCCCCACCGACGATCCGCTTTGGCAGACTTGCAGAGAACTTTCCCTAGAGCGTCGTGGTGGCTTCAGATCATCGAACCGGCGGAAATCCGGCCCAAAATCTTAGTGAGAAGGAGGAGAAACCGTGTGAGGAGAGAGAGAGAGAGATTCAGCGCAGGAAAATGAAGTGAAAATCACGTTTAACCCTATTTATACTACGGGACTCATCGACGAGCCACATCACCTCGTCGACGAGTCCTGTAGAAAGTTCGTCGACGAACTTCAACCCTTGTCGACGAATTTCAGGCTTCCAAAAATCCTCTCTCGGTATCTTCTCATAGGCGAATCCTATCCTCGTCGATGAGCTCCTATTATACCCTTGTCGACGAGTTCCCTGTATTCGTCGACGAGGAGCTGAAAAATTCCTCGGGATTATTCTTTCCAAAATGCAACGTCGTTGATGAACGCAAAGCGTTCGTCGACGAAGTCGACTGCCTCCTTCTGTTTTCGGTTTTCATTTCCCTTTCTTTTTATTATTTAAATACCATTATTCTTCGGGTTGTTACATTCTCCCTTCCTTATAAAATTTCATCTTCGAAATTTGCTATTCACGTAACTTGTCATCCCTTAACAAGAAAATGGTCTACTTATTTTATTACTTACCCTCACTTATGACGGAGGAATACCGTGGTTACATTCCGAGTCCTGGGAGATTACATATACAAAAGGAAAATTCTCCCAAAACTAAAATGCTACACTAATTAAACCATTACATGTACCTGCAAAAGAAATACTACCTAACTACTTACATTTTACCCAATCAAACTTTTTGGAATAAATGTGGATACCTCTACCTCATCTGCTCCTCGAATTCTCAGGAAGTCTCTTCAATTGTATGATTCCTCCACAAAACTTTTTGTGACGCCCCGATTTTTGCACAAATTTTTTTTCTTTTAATAAATAAATAATCACCTCATAAATCCACAACATCCACAAATCGGCCACGTCAACAATCCTAGTACCATTCATACGACCCAACCCGCATTGGATACCGGGTAAAAAGTATTTTATTAAACAACCTAACAGCAGAAGCCAGTATATACACATAAGTCAGAATATAATACCCAGAGTATCAACATACATAAATACACAACACTATCTCATACCCAAAAATAATACAATCCTAGGAAACCACACCTCCCTAGTCAAAACTCACCCTGTATCTCAGGGTCCCAGCTCCCTATGATCACAGAGCTCTACCACCTGGCCTATCTCTGTTCCCTGAAAAATTCAGATAATTTGGGTGAGACACATCTCAGTAAGAAGGAATAGATTATTTACAGTGTGTGGCCAAATGAGTAAAATTATAATACACTTTACTTTTCAAATCACCATTTCATTTGAGAAAATACACTGATATTCACAAACACATAAGCATATAAATATACAACACAAGCTTTTATAAGCTTAAAAATCATTTATCAAATTTAATGATTTCCAACACATATTTACACGCGAAGTTCCTGAGAATAGGGAAGATTACCCGCCCATACAGGTAGCTTCCCTCTGCCCTAACACGTTATGCAGCCGAGTATAGCCACATCTGATACCCATCAGGGCACTCACCTTACTCAGTAAGCCTTCAGGCGGAGAGTTTCACTTCGCTTTAATTATTTATATTATTAACTCACACTATTCCATTTCTCAATTTTATCATTTTTTATTTCTCAATTTCCATTCTTTCTTTCATTTCTCATTTTAGCCAATTTTATCATTCTTTCACTTTTCATTTCCACTTTACTTTCCGGCTCATGAGTATCCTCGGTATCAAATACCAACATCGTGTCTGTAACTCATGGCCACCCTGAGGATCTTTCTATACACGCCATGCTTCCCCCCATGGTCAAGGTTGTGCGGCCCGAAGGCTGGATCTAACCGCGGTTGGCCGACCCAGTTAGATCAAATATCATATCACATATCGCGTCTGTAGTACGACTGGCCGGCCTAATACCCTGATCCGGACTCAGGGGGCCCAACAACCCTACACAATGGCACAGTCGACTGTCACGCCACACGCTCCAAGAGTCCGTGTGGTTGCACTAACACCACTCGCAACGGTACCGTGCTAAATATCATAATCATCCAACAGGGTTTACCACCACATACCCGCAATCATTATGCGGTATTGGCATTTCATCAATTATATTCCAGTATATCACAATTCAGTTCAATATAAATATTCTCATCATTTTCTGTGCACATTTCATCATCTCGTAATATCATATATCATATTTCATGTATTTTTCACATTTTCCCAAAATACTCATTTCTCATGCAAATAATTTCCACTCACAAATAAATACCACATTTCATTATTTTCCAATATCAATAATTCACAAAATCCCATTTTCCAGACAAAACATTTCTACTCATATAATAATACCATTTTACATTATTTTTCACTAATCAGATCAGTAATTCTCATTTCAATATTTTCTCAGAAATTATACATTATTATATTTTATACTCCAAAATATCACAGTTTACAATTACTCAAATGCCACACAATTTATCTGATATTTATATCATAATAATTTTCAAACAAAATATCATATGCTCAATTTCACATATTCATTCAAATAATAATTCTAAAAACACTGCTATAATTTATTCCCCTTACCTAACTTACTGAGAGTCTCCCTAGAATCCCAAATTCTACACCCTTGGCATCTGAAATTCAACTCCTGCAATTTAAATTTTTCCCAAATTAATTAATCTATTTCTCCAAAATAATACCCATCTAGCCTTCCCTAGACTTCATATACCTCAAATTAATATTTAAACTATTATTTAACACCCCCACTTAATTTTCTAAAATTTTCTTGCGGGTCCCAAAATTACACCCGCGGTGCTCACTCGGACCCTAAATTCCAGAAATCCTACTTCAACCCAAAATGCTCAATATTTTAGCATTTCTAAATTAATGTTAATTAATTAAAAATAAGCCCCTTAATAATCGCCGCACCCCAAATTTGGAGTTTTGGCTCGACACCCCCACGAGAATTTCGTCCCACTAGACTTGTAGAGAATCATCCCTAGATTCTCGTGGTGGTGTCCGTTCGTCAATTGGGCTTATATTTTGTAAGAAATTAAAGAAAAAGGGGGAAATGACTTACCCCAGGGAATACTCTTACGCCGCTCCTACCACCGATCCGCTCCGGTAGAATGACGGCAGCGGCGAATGGAGTCCAGTGGTATTTTCGAATTTTCGATCGGGCGAAAATCCGTCACGAAATCGAGGAGAGAGGGAGAGAGAACGTGAGGAGAGAGAGAGAGATGCAGAGAGTTACAGAGAAAAGAAAAGAAAAGAAGAAGAAGAAGAAGAAGAATAATACTAATAATAATAATAATAATAATAATAATAATACTTGAATCTCCTGAAGCTTTTGAAGCTTCAGGAGGATAAATATAATAATAATAATAATAATAATATTTAATTAATATTAATAATATTTTTTTTAATAAAAAAAATAATTTTAGTTAATTAATTTTTTTTCTTTTTCTTTTAAAATTCGTTTAATTAATTAATATTTTTTTAAAATTTTAATTTTATTTTTTTATTTTATTTTTTTATTTTATTTTTTATTTTTTATTATTTTTTTGGAATCATTCTATTAATCTTTTATATCTCTTTTTGGGGTTTTTACACTTTTATCTTAGGAATCTTCTTGTTACATAGTTCCTGCACTTTCCTATCCAGAATCTGCATTGGTACCTCCTCATACACCACTGAATCACTGAGCTCTAATTCATCATAACTGATGATATGAGAAGATCTGGGACGTATTTCCTCAACATAACAATATGGAATATGTCGTGGATCCTAGACAACACAGGTGGTAAAGCTAGCATATAGGCTACCGGCCCCACTTTCTCTAAAATCTCAAATGGACCTATAAACCTAGGACTAAGTTCACCCATCTTTTTGAATCGCATAACCCTTTTCATCGGAGCTATCTTCAAAAATACATGATTACCCACATCAAATTCTAAATTCTTGCGGCGATTATCAGCATAACTTTTCTGTCGACTCTGAGCTGCACTGATCTCGTCTCTGATAAGCCGAACCTTATCACACGCTTGCCATACAAGCTCTGGTCCCACTACTCACCGCTCACCCACTTCATCCCAAAATAAAGGAGAACGACATCTCCTACCGTATAAAGCCTCAAACGGTGTCATGCCAATGCTGGTTTGATAACTGTTACTATACGCAAATTCTACTGATGGCATGAACTGAGTCTAACTACCCCCAAAATCCAATACGCACACACGAAGCATATCCTTTAATGTTTGTATCGTTCTCTTAGTCTGCCCATCTGACTGAGAATGGAATGTCGTGCTAAATGACAATTGAGACCCTAGTGCTTCCTGCAGACTCTTCCAAAAACGTGATGTAAAATGTGGGTCTCGATCTGACACAATCGATACTGGCACCCCATGAGAATGAACTATCTCCTGAATGTAGATCTCCACTAAACGGTTGAGGGAGTAGCTGATCTTGATAGGTATAAAGTGGGCGGTCTTAGTCAAACGGTCAACAATCACCCAGATGGCATTCTGGCCATGTAATGCCATTGGCAGTCTTGACACGAAGTTCATAGATATATGATCCCACTTCCACTCTAGGATAAATAACGGCTGCAATTGGCCTGCCGGCCTCTAGTGCTCAACCTTTACCTACTGGCATGTCAAACACTGGGCTACATACTCGACAATCTCTCTCTTCATACCACTCCACTAGTACGACTCTCGCAGATATCTGTACATCTTTGTATTACCAGGATAAACTATATACAAAGATTTGTGAGCCTCCTCTAAAATAGTCTTTCTTATCTCTGTATCGGCAGGAACGCATAATATGGAATGGAACTGCAAAGCTCCGTCATCTGCAATACTGAATTCCTCCCCCTAACCATTTTGCACTTTATCCATCACCTCTGCTAATTTTAGATCTTCCTTTTGAACAGCTTTAATTCTTTCTTGCAGAGTAGGCTGCACTACTAAACTGACAATGTGAGCTTGAGAACTACTCTCAACTAATTCAATGCCGAAACTCTCCAGATCCCTCATGATCGGATACTGGATCTCCATTGTCATCAACGTTGATTCCTTGTACTTCTTGCTCAATGCATCAGCTACCGCGTTTGCTTTCCCTGGGTGATAACAGATGGTACAGTCAAAGTCTTTAATAAATTCCAACCATCTTCTTTGCCTCATATTCAGCTCCTTCTGCTGAAAAAGTACTTCAAACTTTTATGGTCGGAGAAGATCTCACACCGTTCGCCATACAGATAATGCCTCCAAATTTTCAATGCGTGTACCACTGCAGCTAATTCAAAATCATGCGTAGGATAGTTCTTTTCATATTCCTTCAACTATCTGGACGCATACGCCACTACCCTGCCATGCTGCATCAATACACAGTCAAGTCCCTTAAAGGACGCATCACTGTAAATGACATACCCCTCACCCCATAATGGGATAACCAATACTGGTGCTGTAACTAATCTTTGCTTCAATTCTTGAAAACTCTGCTTATAGCTGTCGTCCCACTCAAATCTGACATTCTTCCTCGTCAGTCGTGTCAAAGGTCTTGACAAAGCTAAGAATCCCTCAACGAAATGGCGGCAATAGCCAGCTAGCCCCAAGAAACTCCTGATCTCCTAGACATTTCTTGGTCTAGCCCAATTCACTACCGCCTCAATCTTGTTAGGATCCACATAATAATCGTCTCTAGATACAACATGCCCCAAGAACATGACCTTCTCAAGCCAGAATTCACATTTACTGAACTTGACATATAACTTCTTTTCCCGAAATTTCTGCAAAACCTGCCTCAAGTGCGTCTCATGCTCCTAATAGCTCATTGAATAGACCAGTACATCATCAATAAAAACAACAACAAACTAGTTTAGGTATTGGTGGAAAACTCTGTTCATTAAGTCTATAAATACCGCAGAAGCATTCGTCAAACCAAACGGCATAACAAGAAACTCGTAATGCCCGTAATTGGTCCTAAAGGTCGTCTTCAAGACGTCTTCTGCTTTCACTTTTACCTGATGGTAGCCGGATCTAAGGTCAATCTTCGAATACACCCGTGTTCCCTAGAGCTGGTCAAACAAATCGTCGATATAGGGCAGAGGATACTTGTTCTTGATTATCACTTTATTAATCTCCTTATAGTCCATACACATCCTCATAGTCCCGTATTTCTTCTTCACAAATAAAACTGGAGCTCCCCACAGAGATACACTAGGTCGTATGAAGCCCTTATCAAGCAGATCTTGCAACTGATTTTTCAATTCTGCCAATTTTGCTAGCGCCATCCAATAAGGTACTTTAGAAATTGGCGCTGTATCGGAAGGTTGATCAATAGGGAAATCTACCTCACGGTGGGGTGGCAAGTCTGGTAACTCGTCTGGGAAAACATCTGTAAACTCCTTTACTACAGGCGTGCTAGCAAGTTTTAGTTCATTCTCTGACATCTCCTTCACAACAGCCACAAACCCCTAACAACCGCTCAACAATAGTCTTCTGCCCTCCTCAACCCATATCTGATGGGGAGCTTGTCCACGCCAGGGCACTATATGATCGACCTACTACCACGTATTATCTGAATAGGTGGTTGCACTTTGTAAACTGTATGTAGCTACAGTACCGTGCTCTGCTGTATGATACAATAAGGTATGATACTATATAATATATTTCTATATACAACTAACTGTTTTACCATGATTTCGTAATAACTGTATTAACCATGACACTGTAATAAACTGTAACAGTATCATCTGTATTTCTGAACTGAACTGTAATCTGTAAGTCATGGTACTGAAAATTGTAGAATCATGGTACTGTAAACTGTATAATCATGGTACTGAAAACTGTATAATTATGGTATTCTGTAATTACTATAAAACATAATCACTGCCTGTATATTCTTAAATCATATCCTGAAAATACTGTAAACCATTTTTCTTTACTATACCCGTATCCTCAAGTCACACAGAAATTTTAAACATACTATACATAAATGATAAACTGTATAAATTTCTATCGTGAATAATCATCTGATAAAAAACGTATAGTTTATATTGAAACATAGTAAAATTGCCTAGCATAGCATATTTCCCTTACCTGATTTCTGTTAAAACTCTCATACTGTAATGGGTCCTACACCCGCAGGGTTCTCCACTCAACACCCTTAAAACCACATTTGTCAGAATAGAATATCAATATTTCTTGGCCTACATTTCCTACAACTGCCAGAAGGCCAAAAACTACATAAAAGACCTTACCCTGGATTTGGGATGAATTCCAACTTTGTCCCACTGATGATTCGCTCCGGCAGACTTGTAGAGAACTCCACTAGGAGCGTCGTGGTGGTCTTAGATCGTCGATCCGGCGACTGACGAAGCCGAAATCGAAGAGAGATGGAGGAGAGGCCGTAGGAGAGAGAGAGAAGAGAGTGGCGATGATTTTTTGTGATTAAAATAAGTTTAGGGCTATTTATACTACGGGCTTCATCGATGAGCCATGTCATCTTGTCGATGAGCCACGTCATCTCGTCGACGAGTCCTTAAGTAATTTCGTCGATGAACCTTACCCTTCGTTGACGAAATTCAAAGTAGCCCAGATCCTTCTCTCGGTATCTTCTCGTTGACGAGTCATAGTTTCGTCGACAAGGTCCCCTTATGCACTCGTCAACGAAGTCGATTGCCTCCTTCTGTTACTGTTTCCATTTCTCTCCCTCGTTATTATTTAAATACTATTATTCTTTGGGTCACTACAGCGTGTTTGTCACAGGATGTGTCTTATATGCATATCTGTTAATTTATGTGAATACGGTTAATTAATAAGATAATTTCGAGGGCTTACTGAGAAAAGTGAGTGCCCTGGTAGCAATAATGGTACTAGAGTAGAGGGAAGCTACTTGTATAGGCGGGAAATCTTCCCTATCTTCGGCTAATTGTGTGTGTGAGTGTAAATTAAGAATGTTTTCATAAATGTGTTTATCTATTTAGTGAACTGGTTATTTTCTGTACACTAAATGCATGCTGGCCACACACTGACATTAACTTAGTATTTCCCTTACTGAGTTGTGCCTCACCCCTACTTTACAAACTATCTTTTTAGGAAATCCTAGAGATCGGGTCTAGCGGGTTAGAGGAGCCGGGCTAGAGGTGTAAATTCATGTAGGTAGTGTGTAGATAGAGATTTTATTTTTGTTTAGTTTTATGGGATGTAGTTATGTAAAAATGGATACTTTTGTGTATACAGATAGTTAGAACTCTGGTAATGTAATTTGAGGAATTTATATTTTAAATTCGTTGGGTATGTGGGTTTTATATTTGATGAATAAGGTATCAGGTACACTAACGTCACTAAAGTAGCACTCCGGGCCCACGTGGCGGATCGGGGTTGTTACACGTTAGATTTATGAATCAGGCGACAAACGGCGAAGAAATCAAGAGAGAGAGAGAGACCTACAAGTTCTAGAGAGAGAGGGAGAGGATATTTGAGATTACTTACCTCCAAAGCAACCCATTTGGATATTTATAGCCATTTGATTCAGTTGGACTCGTCGACGAGGCCGCCCTTGTCGACGAATTGGTGTCCTCGTCAACGAGTCCGCCATTACCTTCGTCGACGAAGCAGTGACCTTGTCGATGAGCTCGAGGTTCCAGATTTTCCAAAACCCCTCGGGATCTCCTCGTCGACGAGACACTAAATTTCATTGCCGAGAAAAAAAGGGACTTCGTCGACAAACTCTGGCTTCGTCGACGAAGCTTGTCCAAATTACCACTTTACCCTTTTTCGAATACTTAATCCACATATTATGGTTTAGATTCTTACAGGGTGATTTCGAATAATCAGTGTTTCATTCGATACATTGCATGCAATCTCCATCCACAATCGTGCTCCTTACACCTAGCAACCCATAAATCTAGGGTAGATCGCACGACGTGGAAGTCATGGTGAGTTCGAGCGTGATACATTCGCACTGCCGCGATCAACTGATCCTTCGACCCGAAGAGCATCCCCCTACTCAGCTCAGAGGATTCATCCCAATGAGTCACGCGTATAGGTAGCTCATCCACCACAGTTAGATCTGCAGCATCTAGGTCAATATAACCATACATCGGCGGCTCGTCCATAAATTGGGCATCGAGCGTTGCATCATCCGTGTCATGAGGGGGTGGGTTAACATCATCGGGGGCCTCATTTAACCCTTCACCCATTTCCTGCTCGTACGTGTCTTCATTTTCAAGATGAACATCGTTCGTAATGTTCATGCTCTCGTCAAATGCGTCATTCGCAATGACAAGCAACGATGCTGGACCCTCTGTTGGGTTTTCTTCGCAACCTTCCCGCGGATACGTGTCAGGAACAGGTGCTTCGTACACCGGAGGCTCGAACGAAGATCCTGGATATTCGTTAAGCTCGACACTAGGCATACCGCAAACCTTCGCACTCACATTGAGATGACGTGTTTGTTAGGTGTTTTCCTCGACTTCATCCAAATGCTCGGTAGGCGCCTCTAGCTGCGTAGCCGTAATTACACCCATTTAAGAAATGGTTTCGACATATAATTGCACCGTTAAATATGTCGAGCCTACGCAGTGTGCATCCAACACAATGCGCAGACCATAATCATCAGATATGTGAACAACCTCGTAGAGGACTGTATTATTGAACCCTCATAAAGGGTATCTTGCGGTCACCCGCAATGCATATTGATTTAGATCAATATGCAAATATTTATATATTTTCGTATATAATTTATTTAATTTACACCTATGACCAATTTGAATTGGTCAAACTGGCGGATTACTATAACTAACATCATCTGCTCCAGTTATGATGTCCCTCCTATGTACAACAATACCGTCACCGGAGCACTGCTTGAGTTTCCTGCCATTTAGATCGGCACTCGAGAAATAAAAAAAACTTATGCAAAACAAAATTGTATGTATAAGTGCTACGTCTTACTAATAGTAATCAATAATTAATTTTATTAAGTTTAGTCATCTTATAACTCTATTATGATCATCAAACTCTTTTATAGCTTTTAAACCTTTGAGTACATAGATTTTGAATAAAAATAATGATACTTTTATAATTAGAAACTTAAAAGCTAATTATTGTAATTTTTAATGCAAATTTAATTATTTTCTATTATTTAAATTAATATAATATTATTTAGTAATTAACAATAATCTTATTCATTAAATTAGTATTTATAATTTTGTAAATATTAATTTAAATTTATACATAATTCTTATTCATCATTACATACTTGAATTAAGTTTCATTGATAATTAATACATTATAATATATAATAAAATAATATATAGCAATTTTTAAATATATTTTGAATAAAATTAATAATTCTTTTACAATTAGAAACTTAAAAGCAAGTTATTTTAATTTTAAATGAAAATTTAATTATTTTCTATTATTTAAAATAATATAATATTATTTATTACTTAACAATAATCTTATTAATTAAATTAGTATTTTTAATTTTTAATATTAATTTAAATTAATAAATAATTCTTACTATCATTACATAATTGAATTAGGTTTCATTAATAATTAACAAATTATAATATATAATAAAATAGTGTACCACTATCTTCAATAATATAATATATGATTTTTAAAGTTCTATATATTACACGCAAAATTCTAAGCAGTTTCATATACAAAAATGGATACATCCATTTTCAAAAATTTTTGAATATGCTGCCTTTTTTTTTTTTTTATACAGATTCTGAAAAATTTCTACAAGAGTATAATTTTTGAAAAAAATGTTGCAATTTCAGCAACAATAATTAAAATTCATTACTATTCCTTGAAAGTTAATGAAAAAGGTTGCGCACAATCATAACAATTAATGAAATTCTAAATAATTTAAAAATATGCAAAAATAAATAGAAGTTCATGGCAGGAAAGGATTCATACTTAATAATAAGTATGGATATTAAATTCATAACAGAAGTTCATGGCAGGAAATAATTCACGGTAGGAAAGGGTTCATAAACAGAAATTAATGTCATAATTTCATAACATTATAAACATAATTATAAATAAAAATGTTCATATTTAATAATAATAATTTAAAACTACCTCTTGTTCTTCCATGTTAATATTCTTGCACAAACAATATGCACAAAATAAATTACAAAAAATTTACATAAAATAAACAAGAAATACATATGAAATACATAAATGAAATACATGAAATACATGGTAGGAAAATCAATATTAAATTCAAGGAAATAAAAAAGAAAATCAGAATAATCCTAACCTCAGTGTTGGGAGTTTCCGGTAAATGCTTCCAATCAATAATAAAAGAATTAAAACTTGAATCAAAATAACAGATTCAACCAAAATAAAAAATATGAGCAGGAAAGGGTTATCTATGAATCATATACCTCTTCTCCTCCTTTTATGCCTTCACCCCAACGTTCGACAAGCAACGGTCGGAGTCCAACGGTGACCTGCTCTGCTCTCCCATCCAATCATCCGGTAGCACTACAAAGTGAAGTCGCCTCTGCAAAGTGCTGCTCCTCTCTTGTTGGTTCGTCCGCGAGCATAGACAAGGAAGAAATTTAATAGGCAAGCAAAACTCGTTGGATGGTCCAGCGAGTTTTGCCACACGTTAGAAGACGGATGGATCAACAAATCCAAATTCAAAGCAGATCTTGCTGGTTGAACTAGCAAGATTTGCCACGCGTCAAACGCTAGATGGTTGAATAATTAATGTTCTCAAGAAAATCTCGTTGAATGAATCAGCGAGATTTGACACGTGTCCACTGCACCATCTTTCATGTAAAGTAAATCTCGCTACTTGAAATAGTGAAATTTAAACAACTCTCGTTACTCAAATAGCGAGATTACGTCAAGATTATTGAGAAATATTTGTTAGAATTAGGTATTATTTAATATTTAAAAAAAAAAAAAAGTTAAAAAAGGAAAAAACTCTAAGTACACGTCAGCTGCCACGATGGCGCCGACAACACAGGTTTCCACCACTTGCTCCGACTCCGAGGCCATTTTTCAAATTAAAAAAGCAAATGGAACCACAAAATGTACATATAGGGCTTCTCTGGTTTTAATTTCTTAGTTCTATCAATTCTCGCAATTGCAGCCAGATTAAATCGTCCTTTGTTCAGCGAACAACATCACCCTTTGTTCAGCGAACAGCATCACCCTCGATCTCCTTCCTGGTACTACCTCTCACCCTTGGTCGATTCCTTTTCTCCATCTTTTTTCTTTTTGTTCTAATTCTCTGTCAGATCTGCAAAAATCGCCAATTCTCCTGTTTTTGCCCTTTTCAGCTTTAAATTAGATCCCTATTTGCACCACTTCTTCTGAAATTATAGCTAATTGTGTGTGTGTATATACATATATATATATATATATATATATATATTATGCTTACGTAATTATTGGTTGTGTTTCTTGATGTGTTTTGATTTGTTTTGTTTTTTGTTTTTTTGTTTTTTGTTTTTTTTTATGCTGTGATTGAGTTAGGTAGGTAAGGTAGGAGATGGGAGCGTTGATATCAAAGTTTTGGTTCATGCTGTTTCCTGCAAAGGAGTACAAGATTGTTGTTGTGGGATTGGATAACGCGGGGAAAACCACAACGCTTTACAAATTACACTTGGGAGAGGTTGTCACTACGCATCCTACGGTGGGGAGCAACGTTGAGGAACTTGTTTACAAGAACATTCGATTCGAGGTGAGTGAAAAAGCTTTGAGCTTCCAACGTTATTATTTAATTTTAATCCGATTAACTTTTGTGGGGTGATTTTATTTTATGAACTTTGTGTTCTTGGGAATTTATGTCTGGCCAGCTGCTCTACTAGAGAGGAGATTTCCAAAACTTGGGATTGGGCGTTCCTTTTTTATAAAACATTTTTATCAATCAGGGTTATGTTGCAAAGATGGAAAATGATGGAATTATTAGTGGATTGTCAAAAATTTATGATTCTGTGTTTTACGCCAATTATGCTTGTTGCTTGCTGTGCATATGTTTATTTTGCTGGAAGTCTGTTGTGAGGTAAAAAAGTTTAGAAATTTTGCACCATAATGCATTAGAAAGTAGAAATTAATGATGAACTTTGTATATGTCCACTTCGTTGCAGCTTTCTACCTTATATATGCAAATGTGAGACATATGTAATGAAGGGAAGTAGCCCTTATATGCTATGATACATTTAACTGGAAATTGCACTCTCCTCATCATCATGTATACCGCTTGTAAATTATCAAGCAGCCAAGGAAGGCTTTCATGTTGGTTTGAAGCTGGCTTTGTGCATCCCATGATAAAAGTATAGATTGATATGAATTTGTTTCTTTAAACATTTTTTTCCTACACGTGTTATTAGTTATTTGCTAAAATATAAATGTCCTATTCATGGAAATAACTAAAAAAAGTACCATTCTTTTACAAGCAGAGTATATATATATATATATGTATGTATGTATTGGTATGATGAAGATAATAAAACTAAATTTGAATTTTCTTGGATACAATAGTTTTTTAATTTTTTAATTTTTTAATTTTTTTAGGGTATAAAAATGATTCTGTGCACTTCAGTTTGATAAAAATGTGTTGTGGCAGCATAAGTAAAGTTGGTTTCAGGATACTACAGTTTATCTAAATACTGTACTGTCTCTTGCAGTACACATGGTTTCAGAGTATATATATATGTATGTATGTATTGGTATGATGAAGATAATAAAACTAAATTTGAATTTTCTTGGATACAATAGTTTTTTAATTTTTTAATTTTTTAATTTTTTTAGGGTATAAAAATGATTCTGTGCACTTCAGTTTGATAAAAATGTGTTGTGGCAGCATAAGTAAAGTTGGTTTCAGGATACTACAGTTTATCTAAATACTGTACTGTCTCTTGCAGTACACATGGTTTAGTTTGGTTTATGTTAAGAACTAACCTGTGAAAGACATTTGGTTGGTTCAGAACTTAGAACCGAAGCATGTGTAACTTAAAACGGAAGCAGTAGTCAGACATATTCTTCCAAGCAAGGACTGAAAAAAAATTTCTGCAAAAATGACCCAACAAGTGTACAAAGCAAAATAGAAGTTCAAAGTTGGAAGCAAACATTGATCAACTAAATCAATGAAACAGGAAATAAACAACTATAAAACCAAGCCTTAGTCCCACTAGGTGGGGTCGGCTGATGGCTATATGAATCCTTTTCCGTCAATTTATGCGATCATGAACCATTTCTTTTGATAGATTCAAGGATATTAAATCCTACTCACTATCTTCTCTCAAGTTATTTTAAGTCTACCCCTACCCCTTCTATTGCCCCCATCAATAACTAAGTAACTCTTCTTCATAGGTGCACTATGTGGCCTACATTGCAAGTGTCCATACCATCTTAGTTGTCCCTCACTTATCTTATCTTCTATAGGAGCTACACCTAACTTACCATGAATATGTTCATTCCTTAATTTATCTTTCAATGTTATACCATTCATCCATCTAAGCATTCTCATCTTGACAACTTTTACTTTTTGGATATTATATTTCTTCGTTACCCAACATCCGATCCATATAGCATTGCTGGTCTTATAGCTGTCCTATAAAACTTCCCTTTCAATTTTAAGGATATTCTACGATCACAGAGCACACTTGAAGCATTTCTCCATTTTACCCAACCTGCTTTAACTCTATGCATTACATCATCTTCAATTTCTCCTTTAGCATGCATAATAAATCCAAGGTATCGAAATCTACAAGTGCTATTTTCTTCTTCATCATCAAGTTTAATGTTATCCCCAATATTCCTCCTATCATTACTAAAATCACATTTCATAAGTTCTGTCTTATTTCTACTTATCCTAAAACCTCTAGATTCCAAAGCTTATCTCCATAATTCTAACTCAATCTCTACTCTGTTCGTAGTTTCATCAATTAATACAATATCATCTGCAAACAACATACACCATGGAACCTCTTTTTGAATACTCTCAGTCAATTGGTCCATCACTAAAGCAAAAAGATAAGGACTGAAAGTAGATCCTTGATGCAATGAAACAGGCAATAAGGTTTTTAAATAACTTCAAAATGCATCCATTTGATTCATTAATTTCACATACTAATTTGCTCACAAGAAACCCTATAATCCAATCCATTTTCCTTTCAAAAATTAGCAATGTCCACTCAAACATAAATCAGAACTGAGCTCAGGAAACAAAATAGAAAAAATAGACTTAAAACGTGGAAGTAAAATGATTTTTTAGATTCCATACACTGGAGAATGGGCTGTTTGGTCAAATTGGTTTGATTCACGTCCATTGTTCATGGTGGCTACAGTCAGCTAGTAGTGGTTCTCCAATATGCAAGAGCTATCTTCCCTCTTTTTTCATTAATCTGTCTCTCTTTATTTTAGAGCGGCAGCAACAAATTTCTTCCCCTCTCCCTCAAAAAAGAAAATTTTTTCTTATGGTTCTGCTACTCTAGCTGCCTTTATTGCAATAAATGAACTATTGTTCCCCCTGCTTCTGCTATTGTTGTCCTCTTTGCAGCAACAACAAATTTGTCTTTTTTTTCTCTCCCCTCCCTCCATCAGATTGAAGTTTGGGTTGTGATCAATGGGATTGGAACTGGATAAAGAGCTCTGCATCGGTGTGAGATAGCAACGGGAAAGGGACAGGGATGGGGATTACTGTAGTGGTGGCAACAGAGGATTTGTGCTGGAACAAATTTTGCTTTATACCAATTTATGTAGGATAGTGAAGAAAGAAGAAAAGTCAGAGAAAGCTAAGACAATTCAATTAATCCAAAATACCCTAAAGAAAACAAAAAAAAAATTACAAAATAACCCCAAAGCAATTAAAAGATCAAAATGAACTCCAAAACAAGTGCTGGCACCGGGGGAGTCATTGTGGAGGCTTGGCATACATAAGTGGGCAACATGTTATTAAATTTTGTTAATCTTGGTGATTCAAATTTTGAGAGGCGAAATAGAAATTCAACTTCAATTTCATTTTTTTTTGGGAATTTTGCTAATTTCTGCTGAAATTTTGGATATTAAAATTAAAGAATTAGAGAAAATGGCAAAATGGGGCTTTGCATTGGTTCTAAGTTATCCCAAAGTTTCATTCATAATTTCTATAATTTACTATTAAGTTTTTGTCATCCATTTAAATCAAATAAATTTTTTGCAATATTTTTGTAATTTGAGACCTTAAAATTTATGTTGAAATTGAAATTTTAGCGGGAGTTTGATAAAATAACTGCTAATTACAAAATTATGAATGAATGTGTTTTCTATTTTAACCAAATGAACAAGAGTAAAGTTGTTTGTTAAAAATTAAGAGGCATTTGCACAAATGATTTTTTTTTTTTTAAATTTTAAGAAAAATTGTGCCTCTCAAATATAAAACATAAAAACCTTAGCTAAAAAGCATTTCCTTTTAATACATTGTTATAAAATATAAAATATTATTTACCATGAACAAATTTAAAAATTACTATTTCTAATTAACCATTCAACTATCTTCCCCAAAACCCCTCTCCATCTTCCGTTGTTTGTGGTGGTAAGCCCTTGGGGGTGGTTCTTACTTTGATTACATTCTTTTAATGGGTTTTCTTAGGGAAAATAGAAGAAGAGTCAAGGAGATCCATGCACCCAAAATTCTTAATCATGTTTATGAAATCAACATCCAAAGACAGGCATATTTGTGGAGGCCATGTGTCATGAGTCAAGCTTGTTAGGGGCATTATGCTTGCCTATGACCACTAGTCTTGTGTGCATGGGATGGGTAACCATCATATAATAGCAGTGTAATTTTGATTCTTTTTGGCATTTTAGAAGAAAACTGGGCTTGTCTTCCCTTGGTGGAAGACCTTTTAGAAATATCCTTTGTAGGTTTTGGCAGAAGAAAGGATAGGGCAACTTTGTGGAAGTGTGGCTTATTCTCTGTACTATGAGGTTTATGGATGGAACGTAATACCTAGATATTTTGTCGGAAAAAAATAAATTAGATGTTGGTTTGGGAAAAATAAAATGTTTGGCCTCTTTGTGGTGTGCTGGGTATGGATTTTTTAAAGAGGCAAGTTTTCAGGAGTTGCAAAGAGATCGGAGGAACAAGTTGATTGGATGATTTTTTCTTGAGCATTTTTATGTTTTTGTTTAGTCTTGGAGGGTCTTAGTTTGTCTTGAGAGATTTCTCATTCTCGCTCTTGTAAATTTTCTTTCTATTAATGATATCTTCTTTTGATACATAAAAAATAGGATAATTCCTTAGTCAAAAAGGGGAATGACTCCTCAGTTGGTTTGATGTTTCATAAACCTAGAGTTAGAATAACATAAAAAGCTCTTTAGGGATTGTTCATCAATTATTGTAAAATTCACTAGCTATTGTAACTGTGTTTAGCCTATTTGCTTTCCTTGTAAAGTGCACGTTGCCTACTGAGGTGTGAATAATGAATTACGTTGAATTACGGTTTACTTTGTATCCCATTGCTCTCATGATTGCTTATTTCGTATTTGGTGATTGTGTATTTGTTCATGTGATGAAATCGTGATTCACTTTCGGTTAAATAGTTAAACTAGCGTGCAACAACTAGTGCTGCTCAGCCGTTCGCAAGGTGTTATAAGTGTTCTGTTCGTGATAGTTGATATTAGAGTTTGGTTAATTGTGCTTCATGATTTGGTTGGCTTCGGATTGTGGGATTGTGTGAAGCATCGGTAAGAGAACCATGTCACACGCTAGTATTGAGAAAATTGATGCACTAGATGGTTAGGTTGAGATAACCAACGATGTGGTTGTAGAGATTGCCCGACTTCTGGAGCATATTGATTTATTGGAGGGATCCCAAAAGCAACAAGGTTCCATTAAGGAATTGACTAGAGATTTCTGTGGTACGATAAAAGCACTACAACACTAGATGGGGAGCTTACTATCTAGATGAACTTGATAGCTTCAGTTGTCAAGAATTCCAATTTTGTTTGCTATCTAGATGAACTTGATAGT
This sequence comes from Malania oleifera, assembly GCF_029873635.1. Taxonomy (NCBI): domain Eukaryota; kingdom Viridiplantae; phylum Streptophyta; class Magnoliopsida; order Santalales; family Ximeniaceae; genus Malania; species Malania oleifera. The sequence continues at coordinate 8,028,318 of NC_080419.1, forward strand.
TTCAGTTGTCAAGAATTCCAATTTTGCAATAGTAGAATATGGAAGAATAAGGGTGTAAGAACCTAGAGCATATTGGGGTGCTTGTGATGCTAAGAAGTTGGAGAGCTTATTTGACATGGAGCCTTACTTCTAGGTGGCAAGGACTGATTCAAAAAGTATCCAGGGCGAATGTGTACTTGAGTGGTGACGCTATACTATGGTGGTGTACCAACTACAACGAGATTCAAAACAAATTGTGTGTAATTTGATGGTTGGAGGCAAACTTGAAAAGAGATCTCAAGGCCCAATTCTGTTTTGAGAATGTACAGTGCAATGCTCTGTGCAAACCACGAGAACTTAAGCACAAGTATAGTGAGGAAGTATGTGAAACAATTCTCTACTTTGATGTTGGATATTCGGGAAATGTTTCCTTAAAGGATTGAAATCGTGGGCAAGGGTTGAACTTCATTGGACTTGTCTGCGGCAAAGGTCGTTGCGGAGCGCTTGACTACACTGAAGAGAGTTTCACCACCCAAGGAGAGTTGTTCGTCAAGTGGAAATAGCAAAAAGTCTTTAAAGAGAAGACCCAAAAGTAGGGGATTCGACACTAGGGCATCAACTTTAAAGGAAACTTGATCAATTTAGTCATTTAGTACATCCAATGGTAAGGGTAGGTAAGCATGCTTCTTGGCCCTTACTGAGTTGCGAAATGTCCTCAGAAGTTATCACTTAATGACTTGCAAGCTTCCATTGCGGAGGGGACATAAGGTCAGGATAAGGACGAGGGGAAAACCCAAGGATGGGTGTAATGTGGTTCAATGCCTTGTAGAGGCAAATGAAAGAATCGAAAGTTGATTACGCGTCAAAGTTGCATAATTAGGTGTTTAAATGCGTTAATTAAATATTGAATTTTACTTAAATGCCTAGTTATGTGCAATATTTTAACATTGAGTTCAATTGATAATATTAAGATAATTATCCTATCTTTGCCGTAAATTTATGAACATTCGTGTTTAATTATTGTAGGGCAATTTTCAGGAATTAAAGGAGAAACAAATATGCAAATAAATTAAGGTGGCCGTGCACAATAAAACAAAGGAAAAAAAAAGTGCTTTGAAGGACACAAAAAATACATGCATGCAGGAGATTGAAGAAAAAGCAACTTTTGAATTATTAAATTATATTGCAAGTTGCATGGGCCATGCAACTTTGGCCCATAAACACATGTAGCCCAAAAGAAGAAAGGAAAAGCCATGCAATTCCAATGAGGCTAGGGTAGCAAGTTAAAAGAATAAAGAGTGGGCCAACATGGAAGACTTTAAAATGCATGGTTTTAAATTGGAATTGGAGTGGGCCAATTAAAGGGAATTTAAAAAGGAAGATACAGCCGTGCATATGGGATATATATTAAGAGGATAGGATTTTAATTGAAGAGTGCAGCGTGCATATGTGTCACAGGGAGGCTGTGCAAAATTAATAAAAAAACAGCATGTGTGCTGTGTGCATTTTTGAAAGTGGAAGGCAGCAGTTGCTTGGTGGGAGAGGTGTTGTGTGCATGATTAAATAAGGACAGCCACTTGGAAAAGAGGCAGCAACATGGGCCATTCGGTCATGCAATAGATGGCCCATGCGCATACAAGGAAGACCCATTCAGCTAGGGGTATTTTCGGCCAGCCTCTTTGGGAAATTAGGAGGGTTTTAAGTAAGGAGCCCGTAGAGTTTTGGGGGTTGGAGGCCATGAGTTTGAGAGCAGCAGCAGCTGAGAGTTTTGGGGCATCCTTGTGTAATCACAAGGATTAGAACCCTCTTCTCTATTCTTCTCTCCTTCTTCCCTCTCCATTCTTCCATTCGTTGTTCTTGTGTTCACCATTTTGGAGTATATTTTGAAGGCTATTGAAGGGAGTTTGCAAAGCTGCGGATTGGAGTTATTGGGGCAGCTGAACTTAGAGAGGAATCCCCTCCATTCGGCCACACCACGAAATCTTCTCTCCTCTCCTTCATTCTTTCAACTTTTGCCCTTTACTTGCTTTAATTTCATGTTTATTTCAATTCCATATTTTGATTTATTGTTGGATTAAGTTTGTTTCATTTAAGTTGTTGGTTTGAGTTTGTTTTATTTAAGTTAATGTTGGATTGAGAATTTTATGGTTGAATGTTTTATTTGATTAATAAAGTTCTCATCTTTGGTTTTTGTCAGAATGTTTAAATGTAGGATTTGGTTCTTTGTTTGAATGTTTAAACGTAGGATTGTTTTATTCGTTAAATTTTGTTGTCATTTATTTTATTGTTTGGATGAATCATTGAGTGAGTAAGATTGGTTGTGTTGGTTTTGCGTAGTTGTTTAGGTTTTATTTGCATTCATGAGATGTTTTAAAACACAAAAAGACTAAAATTTGGAAGTAACAAGGTTGCACACAAGATGTTTGATCAAATGCCCGTTAGAGCATGAACACTTATTTGGCCATTTATTGTTAGAAATAGTGGATTAGATGATGTTGTTGAATGTGGTTTAACTCCTTGAAGCAAGGATAATCACTATTCATTGAACACACAACCTTAATTTCTTATGATTTAGGGACAAAAATAGTGTTGGTGACACGGACATTAGCGCGTGAATTTTTGAACTTGTTGTGTAACTATATTTTATGTCTTACTTGGGTTATGAACATGCTGCGTTTTAATTTCATTTAGTCCATTGATTAGATAACTTACCATCTCATACAAAATCAAGAAAAAGAACCATCTTTGGATCATGTCCGAAAACCCCATTCCATTGCAAATACCATTTTAGTTAGTTGTAGTGTATTAATTCCTTTCATTTTGAGTAATAGTAAAATTTGGAATAAACATACACTGTTCCTTGTGGAGATGACTTAGGGACTTCCCTTAATTACTACTTGTTGACGCTCTTATACTTAGGAGTTAATCTCTAAGGTGTTTTTAGAGTCAAGTCAAGTTTTTTATTAAAGCAAGTAAAGGGGAAAAGATGGAAGAATGAAGGAGAGGAGAGAAGATTTCATGGTGTGGCCGAATGGAAGGGATTCCTTTCTAGGTACGGTTGCCTTAATAACTCCAATCCACAGCTTTGCAAACTCTAAGCCTTCAAAATAAACTCCAAAATGGTGAACACAAGAACAAGGAATGGAAGAATGGAGAGGGAAGGAGGAGAGAAGAGTAGAGAAGAGGGTTCTAATCCTTGTGATTACACAAGGATGCCCCAAAACTCCCAGCTGCTGCTGCTCTCAAACTCACGACCTCCAACCCCCAAAACCCTACGGCTGTTCCTTAAAACCCTCCTAATTTCCCAAAGAGGCTGGCCGAAAATACACCTAGCCGAATGGGTCTTCCTTGTATGCGCATGGGCCATCTATTGCATGGCCCAATGGCCCATGTTGCTACCTCTTTTCCAAGTGGTTGTCCTCCTTATTTAATCATGCACACAGCACCGCTCCCACCAAGTAACTGCTGTCTTCCACTTTCAAAATTGCACACAGCACACATGCTGTTTTTTTTATTAATTCTGCACAGCCTCCCTGCGACACACATGCACGCTGCACTCTTCAAATAAAATCCTATTCTCTCAATATATATCCCATATGCACGGCTATATCTTCCTTTTTAAATTTCCTTTAATTGGCCCACTTCAATTCCAATTTCAAACCATGCATTTTAAAGTCTTCCATGCTGGCCCACTCTTTATTCTTTTAACTTGCTGCTCTAGCCTCATTGGAATTGCATGACTTTTCCTTTCTTCTTTTGGGCTACATGTGTTTATGGGCCAAAGTTGCATGGCCTATGCAACTTGCAATATAATTTAATGATTCAAAAGTTGCTTTTTCTTCAATCTCCTACATGCATGTATTTTCGATGTGTCCTTCAAAGGCTCTTTTTTTTTTCCCCTTTGTTTTATTGTGCACGACCACCTTAATTTATTTGCATTTTTGTTTCTCCTTTAATTCCCGAAAATTGCCTTGCAATAATTAAACATGAATGTTCATAAATTTACAGCAAAGATAGGAAAATTATCTTAATATTATCAATTGAACTCAATGTTAAAGTATTGCACATAACTAGACATTTAAGTAAAATTGCATTATTTAATTAACGCATTTAAACACCTAATTATGCAACTTTGACGCGTAATCAAAAGTCAACCTGACTAAAGGGTTAATATTTGTGGATTCGTATATTAATGTAAAGAGTAACCATGATATGGTGGATACTGGGGTTACCTATAACTTTGTCTCACACTAGAAAGCGCAGAGACTTAACTTAAAGTTGGAGGGCTTAGGATGCATAAGAGTGAGTAAACTCCATTTTGGTCAGCCTACTTTGGAAGTGGAAAACAATTGACTGTGCAGCTTGGACAGTGAGCAGGACATGCAAATTTCATGGTCATTCCAATAGATGATTTTCGCGTGATATATAGAATGAAATTCTTAAGAGAGACTAAGGCGGTAGTATTGATGCTTTTGTTGATTCCTTTACTTGGTAGGAAATCATTCTCGCATGATTGTTGCTAAAGAAAGGGGATGAAGACAAGTTCCTCTTAGTCATGCAACGCAAGAAGGGATTGAGAAGGATGACATATCTTGCCTTGTTGGTGGTTGATGAAGAGGTTCATGAAGATCGAAGACAGCAGCAAGTGGCCACTGCCATCTAAGATGTGTCGGAGTAAAAAATTGTAATGGCAGATAAGCTACTACACAACTTGCCTCCACAATGAGGTATCAAGGATGAGATCGAGTTGTTACCAAGGGTGGAGCTTCCTGCTAAAGGGCCATATAAGATGACACCTTTAGAGTTAGTAGAGTTGAGGGAACAACTTGATGAGTTATTGGAAGTGAATTATGTTCTTACAAAATGAAAGCATCGTTCGGAGCATTGGTGTTTTTTCAGAGAAAACATAGTGGAAGCATGTTTATGTGACCATTCAATGTGTCTCAATTTTGTTTCAACGCCTAAAACGAGCTTAACGACCAAGAATTGTCCTTTTGAGCTTGTAACAGGGCACTACTGTTACCTCACGCAGAAAGAGTTTGAGAGCATACATCTTCACCAAACAATGGAGACAGGACGTCGCCCAAGTCTACCTTGAGAAAGCTTCGAAGTGGATGAAGAAGTGGGCATATTAAGGGAGAATAATGTTGTGCTTGAATGTTGGTGACTTGGTGCTTGTTACGCTCTACTTGTAATAGATGAAGTCACTATGAGATTAAGATAAGAGACTATTTCACAATTATGAAGGTTGATCCTCTGGCTTGGATGAAGGTGCATCTTGTGCCTCAAGCTATTCATCGCCGATATTCAACCATAGCACCAGTGAAGACCTACAAACTGACAAATGAGAGATTGAAGATATCCTTGTAAACAGAGAGTTCACATCAAGAAGGAAGGAGTTGCACGAGTTCTTAGTGAAGTGAAAAGCCTAGGAGATGAACAAATGAGCTAAATGATAGTAGAAGGCATGGAATTGTTTGTGGACAAATATGAAGAGTACTTAAAGAGTTAAATTCTATGATGACACTGATCGCATTAGTGGGGGAAATGTCATGAGCCAAGCTTGGTTAGGGCATAATGCTTGCCTACGACTGTCTAGTATTAAAAATTGGTGTGTAATGGTTGTTATGAACCTTATGTAACGTTATTGGTGGCTTTCGAGACCATTACAGGGCGATATTTCGGAGGTACGCTAATTCACAGCTAAATGGCCATGATGGAACATTGAGCCGTTACAGTGCCAGATTAGCTGTGAATGACTAAAACAGGTTTTCTAGTCCCATTTTTGCATTTTCCCATCTCTTTTCCCTTTGTTGAAGCTTAGAAACTCAATTTTAGGTTGGTTTATTTAGTTGGTTTTAAAAAAAAAAAAATCATTTTTTGATTTATTTTCCGTGACATTTAGTATGCATTTTTTCAATAACTACCATCAAAATAAACCCAACATTTTCTCTTATTAAATTACATATGTTCGTATTCTAAGTTCTTTCAATTTTGTTTATTTTTGTTTTTCTTACACCTAGTTTGGAGACAAAAATAATGATCTATTGTCTACATTTTTGTTCTTGTTTTGCATGTGAACATTCTATATTTTATTTTTTGGATAACAAAAATTCCATTGAAGACTGAAATAGTATTAAAATGACATTTTATTTTATATTTATTTATATTTATGATTTCTTAGTTTGAATTTCACTTACAATCAATAAAGTAGTGAAAAGTAGCAAATGCATGCTTCTTCTCACCAAAGGGTGTCCCTAGGCCATAGGACCCCCTGCTTTGTGAGGGTAGGGGAGGGTCGTGGTGGTTGTCATAATGTATGCAGCTTTACCCCTACTTTTTTGCGCAGAGAGGTTGTTTCCTTAGACTTGAACCCGTGACCAATTAGTCACAAAGGAGCAAAATTACCGTTGATCCAAGGCCTGCCCCATGTTTTGTCTCACAAATAGCAACTAAAACAACCAAGATGACATGCAATACTTGTATATGTTACATTTTTTAAAAATTGATTAAAATGTACTAAAAATCATTTAAAACATTAGAATATAGGTTTTTAGGATAAAAAATATGAATCTATATGTTTTTCAGAAGTTTGCTAATGCAAAAAAATGAATTCATGGACTCAGTGATCGTTACCCATTACGTAATGTCTGTGACCGTAACTATTATGTAGACTGTTATTGTTATTTGAAATTAAAACCATCCATCTGACCATTTGTCTTGTGTGTGTGGGATGGCGAATCGCCATCTAAATGGTAGTGCATGTTTTATATTTTGAGTAGGATAATGCCTTGGTTAAAAAGCGGAGTGTGACTCCTTGATCAATTTGATGTTTCTAGTCTTAAGAGCTAGAATAGCATAGGCGAAGGTGAGTGTTCATCAATCATTGGAAAACTCATTATCTATTGTAAACGTGTTTAGCCTACTCGCCTCTCCCACTAAACACACATTGTCTACGAAGGTGTGAATAATGAATTATGATGCATTACAATTTTCCACGTGACTCTTGTTTAGTTTCATAATTACTTAATGCTTTTACTTAATTTGCATTTGATGGTTGTCAATTGTTTATGTTGAAACAACGTTTACTTTCAACTCACTAGCTAGTCTGCTACAACTAGTGCCACACGACCCTTCACAAGGTGTGAAGTGTTCGACATATTACACCATGGATGACTATGTTGCTACAGCTTCCGCTTGTGGGGGAGGTGGGGCTTCCACAACCTGAATATATTGGCCTTGGGTGTGGTGGTGGCTCTCCGCATTTTTAGTAACGTCAAATTTGAGGACAGTTGCTTGGATGTTTGTTGAGGAAGAAGAGGAATATGCTAGTGGGTTGAATTTGGACATGTAGAGAGTTCATTAGTGCTAGAGCATAGAAAAGGAGGAGGAGGAAGACATGCTTGTGAATTTGGGAAGGGTGGGGTGGAAATTGCCATAGAAGATGGATAATTTTTATAATTTGTGTTTTTTTAGGGGCAAACTTGCCCAAACTCACCATTGAATTACATGCTAACTAAATAAGTACTTAGCTTATGTTTGGTTTGCGGAATGCCTAATCTTAGGAATAGATTAGTTTCAGTAGGTTAGTTACAATTAGTTATACAAGAAATTATGTTGTAATTATAAATAAAATAACAGTGCGAAACATTTTACATGTCCACAATAAGGAATAGATGAGGAATAACTATTACCAAAATTTCATCATGGGGATGTTTATTCATTTATTATTATATGTTGAATGAAATAATTAGGAATATACAAGGAATAGCTATTCCCTTGATTCCCAAAATTTAAACTATATTCTATCTTATTTCAAGGAATAACTATTTCGTTGAACCAAATGAGCCATTAGGGATTGGCTTCGCTAGAGGCAGTTAAGAAGACATACAAAGGTTAACTAGACAACTCCAATTCACTTAATTTTAGACTATTAAGAGCCTAAAGTGCAAGCAATCCTAGTCTTTGGTGGGCATCAACTTGACCCAATAATGTAAGTCATTAGGCCTTTCGACTGGGTGGAATTTTTTGACAGTATCCCACTCACTTTTGAGTTTCAACCATCCGACTTCAGACAGAAGCCATTCTTAGTTCTTGCTACGAATCATGATCCATTTCTCAAGAATGGGAAAGCTCATGAACCATGAGAGTTCATTCATCTATGGGAATAACATTTGTTGGATCCAACACTCCTTTTTTATGGGGCCAATGCTTGAAGGATTGCGTGTGTGAATACTCAAGCCCAAGTCAAACCATTGGCTCCTTGCTTCTGATAGTAGGGGAGTCCTCATAAGTGGATTTAGCTTTATGCCATTAAGTTTTGGGCCCATCTATGTATATAAGCCACTTGTCCTATAGTCAATTTTTTTTTTTAATTTAAAACAATCTCACAAGTGTAATTTCTCAATAGTAACACCTTAACTATAAAAAAATCATAAAAATGTCATTTACCTAATTAAAGCAAAATTCCTGATTTCTAAGGGTTTGTTTGATATCATTGTTGTTTTCTATTTCTGTTTCTGCATAATGAAAAAATAAATTGTAAAAATGTATTTGTTTTTGTTGCCATTTTTCTGTTTCTATTGTTGGTTTTTAGCTGTTTGCGAATAAATTGAAAACTAGATTTATGGTTTTCAGTTGTTTTGACAACCTGGCAATTTTACTATCTAGAAATAGTTATTTTGGATTAAATCAATCATTTTATACACTTTTAAATAAAAATAAAAATAAAATGATCATATGAATTTAAATATAATTAAAATAAAACTGTGCATAAATTTCAAAAAATAATAATGATAAAGTCAGTTACAAAATATTTTTATTATTTTTCAATTGTTTTGTCCAGTAAAATTTTTACTGTCAAGTAAAATTTGTTTGTATAACAATTAAGTTAAATAGTTATAATAATTTTAATTTTAGTTATTTAATTTTTTAATGTGTATTTTTTTAAAATTTTATTATTTTAATCATATTGTTAAAATATTATTTGATTTAAAGATGAAAATGAGAATTTTTCAATTAAGCTTTTAATTTGTTTTAATTTTATAAATATTAACCCAACAAGTTGCTGGTTTTTGGTTTTTAGTTTTTAGTTTTGTTTTTGATTTTTGGTTTTCGCTTTTGGTTTCGGTTTCGGAAATTTTGGACGGTGATACTAAACGATCCATAAATCTTTGAGTAGATTGTGATCCCTAAAAATTATCTATAGGCAGTTCCCCATCAGTAGCTTTCTATTTTCAGAGAATTGGTTTTGTAGTCCTTTTTACTGCCCAATCTTGGTAATCTATGAAAAGCAATTCTTCGTCTAGGAGAGCTGTAATCTGAAGCTTATTTTTACAATGGGAACCTTCAACTTTAGTCGTCTTTATTTTTTGTTACAATTATTATTGTCTTTAATGAATTAGGAGTGCATACTTCTATGATATATATATATATATATATAGTCTGATAATCAAAGAGGGAAATAAATGCAACCACGTCTTCTATGATATGGCAGCAGATAATTGGGCAACATCTAGACATCTAGACAAAAGTATGTGGTTATAAATATTGTGCTTCAAATATGAAGGATGACAGCACTGTCAGACTGATTAAGTTAAGAGGTATTGGCTGTTATCTGAACAATATGCATTAAAGTTGCACATCAATGCATTACTTAGAAAGTTACTTGCTAGCAAATAAAGTTCCAATTTTGTAATGGATTTTATAACAAAAGGGCGTATGTGGTGGTTATTTCGCATATTTTAGAAGCAAGGATGATTGAACACTCAATGCTACTATTGTTACTACTTCAGAGGTTTATGGTCCCTTTGCAAAGATTGGACAGCTGTACTGTACGATAGCAGCCTCTGAACTGGTATGCTCTACTGCCTTGAATTTGTTTTCTGGAATTGGGACATTATAGTGGATCTTGAGGTAGATACATTCCGTCAACAAAAATAATGTTAGGAGGAAAGCAAGCTATTCAGGTCTCTCTTGTTACTTGGGATTCTCAACTAATCCTTGTTGAATTTGCAGCATGTGGTCATCTTGTCTTTGGAATCTTGATGATATCTATATGAAGGCTTTATGGAAGACGCAGTGTCAATTTACGGGAGAAGTGCTTTCTGACAGAAAAAGTTAAGAGGTTTTGCATGTGGAGAATATTCTGAGGAAGATTGCAGCTAATTGAGAATATTTGTCATGCTCTTGAAATTGCAATGAATCATTTTTTGTAGTGGTCATCTTCAAATATTCTAGTAGAATATGCAGCTTGAGTTGGGTCATAGTAAAAAAGTGAAGTTTCCGTACTGATCTCCATGGGAGGATTACATCTCTCTTTAATGTTTCCTAATTCTTCTCTTAGTTGCTTATTCCAAGGTTATCTAGTGCAAAATCTAGAAGAAACTTCATTAATTGGGACATGGATGAACTTATAAGCCGTCTAGGCTACCTAATAGGTACTTTTTACATGAAACTTCATTCATTAGGACATGGATGAACTGATAAGCCGTCTAGGCTACCTAATAGGTACTTTTGACATTCTAAAAGGGTTTCTAGAGCCAAATTCCCATCCCATTCATTTTTTTTTTCCTTTTGTTCCTGTTAAAGATTGAAAATCTTTGTGCAGTCAGTTATATTTCTCTTTTAAAGGATTGAAAATCTTTGTGCTTGCATAAAAATGATCCCTATAATCTTTTTGCCTTTTTTGCATTGTCAGATGGACATGTGTTTGTAGTTTCAAATGCAAGCAATTTTTTAGAAAAATATTTGAATGTGTCGAACATATTGGTCTCAATGCATTTATTACCTGGTTTCTAAGTTGCAGAACTTATACGAAGTTCCCTTAATACCAAGGAAAGGTCTTTACTTAGGCAATTTGTTAGTGAGGATGGAGCATTGGGCATGGTCCCCTTTTGCTAGAAGAAGCTTGTTTCCTATGAAGGGGTCAACGCCATTATTTGGCCTTTTATTTTCTTTTGAAATAGTTTTGGATGCAATACAAGTACTTGTTATAATTAACCATGTTATGTAGAGTATACACCAATACACAGCGGAAACACAAATTGAATCAGAACGTGCAATGCAGCAATCAATGATGAACAATACGTAAACACTCAATCACAAAGAGAATAAAGGAAAGCAATAAAAACACACAACACAAGAATTTACATGGTTTGGCAATGTGCCTATGTCCATAGGAGCAAGCGGCTGATTTTCACCATCAATCGTAAAAAAAACTACAATCAAGGATTACAAATATTGTTTTATATATTAACCCTATGTGTACAGAAGACTTAGAATGTATCTAAAACATTTCTGTAGTAATCCCCGGAGGAAAATCCTCCGAAATCCTCAATCTACTGATCTTTGTGATTCAAATCTTGTAGATAGCGCCGAACAATACCGTTGAGCAAACCATCGATCCAACTGTCGATGGTTTCTTCCTACAGCTCAGCTACCTTGATCTTGCTTCACCATGCTTTTCCTTGAGACGTATTCCACTCAATATGAGACACATACTCCAACAATCTCTACCTTGGCGAATATTCACCACTTAGGAGAAATACGAAAGCATTACTTGAACTTGTTCGTTGTAACATACTTTGTCAACATATCAGCTGCATTTTCAGACGTGTGAACTTTCTCAAGTAGTAGCTCAACAGAAGCAACCAATCCCCTGATCCTATGAAACCGTACATATATGTGTTTTGTCCTTACATGATACATCAAGTTTTTTGCCAAATAGATGACACTCTGACTATCACACTGCAGCCGAACTTCACCTTGTTGGATACCTAGCTCCTTGACCAATCCTGTAAGCCACAACACTTCCTTGGCAGCCTCAGCCACTGCCATGTATGCCGATTTAGTAGTAGATAAGGCAACGAGCGACTACACCATAGATCTCCAACAAATAGGTTCTCCCGCAAGGGTGAATACGTACCCTGTGGTAGACCTCCTGTCATCCAAGTCCCCTGCGTAGTCAGCATTCACATAACCTAACACTGATGGATCACCCTGTTGTCTATTGAACATAATGCCATATCCAGTTGTACCCTTTAAGTATCTGAGAATCCACTTGACTGCATCCCAATGCTGTTTACTCGGATTCGAAAAAAAACTTGCTCACCACACTGATAGCATGTGTCAGTTCCGTTCTTGTACATACCATAGCATACATCAGACACTCCACTGCACTGGCATCGGGTACCTTTGACATGTCATGAACCTCATCGTCCGTCTTTGGGCACTGCCTGAGCGGTAGACAACCTAAAATGATTCGCTAACACGATGTACTCATTGGTTTAGCATTAATTATGCTAAACCTCTCCAAAGCCTTCTCCACATAACTACCCTGAGATAACCACAATCTCCCTGCAGCTCTGTCCTTGTGAATCTCCATTCCAAGAATTTTCTTGGCTGCACCAAAGTCTTTCATGTCAAACTCTTTACTTAACAGAGTCTTCAACTGATTTACCTCAGTCATATTCCTTGCAGCAATCAGCATATCATCAACATAAAACAACAGAAATATGAGTGAATCGTCCTCAAGACTCCTCATATAGACGCAGCAATCGTACTCACACCTCATGTAGCCAATACGGATCATGTAGGAGTCAAATCGTTTGTACCACTACCTCGGAGACTAATTTAGCTTGTAAAGTGACTTCTTCAGTTTACAAACCAAGTGCTCCTGTCTAGGTTGGCAAAACCCTTCTGGCTGTGACATGTAAATCAGCTCCTCCAAATCACCATGGAGGAATGCTGTCAATTTTGCTCCAAATGCATGTCGTAATGCGCCACCAATCCTAACACTACCATGATGGAAGTGTGTTTGACCACAAGGGAGAAGATTTCATCATAATCAACTTCTTTCCTCTGCGAGCAACCTTTTGTTACCAACCGAGCCTTGAAACTTTTTTTTTTCCCTGAAATCGCTTCTTTCTTCCTGTACACCTATTTGCATCTTATCGCCCTTTTCCCTGCTGGAAGCTCCACCAAATCTTAGTTTGGTTCTTATGCAGTGATTCCATCTCCTCCACCATAGCGCCCATTCAACTACTTTTCTCCTGGTTGTGCATTGCCTCCTGAAATGTAGTAGGATCCTCGCTACTAGTGATAAGTGCATAAGACGCCAGATCATCAAAACCGTACCTGGGCGGTGGCTAGATAGTGTGTCTGGGTCTATCTATGACTGTACTATGATGCCACTGCTGGTCTCCCGAGCTAGAACTCTCTACATTTTGACCATTGTCATCTCCACTTTGAGTCTCTAACTTCACTTGCACCACACGCTCATTGCTGTTGGAGTTTTTTAGCGCCTGTTTCTCTTCTTCTCCTTAAGTACGCTACAACATGACTTTCTCATTGAAAACCACGTCCTTGCTGATCACCATTTTTTTTGCCACCGGATCCCACAGCTTGAACCCTTTTACCTCTTTTTGATATCCTAGAAAGATGCACCGTCTATATTTTGTCTCAAGCTTTGATCTCTCCTTACTACAAATGTGCACATAGGCAGGACACCCAAATACTCTCAAACTAGAGTAGTCTACCTCGTTACCTATCCACACCTCAGCAACTTTCCCATCTTGTGATGCCCTTGGTGATTTGTTAACCAAGAAACAAGTCATACGCATCGCCTCGGCCCATAAATTTTTAGCAAGCTCAGCATTCAACCTGAGACACCGAGCCTTTTCAACTAGGGTTCGGTTCATCCTTTTTCCACACCATTTTGCTGTTGTGTTTTGCGTACTGTAAAATGTCTCCTTATGCCATGGTGCTCGCACAACTCTCTGAAGCTCAAATTTGTGTACTCAGTGCTATTGTTTGTCCTGAGGCACTTAATCTTTCTCTCGGTCTGGTTTTCCACCTCAGCCTTCCACAATTTAAACTTGGCAAACGTCTCCAACTTGTGCCGCATGAAGTACACAAAGACCTTTTGTGAGTATTCATCATCGCCCCCCCGCATGTAATCGAGGATTCCTTCCGTCTTGTGCGTGGCTGCCAAGAAATGGACCCTAATTGTTTCCCAAGCACACAATACCTGCAGAAATCCAGCTTGCATGATTCGACCACTTTCAAAAGATTTCTCTTGCGAAGCTCCTTCATTCCATGCTCACCCATATGCCCTAACCGCATATGCCATAAGACAGTGCCGACTCGAAACTTTGCAGCTGCGGCTCCACCTACAATTGTAGTACCTAGCAATGTATAGATATTTCCTGGTACTTTTTGCCCCTTCATTACAGTTAGAACTCTTTTACTCACCTTCATTACGCCACTTTCAAATTTGTAACTAAACCCCGTTACAATCTAAAGTGCCTATAAAAATCAAATTCTTCCTTAACTTCAGTATGTGCCTAACATCAAATAACATCCTCACCACACCATTGTACATCTTGATTCTGATGCTCCTCATTCCGACAACTTTGCATGAAGCATTGTTTCTCAATAGAATAGTTGCAGAATTCACCAATTTGTAAGTGGTGAACTAGTCTTTCTTGCACGTCATATGATAAGAGCACGCCGAGTCTAAAATCCAAGAATCTGAGAGACCATCTAAATCGAATGAAATTGAGAGCATATCACCATCACCGCTCCCAGAGTCTCCTTCTTCCATGACATTTGTCGTGTTTGATGAACCTTCTTTATTTTTAGCATTCCACTTCTTCCTTTCTGTACAATCCGGTTTTATGTGCCTCTTTTTCCCACACTTAAAGCACCGTACATCCTTCCTCTTCCTAGAATTCGACCGAGCCTTATTGTTACTCGGTCCACCCTTGAACTTGCTTCTCCCACGATCTTGATTACCTTTCACCACAAGCCCTTCACCTTGAGAATTCTCGTTACTGACCTTCTTCCTCTGATGGAAACTTAACAGGACACTTGTGTATCCTCCCAACTCCAACATTTCTTTACCCCAGGTCAGAGTCGTAACCAGATTCTTATACGTAGGAGACGTAGGTAGAGAACTCAGCAACATGAACGCCTTGTCTTCGTCCTCGAACTTCACATCAACCCGCTTCAGATTGTTGATGATATGATTGAATAAGTTGATTTGTTGATTCAGATCCAAACCGTCTGCCATCTTAAGCCTATATAGTTTCTGTTTAAGATACAATTTGCTCATCAATGACGTGGACATATACCGACTCTCCAGTTTTAGCCAAATTGCTGCCGGCGATTCCTCATCCATGACGTGATACATCACGTCATTAGCTAGACAAAGCTTGATAGTAGTTACAATCTTCGCTTCCAACTCCTTCCAACTCATGCCGTCCATGCCTTCCAGTTATTTTCCATATAGTGTCTTCACCATACCTTGCTGCATCAAAAAGTCCTTAACCCTTCTCTTCCAAAGTCCGGAATTTCCCGTTCCATTGAACTTCGTTGAAGAGATCCTAGTTATTGCAACCAATAGCCTTTATACCAATTTGTTGTGCAGAGTATATACCAATGCGCAGTGGAAACACGAATTGACTCGGAACGTGCAATGCAGCAATCAATGATGAACAATACGTAAACATTCAATCACAAAGAGAATAAAGGAAAACAATAAAAACACACGACACAAGAATTTACATGGTTCAACAACGTGCCTACGTCCACGGGAGTAAGTGGCTGATTTTCACCATACATTGTAAAAAAAACTACAATCAAGGGTTACAAATATTGTTTTATATATTAACCCTATGCGTACAAAAGACTTAGAATGATACTTCCGTAGTAATCCCTGGAGGAAAATCCTTTGAAATCCCCAATCTACTGATCTTCGTGATTCAAATCCTGTAAACAGTGCCGAACAATACCGTCGACGGTTTCAACAAACCGTCAATGGTTTAATGCTGAGGATGAAGGATGCAGATTGAAAACGTTGATGGTTTCCTGAGAGCAAATCGTCGACCAAACCGTCGACCCAATTGTCGACAGTTTCTTCCTGCAGCTCAGCTACCTTGTTCTTGCTTCACTATGCTTTCCCCTGAGCACATATTCGACTCAATATGAGCTACATACTCCAACATTAACCATCCAATAAGCCTAACTCTTGTAAGTGGTCATGACGGTTAATGTTTATATAACCTAGTGCTCATTCTGTTTATTTATGTAATATATCAACAACATTGGATGTTAAAATGAGGATTGTAGGTTGGTGTGAAATTGATGATCCAAAGTAAGATTTTTCAAGGTAAAGTATTGCTTGTTAATGTTGAGTTTTATTGTTTCCTTCACTTAAAAAGTACTAGAGGCAGTAGCAGGTTATGTGTGTGCAGGCAACACGAGCATGATCAAAATTGGCAAGAGAAACACTGGTTATTGGCAAGGCTACAACATGAGGGATTGCCTAGTTTGGGTCTTGATATTGTTCTTGATGTCAAGTATTTAAGCTGTAAGTAATATTGTGAGGTAAAAAACTGAAAAAAAGAAAAGAAGATAAAGATGGTTATACCTTAGGATGCCTGATGCGCCCATGTATGTTAAGTTCTATATGGAAATCTTGTTATATATTTTAGTAAGATTAACCTTAATCATAGTGAGTGATAATAATGTATTATAAGATAAAAATACCTTTTTATATTATTTTATAAATATATTAGCTTAAAATATACAAATATAACATAGCATATTATATATAATATATAATTTATGCTAATATATACACATATAATGGAATATATTGTATAATAGACGGATATAATATTTTTTTTAATAAAAAAAGAAGATGTTTTAGAAAGAAATAAGGTTGTGTTTGGAGCATAGATTTCTGGCATTGGATTTGGATTTTTGTGAATTTGGACAGAATACACCACAGAAATCCAAATCCAAGGCTTGAATTCCAAGCTCCCAAACACAAGGTAAGAGAAATTACAACTTAGGCAAGGATATTATAAGTCCTCCAAAAAAATTGAAAAATCAAAATAAGAAGAGGAACAAAGAAAAATAATAATAATAAGAAAAAAAAAACTTACAAGACTTGATCAAGAAAATCCTTCTTCATGCCTTTCCATTGTAGCTGACTGAGCACTTCAAATTAGCTAGTTCTTTGTGGCCCTTCTCCTTGTACCATCATTGACCTAAACTTAGTTCCCTCCAGGATAGAACAGCTGTAAACCATTCTTATCCATAAATTGTTGAGTTTCTAAATCCTTCCCAGGAATTTCCTCCACAGGATAGGCAGCAGATCCGTCCTTACATGCTTTTTATTCATCCCATCATCCTCAAAAATATAAATCCTCTATAATCCTTCCATCTGTAGATGGAGGTACGTATGAACTATCTCTGAGCATATCAGGTGAGTTAGAACCATATCCATATTGTTCTTGAATCTCATCCAAAAGTAGCCACCCCTTCCCCCTCTCCCTCTCCCTCTCCCTCTCCCTCAGTGAGGTTACATTAAAACTCACTGACGACTCAACTCTCATTGTCCAAGAGATCTCATATCTTCTCCTTATCTTTGCTAACCTTCTTGCCAGTTGCACCGTCCTAAACATTTGGATCTTCCACAAAATGCAACTTTTCTTCTGTATCTCTCCTTAAAATCTTCAGTACTATCCCACTAGAATACCCTCATTTCTCTTCAAGCCTTTCCCTTATTTCCACATGCATTTGTACCCCCTTCCTATGAGCATAAACCTTTTGGGCCCTAATTTCTCCCCCTCAAAACCATCATTTTTCCTCTGAATCTTGTCTAGACCAGATTCTAGGTCCTTTGTGATGCTCCCCTTCCCCAGTCAACAGCCATAGCTGGAGATTTCACTTGTTCTCTCCTCTACTTGAGTTTCTTCTCCCAATAAGTGACCATGCATATAATATGTTATATTAAATTATATTATATAAAAAAAGGTGCCCTTGGGCCATAAGGCTCCATGCTTTGCGAGGGTAGAGGGAGTGTCATCATAGTGTATGCAACCTTACTCCTGCTTTTATGTAAAGAGGCTGTTTCTTTGGATTCTAACTCGTGATCAACTGGTTACAAAGGAGCAACCTTATAACGTTCATCCAAGGACTGCCCTCATTATATAATACCATATATTGGCATATTTTTATTCTAAGTAGCTCAATATTGGGGACATTCTGGTTCCATAAAATTGGATGCTGATGGGAATCAAATATTCCATAAGCCTGGGGTTGGGTATTGGATTCTACATTCCTATAATCCTCTAGAAGATTCCATGAACCAAAGGACCCTAAGAGTATTTTTAGATGAAGAATGACTTCACATCTCTTAATGGCTTTAGATGGAAGCAGCAATAATGGAACTGAATACTGGTTGGGTAGGTCATTCATCTGTTACGATTTTATTAGTTAAAAAGGAATAAATCTTCATCAAAAGTAGAAGCCCTGTGAGGAGAATACCTGTACATTAATTTTGTACAAAAAATTCGTTCTTCTGTTATTCCGTTATGCTTTTCCCTTTGTCAATTATGTTGTCCTCCCCGCAAAGCATCAATAAGGCAAAATGATGAAATTCAGTGTGTTATTTTATCAACATGTTGATTTATGTGCATAAGCTCTACCAATGTACAGGATGTGGAATGTTGCTACAAGCTGAGTGGTAAAAAGCCAGCATTTCAAGACTCATAAAATTGTTGAAGCTCTTTTAGGGTGTGTTTGTTACTTGTAGCCTAAAGTTTGGTGTATTGGAATAGGATGGATTGGGAGTGGAGCATGATGAATTAATTATATGGCGAATATGTAAAATTGTGAACACCAATTCCACTCCATTCTTGCATGCCAAACAAATCATGCAGGAAAGCTGTTGAGCAAGTCTGAAATTAGTGTCAAAGACTTGAATTCTAGGAGATTCAAGAAGTGGACCATGTAATGCAAAACTGTTTGAAGCTCTTTATGGTGAGTTTGCTTCTTGTAGGAAGCTGAAGGAGTTTGAAATTAGTGGCAGACCCAATAGTGCCCTTGGTGTATTTTATCCGAACTCTAATGATTACCTGGACTTTAATCTTTGTAAATTGCCCTGACATGGCTTATTCTACTGGATATATAGCCGACTTCATTTCTGTCAAGATATCAGAGTTTTGAATGTTCGTTTCCTCCCTTGACGTACTAGCCTGTTAACATCTGCTTTTAGTGTGATGAGGGCCTCAATGGGAGTATGAACCAAAGTATACGGAAGGAAATGGCATCAAACTTGTCAGTCTCTAGTCATTGTCTCATTGATGACCCTCAACTCTGTAGCTGCACCCTGGCTTTTCTTCCACGTTTTAAGATTTCATTTTTTTTCCCCAGTGTATATGCTAATCATACTTCATGGTTGTAGAAGGCATGCCACTCGGTTGCTTTATTGTTTTATTCCTGGGCTGTAGGCAGCTGACTATTTTTGTTTTCCATTCATTTGTTTCTATCAGGTTTGGGATTTGGGTGGGCAAGAAAGGCTCAGGACGTCATGGGCAACATATTATCGCGGTACTAATGCCGTTATTGCAGTGATAGACAGCACTGATAGGGCCAGGATCTCCATTATGAAAGATGAACTCTCCAGGTTGCTCCAACATGAGGATCTTCAACACTCTGTCATACTGGTATTTGCAAACAAACAGGATCTTAAGGATGCCATGACCCCGGCAGAGATCACCGATGTCCTCTCACTTCACAGTATCAAGGATCATGACTGGCACATCCAAGCCTGTTGTGCCCTCACAGGGGATGGGCTGTACGATGGTTTGGGATGGATTGCCCAGCGGGTTACAGGAAAAGCAAGTTGAAAACACTGAAAAGATCAATCTTTTTTTCACATTTGTTCATGGGTTGGAGGGATGCATAAAATGGAAGTCTTTTGTAACATTTGACAATTATTTTAAGTAAATTGGGAGATTGTCCGTTTAATTTGCACGGGAGAACAGGAAAACAGTCCAGCCTTCTGCACAATGAATCATTTGATTTGCATGAAAAAAAAAGGTCAATTTTATGCACAATGGAGCATTTCATTTCACATTGAACAATAAAGTTTGCTCTAAAATGGCAAGTGTAATGTAACAATAGGCATAATTGCATAATTTGTGATGGCAGCTTTCTTGATATCTTGGCGAATCATTACAGTATCCAGCATTGGCAACCTTTTGAATCTTGTGGACCTTCAAACCATCGATCCCAGGATGGATTTATAGGGCTGACCGTTCTGTTAAACCAGAGTGAATTAGAAAGAAGGTATAACCATTAAAAAAACATCAATACAGATAAATGGCAATAAAAGAGATTTACACTGGTAGTAATGGGTCAGGCTTTGTTTCCACATTAGCCAACAATCTGATGAGCACCAAACAAAAACGAGGTTTAGTTAGTAGGTTGTGCGGTAGTGATATGCATTAGTCTGATAATTACAGCATCATGGATGTTCTCATATTTTTGGTAACTTACTCCTTGCATGCTGCAGATGCTTTTTCAGTTTTTTCAAGCTGTTCCAGCTCTTCCTGTTCATAAATAAAATGCATTACAAGAAATTGAAACTTGGAAATTACACTTATCCAAACTAGGTTAGCTGAAACTGCCTATATATCTCTTGAAGCTAAAATTCAAAATTGGTGTCTTCTGGTCCTAGCTGTGCAATTGCTGGAAACACAAAAGAAACTGACAGTTCACTGGAAAAAATGAAAACATGGGTTCCCAAAAAAAACCATCAGATATAAGTACAGGGTCTCCAAGCTGATCTTTTCCTCCAAGAGTTCTACTACATATGATTAAAACCTTGGTTACTGGAAACTGGTTTTCCACTATGAAACTTGGTGCTAAAGGCTTTGTCTATTGCATCAACGATTCCCTAATCACTTATAAACCATTGCCAACAGAATCTCATAGCACGCCAGCTTCTGCTAGCATCAATTGAGAGATGCAAGTGTCTTCTCTTCACACTGGACAGCAGGGATGAAAACAACCATACTGCAATTTTGGAAGAAATTTGATTGCGTAAACTAACACGTATGGTATCATCCGGAAAAGATATCCCCATAAGGTAAGTTTTAGCAGCCACTCATTCTTTTTTTCATTTTTCTCAAACCCTGTCGTGAAAACAACAAATGGGGTTGTTTTAATGAGACATTCGATCTTTTACCAGTAAAATGACTAGTAGCAAAACAACCAATTGCTGGAGGAGCACATGTCCAGGAGAAGTTGTCTATGAAAATGGTACAAAACCGGTAAAATGTCCCCAGGGAAATGTCTTGACAGCTATTCAAAGCATCTGACAAATATGTTGCCCCGGTGTAACAAGCAAAGAGATGTGTAACTGAAACAAGACCCGTGAAACAGAGGTGGATAAAGAAATTAGAGAAACCCAACAAAAATTCACCTGAATGCATGAAGAACCCCCTAATTTTCTTCCCTTCTATTATAAGCACATCAAGAGCCTAAATAAGGAAGCATTTCACCTGAGTTTTATGGTTTTTTGACAGAATGGCTTCCCTATTTCCGGGAAGCCTTTCCATCAGAAAACATCACAATATTTTAAGTGTTGTCACAGTCCAGAAATGCTTTATGCAATTTGAAGTATATGTGAAATTTCATAGGGTTTTCCACAAACTGCAGGCCTCTGAGTATCCACAAAATATGATATAGATTTAACTGAAAAAAAAGGCCGAAAACCCATGCCATACTATGAGGAAAGTTATCAAATATATAAAGAAAAAAGGTTTCCTATTATATCCTTATTGATTTAGTCTTCACAGTTCATACATTAATCCCAACACTTTATCTGCTCCAACACAAGGAATCAGCCTACATTTCCCTACAACAACAAGGGGTGGCATGCATTCAGATGAAGGAAATTGACATGTTCAGAAATGGAGAGAAGGCCCCCCATCCACCATATGCTACTATAACTGGGAGCTTCTTGCATTGGTCTGACCTTATCTGCTCCAATTTAGTTTTGTATGATAAACTCCCTCCAAACTGGATATACCCACAGGAACATAACAGGCGGGAAGCACTAAAGCCGTCACAAGTCTCTGAAGCTGTAGAATGCAAAGTTTATTAAGAAAAACGAAGGCTGCAATTCCTGAGGCCATTTGAAACATGGCAATTGTCTAAGAAAATCCTAGGTAGTCTTATATAAGCTTAAAGCTTGTTGACCGCCAGACATAGTCAACTATCCTACTGACTCATGGAAATATTTAAAACCCATGGATGAATGGCTCCACTTTAGTTCGAAGCTCTCCGCTCCCAATAGGGATGGTATCCAGTGTCCAAATGGATAGAGAGAATTACCAAACCCAGCTATTCTACTACCTACATAATTCACGTATACAGCAATTGCTTTGCCTTCTGATTTCTGGGCACATAAGCAATGTAACCATATTTTAAGATCCAAAGTAGTTCATATATTAAAAAATCAACTGTTTCCTTATTCATTTCCATTGTTACATGGGCAAGATTCAAGAGAGACTCTAAAGACCATACTGAATGGTCATTGTCATTGTAGTATCAAAATTTTGCACTACATTTTTTGGAACAAGAATTATTCCGCTTCTTGGTTTCAAGAGCATGAGGAAATAAAACAACACCTAAATTGGGATGATGGCCATGGTCAATTTTGTTCATCTAAAATCAATTTACTTTAAAAAATGTTAACAGAAAAATGTATCCAAGAGGGTATAGTTGCACCTGAAAATTGAATAAATCAGGATAATTTTACTTGATCTAACAAATTCATAATGATAATAACATTTATTCCAAATCATCCATAATATAATCTATAAATAACTAGGGACATAAGCATAAGAAAAATTGTGAAAATTGAACACCATCAAACAACTGCAGAAACTGCAAGCAAAAATTCCATTAAAACTAGAACAAGCGGTCAGCTGATTAATAAACTAGAACTACCAAAACATCACAAGCAAAGAATGTGTTCCAGCTCATGAGAGACGAACCTAGTTTGGACATGGAATTCGCACGTAGACCTTTAAAACTATATATAACTTCTTAGATTACCACTTGACTTAAAGGCACAATCTATTAGTTTGCAGGCTTAACAATGCATATGAAGTCTTTACAGTGCCATCCACGTGCAGCCTGATAGCGCGCCGAGAGGTACACAAGCAATGAATAAAACTTATTATGGGGAATAAGATCATTTCAACAAACAGATGGACAAAAAGAGACCTAGAATCATTTGGCAAGCATGGCTCTGGTACCATGTTAGATTAACACTTCACCTGAAAGCTGAAGCTACTATTTTGTGGTCCAACAATGTACATCAAGCCTTAACATGACTTTCTAGGAACTGCTAAGGTGTTTTAAGTCTAGATATCCCAAGTTTATACTTCTCATCTCTAACCAACCCACCTGGAGGGACTTAGGACTTCTTGTTTGTTGTTGCCATTGTTCTTTTTTAAATCATAGTGTTGTATTTGCACACAAGTCACATGTGCACAGCCTCAAGTACTATATAAATTCAACCAATTTCTTTGACCTATAATTAATCCTACTGGTGAAACCTGTTTTATTTGAACCTAAGAGGCCTCATACATCCATGCTAACCTCTACAAAAATAGAAACAACAATCAGGCCTTAAGTCCAACTAGGTGAGGTCAACTACATGAATCCAGTCCCACTATTCCACAAAATCTAAGGACAGAATCCTCCAAAAGTTGGAGTGTGGTTAAGTCCTTACTATCTCGGTCCAAGGTATCCTACGCCAACCCCTCTCCCTCAAACTACTATCAATAGAAGGCCATAAATTATGCCTTGTTAATAGCTATTAATCTAGGCTGTATATATTTTCTTAAATAGGAGAGGATATTTAACTTACCATGTATAGCTTCCTAAAATCACTCTATGTAAATTAGCTGGCTTACCATATATAGCTTCCTAAAATCACTGTGTAATTAACATGTATAGATTTAAGTTTTCTTGTATAACTAGCAGTCTTGCCTATATAATGAAAGACCTTCCCAAAAGAGAGGACAATTCGAACCATTCTATTAACCACCACTAACGTTAACTAGTTCACTCCTTATTGGCACGTTATTTGGCGGACGTAGAACATAGCAAGTGCCCAAAGCCCATGACCATCTTAACCACCATTCCCTTATCTACTAGAGGTGCTAAGCCTAACTTAGCATGAATGTGTTCATTGTTAATTTATGTTTTGAGTTATATCACTCATCTACCTTAACATTCTCATTTCAACTTTTACTTTCCATGCTAACATATACTATTCATCGTTATTTAGGAGAATCCCTTATTGATAATCATCCGTGAGATGGTTTTCAATCATCTTTTTGTTTCCTTACTATTCCTAAAATGTTTTTTACTTTTAAAAATTTTGAAATTAAAAATAAAAAATTTCAACCAATTGGTTACTTAGTAAATTTCTGTTCCTTAAAGAACTGCCCATAACCTTTAAAAAGTGTATATAATTAGCTATTATAAGCCTAAACTTTTTTAAAAAGCATCTATAACTACCAAAACTGTTGAGCACATGCAAACGCATGTGCTTGCAACTAGCCAACTAGTGTTGAATTATATGACCACATCAGTTCTATCACCCACCCCCTCTAAAATAATATCTGTGCAGAATATAATTTATATTACGCCAAATTTCTAAAGAAATTATATCACGCAAATGCATGGTCACTTATTTGTTGCCAGCTCAAACTGAATTCAAACTATCCCTCCCTCGGAAATTGTGAACAATTTAGACTTTTAGATTCCAATAAATTAGGCATTATACCCAGCATAAAAAATCAACTGAAATATACTTTCCTCACTGACTGATCAGGTTTCTCTAAATTTTGATAAAGGTTGAATTAGAAACTTGAAAACTGTAATAAGCGATTTTTAAAATGTGCTTGTAAACTTTACCTCAAAAGAAAAACATTATTTCTAACACTGAACCGTTTGGAAATTGAAAAAAAAAATCTAAATTTTGTTTGGAAGAAAATTTCAGTCTTTTAAGAAGAGAAATGTTCTGCATCAACAACTTGCAAAAATTTAGAGAGAGAGAATAACTTTGAGATCATGAAGAAACATTTGGAACTTAAACAGAACAAATTAAATGCGAAGATATCTGGAAATAGGCAGTAATAATGATAAAAGTGATGCATTAATATATATTTAAAAAAGATTGCTACCAATAAAGTAATGATGTACTATGGAAACAAATGAGCATGCAGAGAGCTTGCCAATTTCCATCTAAGTTTCTGTCTCTGTTTTTTTAAAGTAAAATCTGTGAGCTAAGATAAGAATAACTATACAATGCAACTACCAAATATACAACCTAATATGACTCCAGATGTCCACGTTGTTAAAGTTACAAATTAAAACAATAAGAATATGGCTGTCAATATTCTGTGCTTATCAAGGTAGTTAGAATCGGGATTCTAAGTGGGATCATTGGAGGGGTCTGCAGGATCAAAATGTAGAATTGGATCGAGAATTGTAAGATTCTACTTTCGATGTAAAAAAAAAACTAAAAGATTATATATGTGGAACTTTAGGACAAGTCTTAATACTAAAAACTTGGTTAGTAAAAGAAGTTAAAAATATAATAAAAAGTTCAAACAATAAAAGAGTAAGAAAAGGAGAAGGAGAAAAAAAACGCTCACTATTGAGCCTTTTCAAGAAGCAAAAAATCTGTTTCAAAGCATACCTCTGCAGCTCTGCTGGGCCTGCTGGCTTGGCTCTTTTCTTGGCTGCCGCTGATCAAACAAGAACTGTGTGTTGAAAAGGACTGATGTGTTCTTGTCGAACACCAAAGAAGGAAGAAGACTGAGGACTGAGGGCAGAGTTTTTGTCAATCCCAGGAACTCTAGTTGTTGAACACCAAAGAACTGTTGATCAAACAGCAACACTGCTAGCTGCTGCTGATCAAACATCAGTTACTAGATGGAGGGCTCTATGGTTGTCAAACAGGAGAGAAATTCAGGTGCTGGGTTGCTGAATTTCAATGAGTAAATGACTGAGGTGTCGCTTAATTTTTTCGTTGATGAGAGTTTGGGAGCCACTTTGCCCCAATTCTAGAAGACTTTGGACTCAACATAAGCCTTTTGAGGCCTTTGGGCGAATAAAAACATGTATTGGGCCCCATTATTGAAGCCCAAAAAGGAAAAAAAAAAATCCCAATCCAGGTAAAAGAGTGGGATCTGTATGATTCTACTTATGATTCTACGATTCCGATTCCAGATTCTACCAATTCTTTTACAATTCTACTTGATTCTGATTTTTGTTGTGACTTGGATTGATTGGGTGAATTCGGATCATAGTACAATCCTATGATCTAGATTGCGATTTTAATAACCACGGTGCTTATTACAACTGAGAATGGGTAAAATATACATTGAAGATAGTTTCTTCTTGCTTTCAATTACATAAGCAAAAGCACAGATGTCTATCATCCAATAAAATGAATGGACTGATTATTTTTTAACAATTGCTGATTTTAACGGCTGAATTTGGATATATGATTAAAACATTAAATCATGATTACATTTCATTTATACATTCTTTATAAAAGTTTTTCAATAAGATATTTGGTTGTTAAAATACAAATACTAACATGCCCCATACAACATTTAGTAGAATTCTGAGACTTTTAATGCTTGTGCATAAAAAAAATATTGCAAACACGAAGGCTTAGTTCGACTAAAAGCCCTAAAGTCAACCGAAACGTGAAGTATTACACATCAAGTTGTAAGGAATTGCGGAGAATATGCTTCATGCTCTAAGTCTTACCTTACAATTAAACATGCAACACAAACATTGGCCAAAATTTTGTAATTCTTACCACAAGCTTGGTGCCTAAGACTTTATTATAAACATTATAAATTGTTACTTTCATTAACTACAATTCATTTCTTTTTCCACAGAACATGGAGAACATGTCATATGTTTGAATCGAAAATCAATAAAATGAATAAACAGAGATTGTTAAAAACTCCACCAAGAATCCAAGAGTCGGGAGATAAGAAAATCACAATTTTCAAGTTGATGACCTAACTCAGATCCCACTAGGAGCCAATCCAAATCTGTTCTCAACAGAAGTCTCATTCCTCAACCCTCTCTCCCTCAACCTGACCCCCTATTTTCATAAAAGGAATTTTCTTCAATGTAATAGAAATCTAAATCAGTAAATTGCTCATCCAAATAAAAAAAACAGTAATAAAAAAATATGCATCATCCATGTGATCAGATCCATACTGTTGTTGCTTCATAAAACCTAAAGAAACAATGGCTATTCAATAGCTAAATTACTAGAAAATTGGAACCCCGTTATGTACAGTGACAATATACCTCACCTCCAGGTGAACTACTTACCTCACTACTAAACAATTGAGTCCGCTTCCCCAGAAAGAACATGGCCAAATAAAATACACAACAAGTCCTTCACATGTCTCTTGCAATCACACAACTATGTATTCAGAAAACAATACCTGCTGCCACACAAGCGCACACAATTGAACTGTTCTTACCACGAAGAAGTAGAGCTACAAGGCCAAAAGCTAAGCATCAAAATCCCTCCTTAAAAAGCCTGGCCTGAAACCAGATCAGAAACATCATGTAAACCTAAAGTTCACAAAACTTCCACCATAGGACCACTTGTCCCATATACACCAGAGAATACCTATAGCATGGTCCACACAAAGTTCCAAATCTTGAATTCTGGTAACCATAGCAATGCACTGAAGGACTGACCAGTACCCAATTACTGCACCAGTACAGCGGTGACCAGAAGTACATACACAGCTATGTAGATGACCCCAACAGTGTGCAACTTTGACCAATTCATTGATCTTTCCACTTCAAAAAGGACTTTAAAAACTTTATAAATTCAAACACCAACTTCATACAAAAGAACTGCCCAATGCCCATCCTCATCTCACAATTCGACTAATGCAACTTGGTATCCAATAAAGTTAATAAATACCCAAAAATTTACAAAAATCATACTGCAGGCATACAGAGACAGGCAGACAGGAGATGACCCACATCAACAACATAACCATCACAACATTTAATTCAAGATAAAGCGTTAAACCAATGCACAAACCATCTCGATTTAAAATTCGATGAGGGCTGACCAAAATTCTAACAAAAGCTACAGAAAACCAGCAGAACACGATAACTTAGAAGATCAAAACAAGTACAAACCAAAAAGACAAAGAAAAACAGAAGCACAACACCTCGACACCATCAAAGTCACAGACAAAGATGGAGTAGTACTAACCTCCAAGAACCGAGCCTCCTGCTCCAAACGCTTGACCTCGGCCAGAATCCGATGCTTCCCCCGCGTATCGGCGGCCGCCAGGGATTGCGCCCGGTGGGTCATCGGACTCGCCGTCTCGGACCCACCCGATTCCATCTCCGCAGACAAAACCCTAAACCCCTCTGTGTCACCCACCAAACCCAAAAATAAAAAAACACAGAAGCAACACCCAGATGATGATCACCACAACCCCATTAAAGAACAACAAACAGAAGAACCCAAAACTGTGATCTTCATGGTCCCCATCTCACTCCTCCAACTTTACTCCATTCCACAGTTGAACGGATCTGTCAGAGCGAAAAATTAGAGAGAGAGAGAGAGAGAGGGAAATTGGAAAAGAGAACTTTATTTTTTCCCTACGGAATTGTCGTGGGGTGCACAGTTGTGTGACATCTGAAATGAAAGATTGTATTCTTTTTTGTTCTCATTTTCTGCGACTTTTTGTCTCTGCGCTGTGTCCGTCCTTTCAAGTGGTCAGTCCATTGGGTGCTTCGGAGCGTGATATTCAGGCGTTGACGGGGCGCGTTACGTTGCGGCAATCACGCCACGGCAGCCGCCGACCTGTTGGTGCGCTGCGGACGCTGTTTATTTCGAGTCGCCGGCGTGGGATGTCTGACACGTGGTGGCGTGTGGGGAGGACTGCGGTGGCGTGCTGTTCTCAAGCGGGATTTGTTGGTTTCTTGAGTAAAATTTGCGAGGAATGTCCACGCCCCTTCTACAGATGCCACCTTGAAGCTTTTGCCCGCGCATTTGTTAGAAAATATTAAGAGAAAAACTAAAGAAAATTGTTATATATTTATTTCAAAAAATGGAAAAATAAAAGATGAAGTAAATTAATATAAATATATTTAATAATTTTTTCATTTTTATTTTTTTTAAAATAATAATTATAGAACAAAATCAATAATTTTCACCTTTATATAGTTTTTTATACAAAAATAAAATATAATAAAATTCAATTCTTTCTTATTTTTCTATTTTTATTTTCTCAAAAGATATTAATAAAAAATATATCGCGTGCATGAAGACAGTAGACATACTATTTTATTATTATAGTTTGTAATAGTAATCTTTAAGATTTTATGTTTAAATATTTTCTTCTGACATTTGGATGGATGAGATAAAAATTAAAAATTATAGATTTGCAATATTTGGAAAACATGCAATAGAGACTTCAATAGTTACATCCTTTTGTGCTAGTTTTTAAATGAGCTCGTGAAAGTGGAATGATAATTTTACTAATTTAATATTTTTTTTACCCTCAGTTGTTAAATATAAATATAATTATTTATTATTATTACTATTGTTGTTATTATTTTTATAGTGTTAGGATTAGCTACACCCACAAGATAACTTATCATTAAGATCAACATACAACTTGAACATTTTAAATTTACTTAATTGTTTGATTAGATATTCATGGTAAGGAGTTGTTGTTGATGTCGTAAAGATAAATAATCAAGGCTAAAAGATACTAACTTCTCCTGAGGTTTGGCAAAAAGATGGCGACCTCCTTTGAGGTTTCAAAAATTTTAGAGACTTGGCCTGAGGTTGGTTAAAAAGATACAAACCTCTTTGATATCTTATAAAAAAGGAGCATCGGGGATTCAACTCTAGGTAGATAGACTCACGGAACCAGCGGTACCTATGGATGGTGAGAGTTTACTCTGTGAGCCTGTGGGAACCATGGATGGTGAGAGTTCGCTCTGTGAGCCAGTGGAGACTGTGGATGGTGAGAGTTCTTAGTGAGCCAGCGGGGATCGTGGATGGTAATGGAGATGTGTCCCAGGGGTCGGGTTGGCCGAATGTCCAACTGATGCACATAAGATGTATCCGCATCCAGACTTTACCTTGATCAGTGAGATTTGGGGGCGTAGGATGCTGCTCCGTAGGTTTGGTGCCGCACCAGGGGGTCCGAAAGGCTTGTTGGTGGTTGGAGTTTTTATGTAATCCAAAAAAAAAAAAAAGATAAGTTTTTTTCAGGGGAGGTCCGTGACATTTTTAAAATCTCAGGAGAGGTGAAAATCTTTTACCCTTAATTATCAATTTACTATTAGACCCTCTACTTTGAAAACACATATTTATTATATCATTAGATTGAAAAGTTATGAGAAGATCGAGTTAGAATCATGAATAGTAATACTTAAACAAAATTGGCAACTTTTTAGTTTCATTTCTTTTGCTTGGTAAACTAGCAAGTTGATTTAGAACAAGATACAACTTGAACATTTTAAATTTAATTCATCGTATGATTAGACATTCATGGTACTGAGTTGTTGTAGATGTTGTAAAGATAAATATTCAATTTACCATTAGACCCTCTACGTTGACTACACACATTTATTAATTAAAATATCATTAAGTTGAATATTTATGAGAAGAGTTATAATCATGCATAGTAATACATGAAAAAAACTGATAACTTTTTATTTTTATTTCTTTTTCTTGGTAAATTGGCAAGGTGATTGTATAATGTCTATAGATTTTCTTGAATACTTGTACAATGAAATTGGTAAATTGAATGAATAAAATAATATATTAACTATTTAATAAAAAATTAAGCACATTTTGAAATAATGATGTGAATTGAGGTGGGAAGATGGTGAATTGGGTGAAATGAACTCGTTATGTCAGCCTTTGTTAGAAGTATAGGAATAGTTATATATCCTATTTCACAGAGTGCCCAGTGAAACAAGGGGTAGGAGAGAGTCGTAGATACCATAAAAGGAAGGAGAAAAGAGGGAGGTGAAAGGACTTAGATTAGAAGAGGGAGGAATGAGATAGAGAAGAAACCGATTGAGGAGATATTATGAAGATAGGAGAGAGAGCAAAAGAGGGATAATGAGGCACTACAACCTATTTTAGTCTTAGGCTATTCTAATATTGATGTATGAAATTGATTGAGTTCCTTTTACAATTGAAAATAAACACATATTTATGCTGTCCTCAAGTCAAATTTGGATTACAAGAAATCCCTTGACAATAGCTCCTTTAATAAATAAAACAATAAAGGTGCATACGGTTTGATAATAAAACCTAGCATAAATAGTCACTCCTATATAGTTGATTTTTTATTGTGGTTGACTCTTACATCCTTCCCTTTTTTTTTTTTTTTTGGTGCAATCCTTGTTTAGAATAGTCTTGACTAATTTTTTGCATGATATCCATTGTAAGGTGACGCATTTTGTTGCGGACTTGAAAGTTGTACTAATCTCTTATAATCTCATAGCCTATAGAGCCTAAACTTCAACCTTCCTCATTATGACATTATTGAATAAGGCAATATTCGCCCCGATGAATGAGATTTAGGCGAATGCATGTTTCTTTTGCGCCCCACTATGGCGATATATACTCCAATAGGTGAATGGATTGGGAAATTAGTCTTGCCTAAGTTGGGCGATGTTTAACTTGTGTCTTGTTTGGGTGACCATTCACTTAGTCACTAGGGCGGTTAGGTGACTTCTTAAGTGACTAGGGGATCTCTGTCACCTGATAAATTAATCATCATATTGCAAAGAATTTTGGCTTTTCTATGTTCTATTTAAACCCCTTTCAAATAACTCCATTTTATTTATTTATTTTTATTTGATTTTCTATTTTCCAAAAATTGGTTGGAGAGAATCTCCAAATTGCATTTGGTTTTCCATTATTTTAGGTTTTTTTTAAAGAGAAATATGAGATGATCTCATGTGGCAAAAAGGTTAGATGGATTATACTATGATTAAAAGAGAAGGGGGGGGGGGGGGGGGATATGGTGTGGGTGAGTGAATGGAAGTTTGGGTGAGAGCTTGAGGGAAAAAAGTGGGTGTGTGCACTGTGCATTTTAATACATGTGTGTATGACTAATTGGTGAAATGGGGGCTTAGTAGAGTGTGGTGAGTTTTTAGGTGATTAAATGTGCTAAAAATGAAATTGGGTGAAATTAAAAATTGTATGTATTGCGAAATTGTGTGAGTTGTGGGTGCATATTGTGCAAGAAATGAGTGAATTGGGTTTTAATTTGGTGAATATGGTCTTAATTTGTGTTCAATACACTAGTATGATGTCAAATTGAGTTTCAAATATAAATATTTTTTTAGGTTTGATTTTTGGGATTCAAGGTTCATTGGAACTCAATTTGAAAAAAACTGAAGTTCAATTGGGCCTTAATTTTAAAAATTGTGGTTTAGTTTACCCTAATTTTGCAATTAAATGGTTATGTGAGCCCTAATTCTGAAAATTAAGGTTCTATTGGGCTACAATTTAAAATTTAGAGTTAAGTGGAGTCTCAATTTTAAAAATTGAAAGCAAATTCTATGAAAGTGAAGTTCAGTGCTTTGAGTTTGATGTTTTTATGCATGTTATGTTGGTGAAAATGTCATGAAGGTGAAGTTAATTGATTTTGTGCTATTTAGGCGTAGTAGCATATGCACACAATGGAGAATCACACCCCTTTGCCTTTCATATTTGGGAAAAATGGGAGGATGCATGAAGAGAATGACGCTTCAAGGGAGGCTGAGTATAGAAAGACTCTAAAAGAAGCTACTAAAATAGAGGGAAACAGGGAAAACTAGAAGACAAAAAGGGATTTTTTGTGTTTTAGTACTCAAGAAAGCACATTTTGGTTTTCTAATCCCTTAAGAATTAAAAAAAAAATGAAAAAGTTATGAAAGTTTTTATTCAATCGGAAAGAGACTAATTTACTAAAAAAGAAAAAAAAAATGCAAAATGCAGGCAAGATGCAATGAAAACGACCAAGAGGGCTCACCAACCCCTTAAAAGGGATGGAAAGACCCTGAAAGGTGTCATTGAGGACTCAAAGTAGATCTGGACAGAATTAGGTGTATGCACTAACCTTTAGCCCTTCGATTCACATGAAACATGAATAGGTTGAAGGCATGAAGTTGAAGCTCTAGATCTTTAGTGTAATTGGCCTTTCAACTCTTCGAACATGAGCATGAACTTCAAATCTTCGATTGACCATCATGTTGAGGATATTGAGGATTCTATGTCTTAATTCTAGGAGGATATTCTATATATACTTTCCTTTTGTCTATCCTCTAATTAATAGGACATTAATATGTAATTACTCAGTGTAATCCTTAATTTATTATAAATACACAACACTCACCACTTCAGAAGAGTGTGGTAGTTTTCAAACCTTCTCATGGTATCAGAGCCATAACGGTCAACCCTAATTTCTTATTAGGCGCTGTTGCCGCAACCCCACTTGTCTCCCAACCCCAATCTCTTTCCCCTCTACACTCCTAGTGTTGCCTTCCCTTCAACAACCTCACAACCCTAATCTCTTTCTCCTCGACACTCCTAGTACCGCATGTCCTCCACCAATATCTCGTGCGCGTGCCCAACTGCTGTTCATCAAGATCTCTCTCTCTCTCTCTCTCTCTCTCTCTCTCTCTCTCTCTCGTAGTCAATCTTGAAGCAAATCCCTAACCCCCAAATCCTTAATCTTCTGTGCACTGTCTCTTTCTCCAGCATCCTTCGACCGACCACTGTCCCCCCTTTACCCTGCGTGCAGTTGATTTTCTGGTGCAATACCCTGGTCTGCAAACTCTGTCGCAGCCGACAACCTCTATCGAAACTCCATTTGGCCCCTCTTTTTCCCTTTATGCTGACGATTTTCAGTGAAACACTCTCTGTTCGCAACCTCTATCGCGACTTGCAACCTCCATCGTGGCCTACAACTTCCATTGCAACCCTGCCTCTCCGTCAACAGATCTTCCAGCCACCTCCCTCCACTTCTAGCGTTGCAACCTCTGTCACGACGTCAACCAAAGCTTGCGGCCAGAATGCGGTCAGTGCAGTGGCCTATACCCCCTTGTTGTGTTGCCATTGTCACTACCCCTTACTATCGCCAACCTATCACTCATGGCTGCCGAACCCTCCTCCACTCTTCTTCCTTTCAACACTATAATCCACATGGTTACTATCAAACTCTCCTCTTCCATCTATCTCATCTGGAAGAGTCAATTGCTCCCTTTATTGGAGAGCCAAGAACTAATCAGCCATGTAGATGGCACTTTTGAGCCCCCACTCCGTTTTGACCCATGTAGACTCTCAGACACCATACCTTAAACATGCGGTGTGGAAAAATACAGACAAACGTCTCCTAAGCCTTCTTTTATCCTCCCTTAATAAGGAGGTCATGGCTGAAGTTGTGGGTTTATATACTTCACGTGAGGTATGGGTTACCTTGGAGAACACCTTCAGCCATCGCTCCAAGGCTCTTGAACTCCACATCAAGGATGATTTGCAGCTAATGAAATGCGACACCAAGTCCATTTCGGAGTATGCCCAAGCTTTCAAAGCTCTCTGTGCTCAAATTTGTGCTATCGGAGGACCCGTTGATAGCACAGACAAGGTACACTGGTTCTTCTAAGGTCTCGACTCAGAATTCTCGAGTTTTTCCAAAGCACAAATGGCTCTCACCCTATTACCTTGTTTTGCTGACTTGGTACCCAAAGCTGAGAGCTTTGAGCTCTTTCAAAAATCATTAGAACCTGCTGCCCTGCCCATTGCGGCTTTCACTACTACCCATCATCACCCTGTGAAGCCGAATCCAAGGTCCAATTTCTCCCACACTAAACCAGGCCGAACTGGTGGCTATGGATGAGGTCAGGGACACTTCTCCTCTGGACGACGTTCCTCGCATTGCCAAATATACCGCATGGAGGGTCACTATGTAGATCGATGCAGCAAACGATATAATCGACGTGGTCATGCCTCTGAAGCTCAACTTGCCGAAGCCCTCACCTCCTCGTGTTCCATCTCCAGATATAAGACCTCAGATTGGTATTTAGATATAGAAGCTTCGGCCCACATGACTCCAGCTCAATCCAACTTGAATCAGTCCACTTCTTATACAAGTAAGGGTTGTGTTATTGTCAGAAATGGTGCTTCCCTACTTATCACCCACATTGGTAAAATTTCCCCTTCCTCTAATTTTTAACTGTTAGATGTTTTGGTTCTCCCTCACCTCACTAAAAATCTGTTGTCCATTAGTAAATTAACATCTAATTTTCCATTATCCGTTACATTTACTAATAAATTTTTTATTGTTCAGAATCACCAAACGGGATGGGTGGTGGCAACTGGTAAACAAGATGACGGCTTATATGTGGTAGAACGTGGAAATTCCTTTTTTGTTTCTGTCCTTCACAATAAATGTCTTCATACTTTGTACGATTTATGACATGCTCACCCTAGATATGTGAATCATTCTGATTTCGCGTCAAAATTACGTAATTAGTTGTTTAAAATCATGTATTAAAGATTATAATTTTAATTAAATGCTTAATTATATTCAGTATTTCAATATTGAGCTCAATTTACAAAATTTGACTTTCTCAATTTACAAAATTTGACTTTTTATTTGATAATTTATGGATTTTTGTATTTAATTATTGCAGGATTTTTTTTTTTGGAAATTTAAAAGATAAACAAAAAGAAAAAAAAATTGTGTGAAGCCTTGCCATGCATTAATGGAGCTAAACAAAGGAGAGGGCATGGGCCATGCAACATGTAAGGAGTAATCGGGCTGTGTACGTGAGCATGGGAGCTACTAGGCCGTGCCATTCACGTGGCTACATTCGCAAAATCCAAGGTGGGCTGTGTGAAATGTGGAGAGTCGTGTGCTATAGCCTATGGGCTGCCATGTGTGCATGCGTGAACAAGGAAGGCCCAAGGAGTGGAGGACGTGCATGGGCCATGCATGTAGGCCCATGCATGAAGAAGCAGGGGCTGGCTGTGAATTTCTTGGGGGGCTTTTTGTGTGTGCCTTTGCAAGAGAGGAGGACATTTATTAAAAAGGTGGGGCTAGGGTTTTAGATGCTGTTTTGGGGAGTAGGGTTTAAAGGCGCAGTGGGTGGAGTCTTCTTTTGAGGACTTGGTGCACCGCACATAAGAAAGAAGGGGCTCTCTCTAGGGAACCGGGCAACAGCTGTTCCCGCTGCAATTCTTCTCTTGCCTATGGCCTCTCCTTCATCTCATCTCTCTCTCTCTAATTAATTAGTTTTATTTACTTGTTATTTACTCCAAAGTTATTTCAATAAATATTTGAATGTTTAGTCGGGTTTATCTCTCTCTCTTTGTGCTATTTTAACAATTGTTAGAGTATTATTAAATTCAGTTTGTTGTTTTTTATTTAATGTCGTTGTTGGAATGAGTTCTTGTTTGAATTATTTTCATTATTAAAGTCAGTTTGCTTTTTTTATTTATTTAAAGTTACTATTGAAGTTAATATTTCTTTGAGCATTTTTATTATTGAAGTTTAGCTTACTTTTATTTAAAGTTTATGCTGAAATTAAATGTTCGTTTAAATTGCTTAATGTGTTAAGCTTATTTTATTGTTGAGGAATTTTTTATTTAGGTTAATTTTTGGTTTATTTCTTTCACTCTCTCTCTTGTTCTCTTGTCTCTTTAATTAATTAGCCTGCTTAAATTTCAATGTCATTTTAATATTTAATGGAACTTATTATTGTTAGTTTAATTTTCATGTGAGCTCATTTTAATGTGGATTTAAATTGTTAAGCACTAGGTTGAGTTCATTTTCGTTTAAGACTCTGTTTAAGTGTAGTTCATTTGCTTGTTTAATTTCGTACTATTTATTTTATGTTCTCATTATAGGTTTCATTTTGCTTTAATTTCGCAAGAAACTTTCAAAAACCCTAAAATTTTGAATCTGAATTATGTTCAGTAAAATGTTTTCTCATTTTATTCTTTATGTTTTACACGAGTTTGAAATTGATCTACATTTCTTAAGGAGATGATTTGACCTTTTGGGTTAATTATTACACGACCAAACTCCTATACTTGGGATAATTTTTGCACTGCTCATTTTAGAGTGAGTTAAGTTTTTGGCGTCGTTGTTAAGGAATCTCCAAATTCAGTTTCAAACTAGTGTTTTTTCCTTTATTTTGACTTTTCTCATAATCTAAAAAAAAAAAAAAAAAATTATAATAAAACAAAGAAAAAAAAAAGAAAAGAAAAATTTCATGAGTAGCTTTACCTCTGTTGCATTTTTGTGTGTTTTCTGCTGTGTTGGTGAATGACTGCTGTTTGGATTAATGTTTGATGTCTTGGATTAGAAACATTTCAAATAGACTGTACAAAATTTCACTTAACACTAGTAGTGACACACACAACACATAGTCAGATAGTTCTTCTGTCTATTTTGCAAGTGAGGATTCTAAACTTGATTTATACAATCTTTTTGTGGAAGAAATTTTTGAAGAAATTATGGTTGCACTTGCACCACACACTCTTAAAGACTTTTTATAGCCTACGTATCACTACACCATCTTGTATTGCTTTGCTTAATGATGCACCGAATGTCACAATTAAGCATGAGATGTTGTCAGTGATACCTTAGTTCCATGGGATGGATTCTAAGAGTCCTTATTAGCATTTGACAGACTTTGAGTTGGACTGTACCACTTTTATTACTAGAGCTGGAACTGATGAGTATATCAAACTTCGTTTATTTCCTTTCTCTTTAAAGGATAAGACAAAGATCTGGTTTAATTCTTTGACGCCTAACTCTATTTCTAGTTATATTGATATGCAGCATGAGTTCTTACATAAATTTTTTCCTTTTCAAAGAACCCAGTTCCTATAGGAGAAAATTAGTCAGTTTTATGCAGAAAGATGATGAGACTTTCCAGGCTTGTTGGGAAAGGTTCAAGGAGCTCATAAATATCTGTCCACATCATGGGTTTGAGTCTTGGAGGCTGGTTAACTATTTCTACACAGTTTTTACTCCTGAATGTAAGCAGTTTGTTCAGACTATGTGTAATGGGGAATTCTTTAACAAGGAACTTGATTAAGAACTGTCATTTTTTGATTACTTAGCTAAAAAGGCCCAACAATGGAATACACGATCTGATCAGGCACCAACGGCGGTACAACCTCTCTGAACAATTGGTGGTGGAAGTAAATATGAAGTCAAAGAGGAAATTGATGTCCAAGCTCGTATTGCTGCTTTGGTTAGGAGGGTAGAGGTTATGAAATTAGAGAAGGTGAAAGCTGCGAAACCAGTTGAGGTGTGTTCTCTTTGCGTTGATTCTAGCCATAAGAATTGGGATTGTTCGATTATGCCAGTGTTGGAGGAGAGTAGGTCTGATCAGATGCAGTTAGAGAATTGGGTTAATAGAGCACCAAATCAACATTTCTGGAACACTTACAATCTAGGATGGAAGAGTCATCCAAATTTCTCATGGAGGAATGATTAGTCTAGTCAATCTTCTTTGTAGTTTCAACAATCTCCTTGGTCTTATGTGCCACATTAGCAATCGACATATGATCCGATTGCTCCTCAGCACCAGTATCAGCCACATCCAATTTCTCAACACTATTCACCTCCAGGATTTCAATCGAATATAGCAACCGCTCCACCGAAGAAGTCTTTTGATGATTGTATGACACAAATGGCCAATACACTTCAGCAATTCATGAAGATTAAGGTCATAACTTCCAATTAGAACACTCAGGCCATAAATGAATTGCGCAGAACCATTCATAAGATGAGCACACAATTGAGTACCCTAGAGAAAGGGAAATTTCCAGCACGACCTCAACCTAATCCTTAGGTATACCGACAACAACAACAATAGGTACATAATGTCTCAAGGGATTCTATTAAGACATCGAAGGCTGTTATTACTTTAAGGAGTGGAAAAGAAGTTCCTTGACCTGAGATATCCATTGAGAGACAAACAGCTGTCCCGACACTTGAAGTTGCAACTGAGACAGATGAAACCAAAGAAAAATAAGAGGAAGCAAGCCTAGAATTGAAGAAGTCAATCAATGTGGAGGCCGAGACTAGTAAAGAGTACCGACTTATGGTACCTTATCCTCAGAGGTTGACAGTTGGCCAGAATAAAAAATATCACATTGAGATTCAAGAAATCTTCAAGCATGTGAAGATTAATATTCCACTTTTGGATGCCATACAACAAGTTCCTTCGTATGCAAAATTTTTGAAGGATCTGTTCACAGTGAAGAGGAAATTGAATGTAAAGAAGAAGATTTTCTTAGCAGAGCAGGTCAACGCATTAATATTGAGTGAAACTCCTTAGAAACTAAGAGATCCTAGTTCTCCCACTATTTCCATCATGATCGGTGAATCTTGCATTATGAGAGCTCTACTTGATTCGGGGAGTAGTGTGAACTTGCTACCATTCTCGATATATGAGCAGTTGGGATTGGGTGAGCTGAAGAAGACGACTATGATGCTATAGTTGGTCGACAGATCAGTGAAGGTATCGCGGGGTGTTATTGAAGATCTATTGGTTCAGATGGACAAATTATATTATCTAGTGGACTTTGTAGTTTTGGATATGCGATAGTCGGTCTCCACCATTTACCAGGCACCTATCATTCTTGGATGCCCGTTCCTTGCTACCTCCAATGCATTGATCAACTTTTGGAGTGGAGTACTAAAGCTCACATTCGGGAATATGACTCAGAAGTACATGCAATTGATGTGATAGATGACTTTGACATTTCAGACCTGTTATCGGTACTTGATTCTAATAGTGCATTTGAGAATGACTCTTCCGAGCAGCTTGATGTTTTTGATGAGACAGTTCCTTTGTTTAGAAAGTTGATAGAATTAGAGGGGCAATTCACAGAGATAGATGGTCACTTTCAGTTGTTAGATGCAAGTTACACGAGTAGTTGGCATAAGCCAACTTTTGAAGCTCTTGACTTACCAGAAGTCATGAAGTCATTGAAAGAAGAAGTCCCTACACTTGAATTGAATCCATTACCTGAGGACTTGAAGTATGTCTTTCAAGGCCCAGTTGAGGGCATATTCTCGGTGGTCATTTCCTCTCATCTTACTTCGAAGCAGGAAGTTGAATTATTATAGTATTAAGGCAACATTGAGGAGCAATAGGCTGAATTATTGCAGAATTCAAGGGTATTGACCCTTCAATCTGTACCCACAACATCTTTCTTGAAGGAGATGCAAGACCAGTTCATGATGCATTGCAGAGATTATATCCCACCATGAAGGAGGTGCTGAAATGGTTAGTTGCAGACATCATTTATCCTATCTCCGACAGCAAGTGGGTAAGCTCGACACAGGTAGTTAAAAAAAAATGGTTTAACTGTCATTGAAAATGCTAGTGGAGAGTTGATCCCATCTAGGAAGGTGACGGGTTGGATAATGTGCATTGATTACTGTAAGTTGAATTCGGTTAGTCGAAATGATTATTTCACGTTACCTTTCCTAGATCAGATACTTGAGAAAGTAGTTGGTAATGCTTTTTATTATTTTATGGATGGTTTTTCTGGATACTATCAAATTATCGTAGCACTAGAGGATAAAGAAAAGACCACCTTCACTTGTCCCTTTCGTACTTATGCTTTCGTAGAATGCCATTCGGTTTATGTAATGCACCTGCTACTTTCTAACACTGTATGATGAACATTTTTTCTGACATGCTAGATGATATGTGTAAAGTTTTTATGGATGATTTTTCTATGTTTGGTAAATCTTTTGATGTTTGTTTGAAAAATTTTACTGCTATTTTGAAAAGATGTGAAGAGAAGAATCTATTGTTGAATTGGGAAAAATGCTAGTTTATGGTAAGTAGTAATTTGGTACTTAGTCATTCAGTTTCTGAGCGCGGTATAGAGGTTGACAGAGCTAAGGTAGAGTTGATTTCCTAATTACTGCTCCCCAAGACAATAAGGGATATCTGGTCTTTCTTTGGCCATGCTGGCTTCTATAGGCGTTTCATTCAAGACTTTAGTAGTATTTCTAAATCATTGTGTGCTTTATTGCAAAATGATACTAATTTTTTGTGGATTGATGAATGCCAATAGGCCTTTGAGACCCTTAAGAAACACTTGACAGTTGCACCCATTATGCAACCTCCTCGATGGGACTTGCCTTTTGAAATTTTGACTGATGTTAGTGATTTTTCTCTTGGTGTCGTTCTTGGTCAAAGGGTCGATAGCAAGCCTTCTATTATTTATTATGCAAGTCATACTTTAAATGATGCTCAGAAAAACTATAACCCCACCGAGAAGGAGTTGTTAGCTGTAGTGTTTGCTTTAAAGAAATTTTGTTTTTATATTATTAGGTCACATATTATTTTTACTGACCACTTAGCTTTGAAGTACTTGTTGGCAAAGAAGGATGCTAAGCCCAGATTGATCCGATGGATTCTCCTTCTTCAAGAGTTTGACATTACCATTTGAAACAAAAAGGGAGTTGAAAATGTTGTAGTTGATCATCTTTCTCGTTTACAGCTACTTGATGTATCTTTATCTCTTCATCCCTTAAATGATGATTTCCCCGATGAGCATCTTTTTGCAGTGTCACACGCTCCTTGGTTTGCGGATATTGTGAATTATCTTGTCACTGATCGAATGCTAGAACACTGGGCAGCTCAGGACAAGCATAAGTTTCTTGCAGAGGTATGACACTATTATTTAGACAATCCTATTCTGTTTAAATATTGTTCTGATCAATTGGTGTGTCGATGTGTGCTTGATGATAAGTTTACCTCTGTGGTGCATTTTTGCCATAGTGGAGCATGTGGAGGCCACTTTGTCTCAAAGAAAACTATTTCAAAAATTTTGCAAAGTGGACTCTATGTGTCTACTATGTTTAAAGATGTTGAATATTTTTGTAAAACCTGTGAGCCCTGTCAGAAACTTAGAAAAATTACAGCAAAGAATGAAATGCCTCTTTCCCTTATTTTAACTCTTGAAAATTTTGATTGTTGGGGAATTGATTTTATGGGTCCCTTCCCGAACTCCTTTGGGAATTCTTACATTTTAGTTGCTGTAGACTATGTGTTAAAATAGGTGGAAGCCAAACCTTGTAGGACAAATGATCATAGGGTTGTCATCCGATTTCTTAAAGAATTGTTTGCACATTTTGGCATGCTCAAGGCGATCATTAGTGATGAAGGGTTGCATTTTTGTAATAAATATTTTGAAAAACTCATGCAAAAATATGGAGTGACCCACAAGGTCTCTGATCATTTACCCTCAAACTAATGGTTAAGCTGAGTTGGCTAATAGAGAGATTAAGATCATACTTGAGAAGACGGTCCATCCTAATCGGAAGGATTGGTCAGAAAAATTAGTTGATGCACTCTAGGCCTATAGAACTGCATTCAAGACAAATTTAGGGATGTCTCCCTACAAGTTAGTTTACGGTAAGCTTGTCATTTACCTGTTGAGATTTAACATCGTGCTTTATGGGTTATAAACATATTAACTTTTCACTTGATGATACCAAAGGTTTAAGAAAGTTGTAGATTTGTGAGCTTGAAGAATTCAGGAGAGAAGCCTATGACAATGCTTGCTTAGCAAAGGGTCGGATGAAGTTGTTGCATGACAATAAAATCAAAGACAAACAACTTTTCCCTAATTAGTAAGTGCTTCTCTATAATTCCAGACTGCTTCTTTTTCTTGGGAAACTGAAGTCCCGATGGGGTGGCCCGTACATCATTAAAGAGGTCCACTCTCATGGAGTGGTAGACATTGTAGATCCAAAGAATGGAAACAGCTTCATAGTCAATAGACAACGTCTCAAGCCATTTATGACTCCATTCAATCCACATGAAGAGGTCTTGCTTCTGCAAGACCCTAGGGGAGTCCTCTAACCTTTCTCTTTTATTGTCTTTCTTTTTATTTTTCTTTTCGTTTTATTTTTTCTTATTTGCATCTTTATTTTATTTTTCTGCTGCATTTGTTAGTTGTGATTTTTTGT
The DNA here is from genome assembly GCF_029873635.1 of Malania oleifera. NCBI lineage: Eukaryota > Viridiplantae > Streptophyta > Magnoliopsida > Santalales > Ximeniaceae > Malania > Malania oleifera. The sequence goes on from NC_080419.1 coordinate 8,071,229, forward strand.
TGTTTTTCTATTGGTTTACTTTCCCAAGCACATATTTTCTATTTCCCCTATGCTTTCACATTGAGGACAATGTTTTATTTTAGTTGGAGGGAGAGAATTTGCATGTGCAATTGTGTGTTGCCTTCTGATGAGTTTTAATGTGACATTTGCATGTTATGTTTGCATATGTTAGGTAGTTTGGTCCTCTTTGGGAAATATTGCTATTGATCTCAGAGCATGCTGAATTCCTTATTTGTGAACGTTATATGCCAATTTTTTTTTTTTTTTAAGGATATGAAACATGTAGGATGTAGTGCAAATCAGAGTTTAAATCAAAAGAAAACTTTATCCATTTCACTTAGTTTTAACCAAGGGAAGGATGTTGAAAGTTTTACTAAACACACACTACACATGTCAGAAGACTTAGAAAGACTACCTTAGATAATTTTTGGTTGACATATACTTCAATTGTTTGGACTCTAATGAACCAAATCCTAATGGCTTAGAAAAGAAAGGGAAAAAGAAAAAGTTTGAAGCAAATGAAAATAAGAAACAAGCCAAAGATCAATTGTGAAAAGAAAAGAAGAAAAAGAGAGAAAAGAACAAAAAAAAAAAGAAAAGAAATAAGAAGAGGGAAATAGCTGTATATTGGAAAGAGCTACCTATTACCGAGGTCCTAACTAAATAACAAAGTGGGTGCCTTCTAAAGTGTAGTAGCATGAAAGCTACCATTGTACATTCATGCACTGGAAATGGCTACCTGCTACCAGGGTCCTAACTAAACAAGAAAGTGGGTGCCTTTTAAAGTGTAATAGTGTGAAAGCTGGCAATTCAATGGTTTTGAATTAGAGTAAGACCACGTGGTTGTCTCAGATTAACTATTGTGATTGAAACCGTTAATGTCTATTGGTAGTCAATCTTGAAATTCTAACCTTATTCTCATGCACGCGAGCTTTGTTACACTCTATTACTTTGGTTGATTTACTAATTGGTGTATAAATCTCCCAATTGATACTTAATTTGGATGAATCTATTTCTTGTGTTCCTAAACTCATTAAGCATATTTCATGGCATGTGATTTTCATAAGTATTGAAATTATGGTTGCTACTCCCCTAGTTTGATTACATTTACGTTATTTGCTAGAGACTACCAAAACGTTAGTTGGGAGGGTGTGATTACGCGTCAAAGTTGCGTAATTAGGCGTTTAAAATCGTACATTAAAGATTATAATTTTAATTAAATGCCTAATTATGTTCAGTATTTCAAAATTGAACTTAATTTACAATATTTAACTTTTTATTTGATAATTTATGGATTTTTGTATTTAATAATTGCAGGGTTTTTTTTTGGAAATTTAAAAGATAAACAATAAAAAAAAAAAAAAAATTTGTGTTAAGTCTTGCCATGCATTAATGGAGCTAAACAAAGGAAAAATATAATGCTGTAAAATAATAAATAATTTCATGGAAAATTCTAACTTAGTTTATCCCCTTACTTGGCTTACTAAAAAGCCCACAAAACACTCCGTCCTACACCTACAGTGTTCCTAGCACAACACCCTGAAATTAATATTTTCCCAACAAAACTTCAGTATTATCTTTCCTAACATATTCTCCTCAACCAATAAAACTAAAATTAACTAACTTACCAAAATTTTGGGATGGTTTCCAAGTTAGCTTAACAAACGATCCACTCCCGCAGAAATAAAGAGAAACTTCCCAGGAATAGTATATGGTAGCTTCGGATCATCAGTCTGACGAATAATCAGGCTAGAAAATTAGAGAGAAGGTGAGGAGGGAAAAAATTTAGAGAGAGAAACTCCACATGCAAAATTTCTTGCCAAAAACCCAGGTTTAGCATATTTATAAAATGCAGACTCGTCAACGAGCCACGTCATCTCTTCAATGAGCACAAGAAGGAGTTTCGTTGACGAGCACTTATTCCTCGTCGACGAATTTCAAGCCCTGATATACCTCTATCCATAATTCCTCATCGATGAGACACGTGTCCCCATCGACTATCCCAATAAGCTGATTCTGAAACCTTTTAAAATTTCCTTTTTCTCCCTCTTTATTATTTAATTTATATAATTTTTTGGGTCTCTACACATCACTCTTTGTTTTTCATAAGCAGTCTGACCTGATCTATTTACTTCTCTATGTTGATGATATCATTATTACATGCAACAACTCCTCTTTTCTTTACAGCTATACTTACAAGCTCAATTTTGAGTTTGCTACTAAAGACTTGGGTTCTCTCAAATACTTCCTTAGTCTTGAAGCTACATCCACCATTGATGGTCTTCTTATCACTCAGCTAAAATATGCACAGGACATTCTCACGCGAGCTCAGTTACTTGACAGCAAACCAATTCACACCCCCATGATTGTTTCCCAAAACTTCTCTGCTGATGGTCCTCTGTTTTCGGATCCCACGCTCTATATATCTCTCGTTGGTGCTCTTCAATACTTGACTATCACATATCCTGATATTGCTCATGCCGCCAACTCTGTTAGTCAATTTCTACATTCTCTGACTAAATACCATTTGCTCGCCGTCAAACGCATTCTTTGGTATATTAAAGGGCACACACTGCATTTTGGCCTCATTTTTGGTCCATCTGCTGCTCCTAGTGCTTTAGTTGCTTACTCTGATGCAGATCGAACAGGATGCTTTGACACTCATCACTCTACTTCTGGTTATTATATTTATCTTGGCGACAATTTGGTGTTTTGGAGTGTAAAGAAACAACCCACTATTTTTTCGCTCAAGTTGTGAATCTGAGTATCGTGCCTTGGCTGAAACGTCCCTCAATTTCTTAACATAAAATATCATATAATAAATAAAATGGTCAACCCGAACCCGTGGGTAGCGGGGACACCTGTCAAACACAGCGGAAAACCTAACAGCAGTAAACATAAAATCTCAAACATCCAATCATAAAACATAATACCAGAACTTTCTATAACATCAAAATACTATTATGATATACAACCTCCAAAAGTCAAAATAACACTAGGATTAAATAACAAAAACTCCCGATCCTAGTTCAATGCTTACCCTTCTAGTAGGGAAGCTCCAATCACTCAATGGCGGCTCTAGCCCGCCGGTCTCACTGGATTTCTTGAAAATCAGTTAATGTTCGGGGGTAAGACACTTCTCAGTAAGGGAAAATAAACTAAATACAGCTGTGTGGCAACATGAATATTTAATGCATTTATACGTATACAGTACATTTCATAATTCTACAAACATCATCATATCGTACTGGGTAAACATATATTTTCACATCTGTTAATAATTCATATCATACATAAAATCATTTGTTATAACTGTAGTACTGAAGACAAACTCAGGATGACTAGCTAGCTGGTGTCATGTATTACCCCCCATGACGGGTTGTGCAGCCCAAGGCGGGACTCGACAATGGCTGGCCGACCACTGCCGAATCAAATATGTCTGTAAGTACAATGAGCCCGCCACACCCTGGTCTGGACTTCCAGGTGGACGTCCACACTCTACTGAAAGCCACATCGACTATCCATCTCCCATCCCCTCGTGGGACGGTAGCACTAATAAGGCCTCGTGCCAAAATGAATCCATAGCTACGGTACCGAGCTCCTGGTCTAAACTAAACTAACATCCTGGTTGTGAAAACATATAATACATGATCACACGTAACATCATTACGGCCTCGTGCCGAAAACATAGATACGGCCTCGCGCCGAAATCATACATATGGCCTTGCGGCAATAATATAAATACGGCTTCGTGCCAATAACATAAATACATGGCCTCGCGCCAATAACATAAATACGGCCTCGTGCCGATAACATAAATATATGGCCTCGTGCCAAAATTGTTTCAGGTATATATATACTGAAAATACATCATTTATTACATAATCGTCAAAACCATCACAACATAACTCATATTTTCATAATACCTGAAATCATGCTTGGTTCGTAAAATCTTTCACATCATAATACATTTCATATAAAATAATATTCATGCCACACATATGCTGTTAAAAGTCATACTTCATATTCTAAAATCGTGTATTCCTTACATCTCATACATACATATACATTTTAATCATCATAGCAGTATTTTCCCAATCGTACATTTCATTTGTAATACACAATATAACATATGCTTTTCTGAAAATAAATTTACTCATAATCAATAATAATTTGTATGGAAAATTACTGCTTTAGTTTATTCCCTCACCTGGCTATTGAGAAATTCCTTAGAACCCAAAATTTCACGCCATTGGCGCCCGAAATCTAATTCCTGCAATTTACATTTTCCCCAAATTAATTAATCTATTTCTCCAAAATAATACTAATCTAACCTTTCCTAAGCTCCATATACCTCAAATTAATATTTAAACTATTATTTAATATCCCTATTTAATTTTCTAAATTTTACCTGCGGGTCCCAAAATTACACCCGCGGCGCTCACCCGGGTCCTAAATTCTAGAAATCCTACTTCAGTCCCAAATGCTTAATATTTTAGCATTTCTAAATTAATGCTAATTAATTGAAAATAAGCCCCTTAATAATCGCCGCACCCCAAATTTGGGATTTTTGCCCGACACCCCCACGAGAATTTCGTCCCACTAGACTTGTAGAGAATCATCCCTAGATTCTCGTGGTGGTGTCCGTTCGTCAATTGGGCTTATATTTTGCAAGAAATTAAAGAAAAATGGGGAAATGACTTATCCCAGGGAATACGCTTACGCTGCTCCTACCACCGATCCGCTCCGGTAGAAATGACGGCAGCGGCGAATGGAGTCCAGTAGTATCTTCGAATTTTCAATCGGGTGAAAATTCGTCATAAAATCGAGGAGAGAGGGAGAGAGAACGTGAGGAGAGAGAGAGAGATTGCAGTTGCAGGAAAATAAATAAATAAATAAATAAAGAAGAAGAAGAAGAGGATAGAAGATAAGGGGGGGGGTGAATAATTAATTGAACTCACCTGAAGCTTCTCAGGTGAGTTTGATATATATAATAATAATAATAATAATAATAATAATAATAATAATAATAATAATAATAATAATAAAAATTTAATTAATATTAATAATAATATATTTTATTAATAAAAATAAAAATAAAAATAAATTTTTAATTAATTAAAATTTTTTTCTTTTATCTTTTTCTTTAAATCTGATTAATTAATTAATTAATTTTTAATTTTTTAATTTTAATTTTTAATTTTTTTTTTTTGGGTTTTTACATCGGCTCTCACTGTTGTCGAAATACTTTGGCTCACACATCTCCTTCGTGATCTCAAAGTCCCTCTTACGTAGTGGCCTCTTTTACTCCGTGACAACAAGAGTGCAATCTACTTGAGTTTCAATCCCATTTCTCACAAACGATCCAAGCATATTGAGCTCGACTAAGACTTTCTTCTTGAACTTGTTCTTGCTAGCCAGCTTTGCACCCAGTATGTGCCTTCTCATTTGAAAGTTGCCGACATCTTCACCAAAAGTGTGTCCAGACCTCTCTTTGACTTCTTCTGATCCAAGCTTCACATTCGTTCCAATCCGACGCTTAGCTTGCCGAGGGGGGGGGTGTTGAGGATATTGGGGATTCTATGTCTTAATTCTAGGAGGATATTCTGTATATACTTTCCTTTTGTCTATCCTCTAACTCTTAGGACGTTAATATGTAATTACTGAATGTAATCCTTAATTTATTATAAGTACACGACACTCACCACTTCAGAAGTGTGGTGGTTTTCAAACCTTCTCACATCACAAACACAAACATTTGAACATGAATGTAGCAACCTGAAAATTCTACTGCTCTGATACCACAACCGTAGCAACTTGAACCAGGTGGGGCCCGGAGTGCTATCCTCATAACATATCTCTCCTATACCATATATATAACGACCCGAACCCGAAGTGGGGTACCAGGTATTAAAAAAAAGCATGCACTGGAAAACATTTTATAAAACCTTAAAAACTATACCAGAGTTCTAATACAATCATAATTACACCTGTAACCCCAAGCATTCGTATTACATCCCCAGTAAATCAAAAAATATATCTACACATAACCGTGTCTCACCAGCACTTACTTTAAACTAAAACTATCTAGGTCTCGTCCTAAAGCTTTCTAAGCTTGATTCCTCGTATTTCCTGAAATGTTAAAATTATTGGAGTGAGACACTCCTCAGTAAGATGGAATAGATTATTATCAGTGTGTGACCATATGAGTTATGATACAGTTAAAAACACATCCATTAATTAATTTAACTTTAACTGTGAAATCATGTAAAACTGTACTCACAACTATATATTTGAGAATACTTACATTTTTCCCCAAAAACATGCTCTGACTTAATAAATTTCTTTGTGTACATAAATTCACATATATGCATAAAAGAACCTTGCTGAATGGATAATCATATAACATCAAGTATTAACCCCACATGATCGGGTTGTGTAGTCCGATGACTAGACTTAGCCATGGCTGACTTATCACTTGGCTAAGTCAAACATACTATACTCTTAAGTACGATTTGCCTACCCAGCTCGTCCGGACTCTAGGGGCTACTATACTCTTCTCTAGCCAAATCGACTATCAATCGCCTACACTTTTACAGCAGTGTTGCTGCACTAACATATCTCTATAGCTATGGTACCAAGCGTCCTTTACATCTCTGGTCCATCTGTGACGCCTCGAAACCCGCCAAGTGGGGCCCGAGTGCCACGTGTTTCAATCACCTGCATCTGATACCATAATTATCATGCACGCAGCGGAACATAAATAAATAACCTCAAATAAATACCAGAGTTCTATATAACAACCAAAAACCAACACTACAACATCCAAATATCTATCTCCACAACTAGTATTTAAAACATAATTTCGTACAAATATATCTATACATATATCAGTATCTCACAATGCCCCAAAAAGAAACTACCACAAACAGTCTCAGCCTAGGCCTTCTAACTCGGTCTTTAGAAGAACCTGAAAAATTGTTAATCCACTAGGGTGAGACACTTCTCAGTAAGGATGGAATAAATTATAACAGTGTGTGAAAAATGAGTTTTAATATTTACATATCAAAATAAACTGCTTCTCATATAATATCAATAACAACTGAGAAAATGTATCATTAATAACATTCCCAACATCTAATATCACACACATCCAATATGCACAAGTACATAATTTTTATGCAGGCGAAAGTCCCCAAGAATAGGGAAGATTACCCGCCCATACAAGTAGCTTCCCTCTGCTCTGGTACTAAAAACTACCTACCAGAGCACTCACCTTACTCAGTAAGCCCTTAGGTGAAGTATTACCTCGCCGCCAGTACACACATCTTTATTATTTTAAAGGCAAAGGTTTTCGAGGATCGGGATGTCTACCCGCCCATACAAGTAGCATCCCTTTGCACTGATACCAAGAAACTACCTAACAGAGCACTCGCCTTTCTCAGCAAGCCCCTGGTGGTATGTTTATCTCGCCGTGCATTCACAATATGTTATACCATTATTTTTATGCTATAATTAAATTCACATGCGCACAACACATCCACACAGGAATCGTGCATCTCATACTTCATTTTCCAATGTCCTCAGTACGTGACCCACACAGAGCAACTGCGTACATGTTAGTACGTGGCCTACACAGGCACCTACGTACTTCTTATCTACACGTGGCCCACACAGGCACCACTATCCACACAGGGTACATAGCATGGCCCACACAGGCGCCATTATCCACACAGGATATAACGTGGCCCACACAGGCACCACTACCCACACAGGGTATATAACATGGCTCACACAGACACTATTATCCACACAGGATATAACATGGCCCACACAAGCACCACTACCCACACAGGGTATATAGCATGGCCCACACAGGCGCCATTATCCACAAAGGATATAACGTGGCCCACACAGGCACCACTACCCACACAAGGTATATAACATGGCCTGCACAGGATATAACGTGGCCCACATAGGCACCACAACCCACACAGGTTATATAATATGGCCCACACAGGCGCCATTATTCACCAGTATCCAATCTCCATGACCTACCCGTTATACATCAGTAGAACAAGCTCCTCGACCTGCCAATATCATATCATGATTTACATCTAGGTTATATAACAACCTCCTCATGCCAATGTTATATTGAGATGCATACGAATAACCACATAGTTAGTTCACATAGACGCATTAAATCATTTCCACACAGGAATCCAACATATTAATACATTCTCACACAGTAATCTAACAGATCAATATATTTCCACACAGTATCCCCATAGATCAATACATTTCCACACAGGAGTCAAACATAACAACTCATTCATCATGCCATAATCATTTCAAATACCCCCACATGCAAACCCAAATACCACAGTAATTAATATTCAATTTATTAGGAAAAATTACTCCCATGTCACACGAATTTAATATCATAAACAATTATCCCAAATATAACCTTAAACCAAAATCATCATTTTCCCAGTAATCAGGCTATTCTGAAAATCATATAGATAAATAATAAATTTCATACGCTTGTAAATAACCAGTTCACCTTAATAAAATACTGATATAATTTTATTCCCCCTTACCTGATTTTCTGATTCACGCCTGCAGGGCTCCCAAAATTATACCCGCAGCACTCACGCACCCTAATTGATCAAATCAACCCTAATAAAATATTATTTTAATATTTCCTAATTTATAATAATTAAATATCAATTAATTTCTAAATAACCCATTTATCCTAGTTTTGGAGCTATTCTTACAACGACCCCATGAGAATTTCACTCCACTAGACTTGTAGAGAATCATCCCTAGATTCTCATAGTGGTGTCTGATCACCCATTTGGTTTAAAATTTAAGAAAAATTGAGATAGAAATGAAAATTTGGCTTATCCTAAGAGATATGCCCACGCTACTCCTACGACAAATCCACTTCGATAAATATGTCGGTGGCGAAGAATGAAGTTCGGTGGTATCTTTGGATTTCCAATTGGGCGAAAATCGGCAGCGAAATCATAGAAGAAGAGAAGTGGAGAGCGTGAGAGAATATATATATATATTTTCTCTTTCTTTCTCTTTCCTTATGGTTCAGCGCGTGAATCTTTTTTTTTTTTCTTCTTTCCTTCTGTTTTGTTACAGCAGGAAAACTTAAACACTAAGTTTTCTTTTTTTTTTTTCTTTTTTTTTCCTTTCCTTTATCCTACTTTACTTACTTTATTATATACTTATATATATATATATATATATACACACACAATCCTCAAATTTCTTAATTTAATTAATTTTCTTAATAATAATTAATTAATTAATAATAATAAATTTTTTTAATTAATAATTTTTTTTTTGGGTCGTTACACCATCAGTGTTCTTAAACCATATAATGCAATTTATAAAATAAAAACAATAATATGATCTCATTTTCATAGGTCTGTATAAAATTTGACATGTTCACAATTCTGTACAAAATTTGTCATATCATATCTCGGCATAAGCCGTCTGAACTCGGCATAAAGTCATCTGAACTGTCATTTCATTATTATATAAAAACTATCATGTTTAATCATACAATAATAATTATTCTCATGCCACACGATTTGATTGATAAATCATAATATAATAACTGCTCGGGAAAAATATATTTTACTGAAAACAAGGGTATGATTAATTTCACCTATTTAATTTAATTCCATTATATTCCAAAAATCCGATATAATCAAATCCCCGCAATTTAACTTAATCTAAATATATTCCCCAAAAACTCGGTTTGATCTAATCCCCGCAGTTTAACTTACCCCAGGCATATGGGAATAATTGAATTTAAAAAAATGTAATTTAATCAAATCCTTACAGTTTAATTTAATTAAAATATATTTCCTAAAAACTCGATCTGATCAAATCCCCGCATTTTAACTTAATCTAAATATATTCCCCAAAAACTTGATCTGATCTAATCCCCGCAGTTTAAATTACCCCAGACATATGGGAATAATTGAATTTACAAAATAAATTTAAATCAGGAATATATTTTCAAAATAAACTGATATAATTTATTCCCCTTACCTTAACCCTGGAGTGGTGTCTATGACGTCCAAACGACGAATCCACTCTGGTTAAAATGTTTAGGGGTGGAGTTAGGACTCGGATATGATGTTCGTTTTTCGATTTGGCCGAGAAACAACCAATAAATCTAGAGAGAGATGAACAGAGGAGAGAGAGTGGTGCAAAAGGGGGTGGGGGCTCTCTGGATTTTGATTTCAATTGATTGAAATCAATCTCAGGAAGTTTACTTCCTGAGTAAGTATATATAAAATATTATAATATTATTATATTATACTATGTTATTTAGTTACTAATAATAATCATATTTATTTAATAATAATAATAATAAATAAATAAATAACTTTTTTTAATTTTTAATTTTTTTTGGTTCGGTTCCTACAATGAATACGAACATGATGAACATTTGAACACAAAGATTCTTGAGTCTCGAACATGAACATAAACATGTTGCACTTGTAACTTCGAGCCTTTACAGCTTCACCTTCATGCACATTTGATGCTTTAGATTCCAAAACCCTAACCCTAAGGCAATAGACTTGAAACTTTCAGATTTACGAGTGGGTGGAAATGAGAATGTGGGATTTGAGAAATTTGGCAATGATTGTATGGGGTTAGGTTGCTAGGGTTGGCCAGTTGGCCTGTGGTTGGACTTGGGATGGGCTTGGCATGACTATTACATGCAACTTCGACTCTTTTTTGGTTTTGAATCGAGCAACCATTATAAAAATCAAAAACTGAACATCAAACTGAAAAATTTGTGAAAAGGAAATTCAATCGAATCAAATCGATTTCGAAAAGGAATTGAACCAAAAGTTTATTATGGTTTTTTTTGACCTAGGTCACACCCGGTTTTGATAATGAAAAATACTCTAATATTTGATGACTATCAAGTGTATGTGCAGGTTTTTATTAGAAAATCAAGAAATGACACTTGAAGCAAAGCATGAAGACCTTGAAGACTTCTTTCATGTTGTAATTCATTTTAATTCAATGAGGGTCTGTAATAGTAATTAGGAGAAAAAGTCTGTAATAATTATTTGCATATCATGCATATAGGATCTGTAAGCTCAGAAATGTCGTAGATTGACCATAGGGACCGAATGACCTTAGGGGTCGACCGACGCCAGGTTTTTGGGCGTACTTGGAAAGACCTTAGGTTCCTACACATTGTACACAAAGTCCCCAATATCACTTAACATATCAGGGGAAATTAATTGAAGTGAAAATGAACTTAATAGGCATAAAATGAGAGAGGTCGGGCGACTGAACCCCAAAAGTTCAAAACTCCTCGGGCGCCCGAATTGCTCGAAAGTCAGCAGTTTGACTTGAGGTTTGGGTTACCGAATCTAGAATGAATGCATCTTCCTCGGGTGACTGAACCCTTAGAAAGAGACTAGTCACCAACTCGGGCTATCGAAATTCTCAGTTCAAATGAAACCTCGGGCGACCGAATTGGTTAGTTTGGTTAACCGAACTTAATACTGGGCACTTGAACCACGCACCAATGTTTCTGGCTTTGGTTTAGCCAACCGAATCAAATTTTGGGCACCAAAACCGTTTAAAAGTAAATTATTGGCTGAGTTTGTTTGAGCGACTGAACTTAAGTTCAGCCACCCAAATCTTCTCGGGTTATTTAATATTTACAGAGGTTAAAATGTTTTTAATCAGGATTAATTTTTTTAATGTGTTTTAAAATAATACTAATAATACCCTACATGTCCTAAAAGGTTATATTTTTGCCTTGATCTATAAATATGAGTTCATTTGTGAGGTTTAAACAGAGATTAAGAAAAATCATTAGCCAAAATTCTCTCAAACTCAAAATCCCATTTTGCCTATAATGCTTCAAAACACTCTCATACCTTCATTCCATTGATTAATCTTAACTTTGTGAGAGTTCTTACTTGGGTTATTGCTTAGTCTTATTGATCATACTCCCATTACTTTGCTTGGTTGATTGGTATTCATTTTTGGGGAGTTAAGTAACGTTTTCCCCACATATTTTATTTAATAAATCTTGTGTTGGGAAAAACCTAGTAGCTTGAGGATTTTTGCATTGTTATTGTAAGATTCCTATAACTTTGATTTTGTTGTGTAAAAAATATTTCCTACAAGTTATAATATTTTTCAAACTATTCTTGTGCTCATCTCATTGAAGGAAATCTTTTGAAGATAGTTTGATTATCTGATTAGCATCATTGAAACTCTGATTTATTATTGAGATTTGATATTTATTGTTTCAAAGAAATAGCTTGATTAGAACACTCTTGAACATATTAGTGATAATACTTTATTGAGTATTGCTTGCACAAAATTACATCACTGAGCTTACGCTTCCTATACTATTGATGTGTGGTTGATTGATTATCATTTAGTACATATCTGCTTATCGGAGAAGCATTATATTGTATACAATTTGTATTGTAATTTGGTTGTATTCCAGGCGTGGCCTGAAGGGGCGGTAATCCAGCCTGTAAGGATTGTTAGGGTCTTTTCCACCCTACAAAGAGAATTTGTAAAGGTTGAGGTCACCCCTGTGCTAATTGACTTGATTGTATTAGGTTCCGCTCCACCCGTTAAGTGAGCATTATTGGAATCCTCGGGCTTGCGAGTTAGAGCGGGGACGTAGGCACAGTTGCCGAATCCCGATAACATATTTGGTGTTGATTTTATTTTTCGCAATACTTTCTGCACTTGTATGTTTATACTTATCGTTTAAATATTTGATTGAGATTGTGAATACATAGAAAGACCCTAGGTTTGTGAAATACTATTTGTTAGATTAGTTGGACTTAGGATTAATTTTTAAATATCCAACTCACCCCCCTCTTGAGAATACACCAAGGCTAACAATTTTTATCAATTTTTGTACAACTTTAGTTGGCTATTTTTAAAGTGTGATATTTTTTCATGTTTTTATAATTTAATTAGTTTCATCAATAATGTAGGCCTCCTCTCATCTTGCCTTAATATAAGATAAATCACTTAAAATTTTGTCTTTCAAATTTTATATTTACATTTGTGATTTGTATATTTGGCAACTATCGCAGTATTTTTACACCTAACATAAATAAATACAGAATTTTTTGAAAACAAAATTATAAATTTTTCATGAAAATAAATATAAGTAAAATTTTATATATATATATATATATATATATATATATATGTATATACACATTTCTTACCTTTAATTTATAAAATTTGGAATTGCTACAGAGGAATGTCAAATTCTAATTAATCATTGAGTCTTCGAAAAATATATAAGATCTTTACTTTTAAACATAACAACATTTTTAATTTAAAAATAAATAAATATTATATTTAGGAGCAAAAATTATAAAAAATTTAAATTTAAACTTTTATGTATTTAAATAAATATTTCAATTTAAACGCAATCAAAAGATTTTTCTCAACTTACAAAAAGTCGGTTCAGATGATAAAAATATAATTGTTAAATAATTAAAATTGCATAATATATTATTGTATGCGCACATAATTCATTAAAAAAAATTAGAAATAATTGCAAATTGGAGAAAGAATGACATGCCGGGCTGCATGGAAGCCTCGTCAAAATGATAAAATCTTATAAACGTGCATGGCATACACGTGTCCTTTTACACCGTCACGTACGCCCACGTGTCTCTCACACGCACTATTTTTACCACTTCACGACCACTTTCTCTGCTATTCCCAACTTCACTTTCAGATCGATCCCAGCGGCAACAATGTCCGGCATCTCTGCGTTCTCATCCCACCTCATCAAGAGATCTTCTCCTTTCTTCTCATCCTTGAATCACGAAACCACACCCAAAACCACAAATTCCCCACTCATATCCACCTTACACCCAATCTGTACAAACAACAGCCATGGCCGCCGGCAAAACCCGAACCCCGTCTTCCTCTCCGGGGGGCAACCGCTAGCCTGCCGTGACCCATCTGAATTAAGGACGGAGTTCCCCTCTGTTCCCGAATACGAACCCTCCGTTCCGCGGGAGGTACCGGGATTCCCCGCTTCGCCGGAGTTTGATCCCAACGCACCGGAGGAGATAACATTTGATCCTCTGCCATCCTTGCCGGGGATGGGACCGGGGCCGGAGTTTCCCGTACCGCCGATACCTCAGCATCCGGGGTTGGATATTCCAATTCCGCCGCCGCCGGATACTTTGCCGGGGCCTGAATTCCCTGGCCCACCGATACCGCCGCCTCCGGGGCCGGATGTTCCTCTTCCCCCGCAGCCAGACGCTGTGCCGCCGACGTCGCCGGACGTCTGGCCCCCGGACTCGGTGCCTCCGCCGTCAATGCCGCCGGGTATTGAGGCGCCAGGAGGTTCATACCGGGCATCTGTTATCTAGAAATTAGTAGCGTACGGAGGATGTAATTAATTAAGGGGCGTTCAGGTTAGGATTAATAAACATATCGAATTTGCTTTTAACTGTGGCGTGGGAAGGAAATTTTCTCCAGAGATTGTTGGTTGGCTGAATGTTATTGTATGAAATATGTATTTATATTATTGTTTCTAGGCTACAAAGGACCCGTTGTGAAAAGCATCACAGGATGCCCATGCAGCCATTTCATGAACCTCAAAATAATTTCATGGAATGTTAGGGGACTAATTGTGGGATCAAGAGAAGTAGAATTAAGCATATGTTGGAAATTTGGAAACTAGACATGTATTGAGAGCAAGGTGTTGAAATCAATATGGAAAAATTGTGAGCAAGGTGTTGAAATCAGTATGGAAAAATTGTCACGTGGAGTGGGTAGCTTTGAATTTGACCGGGCCTGTATTTTGGTGGCTAGGAATTCTAATTTTCTCCAACATTAAGAGAGAATAATGGAAATTTTTTCGTCTCCATTGTTTTTCAAAATGTTCTCACAGGTTGGGAATGACTCTCACGGCAGTGTACCGACCCCACAACGACCAAGAGAAGTCTAAGCTTTGGGCTAAATTGGCTCAAAGTATGGAAAACATAAAGTCACCTTGGTGCATCTACGGAAACTTTAATGAGATCAGATTTTCTAATGAAATAACTGGTCGATTGGACCAAAATAATCCAATCCATGCGTTCATTTCTCCCATTTCAAAATGGGAGCTTATTGATTTATCATTGAATGGGGTGGAGTTCACATGATCCACCAGTCAAAACATTCCCACCATGTCTAGACCGGACAGATTTTTGATTTCTCCATACTGGATAACCAAGTTCCCCCAAGCGTGCCATACTGCTTTGACTCGCTGCATATTTGATTATAATTCCATTTTGTTAAATTGCAGAGGCATCAATGGAGGATTGGTGGAAGTCGATGGATTTCAGAGGATCAGCCTATTCCCTTCTTGCTAAAAAACTTAAGGCTCTGAAGGTTCTTCTGAAAAATTGGAGCAAGGAACAAGCAACAACAGATTCACAGAATAAAAAATTGTGGTTAAGGGAAGTGGGCTTGTGGAATAGTAATTTGGATACAAGATAAAGTTTCAAAAGTGGAAGGCAACATAAAGTTTCTTGAGTTGTTGGATGGAGAAGAAGACTCTTGGAGGTGAATTATAGTTGAAGGCAGGAGACAAGAACATCGGTTTCTTCCACAGAATGTCTTCAATGCACCGGAAGAAGAACTTTATCTCAAGAATAGTAATCAGTGTTGTGCTGGGCAACCAGTTGGGTTGTGTCAAACACTTGAATATATAAGAAATTAAAGTAATGCATAAATTAATAATAAAATAGTAAGAAAGAATAAGACAAGAAATTAATGAAATTCAGTATATAATTATCTACGTTTTCGGGCGCCGACGATCAATCTACTATGTCTTGACAAAGTATAATTTTGAGATGTGTTTTACAAATGGAGAGTTGAGTTCTTTGTATAGATTTAACCTCAAGTCCAAAAAACACTTCTCTCCAATGTGGGACAAATAATACAAAAATTTAAAACAATTTTTTATACCAATGTGGAACTATTCTACCAATATGGGACAAAAAATAACAAATTTCCACCTTGAGGATAAATTCAACAAATTTTTCAGTCACCAACATTTTTTAGAGTTCCACATCATCGGTGCTTTCCAAAAATATTTAGATTTGTAGGATATTGATAAGTCCAAACAATGTTTGAACTTGATTGTTGTCACAATCTTGATCAACATATTTGCGAGATTTTCAGTTGTAGCAATTTTCTGAAGAAGTATCTTGCCTCTATCAATAATATCCCGCATAAAATGAAACTGAATGTTGATGTGCTTCATTTGTGCATGGTAAACTTGGTTTTTTGCCAAATGAATAGCATTCTATGTAATGACCCGAAGAATAATGATATTTAAATAATAAAGAGGGAGAGAAATGGAAACAGTAACAGAAGGAGACAGCCGATTTTGTCGACGAACAAGTGACTAGGAGAATTTATCAGGTTCTCGTCGACGAACACAGGGGATTCGTCGACGAGGCTACAAGAGGGCCTCATCGACGAAGACAAGTTTCGTCGACGAGAAGATACCGAGGAGGATTTTTGGGAAGTCTGAAATTCGTCGATGAGGGTGCAGGTTCGTCGACGAACTTTCTACAGGATTCGTCGACGAGGTGACGTGTCTCGTCCACAAATCCGATTCTATAAATAGTTGAAAGTTGGATTTTTACGTAGAAATTTATAGAAATTCACTCCCTCTCTCTCTCCTACGGTTCCACCTCCATCTCTCTTCGATTTCGACCCCGTCGTTCGTCAAATCAACGATCTGAGGCCACCACGACGCTCTTGGAGAAGTTTTCCCTAAGTTTGCTGGAGCGGATCATCGGTGGGACGAAGTTGGATTCATCCCAAATTCAAGGTAAGGTCTTTTAAGCAAAATTTGGTTTAGTAGCAGTTGTAGAAAATGTAGTAGACGTAGAAATAATGATATTTTGTTATGAGATTTATGGTTTTCAGGGTGTTGAGTGGAGAACCTTGCGGGTGTAGGACCCTTCATAGTAGGGAGATTTTAGCAGAAACCAGGTAAGGGAAATATGTTATGTTAGGCAGTTTTAAAATGATTTTCAGTATGAAATGTATATTTTTATCAGATTATTATTCACAGTAGAAATTTATACAGTTTATCAAGTATGTTTAAAATGTTTTAAAATTACTGTGTGGCATGAGAATATGGATATAGTACAGAAACATGTTTTTATAATATTCTTCAGAGCTATGTTTTACAGAATATTTAGACAGTGAATATATTTTACAGTAGTTGCAAAATACCATGATTATATAGTTGATATAGATACAATTTAAAGTACCATGACATATAATTTTACAGTTCATTTCAGAAATGCAGTTGATACATATACAGTTTATCACAGCGTCATGGTTAATACAGTTATTACAAAATCATGGTAAAACATATAATTATATACAGAAATGTATTAGATAGTATTAGACCATGTTGGACCATTACAGTTTACAGAGCACGGTACCGTTGCTACATACAGTATAGAGTGCAATCACCTATTTAGATAATACGTGGCATAACAGTCGATCGTGTATAGCCCACGAGTGGACAGACTCCCCATCAGATATAGGTTGAGTAGGGCTGATCTGACTGATGGAGTATAGTGGTTTATCCTAATTGGCCAGCCAGGGTAGATCCCGTCTACGGGCCACACAACCCTATGATGAGGGGTTAAGTCATGACACACAGTTATCCATAGGGAAGTTTTCAGTTATTATATGTATATATAGTTTTACAGTAGCATTGGGTGTACTTATGTATAGTAGAAGTGTTATGAATGGAAAACCTATAAAACAGATATGTTAAGCAACATGGGTACACGTGGTGGCTTTACAAGATATTTGTACTTGTATTCTCATATTTAGTTATACATGTTTATATAGAGACAAATTTTCATCATAATATAACTCATTTGCCACACACTAACAATAACATATTTTGTCTTACTGAGCGTCGTCTCATCCCATTACTTTAACATTTTTTAGGTGATCCAGGTAGGCGAGCAGATCAGGCTCGCAGGTAAAGCGACTTCAGTACTATCCTGTCAGTAGAGAGTGAGTATTTTTTTGGAGTATTTATGTATAACTTTAGCCCAGTTGAGGGGAATAGTCATACGTGTATATTTTGGGAATATTTTAACACTCTGGTATTATATATTTTGAATATGGTTATATGAATTTAGCTTCTTGCTGCTTAGGTTGATAGTTTGGTATCAGAGCATTATAAATCTCATAGTATATAGAAAAAAAAAAGGTCAAAACTGGAAAAGAAATAGTAGGTCTTTACAGTTTGGTATCAGAGCCTAGGTTGCTAGGTTCTGTAGACTTTAGAGTGTAGCGGAAACAATACTAGAGTATAGGAAAGGATTTGAGGTTTGTTCTGTGGTCTGGGTATAGGATTACCGTGGTGGTTTCTGTGTTTTTCCTTTGGTGATGATATCAGGAAAACCATAGTAAACTATTGTCGGGTCGTGTGTCTAGGTGACAAAATTGGATATTGAGTTAAGGTCAGGGAAGGTAGTTAATTTTCATCTGGTATAGGATAACTCTGTGTAGGAAATCGATTGCTTATGTAACGACTTGACAAATAATGGTATTTAAATAATAAAAGAAAGGGAAATGGAAACTGAAAACAGAAGGAGGCAGTCGACTTCATCGACGACATTGCATTTTGGAAAGGAAAATCTCAAGAAATTTTTCAGCTCCTCGTCGACGAATACAAGGGACTCGTCGACGAGGGTATAACAGGAGCTCGTCGACTAGGATAGGATTCATCGATGAGAAAATACCGAGAGAAGAATTTGGGTTACTCTGAATTTCATTGACAAAGGGTAAGGTTCGTTGATGAAATTACTTAAGGACTCGTCGACGAGATGATGTGGCTCGTCGACGAATCCCGCAATATAAATAGGGATTAAACGTGATTTTCAGTCATTTTTTTCTGCACAAAGCTCTTCTCTCTCTTACCCTTCGGTTTCTCCACCTTCTCTCTTTAATTTTGGGCCGTATTTCCTCCGGTTTGATGATATAAAGCCACCACGACGCTCCTGGGAAAGTTCTCTGCAAGTTTGCCAGAGCGGATTGTCGGTGGGGCTGAGTTGGAAACCATTCCAAATCCAGGTTAAGGCTTTCTACTAAGTATTTGATTATTTGATAGTTGTAAAAAGTGTTATATGCATAGAAAACTAAACTTTTGTAATGAGGAATGCTGTTTCCAGGGTATTGAGTTGGGAACCCTGCGCGAGCAGGACAGATTTTCTTAGGGACTTTTCAAGAATCAGGTAAGGGTATAAATTAAGCTAGTTCTTTTTTAAGAAAATGTATGTATATATAGCATTTGATTTCAGGAAAGTAAATATGTTCATATATATGATTTATATTTGAGAAAACACTGTTGAAAATAATGGTATGTTGAATATATGAAAAACTTGTTTAGTGTGACATGAGTAGAAATTAATACGAAATACTATTTTTGGGAATGTTAATGATACGGATTTTTATAATGGAAAAACAGGCGTATGAGCCGAGATTTTTATATAATTTGCCGGCGTACGGGCCGTGTTATGTGTATGATTTGCCAGCGTACGGGCTAAGCTATGGATATATTTTGCTGGCGTACGGGCCGTGCTATGGATGTGATTTGCCAGCGTACATGCTGTACTATGATATGATTTGTCGGCGTACGAGCCGAGCTATGGATGTGATTTGCCAGCGTACAGGCTGTGCTATGATATGATTTGCCGGCGTATGAGCTGAGCTATGGTAAAATGTGTAATACCAGCGTACGGGCCGATGATTTTCATGATATACTTATATATGCAAATGATATGATTGATTTAATAATTAATGATATGAGATATCCATGTATCACAGTTTCAGTATATGTTATATGATATCAGAACGTGGTTGGCTTGGTCTAGGCTAGCACTTGTATGGTATCGTTGCTATGTGTCCATAGTCTTCGTGATCATGATATTTGTGTTAACACCGTTGTATGGAGTGGTGTGAGATTGGATGGTCGATGTGGTTTTTAATAAGTGTGTGAGTGCCCCTGGTGTACGGACTAGGTCTGGTAGACCCATCATACTTACAGACTGTACATTTGACTTGACAGTGGTCGGACAACCATTGTCAGGTCTCGCCTTCGAGCCACACAACCCAGTCATGTGGGGGTAATACATGACAACAACCAGTTAACCTACTAGCAATGTTTTTTGTATTATTATTATATGAGATGAAATATGTTTATGAAAATGCAGTATGCTCTGCCATGTTTTTGATGATATATATGTTTTCCCAGATTTGACAAATCAGTTACTGAATATGTTCTGTATGGTATATGTATAACACGGAATACTCAAGTTGCCACACACTGGTATTAGTTTATTTCCCTTACTCAGAGTTGTCTCACCTCAAAATTTTATAAACTTTTTAGGAGCCCTAGATAGGAGAACGGGAAAAGCCCTGCTGATTTAAAGCTGGTTGTCTGCCCTCTTTGAAGGGTAAGTTTTAGTAGGGATAGTTGGATTTTGTGGGAAGTGTCCCTAGATCTAGTATTTGAGATGTATATACTGAAATACAGTGGATATAGTGACCCTGATATTTATGGTAATGTGATGGATGTTTTCGTATTTATAATATTGTGATTGTATGTTTCCTGTTGCTTAGGCTTCCGTTATGTGTTCTGATGTATCCCTGGTATCCACGGGTCCAGGTGGATTATGATATGTTGAACAAGGATTTGTGATATTGATTTTATTATATAAAAAAATATGGAAATTAAGCAGGTCATCATAGTTTAAGTGTGTTTCGTGTTTTTAGGATGGACCCGGGAAGTAGTGGTACGAATGCTGGGGAGGATAGGCAGGAACTTCCAGCATAGGTGGAGGAGATACAGATGTTGTGCTGCGCATCGTCACTTAGCAGGGGATGACTGAGATGGCCAGGAGCTCTGGGGAGCATAGCTATTCGATTGAGCAGTTTATGCGGATGAAACCCCCATCTTTTGTTGGAGGAGATGACCCGATTGTAGTTGAGAATTGGGTCCAGGACATCAAAGAGTCGTTGGCAGTGCTTCCTTGTTCGGATGAGTAGAAGGTAGTATTTGCAGCATTTAAACCGACAGGGGAGGCGAAGCGCTGATGGAGGTCAGCGCGACTGATAGAGAAGCAGAGATTAATTCCAGTGCCAGTGACTTGGGATCGATTTAAGGAGCTGTTCTTTGAGCGATATTTTCCTTCTATCGTTTGAAGTGCGAAGGCAATAGAGTTTCTGCATCTGGTACAGGGGCAGATGACCATATCTCAGTACGCAGCTCAGTTTATCGAGTTGTCACGTTTTGCTCCACATATAGCACCTGATGAAGAGAAAAAGTCCAGAAAGTTTGAAGAGGGATTGAGGCAGAATTTTTTTTGAGCAGGTGATTAGCTTTAGAACTCAGACATTTATGGAGGTTGTAGACAGAGCTGCGATCATTGAGAGTGGTATATAGAGGGGTATAGCGGCTTAGAGTCAGAGAAAGAGGCCTGCGCCTTAGGGCTTTCAGGCTGGCTCCAGTAGGGGTCCATGGAGAGGAGGTCACGATAGGAGAGATTAGAGGTAGATGATGGGACCTCGGGGGAATCAGGGTGTGCCGATCGTCCCGGTATGTCAGACGTGCGGAAGACGTTATTTGGGGGAGTGCCGGGTAGGGAGAGATGTATGCTATCAATGTGGGAGACTCGGCCACATGGCACGTGCATGCCCAGGACTGCCAGACTAGGTCTCAGCTCCCAGGCTCTATCAGGGAGGATATCAGGTTCCTCGTGGAGGATAACAGAGGAATGTGGCCCCGGCGAGGGTTTACGCATTGACGCCGGGTGATCCTGAGGCTGCAACGGATGTTGTGACGACCTGCTTAATTTCCACATTTTTTCTTCATATTACAGAATCACAAAACTCAACTCAACAGATCATAATCCACCTGGACCCTTGGGTACCAGGGATACATCATAACACATATTGGAAGCCTAAGTAGCAAGAAACATACAATCACAATATTATAAATACGAAAACATCCATCACATTACCATAAATACCAGAGTCACTATATCCACTGTATTTCAGTATATACATCCCAAAAATAAGATTTAGGGACATTTCCCATAAAATCTAATTGTCCCTACTAAAACTTACCCTTCAAAGAGGGCAGATAAACATTACTAAATCAGCGGGGCTTTTCCTGCTTTCCTATCAGGGGCTCCAGAAAAGTTAATAAAATTTTGGAGTGAGACACCTCTTAGTAAGGGAAATAAACTAATACCAGTGTGTGGCAATATGAGTAATCCGTGTTATACATATACCATACAGAACATATTCAGTAACTATTATGTCAAATATGGGAAAACAAATATATATCATCAAAACATGGCAGAACATACTGCATTTTCATAAATATATTTCATCTCATATAATAATAATACAAAAACATTCCTGGTAGGTTTGCTGGCTGTTGTCATATATTACCCCCACATAACTGGGTTGTGCGGCGCGAAGGCGGGACCTGACAATGGTTGGCCGACCACTGCCAAGTCAAAAGTACAGTCTGTAAGTCTGATGGGTCTGCCAGACCTGGTCCATACACCAGGGGGGCTTATACACTTCTTAAAAACCACATCGACCATCCAATCTCACACCACTCCGTACAGCAGCGTTAACACAGATATCATGATCATAATGACCATGGACACATAACAACGGTATTGTGCAAGTGCTAGCCTAGACCAAGTCAACCAGGTTCTGATATCATATAACATATACTAAAACTGTGATACATGGATATTTCATATCATTAATTATCAAATCAATCATATCATTTTGCATATATACGTATATCATGAAAATTATCGGCCCGTACGCCGGCAAATCATATCATAGCGTAGCCCGTACGTTGGCAAATCACATCCATAACTCGGCCCGTACACCGAAAAATCATATACATAACTTAGCCCGTACGCTGGCAAATCACATCCATAGCACGTCCCATACGCCGACAAAATATATCCATAACTCAGCCTGTACGTTGGCAAATCATACACATAGCACGACCTATACGTCGGTAAAACATATAAAAATCTCAGCCCGCACACCAATTTTCCATCATAAAAGTCTGTATCATTAACACATTCCCAAAAAACAATATTTCATAACAATTTCTATTCATGCCATACTAACATGTTTTTCGCATATTTAACATACCATCATTTTTAACAGTATTTTTTCAAATATAAATCATATATAAATATATTTATTTTCCTGAAATCAAATGCTATAACAATATACATATTTTTCATAAAATACTAGCTTAGTTTATCTCTTGACCTAATTTTTGAAAAGCCCTTAAGAAAATCTGTCCTGCACCCACAGGGTTTCCCGTTCAACACCCTATAAATGGAACTTTTTCAGAACTAAAGTTCAGTATTTCTATATGTACTACGCTTTCTTCAACTGTTAAAAATCTGAATATTGAGTAGATAGCCTTACCCTGGATTTGGGATGGTTTCCACCTTAACCCCACCGACGATCCGCTCCGGTAGATTTATAGAGAACTTTTCCAGGAGTATCGTGGTGGCTTCAGATCCTCAAATCGGCAGAAATTCGGCCCGAAATCGAAGAGAGAAGAAGGAGAAACCATATGAGGAGAGAGAGAGAGAGAGAAAGAGATTCTGCGTAGGAAAATGAAGTGAATCACGTTTAACCCTATTTATACTACGTGATTCGTCAACGAGCCACGTCACCTCGTCGACGAGTCTTGTAGAAAGTTTGGAACTTCAGCCCTCGTCGACAAATTTTCGGCTTCCAAAAATTCTCTCTCAGTATCTTCTCATCAACGAATCCTATCCTCGTCGACGAGCTCCTGTTATACCCTCGTCGACGAGTCCCCTGTACAGATGTAGTGACTAGTACATTTACTATTTTATCACATTCTATTATTGTTTTATTTGATTCAGGTACTACTCATTTCTTTGTCTCTACATCATATGTTAAATTATCTAGAAGTGAGATTGTAACGACCTCAAATTTCTTAATATAAAATGTAGCATAATAGATAGAAAAGTCAACCGGAACTCGTGGGCAACGGGGACACCTGTCATTCACAGCGGAAACCTAAACAACAGTAAGTAAAAATCACATTCTCAAAGCTATAGAATACATAATACCAGAGTTTACTACATCATTAAAATACTGTATTTTACACAACTTCCAAAACATCAAAATAACTCTAGGATCAAGCAACAAAAATATCCTGGTCCTAGATCAAAGCTTACCCTTCTAGCAGGGAAGCTCAACTCACTCAATGGTGGCCACGACCCGTCGATCTCTCAGGGTCTCTTGAAAAATTAATTAAGTTTTTGGGGTGAGACACATCTCAGTAAGGGAAATAAACTAAATACAATTGTGTGACAACATGAACATTTAATGCAATTATACATATACAATACATTTCATATATTTGAAAACATTCATCATATCGTACTGAATAATCGTATGCTTTCATATTTGCTAGTAAATCATATCATACATAAAACGTCTGTTATAATTGATAATACTAAAAATATACCCAGGATGAATAGCTAGCTGATGTCATGTATTACCCCCCATGACAGGTTGTGCAGCCCGAAGGCGGGACTCGACAATGGCTGGCCGACCACTACTGAGTCAAAAGTGTTTGTAAGTACGATGGGCCCGCCACACCCTGATCCGGACTGCCAAGTGGACGTCCACACTCTACTGAAAGCCACCTCGACTATCCATCTCCCACCCCCTCGTGGGGTGGTTAGCACCAATCTGATCATAGATATCTGATCTATAAGCTAGGGTACCGTGCTCCTGAACTGAACTAAACTAACATCCAGGTTCTGATAACATATAATACATAATGATATAGCATCTTTCATAATTTCATAAATACGGCCTCGCGCTGAAATCATACATAATCATGGTCTTGCGCCGAAATCATACGTAAATACAACCTTGTGTCGAAATCATAAATAAATACGGCCTCGTGTCGAAATCATATATAAATATGACCTCGCGCCAAAATCATACATACATGTATATCATTCTGAAAATAATCAATTCATCATGTATTTTCAACATCATAATGTACTGTATTCTTTCATAATTTCTCAAAACATACTTCATTCATATCATTATCATATCATGATATTTTTTCATGAAAATAATATTCATGCCACACATTTGCTATATAAAACTGTACATTGTATTCTAAAAATTATAATTTCCGGCATCTCGTACATATATATATACATTTCAACATAGTAGCAGTATTTTCCAAAACGCGCATTTCCTTCGTAATATACAGATATCATACATACTTTCCTGAAAATAACTTTTCTCATAAATAATAATAATAATTTCCATGAAAATAACTACTTTAATTTATTCCCTTACCTGGCTATTGAGAAAAGCCCCTATAAACTTTGGTCTCACACCTGTAGGATTTCCTAATCAATACCCTAAAAATGAAAACTCTCAATACTAAACTTCAATATTTTCACATGTATATCATTTCTTATAACTACCGTAAGACCAAATTTAGTATAAAAAGCCTTACCTCAACTTTGGGATGATTTCCAACTTGCTTTTACCAACGTTCCAACTTGCTTTCACCAACGATCCACTCTGGCAGATTTGGAGAGAACTTCCCTAGGAGCATCATGGTGGCTTCAGATTGTCGAACCGGCGGAAATCCGTCCCAAAATCAAAGAGAGAAGAGAGAGAAATCGTAGGGAGAGAGAGAGAGGGTGACATTTTTCCTTAATTTTTAAGTTTAATCCGGGTTTTTGATATTTATAGGACTAAATTCGTTGACGAGCCACGTCATCTTGTTGACGAGTCCTTCAATAATTTCATCGACGAAACCCACTCCTCGTAAACGAAATTCAGACTGCTCAAAACCTTTCTTGGTATTTCCTCGTTGAAGAATCTTATCTTCGTCGACGAGGTCCTCTTATACCCTCGTCGACGAATCCCCTGTATTCGTCGAAGAGGCCCTGGAAATTTCTCTCGGTTATTCCTTCTAAAGTGCAATGTCTTCGACTTCCTCCTTCTATTACTATTTCCATTTTTCACCCTCTTAATCATTATTTAAATACTATTATTCTTCGGGTCATCACAGAGACCCAATTATTAGATATGGAATTGTTAGTAGTTACACCGTTAGGGTCAGTGATATGGTGTTAGAGGGTGCTCAGAGGGTATCCTATAGAAATTCAGGGGAAAGTGCTACCAGCAGACCTGATTGTGTTTGAGATGTGTGGGTTTGATGCAATACTAGGTATGGATTGGTTGGTAACTAATAATGCCAGTATTGATTGTCATAAAAAAGAAGTAATTTTCAGACTCCCTGGAGAGCAGCTCTCATGTGCATGCTCCCTTGCAGATGGTATCAGCTGTATAGGCGATTAGACTACTCCAAGATGGAAGTCAAGGGTATGTGGCCTTTGTAAAAGAAGTGATAGAGAATGAATCGAAGCTTGATAGTACCCCAGTCATACGAGAATTTCCAGATGCTTTTCCAGAGGAGTTACCAGGGTTGCCTTCCTAACGCGAGGTGGATTTTCCCATAGATTTACCTCCAGGGACAGCGCCGATCTCTAAGGTTCCTTATCGTATGACTCCAGTTGAATTAGAAGAATTGAAGAATCAGTTGCAAGACTTGCTGAATAGGGGATTTATACGACCCAGTGTATCTCTATGAGGAGCTCCAATATTGTTTTTAAAGAACAAAAACGGATCTATGAGAATGCGTATTGATTACAAAGAAATCAACAAGGTTACTATTAAGTATAAATATTCTCTACCCCGTATTAATGATCTGTTTGATCAGCTCCAAGGTACACTGGTGTATTCCAAGATCGACCTCAGATCAGGTTATCATCAGGTGAGAGTAAAGGCAGAGGACGTTGCAAAGATAGCCTTCAGGACCAGGTACGGGCACTATGAATTTCTCATTATACCTTTTGGTCTAACGAATGCTCCAGCTGTGTTCATGGATTTGATGAATATAGTTTTTCACCAATATTTAAATCAGTTTGTGGTAGTTTTTATTGATGATATACTGGTATACTTGAGGATTTTTGAGGATCATGAGGTGCATTTGAGGCAAGTACTGCAGATATTTAGGGAAGAGAAACTCTATGCCAAGTTTAGCAAGTGCGAGTTCTGGCTTGAGAAAGTTATATTTTTAGGCCACGTAATCTTAGGAGACAGTATTTCAGTGGATCCCAACAAGATTGATACAGTAGTGAATTGGGTCAAGCCAAAGAACGTGCAAGAAGTTAGAAATTTCTTAGGATTGACTGGTTATTACCGTCAATTTGTCAAGGGATTTTCAGCTTTGTCAGGACCACTCACGTGGTTGCCCAAGAAAAATGCCAAATTTGTGAGGGATGAAGAATGTGAGCAAAGTTTCTAGGAACTAAAGCAGTGACTCGTCACTGCACTAGTACTGACGATTCCATCAGGAGGTGATGGGTATGTGATTTACAATGACGCATCTTTGAAAGGGCTTGGTTGTGTACTGATGCAGAGGGTGGTGGCGTATGCGTCCAAATAGTTGAAAGAGTATGAAAAGAATTACCCTACTCACGATCTGGAATTAGCTGCGGTTGTACATGCATTGAAGATCTGGAGACATTACTTATATGATGAGAAATGTGAAATATTTTCTAATCACAAGAGCTTAAAGTACATCTTCACACAGAAAGAGTTGAATATGCGTCAGAGGAGATGGTTAGAACTCATCAAGGATTACGACTGCACCATTAGTTACCACTCAGGTAAAGCAAATATGGTAGCTAATGCACTAAGCCGTAAATTAGAGGATACAATGAAGTTAGCAGCAATAATTCAGCACCAAATTCATATGGACTTGGAAAGGCTTGACGTGGAGTTAGTAGCAGATGATCCTTAGGCATTTATTGCCAGTCTGGTTGTACAGCCTACACTATATGAAAGGATTAAAGTCGCTCAGGGGAATGATCCATAATTGATAGAAGTGATAGCCAGAATATAGGATGGTTAGGGAGAAGAATTTTGCATTTTTGACGATGGGGCTTTGAGATTTCGCACTAGATTGCATGTGCCTACAGATGATAGCATCAGGAGGACGATTTTAGAGGAGGCACGCAGATATCTATACACTGTTCATCTTGGCAGTACGAAAATGTATAGGGATCTACATGAGTATTTCTGGTGGAGTGGCATGAAGAGAGAAATAGTAGAATTTGTACGGCAGTGTTTGACGTGCCAGCAGGTTAAAGTTGAGCACTAGAGGCCGGTTGGTCAGTTGCAGCCACTTTTCATTCCCGAATGGAAGTGGGACCATGTATCCATGGGTTTTGTCACTGGGTTACCGCCGGCGCCGCATGATCAAAATGTCATCTAGGTAATTGTTGATAGGTTGACAAAGACAACGCACTTTCTGCCCATTAAGGTTAGCTAGCCTATGAATAAGTTAGTAGAGATTTATATACAAGAGGTTTCCCTCCGAATACCCAACCATCTTAACGTTCACATTCAAAATTTGAAATCATCCTCGCAGTCCTGAGTCCATTCGTCGACGAATAGGGTCCATTTGTCGATGATTATTGTCCATTATTCGACGAATCGGGCATATTCGTCGATGACTTCTGAATGTCTGAATTTTATCTGCTCTCAGTATCTCCATTCATCGACGAATGAGGCCCATTTGTCGACAAATGCCTATTGCACAGTACCAATGACTTTACACATATATTTTTCAGCCATTGTTTATGAACTCTACCAATTATAAGAGCCACAAAAACACAGCAAAAATGGTTTCATTTGAAAGATCTTGGGTGATAAAATGGTTATGAAACTCCATGAGTTGTTTCATTTTTTTTTAATTCTCCATCGGAAAAATATGTGGTAAAATTAAACCTAAAATCTATGAAGGAAATTGTGTAATTTTCTAACCAACCGTTGACGATTACTGTATTCCCATCGATGGTTACTTCGGCGGTTTCAGATAGAAACCTTTCCAGAAGGAAAAATCGTCGATGGAGTACTAAAATTGTCGACAGTTTTAGCAAACCATTCTTCATATCAATGAAAGTATTATGCAAATTCTATAAAATTTTGATTAATAATTAAAAAAAAATTATTCAACTTTGATAGAACACAATTTCTTCTTCCTTGCCGTGACTCATGATCGACGGTGAATTAAATAGTTAAGGCTTACAATTATTGAATGGATGCTCTCACACATAATGTGGGCATTTTAAAACTATTTATTTATTTTATAAGATTTAGGTTTTGTAATTATTCATCCATAATCATATACTAGTATATTATTAATTTATACATTGTATAGAAGAACTAACCAAAACGAAAAATTGAAAACTTCTCACACCATTTTTTTTATTTCAAGAAATATACACCTTACAATTGTGTGCAATGACTTTTCATATTTTAAAATTATTTCATAATCAACTTATTTGTAATGTTTCTCGAAAATTTTCCTCTCAATATAAGTGACTAAACAAACATTCATCTCATATTCATTTAATGTTTAATATGAAAAGAAGATAGCAACTTTGGGTTCACTTTAAATTAGGACTCTCAATAAAATAACTTCAATGTTCTAAAATATATTATGAAATTTTCAGAAAGAATGGATAGAAATCTAGAAATCCAATTTTATGTATTTGTATGTCACTCAAATAAAACAAAATTGAATTAGAAAACAAAATTGAATTAGTTCCACAAATTTTATATTTAATTATTAAATATATAATAATTATGGAACGCTAATTATAAATTATATAATTTATATTAAATTATTAATTAATTATATAATTTGGTTAAATCGGCTAACCAAAATGTAATTTCTCCATAACCGAACCACAAACTGAATAACCAATTTTACCAAAAATATACAATTGAACCAAACCGAATTAAAAATTAAGTGAATAGAACCGACCAAATTTGGTCGGTTATTTTGATTAATTTGATTTTCACCGAATTATGCACACGTTGCCTAACTTAATTAAGTATTGAACCAAAGGCATTAAGGCAGCCAAAATCCTATTTGCATCTACCTCATGGTTAGTATAAATTATATATAAATTATTAAACTTAAACATAATTTCTATTCGATGGAAATCACGTACAAGTTTCCTAATTCATTTTTTTTTTTAGGGATATTATCATTTATAGTGAAAATGTTAGATAGGGTGTGAACATTTTTTCATATTAGGTTTTGATTCTAACTTTTGGAGAAATAAATCAATTCACCCATAACCCTCTGATTGACCCACAGCTCAACAACCGGTGCTCTTAACTGACCCACTAAGGATTTTAATGCAACCTTTTGACAAATTTTAATAGAAGTGTTCTCTTAAATTGTCTCTAATGTTGAGTCCAAAAGAATAATTTTTTAAAGAGACTTTTTATAATTTTTTATATTTAATTGGGCACGCTAAAATAATTAATCAAATAAGTTTTATGCTTTTATTGATCTTTAATCTCTTATAGGAAAATTAAAAATAATTTATTAAGAGAGTATCTTTACATGGCTCTGATTATTAATCTTGAAGATAAATATATCTTACTAAATCAATACATGATATCAACTTTAAGTTGAGTAACGACTAGAGATGTCGGTGCAGACAAATGGAAGTTGAGATACTTTTCATAAATCTCTCTCCTAAAAAAATGCTTTCAATTAAAGACTTCAACTTGCATGGAAATGAAAATAAAAAGATTTTTTAAAAATATATTTATGATGGTGATTAAATTATGATTATTCAAAGTTACTAATTCGTATGCATTGATGTGAAAATAAAAATAAATCAAAATTTCATTTTCACAGATTGCGTGAGAAAGTATGGTGGTTGAAATTTGGACAATCATTATATTGACCCGTCCCAAATACTAGGGAGGTTGAAAAAGTAAAGTTTTTGACAATTGAGAACCGAAGGTCACTCCCTTTCTTTCTTTCTTTTTATTTTTATTTTTTACTAAATTATAATTTTAAGTACTTATTTTTGATTTGTGAGGATTAATGTTGAATGCGTATCATTTTAGTCGAGTCAAAACTTTCGAAGCAACATTGAAGGCTAACAAAACTAAAGACATATTTAATTGTGAAAAATAGTTTTTATTTATTTTTTTAAAAAGAATTATAGAAAATTTTGTTAGTTCTTAAATTTTTTTTTAATAGTTTTACAACATTTGTATAAAATCATTGAACAACAATAAAAAGTCTTAGACATCATTATTTTATATTTTTAAAATTTTTAAATAATTATAAAATGGCATCTTATTTTTTAAAATTTTAAAATTTACATAGAAAATTTGAAAAACATCTTTTTATTGTTTTTTAGATCTCCGACCTCTCACTTTACATTTAAGAGTATGAATTTTAGATGTGTCGGCTTCAAGGGGCACGAGATTAGTCACGTGGACCGTAAAACGGACACGTGGAAACCCGATGCGTAATAAACAAAAAAGAGTATGAATTTTAGATCTTTGATTTTAATTAGTATGGAGTATATATTGAGTTTTTTTTCAAATCTATATCAATCCAATCCAACTCCTAAAATCCATAATCTGATGTACCCTTATAGAATTTTTGAAAAATGAAAGAAAGTTGTCTTTAAAAAAAAAAAAGAAAAGAAATTGGTTTTGAAATTTAGAAATAAAAAATAAAAAAATATTTTGAACAATTAAACAAACTATTTATTTTATACTTTTTTTTTATATAAATTTTGAAAAATTTAAAAATAAGTTGAAATTTGTATATATTTTTTAAAAAATTAAAATAAAAATAAAAATAGAAAATGCATTCCACAATTAGGGTTGCAAATGAGTCGAGTTGAGTTTTAGCACATTTAAGCTTAGCTTAGCAAAGGAAGAGATAAGCTAGGGTTCAGACTCGCTTGACTCAAGCTTAGAAAGTTGGGCTCAAGCTCAACTCAAAATTTAAATTATTGGTTTAGACTCGATTAGAATTTAGTTCAATTTTAGACTAAATCGGGAATCGAACTAAACATACCTTTAAATAAATCTAATATTTTGAAACCAGACTCTAATAGCAGGGTGTCACGGACCGCCAATTTCAACCCAATTAACGGGCCGTGCGGCACCCATTGAGGCTCACCCTTGATAGAGTCAGCCAATAACACACATTTAATTCGGCTATCATGAACACGCGAAAGGTTACCGAAAGCCATCACAGGCATGAAATATTAGTTCCAACAATAATGAATTCATGAAGACAAGCTACCTTCATACTCAATGACATGTGAAACTAGTTGTCATATTCAATCACCAAGACAACCACACAAGCCATCATCCGAGTTATTCAACATCCAATATAAAAGTCCCTGGTGAGGGCAAGTGAAGACATCTCTACTCCCCATTTAACTGAGGTCACACTATTAATCCCTAACATTCTCCCCCACTCGCTCTATCAACGACCTCGTCGATGTATTTGTAAGAAGACTTCCCACTCTTGTTGTTGATGACCTTCGTCATTGACTACATTTATACCCTACATATTTTATCTTGATTTTGTACAACTCATCCACGGTATAAAAGAAATACAACTTCCGACTTGTAAAGAACTGAAAAGTGATACAACTCTACCCACTGTGCGAAGTAACTACTACAACTGATTGGTAAAGAATTGAAAAAGGATAGGACTCTTTGATAATGTAAGATAACTACGACAACAAACAGTTAAGGATTTGAAAAAAGATATGACTCATCAACTATGTGAGGTATCTACGACTACTGACTAGTAAAGAAATGAAAAGGGTATACGATTCATCCATTCCAGTTGGTTGTCTTTTGGGTATTGAAATCTACTGAATCTCACATTAAATCATCTTTCAAGTCATCAGAGGCTTGCAATTATCTATCTTAACTTGGTCAGAGCATGTAACGTTCACCCTGCCTACCCCTTTTTGCACATATGGTGTGTCACCTTGCCTACTCTTCCAGGTACTTAGCAGGAACCATTATCCAATCTCTACCATACCAACGAAAGCATGCATCATTTACCCTTCCAACCCTTTTGTACTTGGTGTGACACCTTACCTACTTTCTCAGGCACTTGGTGTGAACCATTACCCTTTCTCTACCATGCTGACGTACAGAGCGTGTATCATTCACATTGCCTTCCCTTTTTGCACTTTTAGGTGGCACCTTGCCTACTTTCATGCGTGCTTGGTGTGAACCATTACCTTCTCTATGTAGTCTTACTGGGGGTCCTTTGCTCACTTATCCATCAAATTGTAATGGATTTTCCTTTTATACTCTGTACGAGCAATATAGCAAAGATCTTAATTAACTTTCGTAGGGCGGCTTCAATCTCTATTGGCGTAAACCCTTGGGGATTCTAGATTGCATTTGACCTTGATGTCTTTCAACCTATTCAAGGGTTCTGACAGCTCAATATTCTCAGATAGACCTCAAGCTCTATTGGTCTGTTTCTCACAGGGAGGCCTTAAACTCTATTGGCTCTATCCTTGGGGACCATGGATGGATGGCATCACGCCGGCGATATAATTCAGCCTATTCAAGGCCACAACTCAATACTCTTTGACAGACCTCAAGCTCTATTGGTCTACTTCCCGTAGGGAGGCCTCAATCTCTATTGGCACTATCCCTTTGGGACAATGAATGACATCACACCATCGATATGTTTCAACCTACTCAAGGTTTCCAATAACTCAATATTCTCTGGCAGACCTCAAGCTCTATTAGTCTGCTTCTCTTAGGGAGACCTCAAGCTCTATTGGCACTACTCCCAAGGATTATGTATGTCATCGCACCCTCGTTAAGTTTCCAATTGCCCAATCCTCCTTTGAATACCGCAAGCTCCGTTTGTCTTTCTCCTTTGCGAGATGTGAGATGGCATCATGCCCTCAATGTATTTCAACCTTTTCTCGAGGCTTACAACAACTCCATACCGGGGGTTTTCATACATGGAGTGACTTACTCCAGTTCCACAATTGTATTTTCAAAATCAACTTTCTCTTTGGCGACCTCAAATTCCATTGACACACCTTTCTCTTGAGTCATCCCTTACCTTGCATGCCTCCACATTGTTCTGTTTTACAAAATTTTAAATTCTCATTTTCCAATTCACAGTGTTCACGCCCATCGGGCTCACGCAAACCATGCTTTGATACCAACTGTCACATACCGCCAATTTCAACCCATTTAACAGGTCGCACGACACCCATCAAGGCTCACCTTTGACAGAATCAGTCAATAACACACATTCAATGACATGTGGAATTAGTTGTTATATTCAATCACCAAAATAACCACACAAGCCATCATTCGAGTTATTTAACATCCAGGATAAAGATCTTTGATAAGGGCAAGTGAAAATACCATCACACTAACAACCCCTAACAAGAAGCTTAAAAAAGATAACATAGATAGGCCTACAAGCAAGTACACCCATAAAGGAGAGGGGGAAGATGGACATAGTACAAGTACATCATGGCTAACCTGCCTCGCTGGGCCGGCCCATTACAACAACCAAAGACAGGTAAATCCGTTGAATCCCGTTCAACGGCATCAACACCTTCCTCCTATTTCAAGAAATTTCAATCTTTATTAAAAAAGAAAAAGAAAAAGAAAAAGCAAAAAAAAAAAAAAAGAGAAAAAAAAAAAATGCAAGAAAGTGAGAGAGAGCTCCCCCGCTCTCACGCAATCTTTCCTACTTTAAATTCCCACCGTCACCACCAGGCGCCTGCTTCATCTTCTCCCCGCTCTCTTCATTTCCATACTCTCTCCAAGCTGCCACTGCAAATCCCCATTTCCCACCAATGGCTTCTCACTTGGGCACCATCGCCCTCCTCCCCATTTCCCAGAGGAGCTGTCAATCTTTTTTGCCGGCAAAAGAGCTACTGGAGCCCGCGCGATCGACCGGACGAAGAAGCGGCACACGCAGAAGGAGCTTGAAGATCAGGGTTTCATATAGCGGGGAATCGTATCTGAGCATGTGGAAGAAGGCGGTGGAACGCGAAAGGAAGGAAATGGAGTTTCAGAGGATATCGGAGAGCTCGCGAAGCGTGGGTGATGAGGGGAAGGAGAAGGAGGGGAAGGAGGAGGGGGAAGAGGAGGAGGAGGAGAGCGCGGAGGATATGGAGAGGAAGAGCAACGAATTCAGGAAGATTCTGGAAGTTTCTAGGGAGGAGAGAGACCGGATTCAGCGAATGCAGGTGATCGATCGGGCAGCGGCGGCGATTGCGGCCGCTCGTGCGGTGCTTAGCGAGGGTAATTCTTTGCCCAAAGGGGATTCGGGTGATTCCGGCTCGCCGGGGAATGAGGATTCCAAGAGCGAGAGCAGGGAAGAGGACGGGACTCAGCAGGGAGGTAATTAATTTATGCTTGCTTTGTTCTTCGTACTGTTGGCGTTTTGAATTGGTTTGGGTTTTGCGCTCTTGCTAGGTTGCATTGTCTGTGTTTTGCTAGGATTTCAACAATGGCGAACAATAGTTTATCCACTAACATTTCGTTTATTAGTTTTGATGTTTGTAGCTGCAATATCATTTGTCAATGAGATGACATATTGATGTGAGCTTTTTCGTTAGCTATATTTCTAGATATGGGAGAGTTGCTGTGGCTATTAAAGAGTTTGGCCAAGTACTTTCTCATGGGCTCATTTCTTTTTACATCATCTTTTATATAAGATATATATATTTTTTAATAATGACAAAATCGGCTTGTAAATCAATATAAAAATTTATGTTCTTATTGACTCTGACTGTATTTTATATAAATGACACGAAATTTATATCTAAGATGATGGTATGTTATTCTTTTTTGAATACATATCATACATATAGAAATAAAACAATAAGTCAATATACTTTGTTTAGCATTCCCTAAAGTATGTTTGAAATGATTGATTAATTTGTAAATAACTGAAAAAATAACCACTGAATACAAAAACTATACCTCTAACTATATAAATAACATCATCTAATGTTTTAAGAAAATTTCTTAAAAATAAAATATCACAAAAAGAAAGTTAAGAAATCCCTTATTAAATTAAAAATTTTTGGATATATTTCTTTAAAAGTTCAAATTTATTTGGTAATAGTTACTACGGACATTCTTAAAGATAAAAGATAATTTTCTTAATTAAATGGTATGTCTGTGAACTATCAAATTTTAACAAAATCTTGTACAATTTATTGCATGGAAAGAAGAGAAAACTCTAGCTAATGACTATTGCAAATCAAAATATTATAATAATCTATTCAATTTATTGGAGAAATGAGTTTAATGAAATTTGTAAGGCTATCAAAAAATTTTAATATTGTAAAAATTATCTATCAGTAATGAACATGGTAATAAAAGTGATTCAATGGTAAAATAGATTAACTCGGTATATTTGAATACTAAGTGAGTTTCCTTATATTGAATTAAAGTGGGTTGAATTGCAAAAGGGAAAAGGCTAGTAATTTTTTATGATCCTGACCTAATCTTATTTTTTCCCTGTTGGTTATGGGTAATTGCTGTTTGTGATTTCCTGCTCATACTAAGGAGCATATTTTCCAGTAGGGATATTGTTTGTATATTGAATGTCACTGTCTCATCAGTATAAAGTATTAAAAAGAAATAAATTATAGAAAACTAAGCAGATGATTACGGCTTAGGTATTGGTTATGTTATAAAGCAGTCGTCCTTTGCAGCTGTCAAGATGCTCCATACTAGCGAGGTTGCTTGTAAATGCAGCTGTTAATCGTTATTAATTTGAGAAGTGCTATCCCAAATAATTTTTTGCTTACCTTGAAAAGCCAATCTCACTTATCCTATTTCAACATAAAATGTGATTACAATTTTTGGATAAACTGCTTGGGAGTCAATATACTTGGAAATATGAGCTCAAATGTTGGTCAATTCATTGAACATGATTTGTTTGTCATATATAACTATATCTTTTATTGTAGTTATGTGAGGCATTATTTTTCAGTTTGTAATCTGTGAATTTACCAGGAAGGCAGGGTGAGAGCTTTTCTGTACCTAATTTTGGAACTTCTGGAAGTGGAACACCAGGTCCAGACTTTTGGTCATGGACACCTCCTCCAGGTGATGAGAGAAAATCAGAGACAGTGGGAAAAACTTCTTCAGACCCAGTTATGAATGGTTCAGTTATAGAGAAAGAGCGGTCTGTAGATTTTCTATCCTTACCACTTGAGAGTGTACTTTCAGACCCCAAACCCCCTCTACCACCTCTTCAATCATTGATGGATGTAGAAAAAGTTGAAGTCTCAAATTCCCATCTGGAAGCACCTTCCGTGGAAGAGGAACACAAACTTGGTGTTCTGTTTTCAGCGCATGCAATAGAAGCAGCTGATGCTCTTGATAATGTGGATGAAGCATCATCTAATGGAGTGAATCCAGATGGATCGAGGTGGTGGAAGGAGACAGGAATTGAGAGACGACCTGATGGCGTCATTTGCAAATGGACATTGATGAGGGGTGTCAGTGCTGACAAAGCCATTGAGTGGGAAGAGAAGTTTTGGGAGGCTGCTGACCAGTTCGATTATAAGGAACTTGGTTCTGAGAAATCAGGACGTGATGCAGCAGGAAATGTCTGGCGTGAGTATTGGAGGGAATCAATGAGGCAGGTTAGCGAGAACTGAACTTAATTTGGTTCTTGTCTTTTGTTTTTTGTTATATTTCAAAATGGGTGAAAGTATTGTTTTATTTGTTAATAGAAAAGCATATTAGGCTTTATAGTTTCCAGTGGGTTATCATGCAAAAGATGTGAAAGTTGGTTTTAAGATTCAAACTTTAAGGGCGAGCCTTGTTCAACGGTCAAAATGTTATATCCAAACTTGGTGGTCATGGTCAAATTTTGGAAGCAGCATCTACTATGTGCATCATGCCCTCCACCCTAGATGGTTTGGAGCCCTGGGAACTGGGTGCTATATGCATTTACTTGCATTGTTGAGAAAAAAAATAAAAAATAATCCACTGTATGCCCAGAGGTGAGGTCAAAATAGAATGTTTTCATCACAGCGCTAAAAGCAAACGTTTCTGTCCAAATATGCGAGGAACTTATGAGCCTCATTTATAAACCCCTAAGATTAAATTTTTTTTATGATCCTTGTGAGAATGTTAATATTAAGAAGCTTAAATGTATTTTTTTTATTCTTTTCAATTTTTTTTTGATTTCATGTTTATAATAAGAATCTATAATGAGTAGAGTTCTTGTTATGCCATTGGGTGAAAAAGTTGTAGTGAGTTCACCGATACCTTTTTTTTTTTTTGTGGTTTTTTTTGTCAAAATCATTGTCCGTAAGAACTTAAGAGTACATACATGATGCACTAAAGATCAGTTTATCAATGTTAAGCCCAGTAGCCCCATTCCTAAGCTGCCAATAGTTCATGCGCATCCCTGCCCCTGATGTGTTATAGCATACAAATATCCTGTGTGTTCCCCTTGAACCTGGAATTTTTTTATAAGATTTTGCATGATATGGCAGCATCATTGAGGGCATTTAGTCAATTAGAAAAAAAATAGGATGCTCAGGGACAGGGTGTGCTCCTCATTTTCTCTTTGTGCCTTTTTGTCATAGAAATGCTGGGTAAACTTTAGGAATTTTAAAACAAAAGGATTTGATTCTATTTCTTATCTTTTAAAACTGTGGAGTTATATGTCCTGGCTGCATGAAATCATTGGGTTTTGTATAGTGGATTAAAGAATGATCAATGATATGAAGGTTTCAGAAATTATTTATCATACATGTGTGATATTTTATTTTTATTATATATGTGCAATGAGGGGGAACCTTTACAAATGATAAGCTTGTTACACTCTAACCTGAAGGTTGCTGGTTCAAGTCATTGAAGCAGCCTCTCCAATTGCGGAGATAGGATTGCATAAATCATGTCTTCTCATTAGCCCTATAATAGCGAGGGAGCCTTGTATATTGAGTGTTGCATTTTGTGGGTTTTTTATTTTTTAAAATACATTTGTTAAATTTGAATTACTTATATTAGCAAACTGAACTGTGGGTATTTTTTTGTGTAGGAGGGAGAATTCATGCATCTTGAGAAAACTGCAGATAAGTGGGGTAAGAATGGAAAGGGTGATGAGTGGCAAGAGAAGTGGTGGGAACATTATGATTCCTCTGGACAAGCAGAGAAATGGGCACACAAGTCGTGCAGTATTGACCCGAACACACAAGTTGAGGATGGTCATGCTCATGTTTGGCATGAAAGGTACCAACAATCTCCAAAAATTCTTTCGAATATCCAAATTCTTCATGTTACATTTCTTTGAAGTTGGCTCAGGTTCCAAGAGATTGTTCAGGACCTACTGAAGTCACCGAAGGATTTAATTTTTTTTTTTAGGAAAATATAAAATTATCAACGGTTCCACAGCTATTCCTACCCAAAGAAAATATAAGAGAATTGGGTTTCTTTAGTTTAAGATGCAATTTTGAGTTTTTTCACCATTAGCGTTGATAAGAACTAGAACATGACTGGTTTTGATCAGACTGTTTGTAAGACTTCGATCTTGCCCTCCCATTTTTCACAAATTGTCATTTTGATAAAGTACTGATATTGTGATTCACAATGAGTTGATCAAGTCATTATCCTTGATCAGATTATATTTCCAGCAAAATGTTCCAGTTTTTCTATGCTTGAGCATTCATTTTTGGCAGGTGGGGTGAGAAGTATAATGGACATGGTGGTAGCACGAAATACACAGATAAATGGGCTGAACGGTTTGAGGGTGATGGCTGGACGAAATGGGGTGACAAATGGGATGAGAACTTTGATTCCAATGGTCATGGTGTCAAGCAGGGGGAGACATGGTGGCAAGGCAAGAAGGGAGAGCAGTGGAATCGCACCTGGGGCGAGGGCCACAATGGTTCTGGATGGGTGCACAAGTATGGGAAGAGCAGCAGTGGGGAGCACTGGGACACCCATGTGGAACAAGATACATGGTATCAGAGATTCCCACACTATGGCTTTTTCCACTGTTTTGAAAATTCAGTCCAGCTCAGGGAAGTTCAGAGGCCATTGGAGACATCATGAAACACTTTGTCGTGTTGTTTTCATTCCTTTGTTGGTTTGGACATGTTGAGATATATCATAGGCAGTTGCAGGCAGAGAAAACAAGCGTTGTACCACAAAACTTACGTATATCTTCTTGTGAATAATCTTGATTTCCATGCCAATAATATTATTATATTTCTTCCATGTAATCTCCTCGTTCAGTGTAATACTGATGTGTTTGTAACAAAGAAGTTTAATAATAGTTTCTTTTGTTCCTAGAGACCTTCATCCAAATGACAGGGAATATGTACTCGTATGTTTTAGGGACAAAGGGGAAGCCTACTTACTAGTTGTTAGCTGCATTACGATAATGTCAAAATGCCAAAGCACGAATGCTTTTGTATGCATGAAAGGGCAGAAGCTGTATAGGTGATGCATCCCATGATGTAACCGGGTATTTTAGTCTTCCTAATTTTGCTTTTCATTATACGAAAATTATCACAAAGATTTTTTCATAATTGATGCAATATGTGGCATATTGGGATAATGAGATTTAGATTCAACCAGTTATAATAAATTTTGAGATTTACATCACTCGTGACTCGTGAGTAATTCTTATGATGAATTGAATCTAATATTTTCTTGTAGAGCTAGCTGCTAGAGCATTTTAAATGTATCGTTTAAATGTATTTCCGCTGTACTATATTCTCATAACCCATTCCATTTTCACTTAGTACAAAATCAAAACTGAATTGAATATAATTGATATTAGTCGTCTCTTACTGTAGAAAAATTTTTGGTGTCACCATAGATTCCAAAATTACCCACCACTGGCTTGCCTCCCATAATTTTCACAATATTTTTGTTAATGAACTCTTTTGCCAACTTCTTATTATTATTTTTTTAATTTAAATTTTTTGGAGGAGGAACGGCGTCGTTAAAAGGAAGTCATTTTGTTCAGCAAAAGGTCGGGGTTTTTCTGCAAGAAGCAGTGCTGGCCTACTTGGGGTGGTGAGACCCAGCTACTTCCCCCAGTTCACCTGGTAGTTTCAACGTGTGGTGGCTATTCCACACACCCCCTAATCCTCCGTAATCCTTTTCCCTCCCTCCCTGAAATTGCAAATAATTTCACAATCAATTTCATTTCCCCTTCCCCACTTTCCCACATGCCAAACACATTTACGATACATATACCACTTCCCATCGTGTTGAATTATCATAACCCACATGATTCTTCCGGCGGAAGAGCTTCGCTGTAAGAAGAAGAACTGTGTCTTAGCTCTATTATAGGCTTCAACGTCCTACCCAAACCCAAATTGATAGATTTCCTCATGTTCATGTGGTTTTCTTTCTAATCTCCAATCCCGGCTTCTAAGGCCCAAAAAACGAGGGCAGAAAACGCTTTGCCTGTTGTGGGTTTTCTGTATTTTATGATTTCATGGCTTCTTCAATGCTCAATGGAGCTGAGAATCTTAGTATCACCAGAAGCCTAGCTCCAAATGGGTTGTTTTTTCTGCGGTCGGATCTCCATGGTAAGTTTTCTCCAAAGAAGGGTTTGGTTTCATATGGTAGGAATTCCAAGACCAGAACCTCATCACCCAAGTGCAGTTTGTCTGCCTCAAGGCCTGCCTCTCAGGCTAGGTTCATACAGCACAAAAAAGAGGCATTTTGGTTCTATAGGTTTTTGTCAATGGTGTATGACCATGTCATAAACCCTGGCCATTGGACTGAGGATATGCGCGACGATGCGCTCGAGCCTGCTGACCTCTATGATCGGAATATGAGAGTGGTGGATGTGGGTGGGGGAACCGGGTTCACCACTCTGGGCATAGTTAAGCATGTTGATGCCAAAAATGTGACAATTCTGGACCAGTCTCCTCACCAGCTTGCCAAGGCCAAGCAGAAGGAGCCCTTGAAAGATTGCAAGATAATTGAAGGGGATGCAGAGGATCTCCCATTCCCCACTGACTATTTTGATAGATACATTTCTGCTGGAAGGTGCGCATATATGTTTGTATTTATGTATATATGTGTACACATGTGCGCTTGTATTGTTTGAGGTCACTCTATATCTTGGTCACACACGGATTGGCATTTTTTTTTATACTAATTTTGAGTATGAACCCAATACCAAATATGTGTTATTTATATTGTTGTTACCCTATATATTGCTCACACAAGGATTGGAATTCAAAGGTTCTAAACTATTATCATTGAAGTTTGAGGTGGGCATCCATTGCTTGATTTCATTAATTTGAGCATGAGCTCTGGAGGAATGAAATTGGAATTTGAAAAATAAGAATAGTATTACAATGAGGTTATCAGTCATGAGTTTGAATGATACACAACATCAGAAACATATCACTTCTTCCACTAACAATTTCAAGGTTTTTGAGGATTGTGTACAAAATGCCTGGAAGTTTGATATGACTGGTCTAATCAGAAACTTGCTTACCCAAAAGCTTCAATGTTGAATACAAGAAGAAATATAAATACTTTCAGCCATTTATCAATACTTTCACTGATTCATCTGTCATATGGGTTTGTATTGAAATAGCAGCAAACAGGCTTGATGTATATAACTTTTTTCTGGTAATCATTTCAAGTTCTAGGAGATTGGTCTTCTACCTCATCAAAATTTAAATATATAGAAACTTGTAGATTGTATACTTAGTCCTAGTGTCCATCAGAAAAAATGTTAAAACTTCTATATTCTTTTGAATTTGAATACAGGTGTGCGAGATCAAAAAATTCTGGTGGTATATATTAGGAAGAAATTGATTAATACATTGAACAGTGTCGTTGTTAAGGATTTTTAAGTGATCAAAAGACAGCTAGCTTATATTTTAATTTTTTCTGGGATAGGATTCCCACCTTTATGTTTTCACTATGTCCCATCTCTGATATTGATGTAATTCTATGATTGCCCTCATCAGTATTGAGTACTGGCCTGATCCACAGCGTGGCATTAAGGAAGCATACAGGGTACTGAAAATTGGAGCAAAAGCCTGTATAATTGGTCCCGTGTACCCAACCTTTTGGTTGTCTTGCTTTTTTGCTGATGTGTGGATGCTCTTTCCAAAGGAGGAGGAGTACATTGAGTGGTTTCAAAAGGCTGGTTTCAAAGATATAAAACTGAAAAGGATTGGTCCAAAATGGTATCGTGGTGTCCGTCGGCATGGTTTGATTATGGGTTGCTCTGTGACAGGTGTGAAGCCTTTATCGGGAGACTCTCCCCTCCAGGTGACAAACTTTCCTATTTTTCATTATGTGCCAGTAATTTCACAGCGAAAAATTTTGTGAAATCGTTAATTTTGTTCCTTGATTCCTTTTTGTTTGTGATCACCTTATTTTTATTTTTATTCAATTGGAAAACATTTCCCACGTCCATAGCCAACTAGTTGTTGTTTGTCGATAATACATTGTATTTTAGAATGCTATTTGTGGTAGGGTGAATACACCCTCAAGGAAATTACATAACAGACCTTGGAACGACTTTGCAACCAAAATTCTATAGTATTTCATCTTCTGCATACTATTGATCCAACAAATATATTATGCAGCATGCAGTTAGCATCATTTATAATACGTGATTGAGAAAACTTTCCTCATGTGAAATGGATGGTTAGCAGGTATACGGGGAATTGATGTTTTCTTAATTTTTCCAGTGTAAATTAAAACAGCAAACTAAGGTCCTCAGTTCATAGTGCTAATTCTTCTAAACTTGCTTGAGAGCTAATTCTTCTAAACTTGCTTGAGATTGCATCAGGACTTCAAATCAATGCTATCATTATCTTGAAACTAAATTTTAAGCCATAATAAGTGTGAGTTCTAATATTTATTAATAAAATGTAGGGAGAATTGTATACTAAAAGGATGGGAAACTATTATTATTAAAAAAAAAAAAAGTTGTAACATCCATAGCACAAAGCTCCTCCACATCATCGGGGGTCTGAGAAGGGTAAGGAAAAAAGAATATACAACCCTCCAAAAACCAAGGAGATTAACTAACCTGTGGACAAGAAAGAATGTTGTACTGGCTTTGGAATTTGTCTCTTTCCCCTCACTATAACTGACCTAGTTTTTTTAATCAACAAAGAATAAAAGTGTGTTGAAAGGCAAACTTGTTCACCTCTAAGTTATTGAATGCATGAGCATGGAACTTATTTATCAAAAGAAAATAATCACTGATTGGATTGCAGGCAGGCTTTGTAAGGGGGCTCATTAATGGATTACGAGGTTCCTAGTAATAGGAACACTCCTAAGCTATTCATTTTCTAAAAGCTGTACGAGGAGCATGCATATTTCATGACCTTGAGACTCGAGAGTCGGTTTGAGGAGCTAGTTGTCATTCGTCTCCTCCTTTTGATCCCCTCATTCCAAGATTTATTTCCCATGTGAATATAATTCTACACTCATCTAGAATAGAACATGAGGAGATCTTGTATCATCAGTTTCTCCATTGTCATATTGATGATCAGCCAATGGTGCGTGTGCATGCGTTATAGGATTATGGAAAGCAGAAAATAAAGAGTTGGTATTTGGTCTTTGACCACTTATTATGTTGAAATTGTGTTGTTTTTAGATTCTTTAAGATTTCCCATGTGCTTGTTCCTCTGGTTTACAGCAGCCTAGATAAAAGAGCACAGCTTAAAATTCAACCAGCTATATATTAGCTTTAGGACTCTTGAATCATTGCTTTGTCTTTCTCATTTGAGACTTCTCATGTGCCTATCTTAATGCAGCTTGGTCCTAAGGCAGAGGATGTGAGTAAGCCTGTGAATCCATTTGTGTTCCTTCTGCGGTTTGTTCTTGGTGCAATGGCAGCAGCTTACTTTGTGCTTGTTCCAATT
This sequence comes from Malania oleifera, assembly GCF_029873635.1. Taxonomy (NCBI): domain Eukaryota; kingdom Viridiplantae; phylum Streptophyta; class Magnoliopsida; order Santalales; family Ximeniaceae; genus Malania; species Malania oleifera. Next base: position 8,116,201 of record NC_080419.1, read on the forward strand.
TACATGTGGCTCAAAGATCAAATTTTCCTAAAGGGTAGACCTATCTGAAAGAGATAGAATGGGAAGTGGTCTGCCAATCTCTGAAGAGACTGCCTCTTCTTGTTCACTGATTATTGTGCATTCTTTTCTTTAATAAGGGATTGTATGCAACAGGGCAAGCCGTCTTTGACTCCTACATGTGGCATTGTAACTCTTTTGCTGGAAAAAAAATGTCCTGAAGTTTACAGGGTTGATAAGGTCGTTAGACAATTTTGGCCTATTTCTTTTTTCAAGATACCTGAATATAATACACAAGAAAATCTGTAATTTAGGTAACTAATGTACTTGTTTACATAATTAGAAAAAGAATACTTAAATAAAAGATAGGAAAGCGATTGGTCCAAGATAAATGCTTGGTGAGCTCCACTACCAACATTATTTTAAAGGAAAATGCTTCGAGTCAAGCCCATGTGATATGCAAGGAGAAAAGACTATTTCTTCCTTCCTCGCCATATATGCGGCGTGGGCCAATGATGGTTGAAACCCTACGATACTCAAAATCACTCCATTTTAAATGAGAATGAAGTTAATTATAAAAGAAGGATTTAGGCGATCTTCCTTTCTCGAATAACATCAATTTGTTAGGTCTATTAGAGGCTCAGTAGTCTTGGGTTATCCCCGTTCCACGTTTGTTTTCACTTCATCATTTAAAGTCTGGCTCTTTATGCTGGAGTCTCGAGTTCTAATAATTGGGAGGTCCCTAAGAGACCATCACACATGTGATTACAGTATATTTAGTGCAATTGATCCTAATTATTAGGCTATATCTCACTTGGGAACTTGGGTTTGATTTGACTATTGAGTTAGGGACAAATACGTCAGAGGGTAGCCCTTTCATAAGACTGGAGTTCACAAATCATAGAATGTTATATTAATTCTTTTGGACTTGCTAAAGCAATGTATGAACAAAAGAAACATTTTACTTGTGCTGATTTAAGTGTTAACATGATGTTTTTGTAATTAATAGATTCTGAATCCTAAATGAAGGAATTGTTTTTTAAAAGTCTTTTCTAGATTTAGATTAGAATTTAAAATACCAAGCAATTATAGCTTTGAGTTTATATCCCGTCATTTTATGGGTTGTGTGATATGTTTTTATTTTTATTTATTTATTTATTTATTTTTAGGGCCAAAGGAAGGAAGCTTGGGTTAATGGATGAAGAAAGCACATATATTGTTAAATTAAAATGTGTGTTTGTGGGAGGAGGTGCTATCGATGACCATTTTGTTCGAATGGCTAAAATGCTATATCTATCCGTTTAAAACTTGTCCCCTTCCCTTATTTCTCATCTTTCCCTATATATCACTTCTCCATCCATTTTTTATTCTCGGTCAAAAATTCAAAAACTTCAGTTTATGGTAGAGGAGAGTGAAGAATTTGCTTGTACAGCAAGGGATGGTGAAAGTCTTGTATGGTGTTCAACCGGAAGGTATGAATGAGACAAATTGGAGAGAATTAGAGGTAAAGGCTGCTGCTACAATACGATTGTGTTTGGCCGACGAAGTGCTCTATTATGTGGTGGAAAAAGATTCTCCAGCGGCTGCTTTTTTAAAAGCTTGAAAGCCGGTACATATCCAAATCTCTTACTAATAAATTATTCCTTAAACAACGTCTTTATTGGCTTAAGATGGTTGATGGTTCGAACTTAAATCAACACATCAACGCATTTAATCAAATCATAAGTGATTTAGTGTGTGTTGATGTAAAGTTTGAAGAGAATGATAAGACATTGATGCTACTAAATTCCTTACCAGCAACTCACATTTATGAATATTTAGTTACCACTCTTACATGGGGGAAAGAATCTCTTAACTAAAGAGGTGACAAGTGTCTTGTTGAGATTTCATCAAAGGCTGAAAATCTACGATGAAAACTCACATGGAGAAGGACTTGTGGTGAAAGGTAACTATGAGCATGGGAAAGGAAAATTGAGAAATGGATCAAGTCAAAAATCCCGTACTCAATCCAAGAAGAAAAATGATACCTGCTGTTATAAGTGTTGTAAAAAGGGGCACATTAAACCGAATTGTCTGGATTGGAAGAAAGGAAATTCTGAAAAGCATTAAGGGACTTCAAAATCAGCAAATGTGATTCAAGAAGAAAATTCAGTTTGCAGTGATGGTGATGTACTTTCAATTTCGTCGGGGTAGGATCACTCTACGGACTCATGGATTCTAGATTCGGCATGTTCTTACCATATGACTCCAAACAAGGAGTGGTTCAACACTTCCAAGTTGGTAAATTCAGGTTTAGTTCTTATGGGCAATGATGTTTCTTGTAAAATTATTGGCATTGGAAATGTTAGAATTAAAATGTTTGATAGTGCTGTGAGAACCTTGAGTAATGTAAGACATATACCAAAGCTACGGAAGAGTTTCATTTCACTTGACACCTTGGATTGTAATGGATTCAATCACAAGTTCGAAGGTGGGGTTATGTAAGTATGGAAAGGTAATTTGACGGTGATGAAATGACAAAAGTTAGATGAAAATATTTACACACTGTAGGGAATTACTGTTGTAGGTGGAGCTGCAGCCGTAGATACTGAATTTGATGAAACTGTCTTGTGGCATATGCGTCTTGGACATATGAGGGAACATGGTATGAAAGAACTTCACAAGAGGAAATTATTGAAAGGTATGAAAACATGTAAGCTGAATTTTTGCAAGATTTGTGTTCTTGGGAAACAAAACAGGGCGAAATTCAAATAAGCTATTCACAAGATGGAAGGTATTCTTGATTATATACTTTCTAATGTTTGGGGTATACTTAGAGTAGCATTAAGAGGTGGACATGTTTATTTTGTGAGTTTAGTTGATGATTACACATGAAAATTCTGGGTATACTTCATGCGGCACAAGTCTGATACGTTTGTCAAGTTTAAGTTGTGGAAATCTGAAGTAGAAAACCAGACGGGGAGGAGAATCAAATGTCTCAAGTCAAACAATGGGACTGAGTACACCGATTCTAAGTTTATGGAGTTTTGTGAGCAGTAGAGCATTAATAAAAACTTTACTGTTCATCGGACACCTCAGCAAAATGGTGTGTGACTGAAAGGATGAACTGAACTCTAGCTAAAAGAGCTCTGTGTTTCAGGCTTAATGCAGGGCTATCGAAAAACTTTTGGGTCGAGACAGTTAGTATGACTTGTTTCTTGGTAAACTGATCACCAAGAGCTTCACTAGAGGGGAAAGTGACAAAAGAGATATGGACGGGAAATGCAGTAGACTATTCTAGATTGAAAGTATTCGGTTGTCCACCTTATTTCCACATGCCTAGTGAGGAGATATAGAAACTTAACGCAAAGTCTAGACGTTGCATCTTTTTGCAATATCAAAGAGGTGTGAAGGGGTTCAAACTGTGGGATCCAATGACAAACAAGGTGGTGATCAGTAGGGATGTAGTTTTCGATGAGAAAGCTATGGTGAAGCGTACTCAAGAATATGATAAACAAAAACAGGAGACAGAAAATTGGAGCAGAGATGAACATGTTGTGTAGGTGGAGTTAGAAACTCAGAGCAACGACAATGATCTTGGTCCTTTGATTCCAAGGAGTTTTAACTCAAGAAACCAACAAGTCGACAATATTTCTATACAAAGATCTAGACGCACTATCAGACCTCCGCCAAGGTATGGATTTGAAGAGTTAGTATCTTATACTTTCATTACTAGCTGTAATGATCCAACTACATTTCAAGAGGCAGTGCACGACCAAGAGAAAAGTAGGTGGATGGGTGCTATAATTGAGAAAATGAAATTGTTGCATGAGAATCAAACTTGGGAGTTAGTGGAGCTTCCAAATGGGAAGATGGCGATAGGTTGTAAATGGGTATATAGGAAGAATGAAGCAATTTTAAAAAATGAAGGAGAAAAATTCAAGGCATGATTGGTGGCAAAAGGGTAATCATAGAAAAAGGGAATAAATTATGATGAAATCTTTCACTTGTGGTTCGACACACTTCCATCAGGGTAGTGTTGGGGTTAGTAGCTCATTATGATCTGCATTTGGAAAATGGATGTGAAGACGGCATTTTCTCCATGGTGACTTGGAAGAACAGATTTATATGGTACAACTACAGGGATTCAGTGAACTAGGGAAATAACACTTAGTTTGCAAGTTGAGGAAATCTCTTTACGAGCTAAAACAGTCTCCAAGACAATGGTACAAAAGATTTGATTCATATATGATCAAGATTGACTATAAAAGATGTGAATATGACTACTACGTGTATGTGAATAAACTTGATGATGGTTTTCTTATTTTCTTGTTGTTGTATGTCAATGGCATGTTAATAGCTGCTATAGATATAACTGAGGTAAATCAGTTAAAGGAACTGTTGCATAAAGAGTTTGACATAAAAAATCTTGGTCTAGCCAAGAAGATACTTGGGATGGAGATTCGTCGAGACAGAATTGCAAAGAGGTTGTGGCTATCTCAGGGCGGTTATGTGGAGAAGGTTTTGGAGAGGTTTAGCATGACTGATGCTAAACCGGTATGTACACCTCTAGAGATTCATTTGAAATTGTCTATTACTGAATGCCCAAGTACGGATGATGATATCTGGGATATGTCAAAGGTCTCCTATGCTAGTGCTGTGGGGAGTTTAATGTATGTCATGGTATGTAGAAGACCAAACTTAACACATGCAGTGAGTGTGGTGAGTAAGTTTCTTTCTAATCTGGGTAGACAGCACAAGGAAGCCGTCAAATGGATTTTTATATAATTGTGGGGTACTTCTAGTTATGGCATCATATTCGGCAAGTAATAGGTTAGTCCATCAGTTGTGGGGTTTGTTGATGCTGATTATGCAGGGGATATGGATGATAGAATGTTTATAATGGGTTATGTCTTTACCCTTGTGGGAGGACCTATATGTTGGAGGTCCATGGTACAATCCTTGGTAGCATTGTTTACAACTGAATTTGAATACATGACAGTTGCCGAAACTGTAAAAGAAGCCTTATGACTTATCGATTTGGTTAAAGAGCTGGGTATACAACTATCACCATCCAGAAAGACCTTAAAAGAACCGATAAATATATCTTCTCAAATTAACTCCCTTCTCAAAGGCAAATTAATGCTCTCTCAAAAAGTTGGACAAACTAACTATTACCCCTTTACTTAAATGAGAGAAAAAATTCTTCATTTATTACAAATAACTCCACTCCTTGAATGATGGATTAATTATGAAGCATGGTACATAGACCAAGCATGAGAATGGGAGCCTTCATATAGAACTAGACCATCATAACAACATGGCATACCAACTAATTCACATGGCATTTCCTCACAGATTTAATTCGGTGTAGTTCTTCTCTTTTTTAGCCCAATTTCGCTGGGGTAGATTTTGGGAAAATGGATTTTGAATATTAAATTTAAATTTTGAAGAAATTTAATACAAATTCTCACATATGCAAATTTAAAGTCCATGACTTGTGCTCCTCAATATAGGTTAGACTCCCGAAATGATTGTTCTATCAATATTTTCTACTTCTATCTATTTATTTTTTTCATAGTAGAAGATATTCGAAAGGAGAAATTATGCAGGGATCTTTCCTCTCATGTGTCTATATTTTGAATATTAAATATATGGCTTGGTCTTTCATTCATTAAAATTAGACACATATAAAGAGGTCCACTGTGAAGGAGCTCATGAGGATGCTACCATTAAATGTATTGGCCAATGGTCCATTTGCTTTGGTGGACCTGCAATGGAAGTGTGGAATAGAATCCAGCAACTTCGCCCTCAGTAAGCAGCATGGACGACCAACAGACATAGCGTCCAGTTTTGGAGGGTTCAGGAAAAGGAATGAAATTGCAGTGTTTGGGGGAAAAGAAATTTCAGTACGTAAGCATGGAAAGAAGTTACTATTTTTGACAGATTTTAGACATGCTGTCACTAAGCTGAGAAAATGTTCTGAAGACAACGAAGATCCATATGCATGTTTCATGATTGGTCGCATTACCATATGAAGTGTCATATAAACAAATATACACCACCCAAACGAGGAGAACTTAAAAACTGCCCAGTTCTTCAGTATTAGTGCTTACAACTATTGAGGAAACCAGGCCCCTCCATAGTAAATTCAGCATGACCTTGGCTCCCTCATCTCTTGGCTAAAGCCAGCACTGCTCACAGGACTGAGCTGTGATGGCTGAGTCCTGCTCGAGGCAGACTCTGGACTATCTTGATGATCCAAGGCAGGCAGTGTACCGCTATTTCCATGAGAAACAATTACAGATTTTCGTCTCCTAGTAACTGGAGCTAGTCGGATGCCACCAGGAGGGTCAAGTGGTGATCGCAGCAGCTCCTTGGCCGGCCTTGCACCACCTTTGCTTCGAACGCCATGTTGGGCTGTTAGTTTCCTTCTTGTCACGGTTGATTGCTTCTGCTCCTGGCCTTGATTGTGGATTAAGAGTCGTGTGCGGTATTTGCGATGGCCAACTGGGGAGGTACTCCTGCTCCAGATTTTTCAGTAAAAACAAAGACAGGGCAATCTAATTGAAGGGTCACATAGGCAAGAAGATTTTTTTTTTTCATAGCAGGGTCTGATCATATAGGAGTAAAAAAAAATAAATTTTTTTTTTTTCATAGCAGGGTCTGAACATATAGGCGTGATGACCTCTCACCCTAATTAAAGCATTTCAAGAAAGATACCCAAAAATTGCAGTCCGCATAATTCAAGGAATTTCGCATGAAATTGAATTATTTTTATTTATTTTTATTTTTGGTTATTTCCTCTGTTTGTGCTCAACTGCAGAAGTAAATTTGAACTCTCAAGTCAGGTCCTCAATTCCCCCAAACAGAGGCATTTCCTCAACAGCTCAGTCAAGTTAAGGTTTTAAAAGGTTCTTCAAACCAGTACAACAACAACAACAAAACAAGCCATAAGTCCTTTTCAAACCAAAGTGCTTAGATGAATTTCGAACTCTTAAAAATGTGTTAAAATCTTTTGGCATTTGTCATCGCATCTCTTGTCCCCATGCTCATTCCCAAAATGGCTCAGTTGAACGAAAACATAGGCACATTGTGGAAACTAGTCTTGCCCTTCTTGCTCATTCCTCCTTACCTCAATCCTATTGGTCAGATGCCTTTGTTACTGTTGTTTTTTTAATTAATCGTCTACCCTCTCCCATTTTAAATCACAAATCCCCATTTGAGGTTTTATTTCATTACAAACCTGGTTATCTTTTTTTAAAAACTTTCGGCTATCAATGTTGGCCTAATCTTAGGCCATATAATCAACACAAAATGGACTTTAGATCCCTTCCTTGTCTTTTTCTCGGCTACAGTTCTTCTCATGATGGTTATCTGTGCTTTCATGTCCCTACTGGCCATATGTACATCTCTAGGGATGTTTTATTTAATGAATATGTCTTTCCCTTTGCCGATTCTAGCTTCAGCTCACTTCAACAAAGTCCAGCCTAGCCCACTCCGTCTCACACTTGACTACCCTCTTTCAGTCAGCCCATTAGATATTCCCCCACTTCTATATCCCTAACTAGGCCCGGCCCATCAACTCCTCCCAGTAACACTGGGCCTCCAAAACACTTTTCCATCCCTCGCTCCCAACTCCAGCTCCCACTTGTCTCACCTGCTCCTGTGTCTTCACCTCAACAATTCACTAGGGCTTCCCTTGACTCCTCACCATCACCACAGTCTCGTTCGCCCTCTTCTTCTTCTCCCTCTGCGATTCCTACCACGTACCTTCATCCCATGCACACAAGAGCCCGAGCACAAAAAGCTTGCCTAAAATTTGAACTGATGGCATCATTCCCTGGCCTCCGCCTCGCTCCCATACCACTACTGTTGCTGTCCCAGAGGAGCCCACCTCTGTTACTCAAGCCTCTAAATTTCCTGAATGGCGGCAAGCGATGCAGGTTGAGTTTGATGCCCTGATGTCCACAAATACTTGGTCCCTTGTTCCTACCCCCATTCAACATGTTGTTGGCCGTCACTGTATTTTTAAGACTAAGCATTTGTCTAATGGCTCCATTGAGAGACGAAAGGCCCGCCTGGTAGCCAAAGGTTATAACCAACTCGAAGGTTTGGACTACACTGAAACTTTTAGCCCTGTGATCAAACCTACTACAATCAGGTTAGTTCTCTCCATTGCAGTCTCGTCTGGCTAGCCGATTCATCAATTAGGTGTTTAGAATGCCTTTTTACATGGCAACTTAGATGAGCAGGTGTTCATGACTCAACCTCCTGGGTTCATTCATCCACAATTTCCTCATTATGTCTGCAAACTCAACCATGCTATCTATGGTCTTAAACAGGCTCCTTGAGCCTGGTATGCTAGGCTCAGCTCTCGGCTGCTAGAACTTGGATTTATTGTTTCCAAGTTAGATACCTCCCTATTCATTTATCAGCATCAATCAGTAACAGTTTACTTTCTTGTATATGTCGATGACATTCTGATTACAATCTCCAGTTCGAATGTTATATCCCACTTCATCTCTGCTCTGACCTCTGATTTTCCTATCAAGGATCTGGGATCCTTACACTACTTCCTGGGTGTCGAATGTCATCATACCTCCGCTGGGCTCATGCTTTGTCAACGGAAATATATCTTGGATCTACTTAACAAGACAAATATGATGAACTGCAAACCAATCACCAGCCCTATGTCCTCCATAAAATTGTCTGCGGCTGACTCTACTGCTGTTCCAAATCCTACGCTATATCGAAGTGTAGTGGGCAGCTTGCAGTACCTTCTCTGTTGGGAAATAAACCGACCAGGAGTAACAATCACACACGAAGAAAAATTCAAACACACACAATGAACACCGGATTTACGTGGTTCGGTCCAAACTGACTTACGTCCACGGGAGCACACCACTGCACTATAATCTGGGAGAAATAACACACGGAGGAGCCACTGCTCAACTCTCTCTCTCACCACAACTCTCTGCTCTCTGCACTTCTCTCTGCACTCTCAGTACACAGCACACCTCTACTCACGCAGCTCACTAAATTCACACATCTCACAACTCACAGCACATATATATATACATGAGAGGGAGTAAAAATCAAATATGGTGGCTAGAAAATTCAACAAAGCCTGCAGAGCAGGTGGCCATCCATCTCCAGTGTCAAAGATGGTGGCTGGTTGTTGCGGCTGTCTGCGGCTCCATACCTGCAGAATTCAACAATCTCCCACTTGGAGGCAGAGACAGCATCTCAACCAGTGTATATGCAAATGTTGTGCTCATGTATGTCTTCAATCATGAAGACCAACTGAAGTTGAGCATAACTTCAGTTTCTCTCTCGTTGCCACCTTCTTGTCTGCTAGATTTCTGCGGACTAATCTGATGGCTGGCATCTTCACAAGTGGTGTAAAAATGCCGGTGTAGTCAATCCTTTTCTTCTGTTCAAAGCCTTTGACTACCAACTGAGGCTTGTACTTTCTGGAGCCGTCATGCTCCTCTTTGATTCTGTACACCCACTTGTTGTGAAGGGCCTTCTTACCTTTGGGCAACTCAGCTAGTTCCCACGTTCTGTTGGAGGTGAGGGACTTCATCTCGTCCTTCATTGCAAGCTCCCACTTGCTCGCATCTCCTGCCTGACATGCTTCATCATAGCATTCAGGCTCTCCTCCATCTGTAAGAAGTAAATAATCTATATACCTTCTGTTTGGTATATGAGGCCGAGTAGATCTCCTAAGCTCCGGAGCTGGAGTAGGAGGCGGTGGTGTGACGAATTGCTCCACTGGTTCCTCTGCCTGAGGATTCTCGGCATTTTGCTGTTGTGTCCCGACACACTCTGGGACATCATCCATATCTGCACAGGTTGGTTCTCTCTGAATTGGTTCGGTGGATTCAGCTGTGTGCCTATCTTTGTACATCACTTTTTCATCAAAAATCACATCTCTACTTCTGATCACCCTTTTATTTTCATCATCCCAAATGCGGTATCCAAATTCATCTCCACCATAACCGATGAAAGTGCATTTCCGGGATTTCGGATCCAGCTTATCCCTGACATGATCATTGATATGTACGTATGCAACACAACCGAAAACTTTCAAATGTGAAAGTCTTACCTCTTTGTTACTCCAAACTTCTTCTGGTAGGCAATAGTCCAATGGTACTGAAGGACTTCTATTAATCAAATAAGCTGCTGTGTTGACTGCATGTGCCCAAAACATCTTTGGCAAGCCTGACTGCATACGCATGCTTCTGGCTTTTTCTGTCAACGTTCTGTTCATCCGCTCGGCTACGCCTTTGTGTTGAGGCGTACCTGGCACAGTCCTTTCCATTCTGATGCCGTGCTCATAGCAGAAATTCTTGAACTCGGTGTCAACATATTCTCCACCGTTATCAGTTCTCAGCCTTTTGACTTTCAAACCAGTTTCGTTTTCTACCATCGCTTTCCAATTTTTAAAAGCATTGAAAACATCAGATTTATACTTCAGGAAGTAAACCCATACCTTCCGTGAATGATCATCGATAAACGTGACGAAGTAATGCTTTCCTCCTGTAGACGAAATGGTTGTTGGTCCCCATACATCTGAATGGACTAGCTCAAGTTTCTCCTTCTTCGGGGTACTGATATTTGTCTGGAAACTAACTCTTTTCTGTTTCCCAAATATGCAGTCCTCACATGTGTCAATCTTCACCGACTGTAAATCACTCAACTTACCCTTTGAGTGCATCACCCTGAGTCCTTTCTCACTCAGGTGTCCAAGTCGTTGATGCCATAGGTTGCTATCATCATTTCCTGTAGCAACTGTAATAGACATACATGTATCAGGAGTTACATAAAGAGTGCCACTTTTCTTACCTCGAGCAATTGTCAATGCACCCTTCGAAATCTTCCATTCATCACCAATGAAAGATGTGTTATAACCTTCATCTGCCAATTGACCGACTGAGATCAAATTCTTCCTCAGGTCTGGAATATGTCTGACATCCTTCAGCTTCCATACTGACCCGTTCATTTTGATCTTCACTGTCCCCTTACCGGCAATGTCGCAAGGATGATCATTGCCCAGATATACTTTACCGAAATTACCTGATGTATACTCCTCCAGGCAATCTCTGCTGCAAGTGGCATGGAATGAAGCTCCAGAGTCTAACACCCAAGACTCCTTTTTGCTCTCCAAAGAGCAGATCAACAAATCATCGTTCTCGGAAGCAATATTTGCTTCTGTCTTTGCCCTCGTATCTTTCTTCTGACTTCTGCACTGGTTCTTGTAATGACCAGTCTTTCCACAGTTCCAGCACTCAATAACTTTTCTGCTCTGAGAACCTGTGTCCTGAGTACCTCTGGAATCTCTGGATTTGGACCTCCTAGTCCTGGATCTGCCACGATTGTTAGATCGTCCATGCCCGCTTCCCTTTCCTCGGCTTTCCACATTCAAAGCTGAACTTGAAGTGGAGGCATTGTTCGATTGCATTCTGATCTCCTCTGTCAAAATCATGCTGATAACCTCGTCGTATTTCAGCTTCGATTTTCCTGCAGAGCTACTGATCGCAGTTACAATAGCTTTCCAACTCTCAGGCAGCTGGTTGAGAATTAATAGAGCACGGATCTCACTGTCAAAGGTAATCCCGACCGAGGCGAGTTGATCTGACAACTCGTTGAAATTATTCAAGTGCCTGCTGAAATCTCACCTGCAGACATGCTCATTGTAAACAGTCGTTTCATGAGATGTACCTTGTTTGCGGCTGATGGCTGCTCATACATGTTCGATAGCGCATCCATAAGGGACTTGGTGGTTGTCAAGTGCTTGATGTTGAAGGCGACAGACTTTGCCAACGTTATCCTCACAACTCCGAGGGCTTTTCGGTCAAGCAACTCCCACTCGCTCTCCTTCGTGGAATCTGGCTTCTCCATCAGTGGTAAGTGCAACTCCTTACCAAACAAGAAATCCTGGATCTGCATTTTCCAGAAACCGAAGTTCGTGCCGTCAAACATCTCGATGTGAGAGCTCTTCTGGTTCGACATCTCGATTCGCTAATCTAGAGATGGAATTAGCTCAATCGGACAGCACGGTTGGATCCGAAACGGCCGAAAACCCTAGAAATGGTTTAAGTCGCTCGAAAAACGGACCCAAAATGGCTTCAAAAAGCCAAGTCAAACTTTCGGTCAAACCTGGTCAAAACTGGTCAACCCTGATGACGTGGGACCCACTGCTGACGTGGCACTGTGGGGTCCACTGCTGACGTGGCACTGGGGCCCACTGCTGACGTGCGCGCTGACGTGGCGTGGGACGTGGCGGCTGACATGGCAGCTGACGTGGCGGGCCCTAGCTAACGCGGCGCTGACGTGGACGCTGACGTCAGCGTCTTCAACCTTCCGCTTGTCGCCGGACGTTCGCCGGCGCGTGGGGGCGCGTGAGGACCACTCCCGACTTGTCGCCGGCGCGTGGGAGCGCGTGGGAACGTCCTTTGGACGTTGGCGGCGCTTGTAGGCGCGTGCGGCTTCGTCTGAGCTCTGTTTGAGCTCCGGTTACTGCCGTTGGCTTCGTCTCGCTGAGAGGAGTTCGATGGTCGCCTCAAAATTAAATTTTGAGCTACTGGATAGGGGCTCAAAATCCGGGATTTTTTTTCGATCTGGCGATTTTACTCCGACCAAATCTCTGATACCAATTGTTGGGGAAATAAACCGACCTGGAGTAACAATCACACACGAAGAAAAAATCATACACATCCACAAGGAACACCGGATTTACGTGGTTCGGTCCAAACTGATCTACGTCCACGGGAGCACACCACTGCACTATAATCTGGGAGAAATAACACACAGAGGAGCCACTGCTCAACTCTCTCTCTCACCACAACTCTCTGCTCTCGGCACTTCTCTCTGCACTCTCAGTACACAGCACACCTCTACTCACGCAGCTCACTAAATTCACACATCTCACAACTCACAGCACATATATATATATATACATGAGAGGGAGTAAAAATCAAATATGGTGGCTAGCAAATTCAACAAAGCCTGCAGAGCAGGTGGCCATCCATCTCCAGTGTCAAAGATGGTGGCTGGTTGTTGCGGCTGTCTGCGGCTCCATACCTGCAGAATTCAACATTCTCTTCACTAGACCGGACCTAGCGTTCTCTGTCAATCGTGTTTGTCAGTTCATGCATGCTCCAAGCTTATCTCACTGGCAGGGTGTAAGCGCATCTTACGCTATTTAAAACTCACTCTGAATTATGGTTTACTGCTGCAACCCTCCAACACCTTATCCCTAGCTGCCTATACCGACGCAAATTGGGCAGGGTGTCCCGATGACAAAAAATCAGCCGGAGGTTACTGTGTTTTCTTTGGTGGCAACTTAGTTTCATGGAGCTCAAAGAAGCAATCCACTATTGCCAGATCCAGCACAGAGGTTGAGTACAAGGCCCTAGCTCATGCCACTTGTGAACTACTGTGGTTACAATCCCTACTCTCTGAATTGGGTGTTTTTCTGTCCACATCTCCAACCCTTTTTTGTGATAACTTGGGAGCAACTTACTTGTCTATGAATCCAGTTATGCATTCTCGAACCAAACACGTTGATGTTGACTATCATTTTGTTCGTGATCGAATTCAAGCAGGAGCTCTTCAAGTGTCTTTTCTTTCAAGCAAAGATCAACTGGCTGATATTTTCACAAAACCCTTATCTACTTCTTGATTTGCCTCTCTCCGTTCGAGTCTCACTGTTTTTCCACACATGTTTGGCTCGCAGGGGCGTATCGGCACTACTCAACCACCCTTAACTCAAGAATAATTTCAGCCCAACTAATTCTTGTCTGTTTCTAATATTCTATTCTTTCCGTTGTTATTTTTTGTTAAGTTTGTTACAGGAAAGATTCTGCTCTCTACCTCCTCGTGTATATATATAACCCTTGTACGGAGTTTACTGTGCAATGTGAAAAGCAGCAGAATTCACTTTTCTCTTTGTCCACTGTATCTTCTTTATTTCTTTTGTTTTCTTCTTTTCATCAATAATCAGCTAGAAGCCTAGCAACTTAACAGGTAAGGTGAAATCTGATTAAGGTTTCAAATTAATGACTCTATTAATCAATGTGCTCATATGAGCTTGTTGAAGAATAACCCAAGAAATTTCTCACTCCCTTTACCAATCAAATAAGAATTTATTTATTTATTTATATGAGCTTATTGCAAACACTCAAACACAGATGTATATGCAGTAAATGTGGTTGAAAGCTAGAAATAGGTCTCATACTCGGTAAATTAATAAATTTCTCCCTCAATCTCTCTTGATGCAAGTATCCAGATGCATGTGTATACAATGGAATTTTTACCTACGAGAGGAGTTAAGAAATTTAAGTGTGTAGTTCTTATAATTCTATGTTCTAATTTATATTTTTGTTTGAATTCCTCCTTGCTCCAGAGAGAGAGAGAGAGAGAGAGAGATAAATAGAAAGAACCTAGAAAGATTCTTTTCTCTGGGGAAGCATGGGAAACATTCTGGTGGTGACGGCTTGGAAGGGCTCTTGTGATTTTCATTATGCCTATCATTTCAAGTTCATGATTAGATGAAAAGAGATTTAACAATTATGGTTCCATCCTTACAACCTCTGTTTCCTGTCACTATCGCTGCACTCAAAAGACAGACTATTTGAAGAAGAGCTACGGTATGGATGTTCATTGGAATCACAACCACTGAGATAGTGCTCTCCTGTGTCGTATGTTGAACCCAAATGTAGGTTCCTGTAAATCAATTATTCCAAGGGAGGTTACTCCAATGAATGTACAAAATACTCAGTCGTCTATTCATCAACACAAGAATAAATAAAATCAATAGCAGATGCACCTGAATTTATTCAAGCTATCATGAAAATCATGATCGTTGATGGGATCTTTATCAAATTTAGTCATGATCTTGTGCCTGACTCCTGATAGCTCCTGGTTCTCTGGCATTAAGTGTTTCTTTGCAGTCTTCAGTTTCTTGCTGGACAGAAATTAAACAATAGAACGTTTAAGCATGATTAAAATGGCAATTGCATAAATATTGGCCATTTAATTTTACCAAACTGTGAACTTTTAGACTTGGGCCTTGACCTTCTATCACATTTTTTTCGCCCTTTTTCCCTTTGTTGATGCCTTTTTTTCATATGTCGGACCCTGCCTCTTGGTGAAATTTCAGTCCTGGAACGCCTTCTATGTGAGGATGGAGTTGATGATGAAGAACCTGAATCACCTCTGGGTGAAGCATAACAACTACCAGCATATGAAAGAGATCCCCTCGGAAGTTTGCTTCTCCTCTTGTGTTGCTTGTCATGTCTCTTTGATTCGTGCACCCTTATTCGATTTAGGTTCGAGATTTGACTTGAGGCTTCTGATGAAAAATCTAAATTATACTCGCCATCAGAGGCATGATCAGAACTGGCACCACTAAATATAGATTTCTAGGTTCGTTTCTTTGCAAACACAAAATACACCAGTCAACTATTTATCAACTCGTGAAGAATACCTTGCTCTGTATCCATTGAGTTAGGTATTTCATTTTCAGAAGCTTCTCCACAAGCTACAAATATTACAAGATGTTCAGGTCCCCCTGAGAGTGATGTGTCCACTTGTTCAATTTTCCAAACACAGCATGCTTCCTGATAGTCCATCAAAAAGTGAATTCTGAAGTCCCATCTCCATTCTACTTGAAAATTAATGTGAACAGGCAAATGGTAGCAGGTCCAAAAAAATAAAAAATCACAAGCAACAGAAGATGGAACAGATGAGAATACACATTTAACATTTGACACTTGGCCACAGCAAATAATTATGCTAATTTATACCCATTAAGTTGTGGTTGACGACCAAAGGTGATAAAGAATTGTGACCCATTCCTATTTGGACCATCATTTATTATTGAAAGAAGACCGGGTTCATCATGATTTAAAACAAAGTTCTCATCTGCATATACGAGAACAGAAGTTAAAATGCAATTATCCAATTTAAAATCTGATCCATTGTCCTACCACAAATGTGAAGAAACACATGGAGGTTTTGTGTATGGTGTGTGTGTGTGTGTGAGAGAGAGAGAGAGAGAGAGACCATCGAATAGCCCTCCATAGATGCTCTCCCCACCACTGCCTAAACAGCATAAAAATGGCTGGCATTTACAAGTCTTGGATTGAAGAGAAAAATGAAGCAGCAACAGAAACATAACCAAAATTAAAAACGGAAAAAGAAACATAGATAATTATAAAGTGTACCATTTTCCTTCGAAAAATCACCACCCTGTAGAGGATGCAAGAAGTTGGCTAAGCTAACAAAACTTTTGGATGATGTAACAAATTTCAAAGGGAAAAAAAGGGAATTGCTCTGTGAAACAATATGCAATCTTCTTTCTATTTTCACGAACATGGCATATAACCTCCAATCACTGGTCCTATTTGCATTTTAAGTTACAATACTTTTTCTTTGAAGATGACACTATATCCTTCCCAAAATGACACTATAAACATTTGAAATCATGTTAGTGCAGACCATTATCATGATGTCTAACTTACAATACTTTTTCTTTGAAGATGACACTATGTCCTTCCCCAAATGCATATTTAACAAAACAACAAGAAGAAGCCTTAAGTCCCACTTAAAAATTTAATTTTGTTTATTATAAAGTCCAACTTTAAAATATAATCTTATTAATTATAACCATCTCTCAAATAAATAATTCCTTATCCTCAGGAATTCAATAGACAGAAGAAAAAATTGAGTAATCTACACACTCCAAAAAAAAAAACAATTTACATGCTTGCTCTCAATTCTGAAAAAAGGAAAAATAAAAATACTGTCTGTGATATAAGATATAGTCCCAAAAACAATTGTTTTACTTCTAAACTCATAAACAATGATCTGAGAAACCAGTTAATATGCAAGCTGCAGAATCAACACGATCCGCCGGAGAAACAGCAGCAACTGCACGATGATCCATCAGACGCAGTTGGAATGATGTCTACATCGTCATCTGGCCGAACAAGACAAAGCACCCACTCCAGCAACTGGAGGTTGCACTGGAGCATGATCAGCCCCACCGTGATCTTCTTGTTTTCTTCCTTGAACTGACTTAGGAGCTCATTTATTTTAGGCCTACTCCTATCCCTTTTAATACTAGGCACAATAAAAATATTCATGAAAATCTATTGTCTAAGTGACAATCAAAAGAAAGTTACCAACAACTATTTAGAACTTTCCCCTAATTTCAAAAGCCAGCCTATAATAAAAATAGGGTGTTAAAGCCAGTAATGAAAAATAAAATAAAATAAAATTAAAGCATGAAGAGCAGAGAGAGGATATATGCTTTTCCTGTTATACACACCAGCAAATACAACGAGAAGTAGGAAATACCATGAAGAAATGCAACATTAATGAAGCATATATAATTAATCATCTCAAGGCAATGGCAATAGACAACAAAATAACTAATTTTCTACTTTCTTTCTGAACTCGTAACATACTTGAGCCATTAACCCCTTAAAGATGCAGAAAAAAGTTGTTCCTTTGTAGTAAAGAGGTTTCTTTGTAGAGGCTCCAATGCCCTTCTCACCTGCAAGATACTTCCATTTAACTTAATCAAAGAAAACTAAATGATTAGGCACTAGCAAAGGATCAGAAAATTCAAACCATGATCATTCAACTCTACTTAATGCTCCAGATTCCCCGTCCATTCAAGGCTGCAAGAGTTGAAATGGAAAAAAAAAAAAAAATCCTATATTGCAGATATAAAATTGTGTAACTAGAAGGTCCCTCCCCAACAGTTTATGTACAAGAGTAAAGGCACCTCAGCTGAGAAGCACACACGAGGGTCTCATTTTTAAGATTCAAAATGCTTTCTTAAAAACAGTTTGGACAAAAAATTAAGATCTTGTTGTAAAATGATGCAGGGCACACCAGTGCCGGAATTGCATTGATAGGAGGAGTGGCTTTCAAGGGTTCATAACTTGAAATAAATAAACAATTGGCAGCAAGATACCTGTGCAGAGTGCTCGAAAATTCTGTGTTGTCTTTGGAGCAACATTTGCTAGAAGCTGCAATCTCACATATATATTATGCAGCCAGTTATGATAACTCAATCATATATTTATCATGCTTGAATACTAGAAAAAGATTTAAAAAATTAATAAGAGGAAGACAACGAGGAAATATATGACCTAGAACTTACTTCTATAACAATTCTTTCTGGGGGAGCCCCTCCAATAGATATGTCCAAAAATTTTGTTCATCTCTCCACCAGCTGTATAGATGCTAAGCAACAACCACTATTTCAATAAAAAAACCATGGGACACGAGCACTAATTTTCGAAAATTTATCCATTGCAACTATTTTAATACATGTCTTAGGGATGCTGATTAGCTACAAATGCATGCTAAATACCTCCCAGATATTTAACATGTTTTGTTATGTGTGCATGTGCATGTGTGAGAGAGAAAGAGAGAGAAAGAGTGCAGGACCAGAATACCTAAGAGATAAGAAAGAGAGTTCTGTGTAAAATTAGTTAAAACCTTTTGACAGATGTATAGTATGGTAAAAACTGCTTGAACTAAGAAATTTCGCAACAAGCATCAATGACATTAATCTTAATTGGAAAGAAAGAATCTTCAAAAAACATATTCTGTATATATTATTAGAGATAGCCGTTCCAGTGCAGATTCTTGTTATATTTGCATGTGACTCTTATACTTAGTGCGATTCACAAACAAACGAAGAAAAACATGAGTTTTGAAGTATTCCTAAGTGGCAGCAAAAAGACTCTTCGACGAGTATCATGTACTCGTCGACAAGGAGATCCAGAGAGCAAGAAAAATTCAGAGATCCTGAGATAACGAGAGCAGAAAATGGGCTCGTCGACGAATGCCCTATTCTCATCGACAAGTGTCCTTGGTCTCGTCGACGAATCACCTGTTCTCGTTGAGGAGAAGTTCAAGGTTGCGAGCAGTTTTTTGAATTTTGAATTTGAACGTTGGGGTGGTTGGGTAATTGGAGGGAAACCTCCAAAATACTATTATATATGTCATTATTGGCATGTATTGAGGGTGAGAGTGATCATTTGAGAAGCGTATTGTGTACTTTGTGATTTCCTTAGTGAAATTCTTGTGTCATTTCTTCCGTGGATGTAAGCTTTGCCGAACCACGTAAATGTTGCTGTTGTTCTTGTTGTTTATCACTTTTTGATTGTGTTTCATTTACTTGTTATATTTATTCCACTGTGCATCTTAATTATTCAATCCATATCACAACAAATTGGTATTAGAGTGATTGTTTTTATGGCATCAGGATCATCTTCTGCAAGATTTGACATCGTCAAATTTGTTGGAACCGAAAACTTTGGTTATTGGCACTCCATGAACACGAACTATCTCCTAAACATATATCTCTGTCAGGAATGGCTAAGGCTCTACTTGATACTCAATCGGAAGGAATGGATGAGGCAACATGGGTAGATTTGAAAGCAAATGTCGCTTCTACAATATGCTTGTGTTTGGCCGACAAAGTACTCTATTGGGTGATGAAGGAGGATTCTCCAGGAGCTATATGGCGAAAGTTAGAGAGCCAGTAGATGTCCAAATCTCTTAATAATAATTTTTTTCTTAAGCAACGTTTGTATTGGCTTAAGATGGTTGAAGGATCATACTTAGATCAACACATTAATGCTTTTAATCAAATTATTAGTGATTTGATGAGAGTTGATGTTAAGTTTGATGAGGATGACCAAGCTTTGATGTTGTTAAATTCTTTGCCCTCGACTCATACCTATGAAAATCTTGTGACCACTCTTACTTGGGGAAAAGAAACTCTTGATCTAGAAGAGGTAACAAGTGCTTTGTTAATTTTTCATCAAAGATTGAAAATATGTGATGAAGGAGAAAGACTTGTGGTAAAGGGTAATAATGAGCGAGGCAAGGGAAAATTCACACATGGATCAAGTCAGAGAGTCCGAAATCAATCCAAGAAGAAGAACGAAATCTGGTGTTACAAATGCGGTAGAAAGGGGCATGTGAAACCGAAGTGTTCGTATTGGAAGAAGGGAAATTCTGAAAAACATGAGGGTACTTCTAAATGCTAGTTGCGTACCCATAGTCTCTTGAAAACTTTTCCAGAATCATGAAGTAAATCGAGGATCTCGGTCTGAGACTATGGATACTAGCACTCCATGAACACGAACTATCTCCTGAGCATATATCTCTGCCAGTCTGTCTATGGAATAGCCGACTTTAATCGAAATGAAATGAGTGGTCTTCGTCAAACGATCACCAACCGCCCAAATCACATTCAACCCCTATCACGCTGGTGGTAATCCCGTAACGAAATCCATCGAAACGTGATCTCATTTCCACTTGGGAATAAATAGTGGCTGCAACTGCCCTACTGGTATCTAGTGCTCAGCTTTAACCTGCTGTCACGTCAAGCACTGTTGTACAAATTCAGTTATCTCTCTCTTCATTCCACTCCACCAGAAGCACTCCTGCAGATCCCGATACATTTTAGTACTACCAGGATGTACGGTGCATAGGGATCTGTGAGCCTCCTCCAATACAGTTCTCCTACTCTCGGTATCTGCAGGAACACAGGGCCTAGTACGGAACCACAAGGCTCCGTCATCTGATATGCTGAATTCCTACCTTGACCAACTCGCACCCTAGCCATTACCTCTGCCAACTTTGCATCATCACTTTGGGCTGCTTTAATCCTTTCGTATAACGTAGGCTGAACCACTAGAGTGGCAATGGCTGCCTGCGGACTTTCCTCTATTAATTCTATGTCGAGCCTCTCCAAATCTATCAAAATTGAATGTGGAATTTCCATGGCTGCTAGTACTGGTCCCATTAATTTCCTACTCAAAGCATCAACTACCACATTTGCTTTCCTTGGGTGGTAACTAATGGTGCAGTCATAGTCTTTAATAAGCTCTAGTCACATTTTTTGTCTTATATTTAGTTCCTTCTACGTAAAGAAATACTTCAGGATCTTATGATCCGTGAAAATCTCGCACTTTCCACCATATAGGTAATGCCTCTAGATCTTAAGAGCATACACCACCGCAGCAAGCTCTAAATCATGGACATGATAATTCCTCTCATACTCTTTAAGCTATCTATATGCATACGCAATAAACCTGTTGTGCTGCATTAATACGCACCCAAGTCCCTTCAGGGACACATCACTGTATATAACAAATCCTACCTCCCCTAAAGGAATAGCCATTACCGGAGCTAAAACTAACCGCCACTTTAACTTCTAAAAACTCTGCTCACGGTCATCGGTCCAATCAAACTTCACATTTTTCCTTGTAAGTCGTGTTAATGGACTAGACAACCTGAAGAAGCCATCCACGAAGCACCAGTAATAACCTGCCAATCCTAGAAAACTCCTAACTTCTTAAATATTTCCTGGTCTCTCCCAATTCAATACTGCTTCTATTTTACTCGGATCAACTCACACTCCCGCTTCAGAGATCACATGGCCGAGAAAGGTAACCTGCCTTAACCAAAACTCACTTTTCTTGAATTTTTCATGCAATTTTCTTTCCCTTAATACCTGCAACACCAGTTTCAGATGATGCTTATGCTCCTCAAAACTTCTCGAATAGACCAGTATATCATCAATGAAGACAACCACCAACTGGTTAAAATATTGATGAAACGCTCGATTCATTAGATCCATAAATACTACTGGTGCATTACTCAACCCAAATGACGTCACTAAGAACTCGTAATGCTTATATCTAGTTTGAAACGCGGTTTTTGAAATATCTTCTGTTATAACTTTCACCTGATGGTAACCTGACCGCAGGTCAATTTTGCAGTAAACCTAGGTCCCCTGTAGCTGATCAAATAAATCGTCGATCCTAGGGAGAGGATGTTTATTCTTGACTGTCAGTTTATTTGTCTCCCTATAATCGATACACAACCTCATGGTCCCGTCCTTCTTTTTCACGAACAGAACTGGTGCTTCCCAGGGCGACACACTAGGCCTGATGAAATCTTTATCCAGCAATTCCTGTAACTGTTCTTTCAATTCTTTTAACTCTACTGGGGCTATACGGTAAGGTGCTTTAGATATTGGTGCAGACCCTGGCAACAGATCTATAGTAAATTCAATTTCACGGTTAGGCAGTAAACTAGACAATTCTTCTGGAAAGATGTCTGAGAATTCCCTTACTACTGGTATGTCAGCTTATTCCAATTCTTCTTTCGGAAATTCTTTTATGTATGCGACATACCCCTGGAAACCGTCCTGTAGCAGTCTCCTCACTTGAATAGCCGACACTAGTTGTGGTGAGGCACATACGCGTGAACCCACGAATCTGAATTCTAGCTGACCCGGAGGTCTGAAAATCACTTCTCTCTGATGACAAACAATATTGGCGTGATGAGTTGCTAGTCAATCCATGCCGAGTATCACATCAAACCCCTGCATATCTAGGACCACGAGATCAGCTGGTAGTATTCTCTCCTAAATACTTATTGGAAAATTCTGAAACACCTTCCTGCATCTCATTACAAATCCCATTGGCGTACCCACGGATAATTCTTCACATAATAACTGTGTCTCCACCCCAATTATTCTGACATATCCCGTTGATATAAAAGAGTGGGTAGCACCTGAATCAAATAAAACAATAATTTTATATGGTAAAGCAATAATGGTACCTGTAACTATGTCTCCAGCCGTCTCAGCGTCACCCGGAGTCAACGCATAGACCCTCGTTGGCGCAGTATTCCTCTGCTGACCTCCACGGAGCACCTGATATCCACCTTGAAATTGTCTGGGAGCAGCTGCATAATTCGACGACATCCGACACGATCGAGCCATATGGTCAGGCTTCCTGCAACGATAACAGACATTCTCCCCCAACCGGCACTCACCTAGGTGTCTCCGTCCACATATGGTACAAATGGTGGGAGGTTGACCTCCCTGAAATCCACCATGCTCTACCATATGTCTCTGACCTCTGCCAAATCTACCTCCTCTTCAAGGGCCTCGGCTGGGACCCGCCTGAAAGCTTGAGGGTGCAGTCCTCTTCTTTTGAATCTATGTTTTAGTCTCTTTCGGCAGACTCTCCTCTGTTATAATGGCCTTGTCAACCAACTCTACAAAATCCTGGATCCTCAGTACCGCCACCTGCCTGTAAATATCTCGCCTCAAATTCCTCTCGAACATTCTGGCCTTCTTTACTTCATCGGGGACGATATACGGGTAGAAACGTGAGAGCTCAATAAATTTTGCCACTTATTGCTAGACTGTCAATGACCCCTTTGACAAACACAAGAACTCCTGTACTCGAGCCTCTCTGACTGAGGTAGGATAATATCTATGAAAGAACACGTCCCTGAATTGAGCCCAGGTCAGGGGTACTGGAATCGCCCTCTGCTCCTCCAACAACTTGGTGGCTGCCCACCATCTCTCGGCCTCCCCCGCCAGTTTGTACGTGGCATATAAAGCTCTTTGCTCGTCGGTGCAGTGAAGTACTGTCAGAATCTTCTCAACCTCCTACAACCAGTTCTCCACCACTGAGGGTCAACTGCTCCAGAAAACACCGGTGGGTTCATTTTCATAAATTTCTCTATGGTACATCCCTGAGACAGCGATGGACCTCCCTGTTCCATAGAGGTCCGAACAATCTCATCCATAACTTGTTGAGCCACACTATGTAGCACAGCATCTGAATCTCTGATGCCTGCTCCAGAAGGAACCGCTCCATCATCTCCACTAGCGTGAGTGCTACTACCCCCTGGGTCCATCCTGCAAACACAAAAAACACCATTTCAAAATCCTATTTCCCATAAATACCTAACTTATTCTATTCAACTAAAACTTCAGATTCTTTATTAACAATTGCTCATGTTCCTGACCCCAAATCAAATCTTGCAATCTAAACACATGACTTATCAACAGTTTACTATGATTTTCCTGGAATCGTCACCCCAGAAAAAACACAGAAAAAACACAGAAACTACCACGAAAGTCCTGTATTCGGATTACAGAATAAAACCTTAATTCCTTTCCTAAATTCTGGTATTGTTTTCCGCTGCACTCTAGGGTCTGCAGAACCTAACAACCTAAGCTCTGATACCAAAAATGTAACGACCTCAAAATTATGTCATTTTTTTATATCATTATATATATTACTTAAATATCCCTGTTATAGACTCTTAGGCCTTAGATAGGCGCTGGATCCAGTAATTTTCCATATTATTTTTACATATACTAGTATCACTTCCCCAAAACTCAAACTCCCTGTACCAACTTACCCTAAGTACAGAGCAACCAAGGGACTCTTTAACCGCGAGCCTGATCTGCTCGCCTAGCCGGCTTACCTGAAAAATGTTAAAATGATGGGATGAGTTGACGCTCAATAAGTGGAAATATGCTATTACTAGTGGGTGGCGATCAAGTTGCATGTCAATAATAATAACATAGAAATTGTAAAGCTGACAAATCAGTAAAATTATCTTTTACGTTTATTGTAACTTAAAATATAATTGTTTCATTTGATCTTTCTATTCTTCATACTGCTATACATTATATACATCAAATGCTATAAAAATTGTATATATATATGCTTTTCCATGGAAATCTGTATGTCATGATTTGATCCCTCATGACAAGATTGTGTGGCCCGTAGACGGGATTTAACGCTGGTTGGACTTTCAGGTAAGTCACTATACTCTACACTACCTCAGTCCGGCCAAACTACATCCACTCCTAAGCACGGAACTGAAACTGCTACCTCGTCAAACCAGCCCCCTCAACCCAATTAGGGAGTGCCATCCTCTTCGAGTATGGTTTGACGGTACCCACACACTATCTGAACTATGTGGTTGCATTCTATTCTGTATATAACAACGGTACCGTGCTCTATAGATTGTATCTGTCTGTAATATCTCATCAGGGATCTGATACTATATAAATATATATACTATAATTATCTTTACTGTTTTTATCATGTTTCCAAAATAATCATAACATTATAATTCTGTACTGTAAATACTGTAATATCTGAATAACATGTCTGTAGCATCTTGATGCTATAACTATATATTCTATTTGTATTAACTGTCCATATAAACTGAGTGTTATGGCATTAGGAAAACATGACATTATGTAAATACTGTATATACTGATCTAAGTAAACATATGTGAATTTCAGACTGCTCCAAAACCTCTGTCGGTATTTTCTCGTTGATGAAACATGGTTTCGTCGACGAGGTCTCCTTATGCGCTCTTCGACAAACTTCCTGTGTTCGTTGACGAGGCCTTATGTAAATCTTCTTAATTATTACATCCAAAGTGCAATGTCGTCGACGAACGCTCCGCGTTCGTCAACGAAGTCTACTGTCTCCTTCTGTTTCTGTTTCCATTTCCCTCCCTCTTTATTATTTAAATATCATTATTCTTCGAGTCATTACATGTTTCCTCATATGATATTATCATTGAAATGAGTACATTATGATATAACGAAACTCATACTGTCACATACTGTAAATAATTTATTCCATCTTACTGAGAGGTGTCTCACCCCAATATCTAAACATTTCAAGAAATCATGATAGAAGAGTAAATAAAACTTCGAGATAGAGGAAGTTGATACCTTGATAGACAAGGTGAGTGTTGTGAGTGAGGGATATATGATTTCCCTAAAGTTTTTGGTTGATTTTGGGCATGTGTTGGTTATGTGTGTATATATAGATGGTAGACCTCTGGTTATTTGTATTTTGAATGGTTTGTAAATTTTGACTTCCACTATTAGGGCTGTTTGTATGACTGTTTACCTGACACCCACTATAGGTCAGGTTATGTTTAAATGGTATCAGAGTTTTTGACGTCGCTGATGTTTGATTAATATTTATTATTTATTAGAGAAAAAAATGGTATGAAAATCGAGATGTCACAGATGTGTATGATATTTTGAATAAATTTTGGGTGGAATATATTGTAAATTGATTTTAACTCTAGTATTGATTTGTACAATGAGTTGTGTGTGTGCTTGTAAGGTGGTAAGAGTAACTTTTTATATATGTTATTAAAACGTACAGAAAAGAAGCCTTGTATATAAAATAACAAACATAAATGTATCATTTTTCGTTATGTTTAATTTACAGAATGGTATAAAGTAAGAGAGAAATGAAATGAAAATTTAATTGAAAATTATGACAAAATAAACTGATAAATTTGATTCTATTTTTGTTAATTTAATTCATTCTTACATACCAAACATGCAATTAATGTAGCAGTGTGAATTTGCTCTTTTAGTTTAGTTATGTAGTCCTGTATTTTTAAAATTTTTAAAATTTATTTATATATATTTTACATATTTATTAAATTAAATTTTCAGAGTCCACAAAATAAAACGCTTACTAGAATTACAAATCCGGAAAAAAAAAAAAAGAAACTGGTAAAGAAAATTAAAAATTAGTATTATTACCTAACTGGATTCAAAAATATTATCTGACTTACTAATAAAATATTTCGGGGGGGCAAGATCTGAGAAAATGGATTGGCAAATTATTTATTTTATATCGAAGCATAGAGCATATATATATAGCCCTATGCATTTGCTGAGATTTGAAATCAAATTGTCCCTTTTCACAAGCAGCCATGGCCACCGCCGTCTATAGATCTTCTATTAACAATTGATTCTCATTACCAAATAGTTTAAAGAAATATAATTGACAATTTAGGGTTTAGAATGACTTAAGGATTGCTAAATGTCGGCAATCTATAAATTTATGTTTTTTATATTTAGATTTTTCTAAATTTGGATAAACTATATGCGTATTTTATTTAAATTCACACAAATCTTAATTCAAGATCCTAATTACGAACTCCTAAACATGGGATCTAAAGCATTTCAAAATATCAAACCAAATATACATCAAGCCTCACAGACCTCCACTTGATACTCAACAATTTGTTGGGAAAATTTGTTGAGTTCTCTCGAGTACATGCACCATCCATTTGGTGGATTTTGTTTCTAAAACTATATGAGGTTCAATAAATAAATGATTGCTCCTTTTATTTTTTTATTATATAGGAACTCCAACTACCAATGAGCTCTTCGGATCCCGTGCGATACTAGACTTATGGATCAGCGTTCTCCGCCCTAGAATTATTCTTGTTGTTGTTGTTACTGT
This sequence comes from Malania oleifera, assembly GCF_029873635.1. Lineage (NCBI taxonomy): Eukaryota > Viridiplantae > Streptophyta > Magnoliopsida > Santalales > Ximeniaceae > Malania > Malania oleifera. Next base: position 8,143,336 of record NC_080419.1, read on the forward strand.
TGCGGTTGCGGTTATGTTGTGGTTGGTAGCTAGAAATGGTTGTTGCACCTCTAGGGTAAATTTTCCCAGTGTCTCAAGCAGATGCACCACTTTATTTGGTGGATATCAATATCAAACGTAAATGAAACCTACCACATAAATTATGGTAATGTTTTCAATACATGTGTGGTCGTCATGCTGAAAAATTTATGTCTATAAGAGAGAGAGAGAGAGAGAGAGAGAGAGAGAGAGAGAGGGGTAGGTGGGTAGGTCCACTTGAAAGTGAGGATTGTAGGTTTGGCAGAGAGGAGAAGATGGATGAGTAGCTCCAGCTGGGCATTCACACATGATCTGTTATATTATATATTAAGAGGCTTAATTGCCATTCATGGGGATTGGAGAAGCCTTTACTTAATTTTAATTCAATTAAAATCAAACAAAAACAAATATAAATAAATTACCGGCAAAATGATGTAATTTATAGAAGAAAATCAAATAATGATAATTAAAGACGAAGACTTGGAATACTCTTCTTAACCATACGAATGAAACATCTCATTTTACTCGACAACGCATCACCTACAAAATATCTTCTCGTATTGTCACCCTTGTCTTGACGAGTCAAGAAATCCACCAACTGATTACCTTCTCTAAGTCGGTGCTTTATAGAGAACTGAAAAACCTTGTAACTTCTCTTTTAACAATTTCCAAAAGTCTCATAAGTATTACGAGAAACAAATTTCATATGTGAGTCATTCCACCACCAATTCCGAGTCACTTTTAATACAAATATTCTGATATCTCAATTCTTTATAAAGTCGACTACCACTAATAAGATCCCGTGAGCTTATTTAGTATTGTTTCTATTTTTTAATTTTTTGCTTTTATTACGATTTTCAACTATTTGCGAAAAAATTAAAAATCAGATTTCATGATTTTTAGTTTTTTTGACAACCTATTGCCAATTTTATTTCTATGCCTAGAATCAAAATTTTTGATTAAATAATTCATTTGGTCTACACAGTTTAATTAAAAATAAAATAAAATAATTGTATGGATTTCAAATAAAATTAAAATTAACATGCCTATAAATTTAAAAAATTTAAAATCATATGCAATAAGATTATTTTGTAAAGTGAATTTTGAAATATCAAAGTTAAGTAAAATAATTATAATAATTTTTATTTTTATTATAGTATTTTTTAATTTATATTACTTTGCACTCTTATTTTGTAATTGCTATTTGATTAAAACATAAAAATGAGCATTTGTTTAATCAAGTCTTAAACTTTCTTTAATTCTAAAATTTTATCCAAATAGGTTGTTGATTTTTAGTTTTTAATTTCAATTTTTAGTTTTCGTTTATGATTTTTATTTTCATAATTTTTAAGAGTTATTCCAAACGAACCTCTTTAGTTTACCTAACGTTTGAAAATTTAGAGTCTAAAGTTTAAATTTAAATTTACGTAAAAAGTATAGGTATTTAAATTCATATTCAAAGTCTGAAATTTATTATCCAAACACAACTTTTACCCCATTAATCATTGTACTCAGTGATTATATCAATATTATTAGTGCAAGGCCAATAACAACTGCATGTACAGTAGCTATGGTATATGTGCTTTGGGACCCCATCATTGCATAGTTGCATAGAGTTTTTATTATGTTACATAAATCAAAGAATAGGTTCTTGTTCTTGTCAAAATGAGACATGTACTTGCTTAACAAGTTACATTCTCACAAACAAAGGTTATAAGGAGCCAAACTTAACTAACCAAACTATAATTGATCAACCTTATTCATTTATACAAATAAACAACCTAAACATGTTCTTAACTAGTCAATCTGCTAAGCTACTCACGAATATTTTGGTTCTTTTAGAACCACTTAGTGTGAGAGGCAAGAGGTTCCTAAGATTTTTAGGCAAAAGATTAAAAGGGCTATTACTAATACTACCTAAGAATTTCTTTCCCCATACTAAGCCAGCCTATTGACCTTGAATCTTGGCCTTATCACTAAATTCAAGTTATGGAGTTTGGACTTGTTGACACGGATCTTAACAACATGTTAACCAGACATATTTTAAAAACAAGGGTAAATAGAGAAAATTGATTCATCGATTTCCTAGTTTACCCATTTTTATTTAAAAACAGAGTCATCACTTTATTTTTATTTTGAAAATGTTAAAAATAAAAGAAAACTTTTTTAAACGATGAAAGTATATTTTTTTAAAGGGAAGATAACCAATTAATTCCCATAAATAGAGAATTAATCGATTATGCACCTTATTAACACCTATTTTACGAATGGTTACTGCAATTATATGTGTATGCGTGTGTCTCCCAAATAAAATAACCTTTTAGAAAATAAGTTTTGAAAAATTTGCAAAAAAAATAAAAATAAAAATTGAAAGAGCAAGAGGGAGCACTTGACCACTCATAAGGATTGGTCGATTGCACTTGCTCTTAGGTTGAACTGATCAAATGCTTGTAGCAGAGTTCAAACTTTATTATTTTTTAAGGAAAATTTTATTTTACTCCATGTTGGTAGTCATTTTTTGACCAAGCATTTCATAAACTAATTGGACAAGTTAAGAATTGAGTTAACACAAGAAGGAAAGAAAATTGTAGAGGATGGTTGACAAGTCACTTACAACGATTGATCAATCCTTGTCCTCCTTGTTTTTTCGCGTATGCATCAAGAGCTTTTGGCACCACCTTCATCGCAGTCAATCAGTCCCATTGGTGATCAACTAGTTCAGTTAATTTTTAAAATTTGAATTCTTTTAATTTGACTAAATGATAATTTGAGGGCGCCAAGTGTCTTAATCATTGTCATGTGTTAGACAATGAATTAAGTTTTTGTTGGTTAATGGTTGGCAATTATGGTGGTTGAAATTTTGAATTAAAAAAAAAAATTCAAATCCCCGTTTCCCTCCACTATGCATGGTCTATTAGAGAAACAATGCATGACCTATTTTGTGTGCACACTAGTGGCGAATAAGGTGACTTTACTGCCGAAGGGTTTGTGTTTTTGGGTATATGTTGTGAAGGGATTTATTTTGGGGCATTTAAGAGATTTTAATTCTCTATCAATCATTTCATTCATTCTTTGGATGTGTGTACATTTTTGAATGCATCTCCCACTAAAAATACAAGTCCTTATGAATTCAGGTAAATCTTATCATCTTTCTCTTTTAAGTTCTAATTTTTGTGTTATAATTTTATATGCACGTATTATTTTATTGCGTTTTTCTCATGTCGTATGATTTTCTAAGTATTTTCTTTAGTGTTGTTTAGTGTTTCAAATGTGGTCTGCATAAATATTTTAAAGCCATATTGGCTTTGATACTACTTTACTCAAAAATATACATTTTTGGAAAAAAAAAATGATTTTCAATATCTTTCTCATCTTTTTTCTCACATATGCATGTAGCTTTTTTTTTTTTTAATTGACATATCATCCATGATAGGATTAGACAAGATCCATATGTAGGATTTGTAAAAATTACATGAAATTTTGAAAAATCATGAATATGCATGCAGGTGGTTGACCGATCTCAAGGGCACGGTCAATCGGCTCATTCTCTGCTAACAATCTACCAACCATTTGGGTGCAGTAGATTTCAAAGGTTGTTCATCACTCTTTCTTTTGGATTTTTCTTAAATTTTTGAGTCAATGATTTGTTTAAACACCCACTAGAGTATATTACCTCACAAATTTAGGTTAATTCGACTACCTTCCTTATAAATTCATGTCAATCATATTTCCTTCCACTAGAAATTCAAGCCCTCAAGAATTCAAGTCAATTTTATTACCTTCCTCTTTTAGTTTGTAAGTTTTGTGCTGTAATTGTGTACACATGTACGATGTTATAGTGTTTTTCTTATATGGTATATTTTCCTTAGTATTCTCTCCTCCTCCACCTGGACCCAAGGACTTAAATTTTGATTTCGATGGAAATTTTGATTTTGATTTTGATGTCGATTACGATTTAAAGAAATTACGGAAATTTATAGTAAATGATGGAAATTTACAATAAAACTTTAGGAAATATTAGAATAGATGATTATGCTTAATATGGTATCAAAATACATTAAAAAAATGCATATATGACAAGTTTCTAGTGTGTAGGATATTAAACTGCATATCGCGAAACAAACTATGAACTGAAGAATATTCAAATGATTATAAAGTTTTGAAACTATTCCTTTAAGATTTAAGGCAACAAATTATCATTTAAACAACTACATTTTCAATAAAAAATATACATTTAATGATCTAATACCACATGGACTTTCTTGGTGGCTCAAAGTCATCTCTCCTATCCCTATCATTAGGATTTCGAGATGACATATATTGTTTACAATAATCACTCCATGTCATATAATTTCCAAAATATTGAGTATAGGTGTACATGTGTTGTTCATACTCCTCCGTAGTCATCTGGTTCATGGCAGTTTCTACTCGGCAAGAAGATCTTCGTGTGCTAGGATTTCTTCTTACAGGTTCTACTTGTTGTGTATGTCCATAGAATTGTTTTGCATTTGCATACTGGTCATACTCATACCCATATTCTTGACCTGTTTGTCCATACCCATAGACATGTGGTTGCCAATTTCCATATTGTTGTGCCTGCTCATTTGCATGTGAAAACGGTTGGCCATATGTAGATTGTGAGGAGCTGTTCTGTGTATATTCATAACCACCATAACTATTAGAGTTGTGCTCTATTCCTATACTCATAGATTCCATACTAAGGGAAAAGGTATCCTCTTCTATTTGATGCAACTTCCCTTTTCCTTTTCTACGACTGTACTGCCTATCAATTGGACGTGTTTCTCTTTGTGGACCCTCATCTTCTAGTTGGGAAGGACGTGTATATTCCACTTCTGGTCTATAATCTTGCCATCCTTCATTTCCTCCATAGTCCCCACCATCACCACCTTGCCCACTGCTACCGCCGGGGTTAGATCCGTCACCACCAGCATCATCGTCGTCATTATCATCATCACCACCAGAGGGCATAGTGGATGAAGTTCCATATCTAGATCCAAGATTCATTTGAGAATCATCACTATTAGATATTACTTCTTCTACCATTACCTGATTAACATCGATGCCAAAGTCATCTTACGCATACTTGGCCATTTGTGGATGGGGACTTCCGTCTCATTCATCAAGATGGGATGGCCTAATCCATTGAAAAAGTGGATACTCATCTTCATCACCCAATTCAACTGATATGTCAAGAAGGTCCAGGGGATCTTGTTCAGCCACTTTGTCCATTTCGGCCTCCATATCTCTTATTCGAAGCTTCATGTTGTAATAACAAAAAACAAGCTACTGAAGTCTACTGTAGGCTAGTCTATTTCTTTGCTTTGTGTGAATGAGTGCAAATGTACTCCAATTTCATTCACAAGCTTATGAAGATGCGGTTTTGTGACAAAATGCGCAATGCTAGCTTTCTTAGGATTGGAGCACTTGATCCATACATCATCCACCAAGCAGCTGTGCAAGATGTTTTAAGAACACAAGTTAGTATTTACTACTTAGTAGATTGTACTTGAAGTTTGTAATTTTGTATTGTACATTTATATAAAAATACTTACTAGGTGCCATGGTTGCCCTAGCTGCTTTAGCAGCTGCTTCTCCAAAGCTTCTTTTAGCATCTCTAAATATAATAATCTAAAAAAAATATTGTTATTGAATAATTAAACATGGATTAAGATTTATTTTCTTTAAATTTTATTTTAAAAATATACATCATTTCCAATTTGATCCAGACCCGAGGAATGTGGCTCAAGGGTGTTAAAAACTTTGTGAACTGCATCAAGAGAATAAGGATCTTCCCCAACACCTTCTTTGTATTGACATTTTGGATTTAGGAAATAAGCTGCCAATTAAATAAAGTAAAATATAAATATGTAATAAGTATTTTGATATATGAATTTCTTGAAATTTATAAATATTTTATACCTGCTGCATGAAGAGGATGTTCAAGGGTTATTTCCCACCGGTCATTGATGACTTTGAGAACCCATCTTGCACTTCTTGCACCTGTTTCAATGGCCTCTTTCATCACCCTTATTACTTCAAACACAACTCCTAATGTTGGCCACACTTCACTGTCAACTATACGCAATACTCGATATATAGGCTCATAAATGTTACAAATTTTTGTCACTCTATCCCAAAATTGATGGTTAAGAACTGTACTTTCAATTTCTCTACCCATTTTTGTTCGACTAAGAGTATGCTCAGCCCATTCATCATATGTGAATAGAGATTTTAAACCTACTTTTTTTTTTTTTTTGTAGGCTATCAAGTGCAATGTAGTTTGTAGCAAATCGTGTGGCCCCTGGATGCACAATATCCCCTTGACAGTGCTCCCTCATTTTAGCAAGCAACCATCCATGATTATATATAAAATTAGTGATCTGTCTCCCCTGCAAGATCACTATGCTTATTGCCTCTCTTTTTTCGATCTCTTCAAAAATGAGATCAATACAATGAGCGGCGCAAGGAGTCCAATACAAGTTGAATTTTTTCATTAATTTTAGACCCGCTTTCTTGTAGGCACTACCATTATCGGTCACCACTTGGACAACATGTTGCTTTCCTACCTCTTGCACAACATGTTTTAATAAGGAATATATGTATTCATGGTCTTTTATTTTGTCAGAAGCATCGACCGACTTTAGAAAAATTGTGCTTCCTTTTGAGTAAACCATGAAATTTATTATGAACAATTTTGTAGGGCCTGTCAATCCATCACACATTATAGTGCAGCCATACGTGGCCCACTTTTTCTTCACTTCTTGTACGTGGTCTTCCATTTCTTTTACCTCTAAATCAAGGTATTTTGTTCTGATTTCATAGGGTGTTGGTGGATCGACTCCTGTTCCAGCTGATTGGCAAACCCCATACCATGTTTTTAAAATGAGGTGATTTTGCCTTCTTAGGTGGAACATTATCATATATAAAAAACTTCGAAATCAACCTATTCATTTCTTCTTTTATTTTACCTCCTTGAATAAATTTTTCAAGTTTCTTTGTTTCGCTGCATCTGACTTGTAATGTTGAGAAGACTTTGAAATATATGACTCTATTTCTGGCTCTCTCACACTTTGAGATCGCCTCATCTGAGGTTGCCTTGCATTACTACCAGCCCCTGAACTGCCTCCTTGTTGCCTACCTGCAAACCTACTAGATTGGTCTCTTTCCCATTCCGTCTATTTTGAAGCATAGAATGTTTGACGATATACAGACCTTTCATAAGAAGAAATGTCAGGCGGGTATGCAATATCGCCAACATCATCAACTTCATCAATTTGTTGTGATTGCATCAAGTTCTCACATAATTCATTTTTTATTTGATCCATTCTTTCTATTATTTTGGCCTTAACTGTTGTTTTTCTTTCTAAAACAATTATTATTTCCTGCTTAACTTCTGGAGGTACTTTGTCACAGAATTTTATATTATGCTGCGAGTCGTAATTTGCTAGGTTCATTTTTAATCTTGTTGCACCACCACTTTTCATTTGTATTCCGCAGTATTTGCAAATAAATCCATTCTTGACATTGGGCATCAGGTATCCATGTTCCTATGCTGGATCTTGTTTTCTTCCTTCAAACATTTTTGTAGATAATTTTACTTTCCTACAAGGTAACAATGAATCAAAAATTAGGTGTTAAATTAGTTACCAATTTTAAAAGAAAATTATTTGAGATGATTTATTATCAATATAATCTCAATAAATAAGACAAACATTAAAATATTAAATTAAATTTACAAAATTTAATGATAATGTACAAAATTACCAATAAATTATGGAAATTAAATTAGTCAAATAAATGAAATAATTTAAACTATATTACGCTAATAAGTACTTTAATTTATTTAATTACTAGGCTATATTGATTAGATGTTAATTTACTCTAAATTTATAATAAAAAAAAATTATTTGGATATTACTCTATAATTTTAAAATAAAAATATTTTGATGCTAAATAAAGATAAATTAATTACTAAGAGAAATATTAAATTATTAAATTAAAATTACAAAATTAATGATAATTTTTAGATAATTATTATTAAGTAATAAAATTTTAAAATGAATATATTTAAATAAATAAAATAATTTATTAATTTATATTATAATAAGACAATAATAGTAAATTATTCTATTTAGTTTAATTATTAAATTTACTAGTTATTAACTCATTATTTATTATACATTTATACTAACTTATTATTTAGTATACTAGTAAAGTAGTAAGTAGTAACTAGTAAGTTAGTAACATTAACTAAGGGGTAAATAGTAAATAGGAGAGGAGGGCATTGCTGTAAATATATTGGGGGCAAGGTGGATTTTGAGTAAATGAAAAAACTTAAGAGTTAAGACATCTTATTTAAAATATAAACCAGCCTTTAGGCAGCCCTTTTATTTTGTGGAGCTGCTGTTGCTCGTGGAGGGAGGGGCGACAGAGGCTCCAGACTCTCGTCCCTCGTTTCTCGTCTCTCTTCTCTCGGTTTCTTACTCGCAGCTCTGAGAGAGCCTCGGCAAAGAGGAAGATTGCAGGCTGGAGTTCTTGCAGCTGGCTGCGACTGTGTGTGACGCCGACACAATGGAGGTGGAGGGGTGAAGCCAAAGGCTAGAGGCAGAGGCTCGAAGGACTGGCAGGAGGGGATTCGAAGGCTAGGGCTTTTTAGAGTTCGAACTTCCAAGGTGGAGGTAGGAGGCAGCAGAAATTTGGAATCTGGGGTTTTTTTTTTTTGAAGTTTGAAGATGGAAGAAGAAGAAGAAGGCTTTTGAGAGTTTGAGCTTGAGGTATGTATCCGAATGCATGTTAATTTATAGAAATAATTTGTGTAGTGGTCGGTGGAATTATTTGGTTGAATAATTGATCTGCAGAGTGCAGAGTATCCTTGCGAGATTTTTTTTTTCACTGTATAAGCTCACGGGTTTCACAACGTGCACAATCACGTGGGAAAAGGCAAAAAAAAAATCTGAGAATACTCAAAATAGTGCTCAAATTCCTCCCTCCAATTTATTTTTTTTTCTTCCACATGATTTTCTAGGAAATTTGGAAGAATAGTCGAAATTTTCGAAATTTCGAACGAAATTTGGCCAAAAGCTCGAAATTTCGGTTGAATTTTTTCAAAATTGAATTTGTCTCTCAATTTCCTTTCGGGACCCCTTGAAATTCAAAAATTTCGGTCGAAATTTTAAACATTTCGATCGAAATTTAAGTCCTTGCTGGACCAGACAACAGGAAGCAGGCCTATCGGACTAATGACTAACCCCATAGATCAACACGTATCATTTTTTAGTGTGTTTTGTCCTCACTCAGACACTTTTGAGAAAAAAACTTTTCGATAAGGTCATCCATCTCAAGATTACTTCAAGCTAAGCATGGCTTAATCGTGGAGTTCTTATGGGAAGACGACTCTCGAAAAAGAAAAGGTGCCACCTTGTTGATATGAGTAGTAACATCAAATCTTTTTTTTAAGCCTTTCTTCCATGGGATATCACATTCGACCTGTTTTTTTTAACCTACTTTATAATCAATAGTGGCTTACTACATGCGTCAATATGGTTTTTCATTTTCATATCTGCCTCCTTAGCGGGTCGGGTCGGGTTAAGTCAGGTTTATCCAGCAGATATCCGCCAACGCGCTTAAGGTTTTTTTTTTCTATTTTTTTTTACAAACAATGATAGTTTTATTCACATAACTGAGCTGTGAATACTACATGCTTTAAAGAGGATACAAGTAAGGGTATTTTTAAACACGATTACATGTATATAGGTAATAATAAATAAGAAATCATAATCATATGTTTTGAGATAAAATTTTCATTGTGACATCAAGTTCCATTGAATCAAAAGGCTTTAATTTGTTAGCATATATGATCATCAAAATAATTTGACTTTAGAGTCTTGATGATACTCTTTAGTGTTGTGTTGTGATGATTTGCCTCGGATCTTCATCATTTGAATCTGTAACGCCCAAAAAATTCTACTATATTTTTTTCCACATAATAATAATAATAAATAATAATAACTCTACTCTGATACCATAAAACCCAAACTTGAGTCAACCCAACAGACCCAAAGGGTCCCCAAGGATAAACCTATCCATATAATACCAACTATGCAGCGGAAGCCATGATTGTACTTGACCCTAATACAATACCAGAGTTTTAGTATAACCAAAATACACATATAAATCTCAACAAGAACCATAAAAGAATCTCTAGGGTCACTTTTTTTATTCACAATTGTACTTTCAAATGGTAACAACTCTTTGAAAAAAATCTTTTTTTGTCTTTCCAAAAAAAATTAAAATAAAGTGTGAGTGTGTTTTTTTAAATAAAAAAGTGAGCTAGATAATCATAGTTTAGTATATACATTCCATTTATTTTTCAAAATAGTTCCCAGACTAGTTGGCCAACAAAACGGGGCCACCCATATCTGCTGTCAACCTCCAAATCCAGTGAAGGGTATTTCCATGGATCTATATAGAGGTGTGTGAACCTTAGAAAACTCACTACTTTAATATTGCCTCATTTTCCTTTATCTTGAAACAACACACGAACTAAAAGAAACACACATAAAAAACCAATGAAAAGAAGGATGGATAACTACCCAGCAATTACCTATGCATTGCCTATGAAAAGAAAAAAATAAAAAATAGAATAGATCCCTTTTGATCTTTCTAGTGTTGGCATCAATATTTGAGCACTCAAACATAGCTTCTAGGAGCCATAGCATTGCTCTAAATAAGGGTTGGCCTCAGAACTCTAAGTTTCGGTGGAAAACATGATGGTGAAGATAAGGTACGATGATGAAAAATTATTGTTTAAAAATGTTGGGATTGTAATATCGTATTATGGAAAATCCAAAGTTTTAGAAAGGAGGACCAAAAAGGGAATCGGGATTTGAACACAGAGTAAGTGAAATAGTGATTTGAAAATAGGAGTTTGGGATGAGAAGAATGGTGAAATGGCATGAATTTAGAAATTATAGGCTTAATTTCATCAGCCTATTAACATCGTAGAAAAAAAATTGGAAAAATACAATATTTTTGGGATTTGTTTTGAAAAATATTTTAGAATGAACAAAATTGAAGACTAAATAAACAACACATGGTCATCCGTCTTCTTATGGTCGGATTTATAATCTTCTCAATCATCGATTTCGTAAAGGTTAAGAACATCTGTCATGTCTAGGGGATAAGGGGAAAAAAAACCTACAATAGAAATCTCTCATGTTATCTCATCATAACTAGAAACAGACTGTGGGATATCATAAAAAAGTTATATTCTGAGATTTTTAAATTTTCTAATTTTTTTTTCAACATTTCAACAAAGACTACAGAAAGATATTCCACTCACACACACGCACAACACACACAAACCACGCATATGCACAACTGTCAACAAACACCAGACAGCACCATTGCAGTATTACCGATGCACATGCTCCTTACAAAAATAAAACAGATAGATTACATACTAGCCGCTACATACCTATCATGCATAACCATACATAGATGCATATATACATCGATGCCATGCGTGCCACATATCCATCATGCTCATGGGTACATGAAATACATTACATGCATCCATGCTATGCACTTCACTTAATACATACATAATATAAATGACAAATGCGTATAGCCTCATTCTCTAATTCATGCACACAACATGCATACACATACAACCATATCTTCATGATGCTTAATCAAATAAAATATCGTATTATTACACCTATAGTTCCAAACAGCAGACAGATCTTCACACCATGCACCCATATTAACCACATACATTCAGGCATGTATACATTGTTGCATGCTTACTTCATACTGGATACCTATGTATCCACTGTATCCACACATCATGATTCTGCCTATGCAATACACCTACCTAAGCTCACACGACACACATTGCCATATGAATTCACACATGAAACACACACATGCAGTAGAGAGGAGGAGGAGGAGGAGGAGAGCGAAGAGAGAGAGAGAGAGAGGGAGGGAGGGAGGG